>NW_026535783.1:34665000-35865000 GCF_028551555.1 Melozone crissalis | reverse complement strand
CCCTGGCACTTGTCATGACTGGCAGAAATAGGAGAAGAGATGTGATGCATTACAATTTACCATTGCTAATCGTGGTATTGAAGAGCCTGTAGTGATTTGTTCATAGTCATTAATTTGATTTCAGTGGCCACAGCTGCACATTACTACTTCTCCTTTCCTCAGTCTTTCTGTTTGTAAAGCAGAAATAAAGGCAGGTGTGAGTCACCACTGCTCTTACCACAAAAGCACATGCAGTCATTTTGCTCTTACCTGATTTTCAGGAAAACAAACTTTAGACCCGTATTCGATTGTTTCAATAGCCTCTCTCCTCTTCTGCAAGCAGCTTTTGTTTAACCTTCTCTCACATGATCTGTTAATGAAGCGCAGCCTGTAACTTTTAAGGTTAAAAACAATTCCTCACCTCACTCACAGTCTCTAACCTTATCATGGGAAATACTTTCCAGCATGTCAGCTTGTACTTTAGACACTACAGCTCTAAGAGACAGATTTGTCTTTCATGCTGTGCAACTGTTTACAATGGTTTGCAGAAGCACAAACATCACAATCAAACACTGAAAGATTTGTATTTCTCTGAACTTTATTACTGTTTCCATCTCAAAATAGAAATGTTGGATCATTAAACCAAAACAAAATTTGATTTCAAATATTAAATAGCATGTGAAATCCTACCCACACCTTCTTTGAAATCTGTTAAAATGCTTTCACTGTGATCTGTAGAGTACTGATGGGCAGTAAAAAATTGATCTTGATCAGAGGAATCTTACAATACTGACTGGATTTACAACTTCCAACTTGTTAGAATAAAATTTTAAATTAGGAGAGTCAGGAAGTGGTAAATACTTTCGAGAAATGTTTAAAAATATCCTTCTTAGTATAAGGAGGAAAAAACACCATTTACCTTTAAATTTTAGACAAACATCAATACAATGTGAAAATTATTGTATATTTGTAAACTTCTGTATCAACAATTCATGACCATACTTCCTTGCATACTCCCACTATTTCCCCCCAGTTAGCTTTCAAATCTCCCAAAACACAGAACACAAAACACAGAAATTACCACCTGCCAGAAATCAGGAAGAGACATTGAGTAATGAATCAGGAATCAATGAAAGTTTAGAATGTGAGTTACACAATGGTCAAAGCTTCAAAACTGACTTCAAACTCAGTATTTAACCTCTATTTTTACAAAAAGGTAAAAGAAAAAGGAGAACAAAAGAGCTCCTTTTCCCCCCCACACATACAAAAAATACCTTCATCAAAAAAACTCACAGAGTATTGCTTATGAGAAACCCTAACCCTGAAGTAACGGAGGACCCCCACCCGGTCTTTCTTGCAAGGCAAGCAATCCCTTGCATCATTTCCCAACTCCCGTGACTGGGTGAGACATTGAGATGCAAACGAAGTCGTCTGGGTCTTGTGGGCCAGCAGAGAAGCTGGAATGTGGTTTCTTATCTAGCACTTGAGTGAGGAAATGGTGATTCTGATAGATCACAAGACCACTGGAAACAAAGAAGTTCAGAAGGATTGTGTCACTGTTCCTCAGCCATCTCCCAGGTCTTCAGAACACTCACAGAACTCTATCTGGGTTCCCTTGAAGCAAATGCCGCTTCTTTTCTAACCTAATAATGATGCAACTAACCTCATTATGCTCCAGCTGAAGCAGTTTGAATCTTATATTTTACTAGGGAGAATCCAAAACAAAGATTCTTAAGAGGCTACTTATGAACGAATGTTGTTAATCCCAGAGGGACATTACAAACTCAGGAGCCACCTCAGATCGGTGGTGAGGAATGTCTAGGCTGGAGGAGAAAGTTGGTTATTTTCATGGAATTGCACAAAAGGGGAGAAACATCCATGTTTATTTGGTAGCCTTTTTCCCAGGCATGCTCAAGGTAAAAAATATCTGCAGTTCCTAAAACTTTTCTGAATGTACCACTAATAGTAACTATTAAAGCAAGGACATAGGGATATCCCTACTGAAACTGTTTTCTCACATCCTCCCACCTTTCTGAAGCTATCACTCTGATTTTGGAAGCTTACAATGCTTTTTTTCCTGCAAGAAGAACAGTTACTATAAAGCAGAAGAAAATCATGATTATTTTTTGGAAAAGAAAGTTGCCCTGTATTTTTTAAAGTTTCATTTTCCTGAAGACAAATATGACTGGCATTTCTTACACACAAATCAAACTCTGGGATGTAAAATCAGCACAGTGTTCTCTGCAATGCAACTCTGATTTTCTAAACTGGATCAATTTTTGGCTAAACAGAAGTACATATGAATTTTTAAATTTGTTTTTGTTTTCTTTTTTGTTTGTTTGTTGTTTTGTTTTGTTTTGTCTTGGTAGCATCTAATGGAAGCTGGTCAGTAAAAGCCTGCTATGAAATAAAGTAATTTGCATTTTAGACTATAAAACACTGAAATACATCTTGACTGAGACCATACTCCTGTAGAAATCTATTCTTAAGCCATAGTGTAGTATGGTGAAATGACAGAAACTAAATTGTAAGCTAGAGGACTTTAATATTTGTATAAACAAACATGTACACATGCATAGCTTTTTAAGTAAGCCAGTTCAATATTTTTATTTCAGGAACAAAAATCCTGAATTCAGTCTCAATAGTAATTGAGATCTCCAGCATTTTGACTAAATAAAATAAATATCCTACCTTTGCTATTCAGATAAAATAGAATGCAAACAAGCCACTTGTTTTTACTTCAGTAAAGATCATGAGTTATCTTGAGATTGCTGGTCTAGGAGAGCTGCTTGTTCACACAGTCTTGTCACAGTTGAGTGTGACATAGCTTGTTCTGCTTACATTGCTCAGATGGTTTTCACATAATGCCAGTCTCCAGTAGCTTGGCAAGTCAATTGCCATTACAAAGGAGCTTAGCTTTTCTGATTGCTGGGTTGTCTTCTGGCAGATGCAGATTGGTCCCTTCCTCTGTGTATTTGTACCAGGAGAATGAAGGCAAGGATTTTAAAGTACCAGAAAAGTTTCTAAAGTCCTGGATTCAAATAAGTAGATTGGTTCCAAAGGGGGAGAGAGCATTGTGCTACACACTTTGAAACAGCAGAAGCACATCTCATGTTCATTAGATCTGTCCCTGGAGATTCAATGCTGAATTGACTCCTTCAGCTTCAGGGGCAACACATGGCTATGCAAGTTCTTGGCACTATTTAGAAACATATAGACTCTGTTATCTGGTAACTTGTAGGGCTTGATAGCTGCAGTGGAGTTGGCAAACTTTTTGGCTGTTGCAATGGTGACATGACTAGTTATTAAAAGGTGTTGTTCCTGCCTCTTAGAAGACTGGTATGCCTTTGGCAAAATACCTGGAGTTGTGCATATGTAGAGTTCCTCAAAAGCTGGGGTTTTTAAAAAAACAACTTGGAAAGTTATCCTCTGAAATTGAGAGATTTAAAGTAATGGACAAATGTCTTCCTTCTAAGTTTTGATCTTTGGATTACTGCAGACACATTGCTGACTACTGTGATTAGCATAGGTAGCTACATCTCCTCTGGACTGGAAGGCTTCAGCTGAGCTTTTAAGCAGAGGAACTGAAAGAGCTCTTGATTTCACCCCTTCTCTCTGCTAACATAGAAGGAGAGCATTGCTCAGTCCCCGCACAGAGGTTTACAATATGGCAAAGGCTGCTACAGCTGGTGTGACTGCAGCATACTGTCAAATGGCTGCACAGTTAGATGGAAAATTACTTCTATCAGTATCTGCCCAGTTATTACCTGTAACTGCTGCCACTGGCCCTCTGTTCACTTCAGCAGACCATCACCACACTGGGCTTACAGTTTGGCTTGTGAACACATCGTGGTACACAGGCAGGAGCAGCAGGGACAGTAACAGAGGGATGCCTAGTAGCTGTGTAACACAATGTTTTTACCTTGCCTGAAATAATGAACAGCTGCTGCAACATGACTGTCAGCATTCATGTTGATGCATTATAACAAAATTCTCAGAGAGGAAATGTGCATCCAGGAGCTGGAGGTGGTCCTAGTTCAACTTCCTATCACAGGTTTCTAAATGGCCACTCTTGTGATGACCAGATTCTGACCATGGTGGTTGCTGGGCTGATTTCCCTTGCATATGCTCACATTTTTCCACCTGGGCTCTCAAATGTCCTTAACAAAATATCTAGGGAACTGATATATCCGCACAACACTTATGACTCGGTACAAGCCTAAGTCAACATGCTGAAGGTGAAAGTATTCCTGTCTCCTTCAAGGACTTCAACAAATTCTCAGCTAAGATTTTCCTATGTACAGTTAATAAACTGGTAGGGTGAATTTATCTTCATATTAAAATAGTATTTGACTCCTGTGTGTGTGCGTGTACGTGTGTACGTGCACCAAGAGTGTTCAGGAGGAGAGAATAGCACAGTGGTATCATATGTTAGCTGACTGCACGGTAACTTCCCCAAAGAGACAAGACCTCATATCATCTAGAAAAGCATCAGTTTGTCTTCGTGCATCTCAGGGCACATTACGGAACAGCAGACATGTGACTTATGGTGCAAGACCTTCTGTAATTTAGACATTACCTCCTGACATGCCAGCTAAACATCTCATCCTTTAAGAAAAAAAACTTCTTGTCCATAGTTCATTGATAATGTACTTGCAGTCTTTCAATGCTCAGGCAATACTAGATACAATTGCACAAACAAAGGTAACTTAAACAGGACTGAGAAATCCAATTGCCCAAAATAATATCAGCAAAAAGCTGTTAAGTAAAATATTTTCAAATGCCACACATCTCAAAAAAACCCCAAAACTCAAGAAAAAAAAATCCGTTATTATAAGTTAACTGAACTAGATGATATATCTAACTCTCCTGAGGTATTTAAATGTGAATTGATTATGAAGTGAAAAGTTTTATGGTGGAAAGATACAAATGCATAGAGGACTTGCACAAGTACTTCCAAAAGACAAGACAACTCCTTCAGTATATCTGTGTGTATTTCGGTCTGTCCAGTTTACTTAGGCCAAAGAATGCTCCTGAGATTATCTGGGTAAAGAAACATGCATTGCTTGTTTTAGTAATACACTGTGTGTCTTAAGACATCAAGAAAGTGAGAAGTATGTATTATGATTTCTTCCTTTTCACTGTTGTGTAACAGTCTGCAAACCCTGATTTTTATACTAACTATATGTTCTGAAGTTTATAAGCTAAAGGCATCAGCAATGCTGCCTCTACAAGGGTTTAAGGGTGAACCTCACACAATCTGCACTTATTCTGCTGCTGTAGACAAGTTCCGTGTTAAAAATCAAAGTTTGTCTACTACTGCTTACTACTTGCGTAGTCCATCCCCCTAGTATCTCATCTGTGCATCAACTCTTGATGTCACAGTGTTTTCCAGTAGGTATTATTGGATGTGATGCACATAAACACTAGCCACCACTGCTGTTAAAACACCTTTTACCGAACTTCAGTCCAGAAGCAGAACAAATAAAAAAGCAAAACAAACAACAAAAACCAAACAAAACCAAAACCAAAATACCCACCAAAGCAATTTTCAGATACTAAAACATGGGGGAATAAAAGGACTTTCCTGGAAATGTTTCTGGCAGCAGTGTCACCGCCATGCTGCTGCACCCAGTGCGGGGGGATACTTTGCCTGGTGCCAGCCTCATGGCCATGTCCCTGCCGGCTGTGTTCTACAGAACCTGTGGCAGATGTGCAGAGGCAGCAGCTGTCCCTGCCGGGAGGAGCGGGCTGGGGTTGCGGGGACACCCACGGCCAGAGCCCGCCGGGGCAGCACGGCAGCGCCGCAGCAGCCTGACCGAGCAGGAGCCCGCACCGGAGCGCACGGACGGCGCCGGGGCTGCCCACACCCGCCATGCACGTCTCTTTGCCTCCAGTCTTAATTTTTCCCTTCGTTCTGCTAGCTGCCCACGGTAAGGCCCTCCGGGTTAAATTCCACCAGCCCGCTGCCACTATCTCCGGCCCGACAGCGCTCGGAGTAAATGCCTGGACAAACATTGCCCAACCTAGCGGCTCCGGCGCTAGGGAGGGCCCCCAGGGAGGCCCCGCATCGCCCTGGGCGCTCCCGGCCCCGTCCCGGGAGTGATGCGGGAGAGGCTCGGCAGACCCGCCCCGCCCCGGCCCGGCGGGAGGCGCGGCCCGGCCCGGCCCGGCCGCCAATGGGCGCGGCGGGGCGGGCACGGCCGCGGCCGGGATAAGAGGGGCCGCGGAGGCCGGGTGTTGCCGGGCAGAGGAGCTAGGAGAGCAGCGGAGATCCTCCACCGTGGTGAGCATGGGATGCGGGATGGGGCTGCGTGGAGAGGGCCGGTCTCGATGGCGTCCTTGTCTTGCAGCGAGGCGGTTCCTGCTGGGAAGCAGCCGCCATTCCAGCCGCTTCCTCGGGAGGCTGCCGACTGCGCACTCCGCGTCCCGGCCCTACCGCCCGGGCTTGTTTACAGGCGGGGCGGGCAGCGCGGCGTGCTCGGCTCCGGCCCATCGCTGGCGGAGGACGCGCGGGCCGCCTCGGGTCTGGCATCCCCCGCGCTCAGAGCGCCCTGCCTGACCGCTTTCCTCCGTCCTTGGCAGATCGGCCAGCATGAACCCGTTCCTGACCACGCTGTGCCTCTGCTTGGGCGTGGTTCTCGGCGCGCCGAGGCTGGACCCTGAGCTGGACGACCACTGGCAGCTGTGGAAGTCGTGGCACAAGAAGGACTATCATGAGGTGAGCCCCCGGCGAGCTGGGCGAGCGCACGGAGCTGGGCCCCACCAGCTGAGTCATGGCTGCTTTGCTACAACGCCGGCTGTGGGCAGGGCTTGGGACGCATAATCCTTCTCTTCCCAGGTTCCTTTCCTGTGTTTGTGTATTGACTCAGCTGCACTCTGCTTGTTGTTTTTCTTGTGAGGGCGGCAAAAAGATCACCGCTTAACACCGTTCGCGCTTCCCATTCGAGTAATGTACATTTGCCCGGTATTATGAGCCTTAGAAAGCTTGTTGTGCAAGCAAACTTGTTTTGAAATGTCTTCTTGAAGTACGCTGGTTTATTGTCCCCTTAGAGAGAGGAAGGCTGGAGGAGAGTGGTGTGGGAGAAGAATCTGAAAATGATTGAAATCCATAATCTGGATCATGCATTAGGAAAACACAGCTACAAGTTGGGAATGAATCAGTTTGGCGACATGGTATGTATAGACATGTAATGTACAGGTCTTAGTAATGGTGTGTAATAGATACAGCCGCAGATCGTGACTGCATATATTGATTTTTTTTCAGACAACTGAGGAGTTCAGACAGCTCATGAATGGTTATGTACACAAGAAGTCAGAAAGAAAATACAGAGGATCTCAGTTTCTTGAACCCAACTTCCTGGAAGCACCACGATCAGTAGATTGGCGAGAGAAGGGATATGTAACTCCAGTTAAAGACCAGGTACTATCTGATGGTGAATTTCTAACCAGTTGTAGGTCCAGTTTCCTGAATGCTACATGCGCTTTCATAGGAGAAAAACACTGTACCTGTTTGATGGTGTCTGGTACAAGCTTCCTAAACTGAGCACCATTTTGTAACTGTCTGGATTTGTAACTTATGATTTCACTTTATACTTCAGGGTCAATGTGGCTCTTGCTGGGCTTTCAGCACAACAGGAGCTCTTGAAGGGCAGCACTTCAGAAAAACTGGCAAACTTGTTTCACTGAGTGAACAGAATCTGGTGGACTGCTCTCGCCCTGAGGGGAATCAAGGATGTAATGGTGGTCTCATGGACCAGGCTTTCCAATACATACAGGATAATGGGGGCATTGATTCAGAGGAGTCCTATCCGTACACTGCAAAGGTAAGTGGAATAGCTGAACTTGTGTTGGCAGGTGTCATGTCTTTTGTGTGGAAAAAGTTGTCTTGGGAAACTCAAATACCTAGAAAGGAAAATGTCTGTAGAGATCAGTGCATCTGTAATTCCTATTGTGTCTTTGCTAAGACAACTGGTGTGACTGCTGGCCCCAGTAGGAATCACATATTGCACTGGTCTTTGAGGTCAAAATCTTGACAGACCAGTTAGAAAAACTGGAGCAAGAATACTTGTTCCTCCCCCTCGTTGCTCCTCTTCTGTCATCCCTTATCTTGGTTGCCACACCAAACCAAGAACCCTGCCCTTGCCAACAGTGCTACTTAGGGGTAGGACAGCAATTCATCTTCCTAGAACTGACCTATTACAGAGTTGCTACCTATAGACCACCTAATTCTTGTGGCTAGTGTCAATTGGATTTTTAACAACAGTTGTTAATGCCTTGAGTTCTGTTTCTGGACTAAGTGTGCATAAATGGAGATAATGGACAGGCTTTTAAAATCCCTGTAATGTTAAAGAGATACAAGAGGATGAAAGAGCAGTAGTCAGTTGTGGGTATCACTTGAGAGCCAGTAGTTTGTGATTTTCACCTTTTAAGAATTCTGCTCACTATAGAGGATCTCTTTTTTTTTCAGCTTGTTTTGTGTTGTCTGGGCAATAGAAATACTATTTGTGAACAACATGGGATCTGAGTTTCTGTTCACCTGTGTCCCTGTAATCTCAACTCTTTCTAATCTTGGCTGTTGTAGAGATCAGTTGATTATAGGAAGTGCCTAACTTGCTGAGTATGGAAAGTGAGCAACTGAGCTATAGTCTGTGTTCCTTTAGTTGGAGAAACAATTTTGGTACTAACCTACAGTGCAGGTAAAGCAAGGATATGCTTGCTTGAATCTGTTTCAGTTTCACATGACCTGACTTCCAAACTAGGCCTCACCTTTCTCCTGCTGTAAATGTACATGACATCAGCAGTTCAGGCTTCACTTTAAGAATCAAAGAAAAAAACCAAACAAAAACAAAAAAAACCCCACCTAATAAAACCAAAACCAGCACTCTACTAGAAATACCTCAAATACCACCCCCAACTGTTGTATGTAAGGTCATGTAACACAAATTCCTAGCTTTCAAATCATTCTGTACAGCTTTTTGAACTATGACATGTTAAAATTGTGGATTTTAAGTGCTTGCTCAATGAGCAGTTTCTGGATTGCTTTGTAATTAATGAATACTTGGCTTTCTTCCATTGCCCATTAATGCATTCTGGGCTTCTTTCCTTCCTGTAAAGATACTTGTCCTGCCAACCAAGGAGGCCAGTGTTCCAGAATGTCTTGGCCCTCTGCAACTCTCATCAAGTTGGTGGGGACTTTTTGGGCCCCCATGTCATTTACTTTTCTGTACTTTTGAGAAGCTCAGAAGCAGTTCTTCTGTATTCCCTGTAATCCTTGCAAAGTCCTGCTTAGGTAATTGGATCCTCTTCAATCCCATGCTATCAAAGCAGCAAAGTCACACAATGTATGGTAGTTCTGTGCTTGCCTCTGTGTTAAATGGAAACCTGTGTAATAACTACAGCTTTCTCTACTTAGGATGATGAAGACTGTCGCTACAAGGCAGAATACAATGCTGCTAATGACACTGGCTTTGTTGACATCCCTCAAGGACACGAAAGAGCTCTCATGAAAGCAGTTGCAGCTGTGGGTCCAGTGTCTGTTGCTATTGATGCAGGCCATTCTTCATTTCAGTTCTATCAATCAGGTGGGGATTTGTAATTAATTACATTTATCCACATAAGTGGGGGTTTTTTAATTACTCAGTATTCATTACCCTGCAGTTAAATAGATGAAAGAAAAGCCAGGTATGATAATTCAGAAGTCATTTTAATTCTAGGTCATGTTTTTTCCCACATGTATTTCTCTTGTATATGTGTCTACTTGTCCCTCAGTTTCAAGGAGCTGTGCAATGTTGGAGTCAAAACACACAAAGCTTCTTGTGAGGGATAAGGGTTTTGTACAGATAATTTTGCTCATGAGTGAATACTTTGCAGGTATCTACTATGAGCCAGACTGCAGCAGTGAAGACTTGGACCATGGTGTTCTGGTTGTAGGTTATGGCTTTGAGGGGGAAGATGTAGATGGGAAGAAATACTGGATTGTTAAGAACAGGTAAGATCTGTGTCATGTGTCTGGGGGAGAATAAAAGGAAGTTTGTCACTTGTAAAGGGAGAGGTGGAGACACAACAGTAATTAAAATCTGTATGTGGGAAATCTGGAGATTGTTTTTAGATTGTATGGTATGACAAATGGTAAAATCAATCTCATGCTGCTGGCAGCCTAATAAAGTAAGCCCAAAGCAGCCATCTTATTCTGCTTGTTCAGTTAATTTAAGGGAGCTCAGTGCTGAAACAGCCTGTGAACCTAGTAGATAATAAAGCAGTGGAGCAGAGGGGGGAGCAGGAGGAAGCCTGCTTGTGGGGGTGTAATGGATTTTTTTATGGAAGCAGAGTGCTACTCACTTCTGTGAAATAGGATGATACGATGATACTTGAACTTTAAAAATGACATTACCTCCTAGGTTGGAGGGAAAATAAATTAATGCTGAAGGGCACATCACATGAGCTTGTCTCATGTTCTCAGCATTACTGGGGCGCCACCCTCAAATGCTGTTTGCAGCCTTTGACTTCCCTTAAATTGCCTGGGAGCAGTGTCTGAGCTTCAGGCACCTGTAGTCAAGGTTTGCACATTAATGTGACTACCTCGTGAGAGAATGACTACATTCTTCAGGTCTGTGGACTCAGGATGCCTCCTGGGATGATTTTAATTGTTGCAAAACACTTAAGTTTTTGGCTGCAGCTATCTTGGACTTTCTCCACAATGTGGAAGGTAGCAGCTTTCAGTTTTAAACACTTAGAGAGAAAGGCAGTAAATAAGTAACTTCTGAATGTATAAACAAGCCCTTTGCTTTTGTTTTCAGCTGGGGTGAGAAGTGGGGTGACAAAGGATACATCTACATGGCCAAGGACAGGAAGAACCACTGTGGAATAGCAACAGCTGCTAGCTATCCACTAGTATAATTTGAAGACTGAACATTTCAGTACAAGAGGGGATTTTAACTGAATGACCAAACCCATGTTCGCATGTGGTAGCCTTGTGTCTTTCAAAACTCAACTTGATTTTTAAAACTCTATTTTACATGTTGGTGACATGCCACTTGTTTAAATTAATGTAAATGTTGGTATGTAAACAGCTTGTAATATTGCTAGCTTTTGACTGCTTAATCCAATAGATTCTTTGTATTTTTCCTTTTTTTTTTAATTGCAATGTGTCCAAAGGTTTACTTTTTAAATAAATACTTAAATTCCACTACATACATATGATTTGGCATTTTGGTCTTCTTTTCTACTCGGGACTTTTGTCAAATAGGCATCCTAAATCATACTCTTAGGTAGAGTCTATATGTGTGTACTTCTCTCTCCATTGGTCACTAAAATGCAGCCCTGTCTGGGAATGGCTAGTAACTGTTACAAAAAAGAATGTAGAATTCATGACGCAGATTTATTTAAAATGAGAAGTGGAAAAATATCCCTGGTTCCTAGTGTGTCATAGCAAAGATCTTCAGTCTTGTCATCTTCTGTATGCAGCAGGTGATCTTCACTTAGCTTTTAATTCTGTTAATTTTCTTAATGGTGCCTCAAAAATGGCACATGTGTGTAGCTTGTGCAGTCATGTCCTTTTGAGCATTATGGCAGGAGCACCCAAAACACACCTGGCCTGTTCAGAGGGCTTGTTTCTGGAGATATGTAGGACACTAGATAATTGTCTTCCCCCTGTACCAGCTTCAGATTGAGAAGTAAGAGGGGGGGATAAGGGAGAAATTATTTCCGTATGGAAAATGACATTGGGCTGCTTTGTTACCTGTATGCTTGCTGGCTGACTTAAGTGAGGTGATTCACACAGTGCCCTTTATGTCTTTTTCTCTCTGCAGGTATCAGTGCAAACATGAGCATTAGCTATTGCATCCTACTGTTCAGGTGCCAGTAGCCAGGTTTGGGTACCTCCTGCAGAGGATGGTAAATAACCAAAAACAGCAAGGGGAGGAGGCTTGGCTTGGCTTTTGGGTATTGACATCAACTCTTGCTCTTGGGCAAAGGAGGTGTAGTTCTGTAGCATAACTAGCACAAGCACCGAGTTCATGGACCCATAGTTTTTTTGTGCACAAGTTTCAGAAGCTGATAGCCATTGGTAGGAACACTTAGACCAAAACTTATGGATGGGTAATTTCCTTATTGTTGATAATGCAAGTCTTTAAGTTGCATTTAATAAACTCTTTAAAAGAGAAAAAACAAGGTGAGTTATCCATAATAATAATTAAGAGTTGTTCATGTGCTGCGTGTAGATGAATTCTTTCAACCTGAATTTCCTGACAAGTTTGCTTTATTTTTTTTTAAGGAAGAGCCTCCCTCAGCCCAGTGGCTATATAACAAGCCACAGAGCAGAAATACTGGTTAGAACTTAGCTATTAAGTTGACTTGCTAAGCTAGTTATGGAAAGCATCCAAACTGCTTGTGGAAGCTATGGAGTAAGTATTATGGAGCTCACCAGGTGGTCCTCTAAGGGCTGATACTCAGAAGGAAATGGCACTGGTCTGTATATTCAGAATGAGAGCCAGGAGCAAAATGCTGCTGGAGAAGTGACTGTATAAGCTCCTTACGCAGAAAATGATTTTCATTCTTGCTGCCACAACTGGGAATGGACTGACACTTGTCTCTCCTAACACTTTCTAATCCTGGAAGCTGATGTTACTGTGAGCCTGGTAGTGCTTCATGCTTTGTGTTTTCTTTATTGGCTAGAACAGAAGTGAGACCAGTAAAAAGCCTGCTGGGACTTGAGCTGCTAAAAAAATGGGCAACAGGGAAAGGTGTTTGGTTGCAAAATCCAGGGTTCAAAAAAATTGCTGGGAAAACAAGGTATTTTTTATGACCAGATGGGAAATGAAAAGGAAATAACTTTCCAAAGTATCTGCACATGAATGGGCATGTAGTTTGCAAAACAGCCATCAGCCTTTGGCTTTTTTAGAAAAAAATGTGATAATACAGTTATTTGTGGATTAAAGCTTGCTGACTCTTCTGGCTGAACATCCTCCTGAGAGTGAATAATAAAGAAGGGGACAGGGTAAATCAGGTCATGTAGATAACTCAGTATTTATACAACCTGAAGTAACAGCTTCACCCAGAATTGCCTTACATGATGCCATAAAGACTAAAATTTTTGTATAATTGCAGTCAGTTCGTGTAAATTTTTTTCCCCTTAGGAATATAAAGAACACATTTCAAGAACAATATTGAACCTGGTTTTGTGATTCCATTGCAGTGGCCTTATCTTTGGCAAAGCTGTTTAATTTACTTCAGAAATACTATAGTAAAGTAGCAAATGATTCCATAGTGGTATATGTTCCAGTGGGGGAAGTGTTGTCTCTGTTCAGCATTCTTCCTTTGGGAAGATACAGCAAATGCACATTATGTGTGGTCATGGAAAGCTCCAGAGTTGCTCCACAGAAAGCTGTGGTAGTTAAAGCTCTTGATTACTAATAGAGTGTTTTCTCTCAAAAGCTTCCACTGGTTATAAGTTCCTGATAGCTGAAGCTGCATTTATTAAAAAATGAGTGAGTTTAAAGTATTCTAGTGCACATGCATTATCAGTAAAAGATATACTAGTTCACATTTTATTATCAGTAAAAAATCCTATCTATACCTGGTTCGGGTCCTGTCTAAATTACAGCTGCTGTTGTTAGTGGGGTCTTACACCTATTGAAATACGTGAGCTGGGCACTATTACAGTTCTGTACAGTGATAAACCTTTGCAGTCCTTGTTTGCTAGCATCTTAATTGTGAAAATACACTTTTTAAAGGGAAGAAAAAGTTTTGCATTTGGTTTTCATATGCTGATGCTTCTTAGACTGTTCTTGTTCTAAAGGTCTCTTAGCAGTTTCTCTTCTCTGTTTGTTGTATTTTATCCCTCACTGAACCTGAGCTTTTAAAGGCATGTATTCTTGAGGCAAAGAAAATTATGAAATTAAATTATTTCAGTTACACATGAAGTTCTTATTATTTAGAGTCTGGTGAGAAATGAATGTTAACTGTCATGTAGGAAACTATTTTTCCTTAAGAGCACTCAATTTTTCATAATATCTGTGACTGCTGAGTAGAACAGAATTTTAGGGATATTTTTTTAATTTGATTGGTTTTTGGCTTTGCTAAAGTTAAATCAATTTCCAAACATTGACAGTGAAACAAATAATTTTATTATTCTGCTTCACCAGCCATGCACTAAAGTAATTTTCAAAATGCTTTGAAGAACTATGGTAAAAAAATACTTATAATTTCATGCAGTGAAAAATTTGCAGGAAGGGCAAGCATGATTAATTGTATCATTGAAGGTTTTCTGTAATAAAAGATTCACTGTTGACCTGCATAACAGCACTACAAAAACAGTTCTGAGACAACCAGACACACAGGAAAATGGGAATATCCACTTCAAAAAAAAACCAAAATGAGCTTCTGAATATCAGTTATGCAGCATTTGCTCCTTAATCTCCTTGATAAAATAACAAATATGTCATATATGTTTTAAGCTTAATGCCAGCTAATCAGTTTTGGCATATTAGAGATTGACAGCAGTTTCTGGCTATTAACCAAAGAATTGAGCACAGCCTGAAGGCTGTCATAACGTAACCTGATGTTTCTGCTTTCTAGCTCTCTTTGAACTTTACCGAGATATACAACAGAGTGAGCACCTATTTTTACTTGCAGTCCATCCAATGCTCTTCAGTCTTTTTGCTGGGAAGTCATAGTAGGAAATGCTGGCTCATCTAATACACTGTTTTGAAGAAATAATTGTTTAAATCAGTAATGGGGATTTTATTATCTTGTGTGCTAATCACAGTTTTGTCGAATCATGAGTGAAATTTTGGGTAAGTGCAGGGGCACCTGAAGCATTTGGAAGAAAGGTTAAAATCAAAGGCAAAATTTCATTCACAATTCATAGAACTGAAGTGATAACAAGGCTCTTCTGAAAACAGACAGGGAACCCCACCAGGAATTTAGTTTGGGGGCGAAGGAGGGTTGGCCACAGGGTGGAGACCTGATCCGTGGATTGATTAGTTTAGATAGATTGGGAGTTTCAGAAGAGTCTCAGAAGATGCCACCTTCATCTGTGTTCGTAAACACAAGTGACTGTTTTGGGTTTTTTTTAAAGCTCGGTTGTGCAAAGATTTCTTGTCCAGTGGCCTTAAGATACCATTTCTGCAACACTCTTTGTTTCCATCCTGCCTGTTTTCTGCTGAAGAGCTACTGCCAACCTCTGTGCGCAAAGGAGCAAAGAAACCATGGCGATGGCCATTTGCAAAATACTTACTGGATTCTTTTTTACAATCCTTCTTCCTTCTTTTGTTCACTGATGGTTCTCACCACCTCTAGAAGATCCAAAACCTACTTCTGAGTGAGACCTGTTAGACTTTCCAAATAAAATGAATGCTGGGAAGCACATTTTAGAAGTAACACTGTATGTTCAGGTGTAGTGCTGCAGTGCTGATACCTGGTACCTTCTGCAGTCCAGGTTTGGGAAGAAGTGGTCAGAGATGGAGCAGAGTCAGAGAGGGAGCTATTCCCCTCCCTCCCACCTTAAGAAGGCTGTTCTGGTTAAGGGTGGCTTTGTGAGGTCCTCTAGGTTCTCTGGTCCTATGGTCTGAGAGCTCAGCAAGGAAGAGATGATTTTCACGCCTTGTGTTGTTCATATGCTTAGTGATACTTTGGACATTCACCTGGAATTAGCATTGTCTTTCAAAGTTCCTTGTCTGTACTATTGTGTGTTCTCTCGAGGTGAGAATGGTTTAGGTGTGCTCCTCTGGGGTGCCACTGAGGGCCCCTCTGAAGCTATCACCACTAGTTCCTGCCTCTTCTAGGAAAAACTATACTCTCAGAAACTATATGCTACTAAATGCCATGGAAATATTCTAATATTCTATAGAGTAAGAGCTTTTTTTAAAAATTATTGATGAAACCCTCCTGCACAGCATGCATGCCATGACATAGAACTGTTTAAAATAAATGCTGGGCTACTAGACAGTCAAAATGGCTTAGGATGTCTGAGAAGTTGATGCTGAAATGGGATGTTGAGAACTCCTTGAGATTGTAGGATGTCTTGGAATATGCTTGAATTTGCTGAAAACCGAAGGTCAGATGCCATGGCTTCCGAGCTGCCAAGTCAGGTGTTTTTTCCCACAAAGGGTACTTCTAAGCATATCTCTGTAATATATCAGTTTATGCTGCTGGTAACAAGGCACAAAAACACCCCTAGATAGGACTGCCCACAGAACTCTTAAACCAGTTCATTGCTGTGTGTGCAGGTGCCCATTTTTGCTAGATATAGTAAAACAAAAAAAAACCAAAACAAACTAGAAACAAAAACAGAAAAAAAACCAACAAAAAAGAACAAAAACCACCAAAACAAAAAACCCCAATAAAGCCCCCAGTCAAACCCACCGAAAATAAAACCACATAGCACAATCTTTTACCATATTAGCACAACAATGCTAGAATTGTAAATACAAGTTCTTCTCAATAGCCATCTTAACATTCCTTCTGCTCAGCATGTTTAGCAGTATTGCTTTCCTCAGTCAAGCATGAAGCACAGACTGACAGCTGGGTTTTTTGGAACAGGAAATATATACTGGAAACATCAACTGTGTTGTAAAATTGCATAGGCTTTTGGAGATTTCTCTTGTATCTCTCTCTGTTTATATAGAAATTCCAATGCCTTGTGCAAAGGTTAAGAATAAATCCTGCTGTCTTTTTGCTATTTGTTGCTTGCTAGTCATGGGAAGAATTGGAGAGGACCCGTGTTTTCTGCTTCAGTGCTGTTATGAGCATTTCTGTCACATTTCTCTCACAAAGTAATAGAGCATTTCAGAAACAAACCTTGTGTACATAGGGTGCCCATCAGGAATACTTTTGAAATGGTATTTCTGTAGCACTACCAGACATTTCAACGAACTTTATAGCCCCTTTTTGTTAGTAATTCTGCAAACCAAGAGCAAAAGAAACTCCCCCCACACTGGATTTTTAATCGAAACTGACACAGAGCTGGAAAGTGGGAGAGGAAGAAGGCCAAAAGCGGTGAGGGCGCCTGCCAGAGGGCAGGCAACTGATTAGCAGCTGTGGGTGTGGATTTGCAAGAAGGCTAGCCTCCCCCTTTGGCTTTGTTTTCTCCCAGCATATTTTAAAAAGAGCTAAAAGTAAACATCCCCATTCTCAGCGTTCTTCTGCTGAGTTTAAATTTCAGGTCTACGTTTGTCTGCATGGCCCTTCCCACTTATCCTCCCTGCTTTTGTTTGAGCAGTCTCCTTTGTCTCCTTTCTGTGCCAGAATAATAAATCATGCTGTGTTGTTAAAAGAGGGAGAAAATTGTCCACGCAGAGACAAAACAGGAAACCTGGCGATCGAAAGGGCAAAGGACAGATGGTGTGTCACCCGGTACGGTGTCTCAGGGCTGTGCTCCTCAGAGCACATGATGACAAGGCCAGTGTGGCAGCAGCTGGGCGTGGAGAGAAGCTGACCTCTTTTTTTACCCGGGCATGTGCCGACGGTGCACTGGAGCGTCTGCTGAATCCATGAGACACCGGGAATGGTCATGCCTGGGCCGGGGCTAGGCTGGCCACACACGTTCAGCATCAGCACAGCTGACCCAGCAATTGAGCAGGCATATTATCTCCTTCGGAGCTGTCCCTTCAAAAGTGATAAAATATTCACTGGGTGATCTGCTCAGCAGCTGACAACAATTCTTAGGCCAAATTCTTGTTTATTATCGTGGGAGTACACAGCTCTCCTGGCCAACACCCTCTGCAAGCTGGCGCACCAAACTGCCTTTACTGAGTGCAGTGGTCAGAACTACAAAAGCTGCTAGCAGAAAACAGGTTGCTGGGGTCCTCATGAACAAAGTCTTGCAAAGCCACCATGCAAATCATTGCATCGGATGAAAGCAACCTCCTCAGGGCAGATCGCAGTGGAAAATCCTATCTCTATGAAGTATTAAAATTAGTTAATTAACTAATTTTAATACTTCATAGATTAATTAAAATCACTTGAATCAGATCACATGCTTAGTTTGACGCTTTTGGTTTTGTGTTTTCTGAAACCACATCTGTATTTGCAGAAAGCTAGGAACAAAAACCAAAGGTGTTTTTGATACTGATACATAGGATTTTGAAAGCTGTCCATGATGACATGAACCTGAGTGGCAGGGAATGTCTCATCAAAACATCAGGTGTTCTGTACTTTTGGGTAACTGTGTGCAGATCCTCTATCTCAATGTTCATTTACTCTCTGCTATTCCCACTTTTGGGCCCTGGATGTCTCTGGAAAATAGATACTTTTACCTTTGCAGTCCCACAGAAGTTACTGACTTTATAATCTTTCCTCTTATTAAACCTCTTCTCTTCTATGGGCACCACACCCCCTTTTCTTACAATGAGTCTGTGTGGTATAATGCATGTAAACTAAAAGCTCTTGCTTGTTCTCTGTCTCTAAATAGCTGGCATTTTATAAATGAATAAAACTTTTGCCTGACTTTTCCAGAAATATGAGTTGTCTTTATTGAAAAACCAGCAAAACTCCCTATGTGTGTGTGTGTTTTCTTGAAAACAGAATAAAGTATCAACAAATGTTCAGACACACATTTGACCCTACATTTCAAAGACCATCTTGCATTTCAGCTGCCTTGCCTTCTCAGGGTGAGTGAGGTCCTGCTGCAGAGTGTCCAGGATCAGCTTCTCAGGGTGCTGGGCTGGCAGGGAGCAGCACAGGCAGCCAGGGTGCCACGGGACTGGTGGGAAGCCTGCCAGCCCCAACCTGTTCTCTGATCCCCCATCTTGTGATTGCAGTCACAAGGCCACCTCTCTGCGGCTGGCTGCTCACACTAACTCAGTTTCCAGTCAAAGTGATTTGTGAACAACTGCTCATTTATTAGAGACTGGTGGTGGACTGGTTTTCTTCTGTTATTGGATGCCACTAGGTTTAGGTAGTTTGCCTTTATTTCACTTCTGAAATAGGTGCAAAGTTCCCAATAATTGTAAAGAAGAATTAATTTTGGCAACAAGTTTGACGACCAGTGCTTTAACAACAGTCACATGTATATATATGTGTGTATATATATATATGTGTGTAAATATATATATATATGTGTGTGTATATGGTACAGTACAAATAGTATCATTTCTGCATCTTTCTCCAAAACTAATAGGAAGCCAAATGGGCACTGATTATTCATGTTTTTATAATTTTATAATTTTATGCCGAGAAGCTATTAAGTACTGATACAAAGGCACATATGTGAACTAGTATTTAGCTCACATATGTCTTACTTGGCGCTTCCATGTATTTTTAATTTTGTATCATGCTGATGAGTATCTGAAGAATAATATCAGTTATTGCTGGCTTCTGCATCTGGAGGCAGTCACAACATCATCATGAACACTGCCTTCTTCTCTCAGCAGCCTTGATGGCAGCTTGTGGTGTGTCGCCTTTCACACCAGTCCAACCACTAAAGAGTCTCTGATTCTTTAAAAAAAAAATCTGCCCTACTTTCTCAGCAGCTCTCAGATACCTTGCAAAACCGTGATGGGAGGCCACGGAAGGAAGTTGTGGCCTGGTGTTGCAAAGGCTTTGTAGGTGGTGTCCCGTCACCCCACAGTTAGTGTAAGAGAGCTCTGTAGAAATGGTCTGAACTAGTCCCACACTGCAGAGGGAAGCTTTAAAACTCACCCTGAGCCTTTGAGAAGGACTTTGTGAGGGGTGTGCTTGCAGGGTTGTATGTAGCAGAATACATACAAGTACTTAGGTAGGTTAGGTAGATCGAAGCAGGACTCCAGCAAAGAATATCCACTGTTCACACTGAATAAAGTAGCTGCTTTCTTAATCTGCATTTGAGGTTTGTATGGGTTGTTTATACAGAGCAGATATGGATCTCTTTGTAAGCACCAGCCATCCAGCAGCCCACAAACTAGGAGAATTTTCATTTATGTGTCAGCGGCCCCCAAGCAGCAGTTATTAGTCAGAGCACTAGCCCCTTCACTATCATGTGCTTTTGGCGCAAACTGAGGAAAAAAACCAAAATGTGGGGGAAATAGCAGCTGGGATTAGATCCAAGCTTTTCTGTGAAACTATACTTCAATGGAGGCAAGTGGGGTGACAGTTAGTAGGGCACTGAATGACTGACGTGTTGCAGTGTGCAGGTGTATACATCCTGCCAGCAGGAACACAGATCTTAGCCACTAGACTGGGTACACCCACTGCAAACAAACTTTCAGCATGTGCCTCAGTGGTGGTTTTAGAGGTCCTGTGGTTACGCTGAGGAATGCCACATCTCTGTTCTCACCTTACCATCTCTCCTGGCCCCAGGGGACAGGACCAAGTTACCAGTGATCCTTCTGATGTAAAATTAGTATTGTTAGCTTACTTAGACTGGCCTCACATTAAACTTGGCTTTAGGTTTCCAACTTAAAAAATTCAGTGGAATTCCTCGATAAATTAGTGACATCAACATCTCTTTGTGTATCTACATAGAGCTCTGAGAGAGAGAATTACTATATATGTATGTGTGTGTCTAAAAAAAATATTATGTATATGTACTCTGTGCACATGTTTTTTTCACAGGGAAAATTATTAGTTTCCATAATCAGGGTGCACAATTCCATCATGCAGTAAAAAGATTTTATTATTACCTAAACCATCTTTTTTTTTTCTGCTTTCTCTTCAGTCTCCAGGATTTAAGTGTTGTTTGTGTTCTGCTGCTGATAGCAGAGCTTTGGGAAGCACGTGATGAGGAACAGAATAAACAAGTACACACTTTACTTGCTGATCCTGGGCAGTTGTCACAGCTTTAAAAAGTGTCAGATAAACACCTGAATGAAGAGTGCTTTGATACCTGAGGCAGCACTGAAATCACATCCTCACCCCCTGTGATAGCAGTAACTAAGGGTAAATACTCATCCTGAATAATTTTCTGTCTGCTTTTCTTCAGCCCGCCTCTTCTTCAGAAATATTAAAACTCATTTGTAAGTTAAAAAATAACTTGGATTTTCTTGGCAGGAGTCTTCTTAACTCTTCTCTATGTCCTAATGTAATTCACAGAATGTTCTTAATAAAGTTTTGTACCAGCACAGTGGGAGGGTGTGGATCAGGGGTGAAAATGAGAAGAGGGTGCAGGAGTTGTTTACATCAAGGAGTAAAAAAAGTTCATGAGACAGGAGAGATATAAAGGGGGTTAGATAGAAGGGTCTAATACTTAAAGTGACCTAAAGCCCAGTTTTCATATCCTTATCATTTAATGTAATCACACATTTCTTTTAATTGCTAATTTTTGCTCTCATTGGCCAATGACTGCTAGATTCACAGTGAATTTCTGATCTCCTTTGGCAGTGTCAAATGAGATCTAGCCCCAGAAAACCTAGAGGATGGATGGCTATAGAAGCCCAGAAGTGTCAGAATCACAGAATCGTTGGGTAGGAAGGGACCCCAGGAGATCATTCAGTCAAACCCCCCATCCAAGGCACAGTCAGCTACAGCAAGTTACACATTGACTTGTTCAAATGGATTTTGAATGTCTTCACAGAGGAGGACTCCTGGACAACCTGGTCCAGTGCTCTGCCACCCTCGGTGTAAAGAAATTCTTCCTCATGCTGAGGTGGAATGTCCTGTGTTTTAGTTTATGGCCATTGGTCCTTGTCCAGTCACTGGGCAACACTGAAAAAACTCTGGCACCATCCTCTTGGCACCCACCTTTGAGATATTTACGTGTGTTAATGAGATCCCCTCTCAGTGTTTTCTACCCCAGACTAAACAGGCCCAGTTCCTGCAGTCTCTCCTCATAAGAGAGATCCTCCAGACCCCAAATTATCTTTGTGACCTTCTGCTGGACCTTGTCCAGTAGCTCCTTGTGTCTCTTTTACTGAGGAGCCCAGAACTGGACACAGCACTCCAGGTGTGGCCTCACCAGGGCTGAGTAGGGACACAACTCCCTCCATGACCTTCTGGCCATGCTCTTTCTGATGCACCCCAGGAACCCTTGGACCTCCTGGCCACAGGGGCACTGCCAGCTCATGGATGGCTTGTGATGCACCAGGATCCCAGGTCCTTCTCCACAGAGCTGCTCTGTAGGAACAGCCCCTGGCTGTGCTGGCACTTGGGGCTGTTCCTGCCCAGGTGCAGGACCCTACACCTGCCCTCGTGGAGCTCATTAAGCTTCTCTCTGCCCAGCTCTCCAGCCTAGCAAGGTCCCACAGAATGGCAGCAGAGCCTTCAGGTGGATCACCACTCCCTCAGTTTAGTGCCATCAGCAAACTTGCTGAGGGTACATTCCACCCCTTCATCTGGGTCATTGATAAACAAGTTGAACAAGACTGGTTCCAGTATTGATCCCTGAGAATGTCACTGGCTGTTGGTCTCCAGGTGGCTTCTGTTCTGCTGGTCATGACCCACTGACCTCTGCCCTTCAGCCAGTTCTCCATCCACCTCACCATCCATTCCTTTAACCCACATTTCCTGAGCTTACCTGCCAGGATGTTATGGGAAACAGTGTCAAAAGCCTTGCTGAGGTCTAGGCAGACAACTGCATCCACTGCTCTCCCCTCACTGGCCCATCCTGCCATGCCACCACAGAAGTTTATCAGATCGGTAAAGCATGAGTTCCCCTTGGTGGATCCATGGTGACTACTCCCAATGACCTTATTGTCCTCTACATGCCTGGGCATGACCTCCAGAATGGGCTGTTCCATTCCCTTTTCAGGTATGGAGGTGAGGCTGACAGGACATACCTTCCCAGGTCCTCCTTCTTGTCCTTTTGGAGATGGCAGTAATGTTGACTTTGCTCCAGTCATGGGGCACCTCTGCTGCTCTCCATGCTTTTTTGCACAGATAATGGAGGTTGGCTTATCAACATCTGCCAGCTCCCTGGGCTCCCATGGGTGCATCCCATCAGAGCCCATGGATTTATGCATGTTAAGTCTCTGTAGCTGATCTCTAACCCAACCCTCTGTGATCAGGGTGAAGTCTTCCTTTCTCCAGCCTTCCTGTCTTTCCTCTGAGGTCTGGGAGTCCTCAGGGCTGGCCTTGCCAGTAAAGACTGGGACAAAGAAGGCATTCAGTAATTCTGCCTTCTCTGTGTCTTCCATCACCAGGACACCCATCTGATTCAGCAGTGGCCCCACATTTTCCCAATCTTCCTTTTGCTGCTGACAAACTTGTAGAAGCCCTTTCAGTTGCCCTTACCAGATCCAATGCCAAGGGGGTCTTGGTCTTCCTCATCTCATCCCTGTATGCTCTGATGATGTTCCTATAGTCCTCCCACAGGGCCTGGTTCTTTTATCACATCCCAGAAATTTATTTCTAGAAACTCTATGATCATCCATGCGGATCTACTGTCCCCTTTGCCTGATTTCCTGCTCATAGGGCTACACTGATCTTGAGCTTGGAGGAAGTGATACTTGAATATTGACCCGCTCTCTTGGCCCTCCTTATCTTCTAGAGCCTTATCCCATGTGATTCTTCTAAGTAGGTCTTTGAAGAGGTCCAAGGTGACTCTCAGGAAGGTCATGCACGATCCTGATTCCCTCCCTAGGACAACAGGCCAATGTGTATGTCTCAAACAGCAGTACCCAGATAGTTGTGGAGCCAACCAAGGATTGCTGGTAACAACAACCAGTGATTGTTGGTAACACACACCGTGAGAAAGAACAGGGTGTGGCTGGAGAAGGTGGCCATACAGAAGTAGGGCAGCACCTTTCCAGGACAAACATCCTTGCTGTAACTCTTGGAGATAAGGACAACAGAGTGCAAGCACCAGAATGGGACTGAGAAGGGAGCATGCATGGACTATAGCGAGGGATCAAGACCACCCAAGACACCTGAAGCCCTCTGATTCATTTACAGAAAGGTCTGAAAGAACTGACTGTGCATGATGACAGATTTGTACAGAAAACGAGAAAGTTGTATTCATGGCAGGGGAAAAAGGTATCCTCACAAAGCCCAGGCACATGTGCACCGCTTGTCCCTGGACTTCCCATCAGCTGGAGCCACGCTGGAAGTAGGACTCTCTGTGTCTCTCTTGCCTCCCCACTACTCTTTAAATCACCTCTCTCTCTCTCTGTCCCTCTCTCTTCTTTTGTGTCTCTCTCCTTGCCTCCTGCTCTCTCCCCTTTTGCCCTACCTCTTTATCCAAACCTCACTGCTGTGTGTGTGTTCTAGGAGATCAGGGACTAACTTGTACCAATTTTCATGCCAAGTGTGGAATTTACTAATAAGCTTTTGTAAGCTTCTGCAGACCATCTGACTTTTGTTGCTCTCTTTGACCACAAGCATCTACAAAACTTGAGTGTTCCCTTCCACTTAAGGACAGGACAACACTGTGACTAGTGATGGCAATATAACATGTAAAGGGGCAAGCTTCAATCTGAAATAAGAACCTTTCAAAATAAGAGAAAATTGAGGTATAACTGTGTCTTTGTATCCTCTTCCAGAGGACAATGGATCAACAGAATAGGCATGATTTGGGTGTCACATTCATGGTTTATTATAATTTGTGCTTTGAAAGGTGTGTGTAAATAACACATTATATTTCCTGTTCTTGTGAGAAATTAAATATCCTGGCAATGCTGCAGCCTTTTCATCTCTATTAATTACCCAAAATTTATATAATTCGCAGCTAAAAAATATTGTTTCAGACAGCATAAGACTTTTGCTCTTCTTAGGCCTGTCAAGATAAAAAGCATGTGCAAGAAAGTCTCTGACAGAAAATCCAGATAATGACATTGCAAATATTGATGCAGAAATCCCGTTGCAAACAATGCCATCCATGTAATGTTAGATGTAAAATTTCAGATCAAATGGGAATACTGACACAACTCACTTCCTTTTGTTAA
Source organism: Melozone crissalis (assembly GCF_028551555.1). NCBI lineage: Eukaryota > Metazoa > Chordata > Aves > Passeriformes > Passerellidae > Melozone > Melozone crissalis. The sequence goes on along the minus strand of NW_026535783.1, from coordinate 35,840,227 downwards.
TATTATATAAAGTAAGAAGTTTCTGTTTGTCATGACTCTGTCTCTGCACTTGCCCTGAATAAATCAGAATTAAAGGATTTTTACACTTGCCTGCAAGGAGAAACAAAATCTCACTATTTTTCCTGCTCTTGTAAACTGGGACTTTCACTGAGAGATTGGTGGAAAATGCTAGAATCCACTATTTGGAAAGGTAAAGCTTTTCCTGAAGACTGAAAATGGGCAAGCAAGATCTGATGTGGAAAGTCTTTAGCTGCTCTTCTGGTGTCTCTGTACACAAGCAAGGTATTCTTGCACATCATCTGGAGAGCCAAGGATAAAAGGAACTCTCTGGTGAATATTCTCAGGTTTCACATCCAGCACTGCTTCGGTCCCTGTAGTTGCTATGCCACCTGCCTGCTCGATGATGAAAGCCATAGGGTTGCATTCGTAGAGAAGTCGGAGCTAGAAAGAAAGAGGAAACACCTGATTGCCTGTGGGGGAAATTGTATCAAAGGACTTGCCAAAATTTAGCATTCTTTTTGTCATTTTAGAAAATTTTGTACCAAGCTGCAATTGACCTAAGTAGCAATGTCTTTCAGAGAGCCCTTCCTTCCCTCTCCTCACCTTTCCTAAAGTCTTCTGCTTGGAGGAACAGTGTGCCGACCTTACATCCAGGCATCACCATATAATTTCCAAGCTGACATACAGACGTGCAGCACCAGTGAAGCTGTATTTTGTCAAAAATGTCAAAAGTGGGTGTCCCACAGGCATCAGCAAAACATTTAAGCTGGCTAAGCTAACAGTACTGGGAAAGAAAAGCCAAAATATCTTCTCATATGGAGTCTTTACATGTTAACTCAGAGCTTGGGATAATCATGTTATGTTTAGTCAGGATATTTTGGAGTTTGAAACTTGATGGTCCCAGTTTCAAATTTCAGGATTCTATTGCTTCTCTTCAGAAATGTAGATAGATATTAGTGGCCTGAACTTATCCAGATTGTGGCTTCAGAAGGAGCAGCAGTTATTTATCAAAGGCAAAATTTCCCTTTTGGTTTGGACCCTGATATCTGTTTACGCTTTTTTAAAATGTTACCTCTTGGAGTGAGTGTGTTCTGGTGGAATGCAAATTTATTTAGGACATATGCCAAAGGTTTCTGTGTTTAAATGAACAGCAGCGAGAGCTGGTCAGTTCTGAACAAATATTATTTCTGTAGGTTTATCTATGAAGTGCTCATGTTCAACAGTATTAGCACATGTTTTGTTTAAAGGACTCTTGACATGTTCTAAAGAAGAAAAGTTTTCTGGGAAAAAGGAAGTGTGACAAAATGCTACTGTATAGAGAGACAGAGAAATGGGTTGAGCACACGACTTCACTACCCATCACACCTTTAGCACACTGCAATAAAACCATGATATACCACAACTTAAATAGCACTGTATTACCTTCTTTCTTATCTTTAAAGCCCACTGAAGTGCTACTTCTGGTACAAGGACTCCATCTCTGAGGCAACATAGGACCAGTATCTTTCACTCTTCTTCCTACTGCTTGGCCCAATTCTGGAAGGTCATGAGCCAGCAAAGAGCAGTGGTATCACCATGGAACCACGTTTCAAGTGTCTTGTTGCTACTGTGACTATGCAACTTGAGGAAAGCAGTTTTTCATCAGGTAGCAGTGCAACTGCACTTAGGGATCTTCAGATGGGCTCTGTCTTCAGATAGGTTTAACATTTTCACCTATTAGAGAACTATAAGCCTTAAGTTTATAAAAAATATTATTCAAAATATACCATTTGAAAAGGAGATTTATTTGTTGTCTTGTCCTGTAGTGTTTATTGTGTATTGTTTATAACAAAATAGCATTTAGTTTTCTTTCTTTAACTTAAAAAAGGATCTGTAACTTTTAGGGCCTACATCCATGTAATTTGCATTTACTCTAAAGACTTTTGATCAAGTCCTTTTGATAATTCCAGTGACATTTATTATTTTCAGCTCTTTAACCAAGTGCATAGACTGTCTTTCAGGAGAGAGATGATCAGGGCACTTGCCACAAGAGTATTATTTCTCCAATAAGAAAAGATACGTATGAAAAGAACTATGTACACCTGCACTCTGAGACAGAAAGAAAACTTATTTTTAATGACAGCATGTTTTCCTTCTTCCATTACTCTCTTTACTGTGGCAGTTCAAGCCAGAGCAATCCAATAATAAATGTGGGTTAGCTCTGTGGAAACGTTTCTTTCTATAAAGTTATGTAAGTGCTTTGTTCCTTTGTACTTTTGTCCTGCTTTTCATTCTCTCTTTTCAACAATGGTTTAGTACAGATTTCAAAACAAAAAGTTTCATTTGAAGAGGCCAGTCAGCAAACTCCCTTTTTTCACATACAGCAAATTCCTTTTTTTGTGTCTTTCTCCTATGTACAAACAGATCCACATCATTTAGTGAGGGCTTTTTGTAGTGGTGTTTTGGGGTTTTTTTCTGTGGGATGGTGATTCAAAAATTTAAATAATTTTTGCCTGGACTAACATGCAGACATTTTTGGTTGTATATGTTGAAGATAACTATTTTCCTGGTTTTACTTTGAAGACCATTTGGATCTGCTGGTATTTTGGTAAATACAAGCTCACCATGATGAAACCAGTAGTCCTCTCTCCCTAAAGACAGCAGATATTGGGATTTTCTGAGACCAGTGTGGGAGATGAGGCGGATTCCTTCATGTACCAGCCATGGATGCAAAAGCATTTGAATAGAAGACTTTAAGTATGGTGTAGATCAGGAAAGAATTCTTGGCGTCAGAACACTGGGTCCAACCTATTATGTACTAGGACATTGATTTCCTATTGATGACCTGGAGGTTACTGCTGGTCTACACATCATCTGTATGACTAGGTCTCTCAAAAAATAAGTGTTTAGAAAGTTGATAATGAGGGTATTTGATACTGCAGAAGAGAAGCTGAGGTTGACAATGGTCCGTGGCCCATCTCTAAAGACTGACTGCATTGCATTGCACTGCATTGTCACAGTGCATTTTGTACTGGTGTCCAAATAGGAAGTCATATTTTCCTAAAATACCGAATGAAACCCACCTTCCACTGTAATCACCTTTTCTGACCAGGTAGTAGAACCTTGAGTTTGCAGAGCTGGTGATATAAGTGTCCTTTGGAAACACAAGGTAAGAAAACCTTTTTTTCTAGCATTAGACAAAACCCTTTCTGGGGCTGAGCATGTCCCACCGGCAGGTGAGATAACTCTAGCTGCCAGTTTAAAGTGCAGAGGTTTTCCTTAGACCCGTGTTGTATCTGCCAGCCATGCACAGGTGTCTCAATGGGTTTCTATGGCGCTGAAATACTACCTTTAGAGAAATGATTAAGTCATTGGTTGCTGTGAAAACCACTTGAGTATTTAATAATATGAAAACACAGAGGAGGATTTCTGGCCGAAATTGGCAATTGCCTAATTTTCTTTCCTAAACTTGATTGTTGAGCATAATTTTCATTAACAATTTTTTCTGCAGTGGAACATTATTATTTTGTTTATCTAAACTATTGCTCTGGTAATACCAGAGATATTAGGTTGGCTAAGCTCCCCAGAAAGGAATTCAAATTACATACCTTTCCTTTAGGACTCTTCTGATTAGCAGGATACATGAAGATCCCACCATACATCAATGTACGGTGAACATCAGCTACCATGGAGCCCACATACCTGGCACCGTATGGGGAGCTGCCATCCTGAAAAACATACAGCAAAGCACTATGTTTACCAGGCTAGACAACTAGTAATGTGGTAAAATCTAATTTTGGTATGAAGCAGGAATCAAAGCTGCTTAAATCAATGGCTGCTTATGGATACTGCAATATAATTCGGTACTGCAATATAATTCGGTACTGCAAAATACCGAAATCAGTCCGGAGCTCAGCCTTTTGTAAGATGTGATTGTCTATAGCATTCAAAGATAAGAGTTTTAAAGAGCTGCATTCACAGTATGCAAACCAGAGTGCCTGTAATTTGCGTGCACAATTTGGAATCAAACCCAAGCCTGTGAAAAAACAAGGGACTGAAAACTTCTTCATCTTATCAAAGGTGATAATTTGAAAATTATTTGACTTTTGGTCTTTCACAGTTCCTACGCCAGAGCATGAGGAGTGGTGTCACTCCTCTACATGTCCAGATGGTTCCAAGAGGACTCCAACTTTTACCTTCCAACTTATTTGTCAGGTAGAGAAATTGGTCATAGCATTCATTCTGCAGCTTAGTTTGGGAGTTCGCAATTTATTAATGAATGTAATTTTCCTTGCTTTCAGCTTAGAAATTGATATAGTTGAAGGACAGGCCTTTTTAACAAGGTCAATCAAGGAAGTATTCATGTCAGTCTCAGGTCTGCTGGTCATAAAAATGGGTAGGTAGAAGATATAGAAGACAAGCAAGGTGTCTTGAACAGATAGAAGTACATACAGTCAACCAAATAAGCTCCACTGAAGAAATTTAACATGTCACTATACCTTTATGAAGGGGAGATACAAAATACAGATGTAAACTAAAGGAAAGCTTTTAAAGAAAATAATTTTGCTGGTCTTTTCATGTCTCTCAGTCTGTCTCCAATAAAGCTGAGGAGGAATTTTTATCTTCCCAGAACATTACTAGAGACCGAACTTCATGAATGTTTAATGACGTATATGTTTTTTATTACAATGCTAAAAGTCTGAAAAGATCTCAGTGGGGTTTTTTTCCTGTCTGGGTCAGTTTTCTAATAAAAGATCTCAGCACTTTCTACAAAGCTCATCCTGTACTGATATTCCATCTAGAAAAATACATAGAAAACTTGTTCAGCAATGCCAACTCCAAGACCTTCAGACACCACAAGTTAGTCATCTTTCCCTGTAAAATCATAAGGTTGGCTGGGAAAAAAAATCCACAACTGGAAGGAAAATAGAGAAAAACATAATTCTATATTGGATAATCTTCTCAAATTGTTCAATGAGACTCTGAAGTATTGATAATTACCCTCTATTAAAATGGAAAAAAAAAATCTCATGAAATTACATATTATAAAGCAACAGAACACTAGGAAGTTAAGCTCTATGCTGCTAAACATAAGATTTGGATTTTTGATATAGCTGATAATAAAATAAGAAAACAGACCTATTCCAGGCCTTGTTTAACTGTACATACGTTGGTTTGTATGATTCGTGTTGCACACATAAGAAGAACTATGAAATATTCAGAAGAAAATAATGCGAACTATGAAAGACTGATGGATAAGGCACAACCTAGAGCTTTTACATTTAGTTTTGTTTAAATCTGGTCCTATTAATTGTAGGTATAAATGAACAAAGCTTTAAAGTATTTGCTCCCTTGTTTTTCATGGCTAATGCCCAAATAATTGCGTATTTAGGCTTCATATGATAGCGTCTCCATCTCACAGCTGTTTGTACTTGTGACTTCACAATTGTAAAAACCTGACATCAGGAAAAACCAAGCACCTTAAGAGGTATTAAAGAGAAACAAATGTGAGTTTTCAGTTAAAATCTGAAAGATATGATTATAATCTCAAATTACCTTTAAAAATACAATCAAAAGAAGAACTTTGTTTTGTGGTTTTAAAAGGTAATGAACTGAGTCTAAAGAACAGTTTGTTAAACACCAAAAAAAGCCATAACATATTAACAAGCAGCCCCTGAACCAGACTGCTAAGGATTGCTTCTATTATGTTACCAAATAAGGACTCTAAACTACAGGTATGAAATTTAGTGACCATGAGCTGCACAGCTGAGCTACCTGTGTACACATCATCTGACAGGTTTGGAATGTGCTAGATTTCCTATTCACATACAGATTATTTACATAATTCGTGTCTACATGGACTGTGTTATGCAAAGGATGCTTTGTGGGTTCCATTCCAACTCAGGATATTCTAAGCTCTAAGCATGAGATGCCACTGACAATTTTAGTTGCTTCTTACCCAGATAGATATTCACCAGCTAGAGACACAGTGCTGAGACTGTGCTGAGAAAAATACAGATAAATTCCTCCCTTCTGATAAGGTTATCACTTGAAACACATATTGAAATAAAATTTTTACTTCCCTTAGCATACAGCTGTCTGCATAGAAGATTAAATACTCATTTTAGTTAGTGAAATGTTATTTCTTGTTTCTCCAGTTTTGCTGCTCATGCATTTTTTTACAGATAAGAAAGTTAATAGGTGTTGTATGTGTATTGGCATATTGCCCAGGCGTTCTTCTCAAACAAAATAATAGAGCATGAATGCTAGACAGGTTCATCCCAAGTCCTCAGTGATGCCAAGCTCTGTGTTTGCTCAATAAGCACTTCTGATTGCTTAGTTGATGCCAATGAAAGAGCTGGAGATCCTTCATGTTCCCTTGATCAGCATCTGTGTTGAGTAAACTTGTGGCTACTCTTTGTTTTACCCCTTCTGCTGCTTTTTCTTTTTTTGCTTGACTCAAAGGAACAAAAATTATACATAACAGATAGGTCCTGTGATTTTTTTTTCCTTCACATTCTGATAGAAGTCAATTTTTCATTTCTTTCTTCTACTGTTTTTGACAGCCCTGCTCTTCCACAGCAGAACAAGACCAGGTTTTTCTTATATAAATATGATGACTTGGGGGGGGGAGGGGGGCAAGAAATTTTTTTCTACAGACTACAACAGCAATACCCTGCATCCCCTACTCCACATACAGATGTGGTGACAAAAGAATAGTAGTTTTACTAGTTTTTTTGTATCACTTGGACACAGCTGGGCTTCATACTGAAATGTGTTGTTGAGGCCATTTTTAATGGCACTGCTGAGACAAATTCTTAACGAGGGAGTCTCAATTGCATAGCTCTCATCATCAGCAAGCTGTGATGAGACTCAATTTCCCTTGTGCCTGACTGTAGGAAGCAAAGATAAAAGTGTCATAGCAAAGTGTGACAATGTCCACAGGGTATTTCAAATTCTACCAGTGCCAGAAGAAAGCTAGGGGGAGGAAGAACCCATTTTAGGGAGGAGTTGTAGTAAAATTTGTGCAGAGATGGTTTCTGGCCCAGCAGTGCCCACTAAGCATTGCAGACTGGAGTAAACATGTTTCATTACAGGCAACTTTGCAAACAGAAGCTTGCTCTTCAAACTGGTTAAGCAGAAGTGTGATTTTGTCATGCTAAATAAAAAAATCAGCTTCACTCTCATACCAGAAGAGATGTGGTTAGACATGTGTTTCCCACTACATGATAGTAGTAGGAGGCTTAGTCTGGCCTGCAGAACATCAGCATTTTTCTAGTGCTTTTTATTCAGAATTGATGCCTTAGGTAAATGGTGATCCACAAGAAAATTTGAAAGTCAATGCAGTTTAGTAGTTCAAACTGTCTGATCTAGGACACTGCTGTTAGATAGTAAGGAGCAATCTCTCTTCTACTCATAAATGGTTGATTTTTAGTTTTTTGTTGCTAATGACGATATATAACATAGGATATCTTATGGATTGCACTGTACTTTTGATTCCCTGTTATATTTTTAACTTCTCAGTTTTTCATGGCAATGTCAGAGAGTCATCTGAACAGCATGTTGACCAAGAGCTACAGAAAGGAGTTAATAGAGGTAAGATCTAAGGAAGAAAAATGCAAAAAAGTGACAGATAGCTAAAACTGATGCCCGAAGAGTCTATGAATGACCTGCCTGAATAAGAAGGTGTACCTCCATGCCCATGTCAGTTCCTCCTCATGCCACAGGCAGGGGATATTCAGCAGACACCCTCACTACCCTTCTGCATGCTGCAGAGAGGGGGACAGAGACTGAAACTGTGAAAATCTCCACCTGGCTCCTGTAGGGAAGGTAGGGACATCACCAATGTGGCTGCAGCTGGGTAGCCTTACAGATGAGTCCAGGAAGCACATTTCATGCTAAGGAGAAATGACAAAACCTCTCTAGTCCTCCCCACAATGCAACTATTATATCCTTTCCAAATCAAGGAACTGAGTTATGCTGGTTCCAAAACTCAGGTTCATAACAAGCTTCAGATGGGCAGGGCACTTCCTTGTGCTTTGTGGCTATAACATTCGTGTCTCAGCCCTTCTCATGCTGACGACTGTACATCTCAGAGCAGCAAAAAATGTGATTGTTCAGCACAACTGAGAAGATTTCCTGTGCCCCAAATAACCCATGCACTTCTGTGGTGCTTGCTTTAAAGTAACAAAAATATCTGCCAGCTTCTCTTCCATTAGACAAACAATTTCAATAGGCTTGCATCGAATGATGCACAGATTTGCGATAAAACAGTGTTTGCAAATGAGTTTTTTCCAGTATGTCCTAACTTTAGGATTTAGGAAGTCACATGATAGAGCTGTCCTCATTGATCCTGTAGGGAAATACCTCTGTCTGGTCTTTCCACTGAGTTTGAAATCTCTTCAGTCATCTCCTCATTGCCTGGGCTTGATGCATTTGTTCAAGAATTTTACTTTAAACAACACTTTGGTGGTTTGCAAAAACACAAATTAATAACTCCGGTCTTAGTGCATGATACTGAATACATAGCCTGGTATAACATTAGCAGAGTGAGAAGCACAGATGTTCTTCACTTTCCCAACTGGATTTAGGGAAGTATGAAAGTTGTGTCATGGGCTTCTGCTTCTCTCACAGCTGAACTGAATGCAGACTTTGAAGACTCAAAATAATCTCAAATATTCAAAGTTAATATATTTAGAAGACTGTGATGTTAGACTCTCTGCAGCTACAATCTGAGTAGTATGCAAAGGAGGGTTTGATATTTAGTCAGTAGTCTTACAGCTATAGCTGATATGCTAAACCCAGATTTTTTTAGCTCAGAAGGAGGAGCTTATCATGGGACCACAGTTTAAATGCTTTCTCATTATATTTCCCTTTTACTGCACCCTGAGGTTTTTACTGAATCCATTTATTTAACACAGACAATATTACAAGTATCCTTGACAACTAATAGCTTAAAAATAATCTTTTTTTTAATAGGAAGAGTTTTAAAAACAGCTTCCTAACCAAATTAAGTCCTGACTTGATCCACATGACCATATTTCATTATAAATTACTTTTCACAGCCACACTTTTTAGAGAGCTTCCAGTTTTCCACATTGAGACCTTGTGTTGTCCTCCTAGCATTGATAAGTTAATTCCAAACTGTATTTGTCTGAGGAAGTTCATCAGACATGGGATGTCTTTCTCCAAGAAAGTTCATCAGACATGGGATGTCTCTCTTTTAACCACCAAATATAGTTAATTTGTGCCTCACACCATTAGTTTAGATTTTCTCCCCAGCCTATAGGTTGTTCATGCTCAATATGATGCAAATAGACTGTGCAAGAATGATACTTTACTTTTCAGATGCAAGAGGGTGCAGGAAGGAGAAGGTGATGCCACCCAGATTCCTGCAAACAGCTTCTGGACAGCACATGGAATCTAGCCCTGAACGCCCAACTGCACACATTACTGAACTGCATATTCAGATAAAGCTAAAAAATGAGAGGATCCCCAAATTTGGCATGCACATTTCTGGAGTTTTGTTGAAAGATCTAGTTCTCCAGCACATTTCCCTTCACACAAACAAGTTATGACTTTATTTACGAAAGTCTAAATTATAAAAGATGTCAGGATGCCAAAAAAAAGTTCCATTACACACATATCCAAAATGGACCAGCTGGTACGAAAGGGTTACATGGGTCTGAACTCAGGAAGACCTTCAAATCCTTTTCCAACAGCCAGGACTGCATGGAATGCAGTGCTTGCCAGTGCACGGTACACTGGGTACAGTGCTAATATTTTCTTACCTCAGGGAATTTCTTCTTTTGCAAATATTCTGTCATTGCAGGATCAAAATACTTTGCATAACCTTCGTTGAGACTGTATACCTTCCCCTTCTTCTTGATTTTAACATCTCTGTCCACCAAAATAAATTCACCAAGACCCTGCAGGACAGGATAAATTAGGTATTAGCATACAATTTCGTTGGCTTTTTGTAACAGTTGTCACATTAGACATGGCAGAAATACTAGCACAACTTGATCCTTTCAGTACAAGTCTAGTGTATAAACTCACAATATTTCAAAAAGAGCTGAAAGCAGAGAATTTACACTAACTTAATGAAAACTTGTCACATCAATACTATAAACAAAACCTAATTGGAAAAGAGTATCAAAAGAACACAAATCAACCCTGAAAGCAGATGGATCATGAATCTCTGTCTTCAAATGATAAGACTGCAAATCAAGAAATGACACTGCCTTCTGACTTCTGGATTCTTTTTGCCTGTCTTGTCCAAATAACCTAATGTGAATGTGGTCAGCTACACCCATTTGTTGCTCTCTGCAGTTTAATTTCAACTTCCACCTTCTCTTACTCTGTCTCAAGCAGAGCAGTTCATCTCCCAGTTCTTTCCACTTGGAATGAGACTATTTACAAACATTACAATAACTTCTGGTAATAATTCATCCTTTTATTAAAAACAACCCCACAAAACCATAAAAGACCACAGTATGTTATTCCCCACATCTAATTCTGGTTTTACAAATGAATGATCTTTCTAGCATTCCCACAGTAACACTCATTGTGTTCTGGGCACTCAAGAGTGGCACATGTTCAATTTATACAGGTGTTGTTGTGCTTTTGCAAATTTTTGGGCACGCACCTTAGGTGACAGCCATAAAACTCTACTGCACTCAGGAAATGAAACATCACTTGGCTCAAGCTATCAAAAAAATGGTCCTTGCCTCAGGCTAAACAGTGAACATGTTGATGTTCTTATTCAGACAGAAAAATCAAGAAGAAAAGAAACACAGGTTCCTTTAAGTGAAGACAAAAACACGGTATAAATTAAATTTTTTTAAGTGTTGGTTTGAATGAAGAGGGTTTCAGACACTTAATTGAGAATTTAAGTTAATTTCACTTCTATTGAGTAGGAAAAAGCCAAGCAGGTATTGCAACCAACATGCTCATATATTATTAAATATTTATAAAGAGAAGGTGGGATGATCCAGGATATGGAGAAAAGAATTGCATAAAGTGGATAGATTACAGAGACAAGGATTAACATAAACAAGTAAAACCGAGCACAGAGAGCTCTAAAAGACAGTGGCAATGTGATTAACACCATGACTGTACCGGATCAAGCATGAAGCAGTCCACTCCTTGCCCTGTGGAGAGGGCAACCAGCGTAGCACTACCATACAGGGCATAGCCTGCAGCAACAATATTGCGTCCAGGCTGTAAAGCATCTTTTTCAGAGGGCTCATCATCTGTTTCCTGAGGAAAAATTACCATTTGAACCAAAGGTCAAATTCTGAAAATGAACAATAGAAACAACTTTTCAATAATAATGTGCGACAGATTTCCTTTTTCTGTCTATGCAGGCCTTTGAAACAACAAAACCAGAGATTGTTACTCCCCCCACCCCTCGTTCAGGGCAAGCTTGGTATAGGTACGTGTACATGCTGGGACAGGATATTGAGAGTTTGTTATTCTATACATGTCATGCAATCAATATGATACATGCCGCAAAGCTGATCCCTTAGCATTATATCCCCAGCTATTAATTGAGGATCATCAGAAAACTGAGACAGAGCAGAGATACTAATCTTCTGTAAATGTAACATAAGCTATGATGCTGACATCCCTCAGAGGGAATAACTGAGAGATAAATGCTGTAATTAACATTACAAAAAAAATGCTCCCATAGTACAGAATAAAAGGGTATATGGTGCAACATGATATAACCAAGTTTTTGCATTGGTCTCTTCTAGTGAAAGGATGCTTAACTGAAGGAATATAAATGTTCATCTATTGTATACAAATGCTCATCATATTATATACAAAATAACAAATGCATTTGGTTATGTAAAGTGTGCACGTGTGCAGGTACTCACCTATAAGTCTACACAGAACATTCAGGTGGCATTTTACTTCAAGCTTTTAACCAATTTCTGACACTCATATTTTGATTTGGCACTTTGGTTATCATAGAGCAACAGTAGCCCAAGCACACAAAGTGCAAATATTTCCAGCCAGCTGTAGGGCTGTGCCTCAGCCATGGCTTACAAGAGTTTATCTGGTGGGATGGGTAAGAAGGACAGCCAACAGTACTTGGGAAGGCTGGTTAGAGCCTTCATGTCCTGCTGCTACAGAATGGGCCAGGATTGCTTGATATTAATGTTTCTTTAAAAGTTCATCTGTTGTGGTGGTTCTCATATGGATGTTTTGGTGGTGGTCCATGGGGAATTGAAAGGAAACACTCCCTTTTCTTCAGACCATGGCTTAGTATTGTTCCCAACTCAGACAGTTTCTCAGTGATTGCACAGGCTTATTTAGATTGAGTAGCAACTAAATAGAAACAGCAAGTCTAGCCCTGAATATTTGGTTAAAAAAAATTAAAATCCATGAAGACTGTCTTCTGTAGAAAATAAGATATTTGCCCATTAGGGTCCTAGTAAGGTGTTCCCATTCATCGTCGTATGCCAACACCTCAAGGAAAGCTGAGATGTGGGACACTAAAACAACACCTTCTTGGTACACAAAGATAGCAATTTCACATCAAAAAGTTTTCATTTTCAGGTGAATTTATTACTAAAGTCACTTCACTCACAGTCTTTAACTGTATTTTGCTCAAATCCTTTTATTACTATTTTGCCAAGTCCCTCTGTGGAAATAAAAAATCCAGTTGACAACCAGCGCTTTTCATGAGAAGAGCTGAAATATAGCATGTACAAATGTATGTATATATATTTGTATATATATTCGTACATACTGAGGGACTCAGTCCCTCGAAACTATGTCAAGCTGCCTATTCTAGGAGGTTATAATGACGACTAGTTTAAACTTTTGTGTGCATATTTCAGAGCTTCAAAAATTGACTAATATTAGCTAATACTTTGTGAAACAATCCTTACAGTACCAACTATTATGGCCTAGGTAGCTTCATCTATTTCAAAAATACACCCCTATGGTACATACATCTCACCATTAAAAGCAATGGTTGTCTATAGGAGACAAATTATTTGCAAGATCAAATGCAGAATTAAACATTCATTTAGACAGTTAATTTCAAACATATTTTGGTTGTCATAGCTTTTTATATGCTCCTCTCATTAAAGAAAAAAAAAATTTGTATGGAGCAAAGTGGTTTGTTTTCTAGAATACAGTATATATACAATACATGCAACTTTGGGTTATATATGATATTGTTTTAAAATATATTTTTTTCTGAGATGAGCTTTTCAGTCCTATTTCTTAAATGCATTTTTTATGTTAATGTGACTGAGAAACTATATATTTGACTATTCTGAAAAAAGCAGGGGAACTCGTCCCTCAAGGTATAGTTGGGCTGAGTTCACTTGTTTTTCCATCCTTATTCACAACTGTGTTTCCAAGAGCTAGCTTCCAAAAAGAAGAAGAAAAAAGAAAACATTTTGCAGAGCGAGTCAAAATGTGAAAAAGCTACAGATCAGCTGATACTTCAATGTTAGGACTGCAGGAATTTTGTCCTGCCAAGTACCATGTACTGATAAACAAACCAGGGAATTAAGCTGGGCAGTGCACTCTGATAATTGCTATTTTCTCTTCTTTCTGGTGCACAGATGGATTTCCTGTCCATTATATTTTGACTATGATGGTGGTAGTGAAATACCTTTAGAGGCCTTTATGCAAAACAATAAAATAGACAGATGGACTGTAAATAATGAGTTATAGTGACTCTGTCACTATAACTCATAACTGGTGTGAGGTAGATGAAACAAAGGCTGCAGTGTTTGGCTATAGGGGTACCCTCAGGTGATATCTGGGTCTAAAATTTTTTGTGTTTGTGATTTGCCTGACATCACACAAGGGAATTCTCATCAGCACTGACAGCAGCACTAAAATGACTTGATTTCCAGGTCTCCATTTTGTATCATGTGTTTCATGAGTAGCCTTGGTGTTTTTACTGAATTCTTACACCTTCTCTGTGAGGGACCACATGAAGGGGAGGACACTGTCCTCACAATAAGGAAGGGTATCAAATAAAATACATCAGAAGCATTGGGCAAAGTTACAAATTAAAACCAAAATGAAACAAAGCGAGAGAGTTTCATAGCATATTTGTGCAGTATGAATTAAGGATTGTAGATTTAGCTCAGTGGCATGAAAACCTGGGAAGAACTCAAGCGAAAAGCATTTATTGTCACTATACCTTGTCACTTTGGCAGCTGAGAGCCCCCTGCTCAGCGGCAGCAGCTGCCCAATCCCCTTCTGATTCAGCAAGGCTTCTCCCTCAGCCCCACTTTTCAGCTGTTTCTGATTTTCAACTGTACCACTCTGGTTTCAGAAAGCAAAGGCCAGGTGGAAAATTAAATAAAGCTGATATACTATTTATTTCCTCATGGATTTTTCTAAGAAACTGATAGAGTGGTTTTGTGACATCATGAAATGGTCCCTCCCACTGTGGTGGAGGCTCTGGATTGGAAGCAATCAGAAAACTGTTTTCAGGATTGAAATGTATTGTCCAAGTCTGGCCTTTCTATAAGAGTGCTTATTATCTGTTTTGGTTTTTTTCTAAAATAAGCCTAACATTTCTGCTCTGGAGAGTGTGCCTTTGGAAATGAAATTAAGGTGAGACATGGTGAGAAAATCAGCTCATCTTAATCTTCGAGGCTAAGGTTCATCCTTTGGAATCACAATGATTTTACCTTTTCAAAAATGTTATTCATTAATCTTAAATGGCCTAAAATTTTGTTCTCTTTCTTAAGTGATATTTATCAACTGGAATGAACATCTCACTTTTATTCTTTCACACTGCCCTTTAGTAACTATCAATAGAGCACTTCTTATTTAATAATTTCAAAGAAAAATGCAGCTGTTGTCTACTGCAAATATTGGGAGATGCTGTTGTCCTTTAGGGTATCTTTGGAGAGATAACTGAAAAGGGTGGAGGTCCCTTAACATTAGAGCACATTTAATGGATTTCATTGACACAGATAAGACCTTTTCCCTGCAGAAAGCAAGAAACTGCATGGTACTGGAGGTAGTCCCAGGAATGCTCTTTCAAAAATCATACCCAGGCACCATCTCAGTGCTGTCTGGCCTGCACGGCATCCGTGGTGTGGGTTTGCACTAACCATTAACAGTGTGGACGGCCAAATTCCAGGACTTGTGCCACAACCCTCTGGGCTTGTGCCATAACTATTTGATTCACTAGTAGATGCATATTCTCAACAGTGATGACTATTGTATTACCTGCAAGGAATGTAAAAACCAAGGACTTACCAGCTGAAAATTATGAGCTAAAAGGAGAGAGACTTAGAAAACATATCTTCATTCACTTGAAGTGTAACATCTGAGTCTGCAAAGACTTCTTTGAAGTCAGAAGTACTGTAAACTGTTATTTCACAATAGCAATGACTGAGGGTCTCCCACAGTCATATGACCGTGAGCTCAGGCTTTGGAAAAAACACCAACTGCTGGGAGATTAGCAAACAAATCACAAGACTTGGCATGACTGGAACTCTCAGTGTTTGCTGCTGTACTGTGCAGCCATAGGGGAACAGACATGCTACCGGGCCCGATGACTGTGGGTGAATGCTTCCTCCAGCACCCAGCGTTTCCTTGTTCACGGACTCCCGTCCATGGCAGGCACGGCAGCTGGCTCTGGCAGGCCGCACGGCCCCGTCCATGGCAGGCACGGCAGCTGGCTCTGGCAGGCCGCACGGTCCGGTCCAGGGCTGCCAGCCGCCGGCAGTGCGTGTCCGGGAGGACAAACACTGCCATTCCTCAGCACCTAACGCTGAGTCAAGCATCACTGAAGGAGCTAACCAGCTGCCCTGGGGGTGAGATCACGTTAGTTAAGTGCCTTTGTGTGCCGAGGAAGGAAGTGCTGTCACCTAACAATGTCATGGGGCTGGGTGCCCCCTTCCTGTGAATTCAGGCAGCATTTTAGCACACGTGAATATGAAGTGTTTGTCTACCCTTTCTAAGGCTCCCTTTTGCCCAGAGACACCTAAAGGACCATGGAAAGAAACTAGGCAAGGTGATTAACTCAAGACATTTTGCTTTCACCAAGCAAATAATGCCATGTGTGATTTGCTCCTCTTACCTTTTTGTAGATAGCAAATATTGTTCCTATTGGTGCCAAGCAATCTATATTGGATGAACCGTCAAGGGGGTCAAAGCACACCACATATTTACCCTAAAAGAGAAGTGGCAAGGGAACCATTTAATGATAAGTTGCTTGGTATTATTACTTCCTTTTACTTGAAAACTCCCATGTTTTTATGTCTGCATTTAGCCCACCAATTGTGCCTGATACAGCTCGTCAGAGAAGGCTGCACTGCTAACCCAGCTGGCCCTGCAGCACAACACCGACTCCCCAAGGGCCTGCCAGAGAAATTGGAGAGGACGTGTTTCTGCTCAGACAGCACAAATGGATGTTACAGAGGAGCAGTCCTCTGCTGCCAAGCAGGGCAAGAAATTGTTTTAAAGCAAAAGGATTGACGCATTTTGGAAGCAAGCATCTTCCTCTAATGAATATGTTTTCTTTTGCTACTTTTACTGTGAATGAGAGGATTTCTCTGTGTTGTGAGGTTTGAGGGCAAGAAGGCAGAAAGAGAAAAATCTTCGGGAAAGGGCAGGTTACATCAGCATGAACAGTAACTCGCTGTAATAGGATCCCCTCCAGGGGGAAGCCTGATGAAGCAGTCAGGTGTTTCCTTTGAATATGTAACATAACACTCCGTTCTGCCAGCTCTCATCTCATTTTATCTTTCTAAATACTAGTGTAATCCAAAACCATGGCACCAGCGGTCAGGGAATGTAATAGTACACTTCCACCTGAGATTTGGGATGTGTTAACAAGCTTAAAAATAATTATTCTCCCCCCCTTCACAAACCTTTAATAATAATTTTACTCTCCACATCTCTTTTAGCTGTTGAAATCATGCCACCCACTACAGTTATTAATCAAAACAACGCAGAAACGGCGCAAATTTTCTGAATTTCCCCGGGAAGGGTTGGGTGTGGGGGGCCCGGGCCAGGTTTCATACTTGAAGCAAGAGTGCCACCTGCTGCTGCCTGAGCCGACAACCCCCCTGAATGCCGGAGCCGCACAGACCCGCTTGTCTTTCGGGGTGATGATGGCCTCCTTGTTCTCCTCCGTGACCAGGACACAGGTGCTGTAGGAGGACTGGAGCATGTTAATCACCAGGGAGTTGGATAACACATCCAGCTTCTTCACCTCATCACCCGTCACATTCACAGTGCCAGCTATACCAAACCTACAGAAGAGTAACAATGACAAGAAACCTGAAGGAGGCAAACATTACAGGTTTTTACAAAAAACACCTCAACAAGTCAAGGTTATTCCTTCATCTTATCTTCCTACACCTTTAGACAATCTTTGGATGACACAGCTGAGGTGCATTATAAGACTGTTGCTGCTGTAGAAAATAAAAGCATGTGCTTTGAGGCCTTACCTGGGTCCTCTTGTTTCTGTGTAGATGTTCCCCAGGCCAGAAGCAGAGCCCACAGCCCAGATGGTCAGTACCAGCCTTCCCCAGCAGCCCCATGAAGCAGCTGGCTGCAGTTTTGAGGAAGCAGAAAGTGCAGTGAGCATCTGCAAATATTTTCTGTCACTAGCTGCTCAGAGCTCCATGGCGGTCCTTTAACCCACATTCACCCTGCCAGCCCCAAATCAGGACTTTAAAAGCATCCCCGGGGAATTTGCCAGATAGACCCGTATCTCTGGATCAAGGTCTGTTTTATTTGCTGATCCTCAGCTGAGTTAGGATGACACTTTTCCCTATCCTGATTTTAGCAATATGCTAATAACATGATATAGTAGTATATATGTTTCTAAGACTTCCAGTTGAAGAAGCACTGTTGAGGCCCAATGTGCATGTTCTGGGCTTCTTAAAAAATACAAAAACCATACAGGGAAAAGCTACAGCTTTTTTTATTCATTAAGGGAAATTAAATGGGGTCTTTTGGGGAGTGTGGGGGAAGGGGAGGGGTGGTGGTGGAGTGGGGATGGATGTGGGAAAGAGGAGAGGAGAAAGAAGAAAGTAATTAGTCCATAGAATGATATTGGTCAGTGGCAGGCCTGAGCTGGGAGTGGAGTAGGTCTTTTGTCTTTCTCAAAGCTGCCTGTGCCTTTCAGCAGTATTGAGTGTTTGGGATATTTTATTTTTGGGTGCCAAATCTAAGATTTTGAAAAGGACTATGATTTTCAGGGAATGGTAAGTACCTATTCTCCAGTTAGTGTGTTTTCAGGCACAATCACAGCTCAAGTCTATGACTTGGAAAAAGTTCTCCTTCACTTTTGAATTTAAAATCTGTCAAAAATTCATGCTTAGTGCTTTAACATTAAAGAAGACACCCTATTTGGAGGAAGTAGAAAAATCAGGGCTCTTTAACTGCACAAATGCAGATGAATGCAAGCCACTTTCACAGTGGTTGAAAGTTTGCCATGGGAATCCCTGAAATTCCATGGTTAGTCTCAGTAATTTGAATGGTGCAAATTACTAATTTGTATGTTTGGATACTTCAGATATTTCTGAGACAACATCTGAAGCTTTTTGTTCGTAAAAAGAAACACTTGCGCCTTAATGTAATGGATGCTTTGGGTTTTTTTCTGAAGGGGAAGAAGGATTACTATTGTTATTATTAGAGGTTATTCCACCAATAGCCTATCAGTTTTTCTGCTGTTACAAACTATTTCAAAGATTGTCTACATAAAAATAAAAAATATATAAGGTAAACTCTTCCTTTAAGTCAAGGAGGCAAAATAGCTCAGTTTCACCTAGTAAGGAAACTAGCAGACAAAGCATAATTTAAGAGTAAGGGCATAGGAGACTGAAACTGTGGTTCACTTTGAGTCTGTCTCATGTCCTCTCTAGGCACTATAAAGTGAGTGCAATAGTTCTGAGACATTGAATTCATGATTTGCTAAGATGATATAGGACTTTGACCAAATAATCAACAGGAGCACAAAATCCCCCCCAACTCCTAGGATCACACATTTTGGTGTTTCTGTGGAAGGAAAGGAAAGAAAATCCAAAATCCCTAAACAAATAATAAATGTTGACTTCCTTTCACAAATATATTCCTGGTCTCTTTCATGCGTGCAGGTGTAAGTTAATACTAAGGCATGTTCAGAAAAATATCTTTTGATACATATCAAGAACTTTCTATTTGAAACACACAGTTTTATTAGGGCATTCCAAATCTCTGAACTCTTTCAGATAGATCAGCATTAAAAGACTTAGACTGATGTCTATTGCACTTGTCCATGTGGAACAGTTCAGTACATTCCAGGTTTTGGGAAGGCCATTTTTTATTCTATCTGCAAAAGAACTAGATGCCAAATTGTTGTGTTTGGTTTTCCTAGAGGGCCTTTTGAGACCTCCTGCCTGTAGCCCTACACGTGGGATACTGCTTGAGGAAGGAAAGAGAAATGCAGCCAGGCACAGCAGCGCATGGGGCTTCTCTCAGGGTGTTGCTTTAGAGCATTGCTTATTCAGCAGACAGGCAGAAAATCGGCCTCGCAAGATAAGCCAAGCCCTGACTTGTACAGTTCAACAGAGGGCTTGGATGCTAGCAGAACATATCACAGAGAGATATTCTGCATTAAAAATGTAATGGTGTGATTTTTAGCAAATTCACAGTAGATATAAGAATAGATCAGTTTCAACAAGTGGAAGAGATAACAAGGTGAGCAGTGCATTGAAGTTCTGTTCTGACTTACATTTTTAGAGTAAAATATTACAGAACAGCAGTTAGCTTAAATGTCTATCTTGCACCCAATATTAGAATACTCCAGAAAGAAAGCTCTCCTGCTTCCCACTCTTGATAATCTAAGCTCTGACCTTACTCAGCTTAAAAAAGACTCTTCCAAGGTATTTATGAATCTCTGCCCACTCCCCAGCCTTGCTATGCCAGTTGCTGTCTCTCTGCCTCCTCTTCCTCCCGGTAGTGCAAGGTAGGACTCACATGTGGGCAAGGCCTGCCTTTCTGACAGCAGCAGAAATGGCCTTTATGGCAGTCAGCATGGAGTTGAGCAGCTGCGTCAGCTCCCCCGTCGCTCCCTTCACGCGGCGTCCCTTCTCCATGACAAACCGCGTCAGGGTCAGCATATCCGTCTCGAAGGGGCTTTTGTCCGTCATTTTTGCAGGGTACCAGAGCTCCTTCTCAGCTGGACAAAATGCTCTCTTGTCGTATTGAGATCCTGGGCAGCTGTTTTATTTTGAGGCGAAGCTGTGTTTGGCTGTGTGGCTGGTCAGAATTTATTGAGATGTTTCTGAGACCATGTGATTGAGTGCTCAGAATAACTGCACCCCAGGCTGGCTCCACGGCTACACTGAGGTGCAGGAAAGGAGCCTGAGACAGGACTACAGCTGAGCAACTACTGCTCATCCGGGCTTCCCCTATGCTGAAATTAGCTCTGTGCAGATCTAGCTACATATTCTCACTGTACATCAGACTGATTAAAATGCAAAACTCTCACTGTCTGCGTTCTTGGAAATGGCTTTCCTGTAGATCCTGTTCAGCAATGGGTTCAGCATAGCCAGGGCTGTGTTTACAAGGCACCAGAAATGAAAGCACCAGACACCAGTAACCATATGTGCCACAGTGTCCCACAGCACTGTGACTCCAGACAGTGAAGTTCCCTTCACATAAGTTCTGTTTTTTCACTCTCTTTTGGCCTCTACCCTGAAGGAGGGTTTTGAAGGGGTGCATTGGGACATGCGTTTTTTAAAGTGTTTTATGTTGCTAGTTGGTCTGCTGCAGTTACATTTCAATGATTTAATTCCTGGTCTGGGTTGTTTGTAATGTTATAGCGCTTGAATGAATGAGAAGTATTGGTTAGCTGTGGCTTGACTAGTTACAAAGTAATTATATCTCAAATAATTTACAAATAAGTCTTCTCTGATTGAAGCACATCAATGGCATAACTCACAATATGAAATTTTATGTTGGCTTTCATATTGTAGTGCACCATGTAAATGTAGGTATGTCCAAATTTGCAATTATGCTGCCAGTAACTCCTTACAAGCAATATGCTAGGAGCACATGATGCCAAGTGAAGGTAGACAGAAACTCTCCAAGTAATGTATTAGATTTTGCATTAGATACATGCTGTCGGAATGCTGGAGTTATGGATTTTAATTACAGCACTGTCTTCCCACTCTGACTAGGCAGTAAGAGAAACTATATGCTGTTACATGCTATAGCCTTCATTTTACTTAATAGCAGCACCCTTATTTTAAAGTAGAAGATATGGAAAGCCCACCAGCAAAACAAGAAAAGCTGGAGTAACAGCAGAAAAATTTTATTAAGTTTCACTGGTATTCCTTTAACAAATTACTGCACCAAAATCTTGCCAGGAGGACAGAAACAAAATTCTGTATCAAAACATATGCATAATGTGTTTTTGTTAACAGGAACTTCAGCTGAAGCATTTCTTCAGTTTTTCCTAGAAGTGTCTCTTCATCTAATGACAAAAATACATTATTTGTAGGGTTTTTAAAGGGATTTGAATGCTAAGGTTTTCTAATTTGAAATCATCTGCAAGAAAGGGTTTTAGAGATCGACAGCACTGAACACTAGCCACAAGCAGAAAGACAGAGTTCAGTGCTGCTTCCATCCCATGTGCTTAGTTTTAGAGATATTTTCCAGTCCTGTTCCGAGGTGGAGAAAGGACTGGTGAGCGAAGTTGCTCAGATGGAGCAACAGGCAGGTTTTATACTGCATCCTCTATGGCAATGGTTGAAGAAGAAAGAAATCTTGAAGATTTCTCTTTTCTACTACAACATCTAGTTAAATGTATTGTTCACATCACAAGACAAAAGTTACACAGCATGTTCTGCCTGGTTAGGAAGCTTTCTTATTTTGAACAGACTGTGTAGAAAACCAAAAATAAAATATGTGGAGCTTTGGGATAGCACATGATAGGATCAACAAAAGAAGGTTTCACGTTATACATGCAAAAATACCTGCTGGCCTAAAGTACAACCATTAACATTCTGCACATTATTTCATCATCATGGCACTTGTCAGCCTGACCCATACTAAAATGCTTTTAGTGCCAAATCTCTCTGCTGTGTTGCTGGAATACCATGAGCATACCAAATCAAATTAGTAAATAAGAAATGGGGTAGGGGTTGGCCTATGACTTCTAACTTTTGTCAAAACATCACATGCAGACATTCTGTTGATTCCAAGTAATCTTTTACACTGGTCAAAAAGACAAAGTTCAGATCATCTTCTAACAGAAAGTTTGTTTTGGAGTTAGTGGTTCAAAGAGTGTTTTCAGAGCTGATAAGTCCACTATTTGCCCTTTTTTTTTTTTTTTTGGTAAAATAATGGTCCTTAAATAAGAAATTAACTTACACTATAATGTAAACACAAACTCTTCAACCAAAATTTCCATAAACATTGCACTCAACAGCACAGCAAAAAGGGAAAAAATACTGGATAAAGGCACATGTTTGGATTGTATGAAAGCTTCACCCTTTATTGTTTTGTTAATACTGTGATCCCACTGAAACATAACAACCCAAATGATTATACGGAATGATTAGGTTATGTAAATAATTACCATTTTAGGGAGGTTGGGAGAAATCAGATTGTGTAAAAAATGTGTGCTGATTTTCTATAAGCCTGAGAACTTCTCAGTACAAGGGTTGGAATAATATAGGAAGGCCAAAAAAATAAACACCTCAATTTGACAGATCTGGGAGATTTGCCCTTTACTATAAAGAGCTCTTGGGGTTTATTCCCACTTGCACTGGTGCAGGCCAGTCTTGAGCCTTAAAGGTGACACCTTTTCTAATTGCTATGAAATGTTAGTTGCTTGGATGGCGCCAGCTGAAACTGGAGCCAGTGACCTTTCACCAAAGGGCACAATGCAGCCTCTGAGGAGGGCAGTGGGTAAAAGTGCTGTGGGGGCTGATAGCAGACCCTGTGACAAATCCACCTTCCAGCTCTGCACTGACAGGAGGGAGAACTCTGGAAAGGGGGATATGGAAGGAGATTGCTAAGTAGTTTTCCCACTGGTGGCTAGATAGAGATGTTTTTCAAATATGGGCTTACATATTACTGATTAGAAGATAAACCCATCTCACAATGGATAAATTGCTAAGTATGAAATGTCAGCCCACAGGCAAAACCAAACCACTGAGTACTGACCCAGCAAGCATGGACAGTATTGACTTTCCTCCTGTAACCTTTACATGCTGTCAGAAGGGTGTATTAAAAATAGATATATGCAGTCCAGGATTCCTGTAAAGATTGAGGGCAGAATACAGACAAGGAATTATGGTAAGTAGGCAAAAATCACTGCTGTGGATTCTGTCTGCGTCATGACAACAGACCACCGAGGCACTGTAGTCCAAACTGACTACTGCCAGCACTCTCACAGTCTTTTAAGGGCTCAGGTCCCTAAAAGTTGTCCCCACTAGCAAAGCCTCATTAGAATTGACATTTTCAGTAGAAACTAGGCCATTCATTCCTTGACCGAAACATCCTGTCCCATCAGTTTGGAGAACAGATGCATGTGTACAACTGTCTAAGGTTTGCCCGTATGACTCCAAATGCCCCAGCATGACATGTCAGAACGAGGGTCCTCAGAGTTTTTTCTGTCTGAGCCCTCACAGAGTATGCCCTTGCACCCTGGATTTCAGCTTCCCCATACCTCTCTCTTGTTTCACAAGAAGAGCCACGCTCAGTCAGGCCATCTGCACTGATACAGGCAGGTTTGTAGCTCATGGCACCCCTAGACAGGACCTCCCAGACCACGAACTGAGTCAACGTACGGTGGCAGTTCACCCACAGAAACACCCACGTGATCCTTACTTTGAGTTTGGTGAAGGCAAGTGAGAAATATCAAAGATTTGCTGATTTTAATAGACTCGAAAACTGTATCCACACAGTGCTGGACAGCCCATCCAGCTCCCAAGCACTAGTGTGCTCTCACCAGCAGCATGCTCTGAGTGAGCATATTAAATGTCAGTATGCTTTGGGGGGATCTTTGCACCTCCCAAAATAACACAAAGAACATCTGGTGGAGGTTGCTAGCAATACAAAAGTTCATGTTTTCATCAAGTAAGGAGGTTAATTTTTGGCAAAGATAGTCAGATAGTCATCACAGAAGAATCTGTGTATGTACGAGCTGCTACACATACTCTTTATCCCATTACCACCCCTCCACACTAACATGTCATTTTCTATCCTTGTGTAACCGGATCTGATAGAGTCTAACATCATGTGTCAGAATTAACATACACTGCTGCCCATGTTTCACAGACATTAATTCTCCATCAGAGTAACCCCAGACTGAAGTTCAGTGAGCAACTGCTGCAGTGCAGACACTGGTCTAGGAAAGGTCACTCACTGTAAGAGGCTGCTGAGTCTTCTTCCCGGGACTTTTAAAAGAGAACAGAGTTAGCTGTATTCTGATAGTCTGTAACTTGTCTGAGAAAGGTGAGATTCTTTCCCCTAGATATTGAATGCACCACAGTATTTCCTTGCAGCACATGTGGCTCTTCTGTAATCACAAATGATAAATGAAAAAGAAAACATATTTTTCCATTGCTTTAATTTTAATGCTTCCTTTTATGCAATCTTTTAAAGCCTTTCATTGCACAATGCAGTTGCACAAGATTTCACTTTAAAAAAATCTTATGAAAATATGGCTCATTTGCTCTTTTGCTACAGAAGTCAGACAGCTCAATCTCACAGTACTGCAGCGTATTCTTTGGTTCAGCTGTAAGACATTTTATCCCCTGTGCACCGTGAATTCACCAAGCTTTGTTTACTTAGCTGAATGTTTCTTGACTATCTCAAGGTACTCCTTCACATCATCAGGAGACCCCAAGACAACAGGCACTCTTTGGTGGATATCCTCAGGCACTATATCTAGTACAGCTTGATGACCAGTTGTAGCTATGCCCCCAGCCTTCTCAATAACAAAAGCCATAGGATTGCATTCGTAGAGCAGTCTCAGCTAGAAGACAAAAAGTCAAAATTGCAGAAATCAGGCCAGGCAGTGCCAAAAAACATGACTTGCAAATATATTTGGCATTTGATTTTAAACCAATCAATATTCTACGTACTCTTTATTGCATATAAACATTGATGCAACAATGAAATTGTGGGGATTTTCCTTTCGAAAACACACTGAATGCTGGATTTTCCCCAATCTGAGTGCTTTCACCATAGCCCATGTTGGCATTGTGCTATCTACAGAGAGATAAAGCTTGTATGTCAAGACACAACTGTTAATGAGGCAGACCCACATAGAACTGTGTGAAAAAAAAAACATGAGCCCTGAGCTTGCTACTAGGTTTCTCCAATGAATAACTGTATCTTATCAGCAACCTGAGGCAATTTTTTACGGAGAATTACGAAACAGATCAAAGGTCTTTGCTGAATAAACAGTCCCCTTGTCAGCCTGTAAATGCGTGATCTTCCCTGACTGACCATCGTCCTGGCAGATGCAGCCAGGCACAGTTCCTCCAGATGACGTCCACACACAAGATGCAGATGGTTTTCTCTTCTCCCAGTGGGTCAACTACATTTAGGCTTCTTACAAACTACCTTGTGCTAGAAATCTCAGGGTAATGTGGATTCTTTGCTTTGTAATGTTCTACTCAGCTCGGACCAGAACCACCAGTTTTAGCTGATATGGTGCAGGGGAGCCTGTATGAGCAGCCCACCCCTGGTATGTTCCAGTGGATATGTTTGCAGGCAAAGAAAGAGAAGTCACTGCAGTTGAAACGGGTGAGTAGCAGCCCTAGAATAGGTGTCTGACAACAGGCTGCTGCCCCTTGTGACAGCGTGCAAGGGATGGCCATAGCCCCCCACACAAGAAATACAAGCTACCAAGTTACAGACCACAGGCTCTATAATCAAAATATTGATCTTGATAGTGAAATGCCTAGATAATGAAATATTTTCTATAACTGGGCTTATTCAGGCTTACCTTTCCTTTGGGACTTTTGGAGTTAGCAGGATACAGAAAGATTCCTCCATACACCAGTGTGCGATGCACATCTGCCACCATAGATCCTACGTACCTCCCACCATATGGTGAACTGCCATCCTACAGAAAAACATTCCAATAAAAGTAACTGGACAGCACACCAGGTCAACCTCCCCCGCATGCCCCTTTGGCAGTCCTAACATCTTTCATCTCCATGTCATGCTTCATTGATAATACTCAAAGTAGTTTTGCAGAGTATATTAGTATCCTCTTCATTTCCTAACTAGGAAAATCCAAGGAAAAGGAGTGACAGAAGACTTCAGCATAGATAAGCAGTAGTACCAAAACCAGAAAATGTATCCCAACTCTCCACTGGCTCTAACACTTGGAAAACACTGCTTTTCCAGTAGCAAAAACTCAAGTGCTAGGAATTTATACTGGGGCCTTGTCTTTTCTAGCAGAAAAATAATCAAAGAGCAAAAGAAGTGATCTTTCCTACTTCTTCCAACCATTTTTGCCAGCTTCTGCAATTTTTTGTTAAGAAAAAGTTAATAGTTGACTTCTGATGTTACTTCCTTATTCTGCTCCCTGGACTACATTTTAACATCTACATAAACAACAGCTTAAGCCTGGAAAGATTAATGATGAAAACATCAATCCTCTTTCAAAGCAAGATCAGGAAGTCAGGAAGGGACACCAACACCTGACAAGAGTAGGTGTTCACATGTCATTGCCAGTGTAATAACTTCAGTGGTGAAATGTGCCTTCATGGGCATTCCTTGGAGCTTTGGGCCTCCTGACACCACGAAGTAGCACAAACACAAAGCAGGCCTCGAAACTACACTAGATTTTCAAAAGAGAGGCTCTCTGAGGACACAGCTCGTGTTACCAGTGCGCAATCACCCACTGCCATCTCCATGCTGCTCTCCAATCACTCAGATGTTGCAGTGAGGAAGCAGCAATGCAACACGTGTTGATCAAATTTCTTCATCACCAGACAAGATTTCCTCTCTACTTGATTACCAAATGCCCAGTTTTGCCTCCAGCACCATTATTCAGATCCTCATTCAGGAAAAAAGATTTGAAAAAAGATTCAAACAAAGAAAAAAAGGAAGAAAATAAAAAAATGCAAAAGAGGCGCAGTGCAGTATTGGAGAATGCTGAAATATCTGGTTATATCAACCTGTTGCTCGCATTGGCAATCATACATCAAGTTATATTTTAAATAGATAGGAAAGGAAAACAAGCTCTGAACAGTTCATGAGAGAATGAATGATTGATGAGGTGGAAATCATTAATGGTGTTTGTCATCAGAGAGTTTCTTTGAAACAGGATCTTTTACCTCAGGGAATTTCTTCTTTTTGAGATACTCTGTGATGGCAGGATCAAAATATTTAGCATAGCCTTCATTGAGACTGTAGATATTTCCCTTCTTTTTGATCTTCACATCTCTTTCCACCAAAATAAATTCACCAATTGCCTATCAATAAGAAAGAAAAATATTTGTTAACATTAATTGCTCACTTATTTGCAAACCAAGGCAAAATCCAATAACATGCACAATTTAATAAAAACTTACTACCACTGTCAATTTTTTAAATAATTCAGTAACTGCAAAAAAAGTAGTCTTTGCAGTCTACATGCAAGGTATTTTGTTTATACAGAAAACACAGACAGAACATGAATCCTGTCATCATACAAGCTTCCTCATACTACCATTCCAAGCATTCTCTATTTTCTATGCCCAAAAAATGCTACTTGTAAATTTCTTTATCTCTCCATTATTTTGCTAGACTTAGAACAATATAAGTAGTTTCAGAAATCCTGGGAGTTTGGAAACTGAGAGTGCTGGCTGAACCATGCATAAACATCTTCAAATTGCTGCAGATACTCCAGTTCTTTTTTGCTTGGGCCAACAGGAAGTGTGTGACCAAGGGCTGGTCTGTTTAGTTTTCTCTAAAGTAATTTTCCAAGTTAGTGCTAAGAGCAAACGAAATAACATTCATGCATACTCAAAGTCAGATCTGTTACTTGAATAAAGTCAAAACCACATGCATCTATTTAAGCTGCTGCTAAACAGAGAGTACAAAGTTATATTTCCTGCCGCTTGATCACTGCAGGTCATAAAAATTTAAGACTGGCAGGTGGCACCCTGACTGATCACAAAGAAACAGGCCTCTAAAGCAAACTACTTTCTGCTGTGATCAACATGACTTTTGTTTTAAAACTCACGGCAAATGCATGCTAGAAGGTCATATCATCCATACACATCACTTACTCTTTTACATATCATGGTGGGATCTCAAAATACAGAAAGATGGTTAAATATTTATGCTCCTCTGGTTTACTAAGGTCCTAGCATTAAGGAAAAGACAAATAAGACTTAAAGGGTATTTTGTACTGCAGAAAACTGCTTATTTTAAATATCACATGATTGCACATGCTGTGTATTTGCTCTGCTGGCTCGGCTGTCTTCCTGTTGTTCAGTCACACATGGCATCTCTGCATCAGGCAGGTGGAATGCAAGTCTCTTGACTTTATTGCTGGTGGGTTATAAGTACAAGTACATTTGTACTCCATTTATTCATGCTACCTTGAAAACTGCTCCTTTGATTGATTTTCCTGGGGACAGACAGTTCTCATAGACAGTACCTGTCAATCACTAACACAGAAACAAAGAAAGAGAAGATATTCTCACCGGATCCAGCATGAAACAGTTGACACCTCCAGCAGAAGTTGCCAGCACCAGCATGGTGGCACTCCCATAGAGTGCATAGCCAGCTGCCACGAGATTGCGTCCAGGCTGCAAAGCATCTTTCCCAGAAGGTTCATCAGGAGACACCTAGAACAAGAAAGAGTATGGTCAATTTTACTTCATTTCTACTCCTGGTGCATGACAGGACTCTGGGATAGGGACAGTCTTCTGCTCTATATCCATGCCATGTGGTGGCACAATTGTTTCCATGATCCTCAACTAAGATTCCTACTGGATGCACTAATACAAATTATACATAGGATACAAACACATCGATCTAGCAGTGCACTTCTAACTAAGCCTAGCAGGAATGCAGGAAGCAGGAAAGGATTAAGGAGATAATAAAGAGCTATGCACCTCCTTGTAGGTGATGATGAACACAGCTCAGAGGAAAACTCAGAGGCACAGTTGAAAAGAAATGAAACATGACTCACGGAGTTCAAAATTGATCAAAAGTACTTGGGATTTTTTTTATTTTCTTTTGCTTCACACAAAAATGAATTTGAAAATAGCTACTTTGGGATATATGACAACATACAAAAGATGACTAAAATGGACAGTTGGGTGTGTTTTATCTGATTTGCTTTTTCCCCCATGTTGTGACCTGTAAGTCTGGTATTTCAACCTCCTTCAGACTGCATTTCTGCCTTTCAGAGTGAATTAGACACTTCAAATGCATATGACATGTTTCAGCTCTGGTTTGTTTTTGAAGCCTGTCCTCAGGCCAACAGAACTATTAGCACAGAGAACAAGAAAACCTGAAAGCACACTCCCCAAGTAGATGACAACCACGTGATATTTTGCCTCAACACAAATATTCATGAAACTTAAGACATGATCTTTTCCAAGGGGTAATTTCATTAGCTGGCTAATTAAATATTAGCTAGGCTTCCATGTACACATAGGTTCTTCTTCTTCTAAGAGACTAATTCAAATTCAAATTCATGTGTCTGTGAAATACTAGATCTAACTTAATGCTGGCCCTGAGTCTCTTTCGCAAACAAGTTTAGTTAGATTTTATTGTCTTCCCATGTAATTTTATTTCAACAAAAGCTGCACAATAATAGTTTTTCCTATCCTACATGAAAGAATTTTACCTTTCTATAAATTGCAAAGATGGTCCCAATGGAAACAAGACAGTCAATGTTCGACGAACCATCTAGAGGGTCTATGCAGACTATGTATTTACCCTAAAAAACACAAAAAAGAGAACTAGATTAGTGACAGCATTTATCCACTTCCTCCAAATAAAAACATTTCAGTAGGTAAATTTTCTCAGAGACTTACACAGCAATATAAGCTAAAACACCTTTATCGATTATCAAGGAACCAAATTCAAACGTCAGCAATTCTTTGGCCCAGATTTCAGCCCTTAATTACAACCGTGATTTGTGCCAAACCAGAGAAGAAGCTAAGAAATCTTTAAAGTACATTGCAGATGATAATACAGGAAAAGTGAAGTTTCCTCATACACTTTTTAATGTGAGGAAAAAAAGGGAATTACAGAGATGAAACTAAACTATTGGTTTAGTTTCATCTCTGTAATTGAAGTCAATCCTCTCACATCCACCATCTAGGCTAGGCTGCACTTTCTCTTTGGTTACAACATGTCTTTCTGAATAGTAAGGAGAAAAAACAAAATGAAGATCAGCCTTTTTCATGTAGAGCTAAAAACCATATTTTACCTCTATCTATAGAGGTACTAAAAAGGTCTTTAATGGCTGCCATGCCTAAACAATAAATTTTCCTTTATCTGTGCTCTGAAATGGCCAGGTACTACTTTAGACAGACTGATCTTACCCTGGGTTTTGGGGGATCAAAAAGAAATCTCTACCTTATTGCTGGATTAAGGAATCCAGTAGCATTCTTTAATATAGGAAATTGACAGTACAGGGGAAAAGCTGAACTAACTGTACCTTTTAAATATTTTGTTCTCCCATCATTTTATTCATAGTTGTCTTAATAATAGTATGTAACAACAGTGTTCATTTGTTTTTCATTGGATTTTATCCTGTATGTCAGAAATTTAAATTTAAGTTCAGCAATGCTCTACTCTGCAAGTAGGAATTCCTGGTATGCATTGATAAAAACAGTGTATTGGCTCACATTTAGTTTAGAAAAGCATTAATACTTAGACTCCCTCAGTGATCTTTGAGAATATTTGTTCAGATCTAAGGAAATCCAATGCCGAGAAAATAAATTTTGAAGATTTCTTAACAGGGAGAGAAAGAACTGCTTAAACAAAGCAAGCCTAAGTATATTTCATAAATTATGTTTTTGCTGATTGTTTTGACTAAACTTTTACTCAGGTTTTTTCATGATCAGAATATTAGCTGGGAAATAGGAACTATCCCACAACAAGCGCATGCAGGCTTGTGAATATAAAGAATAATAAATGTAAAAAATGCTCTTTTTTCATTGTTGATGAGTCTTTCACAGCCTTCAAGGAGAATTTTCATCAATTAAAGACCTCGAGATTTGACCTGCAGAGAACAGCTCATCAGTGTCCCACTTCAAAAGGGCTTGACTGACTCAGAGCATAGTTCCAGAGATCAGATGGGGATGAATGAAATGCTTTCCCCACAATAAGAAAAAGGTGGAAGAAAAAGAAGGTGGGGAGGAGCAACACCTAAAAAATAAATAAAACCAATAAACTACAGTCTGGAGAGCAGAAATGACAGAAAGAACAATGTTGACTAACACTCTCTCCACTCATCACCTCCACCTTCATTTCCCAGTTTAGGAAAGTACCTGTTTTCGGAAACTTTTAGTTCAGTTTTACCTCTTTAGATGTGGAGCAGTACACCTGTACAGGCCGATCTGAAATCAAGCAGGGAGAACTTTTAAAGTTACTAACCTGTTTTTCAGTTTCCACTATCACAGCATCTTTGTTTTCTTCGGACACGATAACACATGTACTGAAGGATGACTTGAGCATGTTAATCACCAGGTCATTGGAAAGAATATCCAGCTTTTTTACTTGATCTCCAGTCACATTGGTAGACCCAGCAATTCCATAGCTAGAGCGATTGCAAGAGAGAGCATTTCATGAGAACGGAGCACTGCATCTTCTAAAGGGCTCTGTTTGTTACACCTGTAAAACCTCCTGTAAACATCCTGCATTTTCAAATGACACGGCAGCTCTCTAAACCTCTTTTATATTTACTGGCCAGTGAATTCTTGCTGAGACATGTTATCATTAGCTGTGTTTGCATATCTAGAAGTTGCTAAGAAATACAAAACAAGGAATTGCATTTCAACAGTTTGTAAACTATAGTTAAACACAGCCAGACCAGGCTGTGAAGGCTGAGTTACAACTGTGCTTTTAAATGAGCGCTTAAGACCTACGTATTATTCCTGAATTCTAGGCTCTGCATACCCTAAAAACTAGGAATTCATTTGAATATTTTATATTTTAAAAGCATACGTATACTTTAAAAATATGAATATATATATGTGAATCTGACCACACTAGTTATGCTATATCCTCTGTATGCAATATACTCCTGATGAGCAATATGACGTGGAAATTGCAGCAGAAAAAGTCTGCTCACATATAAATCAACCTATTAATGATTTAATGTTTTCAGTTTTGATTTGAAGTAGTAAATGTCTCCTTGGGAAAAGAACCAAGAAATACAAATAAGAAATGCAAATAAAATGCTGCAAGCTAATCAGAATCAAACCATCTGGCATACGGAAATATCAGGAGACCTTATGATAGGTGATTACAGAGAAAGGGGAAATTAAGCTCTTTGAAGGGGAAAACAATAGCCAGCTCAGCACACATTCAGATGACTCTTAGGTCTTTCAGCTACAGTTCATTGATTAGGCTGAACACTGGTATTTCAGGTTTTATGTATTAACACTGAACACATTACTTTAGCAATGCCTTTCTTCACTTTTATGCATGAGACAAAGACCTGGCATAACTCTATGTCTTTCTCTACCTCTTTTACAGTGACCTGAATATTTTTCTGCCACTGTGAAAGTGCTTTTAGAAAAGAAGTACTTGGAACATTGTGCTTATGAGTGGAGGCACAGCAGCAGAACAGCTTCTGTACCTCATCTTTTGGGGAATCCTGAGAGGAGGAGATGTATCAGGTGTGGAACCTGCAGCTGGGAAGGGTTTGCATGTCTTCCACAGCTATTCTGCACCTCCCATGCTGAGCAGCACTAAGCACATAGTTGAGTCTGAGGATGCTCCAAAGAAATGGATTGCAGTGATTCCTACTTGCTCACGTTCCCTGACAGCAAAGCAAAATCTCACCACTGCTTATAAAATGCAGTTCTACAGCAGGAGATGTACTGTTCATGGAGGCTTATGAGTCCAAAGCCTGTTACCCCAGCATTGATGGAGAGTGGAACCCACTGTGCAGGGGATCATAAGGCAAGTCTATGTGCACAGATACCAAACCCGTGGGCAGCTGCCAACAGACACACATGTAAGACACTAAAGGAATAGGGCCCTAAGCTTACAAATCAGATTAAGAGCTGGGACACCCTGGTCTCTATTGATAGATACAAGAGGCATATAAAAGGACTAGCACATCACAATTAAAAATTACCACAGTTACATGCAGTCTGAAGTCAAAACAGAAAAATAGCTCAAACATACATAAGGAGTATTTTTGTCTTTTTTCTTAATATATTTTCCTCTGAATAGCTTGTAGAGGCAAGTTCATTTTCTCTTTACAACATTTTCCATTAAGTAATGAAGTAGTCGATGTCTAAAGCCTTGACCAGCACACAACGGGGCATATGAAGATACTTAGTAATTTACTTAGTAAGTAAAATACTTATGAGGAGTAGCTACCTACAAGTAGTTTCAGGCATTTCACATTTCAAGAGTTCCAAATTCCTTCTGATGCATCTCCAGAACAACATCCTTCTCACTGGCTGATTACAGACACTACCGTTCCTAACCAGTGCACTTTCTAAAAGCCTTAGATATCTAAAATTTCATAAAGAAAGTCTAGTTACTATGATGCACTATGGAAAAAACCACTCTGAATTTGATTTGACACCTCAAAGGATAAAATGATGCTTTGTTATTAAGCAATATTCAATGAGCAATAATTCAGCCTTATTTTGCTAGGCTTTGTCTTTCAGTATATTTGGTCTCATGGCTTCAGGCACCTGCACCTACTGAAAGTATTAACTAAGTTCTAATATCAGCAGGCATTTCTCAAAGACTGGGCATCTTACACTGTTGAAAAGTCAAAGAACCTGTGTCACTTGAAAAAAATCAAGAAACCAAGATACTAAAGGAGTTACCTCCACCTCTGTGCGAGAGGATGGGTTGACGCAACCCTACTGACAGACTTTTCTGGTCAAAGAAATACCCATTCCCATCCTCATCCCGATATCCACCACCCCGGAGGCAGCAGGATGCCCTGGACCCACGGGGATGCGGAAAGGCTGGGGGCGCATCCCGGGACTCACAGGTTGGCAATGCCCGCTTTGCGGACAGCGGTGGAGATGGCTTTGATGGCCGTGCAGAGCGAGTTGAGGAGCTGCGTGAACTCCCCGGTGCCCTTCGCCCGCCTGCCCTCCTCCATCACGAAGCGGGTCATGGTGATGACATTGGTGTCGAAGGTGGAGCGGTCCGTCATGGTGGCGGCGGTGCGAGTGCGGCCGCGGCCGCCGGCACCGCCACTTGCCTCCGCGGGGCGGGGCGGGCCGGGCCGGGGCGGGACGGGACAGGCCGGCCCCGCCACTGCCGGGGCTGACCGTGAGCAAAGCGATCCCACCCCTCCCTCCCACCGACACCCTGAAATATCCGCCCTGGGGAATCCCCGCCGCCGCACCCTTTTTTTTTTTTTTTTTTTTTTTTTTTTTTTTTTTTTTTTTACTAGATCTTGTCTCATACATTGTGCGGGGAGAAGCGAGGGGGATGCTCGGGGCACTCGTTATGTGAAGTCACGGCAAGGAGTCGATGGAGACACGGGTGCTGGTTGTTCTGTTCTAGTGGTCGCACTTCAACGCTAACGGTCCTGAAATTGTGCCCCAAAATTCATAAGTCAGCTTGGTTTCACCACTTGATTGCAACACTCTGTGTGTGTGATTGTAGATTATAGCGAACTGCACACAGCCTACAGAGCAAGGTCAGTATCTTCTGCTGCATAGGAATGCTCTCATCCTGACTCTTCAGTACAGGAAAACCACATATTCAGTAACCGATTCCATCAAGCATTAACTTACTCAGTTTACAGAGGTCATGTTAACCCCACCTGTCCCAGCCTTTTCCAACACCATAAAAAAGCTGCAAGGAAAAAGCCCCTGGCAGCTGGACCCAATGAGACTTGTATAAAAAACTCTCCAAACCTGTTCAATAGAAAGACATAGGCTGAGTCCCACTTCAAAAGCTAGAAGTTAAAGCACCACAAATACTGCTGCAAGAGAATCGAGATCCTCCCGAATCGCATTTCTTTTGGCTCTAGCCTTTCTGATTTTGCAGCAAAATAAAGCAATATGTTTTGCTGCTTATGTTTGATCAGAAAAATCTAAGCAGTAGTAAAGGAAACCAGGTTTGTCTAACACCTGACCCTAGATACACCCTTTTACATGATAATTTAAAAAACAGAAACCTGAATACAAGTGTACTACTCAGATTTTTTTCTACTAGCTATTATTTTATATTCATATTATCTAAGAAGATGAATATTAAAAAATATTTTTCAATAGAATGCATTTATGAGTTGAATAAGCACAGTCTCAAATTTTAAGTTGAAACCACAAATTGAAATAATTCCAAATGGTGTCAAACACAGGGCAAAAGTCTTTTACAAGATGCAGATCTTTGCATATATGTACATTCTATCTTCTTGCAAAGTACATTGCGTATCTACGCATTAAATACTTGGAAGGCATGCATAAATGTCTTCTCCTAAAAGTGTAAACAACTTTGGCCTAATTTGCCCATGCCCAGTATTACAGACACTCCTGAAGATATTAGACATGAGTGGTAGTGCTCTTCTGAACAAGATATTTTAGTCTTTGGCAAGTGGTCAACAGCCCAGTATCATAAAAATTTTCTTTTAGAGGCAGGTGGGTTTGGGAAAATTTACAAAACATGGAAGTTAGCTCATTCTTTAAGGGTAAGCAATGTTTTACAACAATCTAGAGCAGCTATTGCAATCTCAGTAGTAGAGAACAGCAAATAGCAAAGACCCAATAAAATTTTGGATGAGTGCACTGAAACTGGGTAGTCGCAAGGAGGCAGAACAGCCTGGGGATATATGACTTACAGTAGCAAACCACCAAGTCTCTGATTAGGGACAATTTGTCTTAAATGTGGAGGCTCTAACAAGCACAACAGTAATCTGCAGAAAGAGCTGTACTTCAGTAAAAAATAGTCAAGATCAGTTCAAAATATACCTAAGGTTTTGGTATCTATGCCTGAGGATAACTAACATTTTCTATCTTACAGTTAAGATATACTGTCCTTGAGTTAATGATGAGATTTTATCTCTGAACTTCTGAGAGGAGTGGGAGATGAGTTTTACTCCTCCATTCCCACTATGGAAGACAGGTAGAAAGAAGTATTGTGAACTGAAATTGCAATAATTTGAAAGGTTAGTGGTTTCAAATCTGCATTTTCTATTGTGGAGAAGGAGAATTATTTTCAGTGTATTTAGCATGTCCTTAATCTTCTGTATTTGAGGCAACTCAATAGAAGATTGAGACTAATCCTCCTCCACACTCCTGGCCTTAGAATGTATGCATACATTGGCCATTTCTGGGATAGTATAGTTTCACTCTTAGTATAGAAAGCTGATATAACATTAATTATTTAATATCAAATGGTGGAGGGTAGATAAGCCATGTAGTCCTAGAGAAATCATGCTGTTTGGTAACTATAAAATTAAGATTAAAAGATTAAAAAGTAGGCTTTACATGTTGTGAACCTTTGGCTTTAGAAATCAGTAGTTAAACATTTATTGAAAATGAATCTGTGGATTTGAGAAGGTCAGTTAGTACTGGTTGATTAAACATTGCTGAAACAGCTCACTTCTATACAGAAGAAAACAGGGACTTGTTTGCGCACAGATGACGTCAAGTAGACATGGTTCACAGCAGCTTTAGAACTCTAGATTACAAATCCAGGTAACTACTTTGAAACAAACTTTTCTCCCAGCACATAGAATCCCAATTGCATAATTATCTTGGAAATAGGACAAACACTGATGAGAAATCCTCCGTTATAAAGGTTGCCTCTTGTAGGTTCAAATGCCAGACAAAAAGACAATTGGAGTGAAACCCCTTCACAAAGGACATTTTTTTCCCCTGAAGTAAGAGTGTCATGTGGGAAAACCAGCTTTAGATTCCACCTTTGCTGAAGAAGAACTTTCTTTGTGCAGGAGTGTCACAACTGCAGAAGTTTTGTGCTGGTTGGGTGGACAGAAGGTAAGATCAGGCAAGTTACATGGAGGTGATTTGCAAGGCAATGCCACTCCACCAGTGCAGATGCACTCTGCCGTGTGATGCCATGATGATTAGGGCTGGAGCAGCTTCAAGGGAATAAATGAGGCAGATCCTGCCTGCTGCAAGAGATGGTGAAAGGTGAAGGTGAAAAGGGCACATATGAAGATTTCTAGATGTACAATCAATGTTTTGCCTTGTTTCTTTCAGAAAGTGCTTAATTTTGCCTATGTAAATTTCCTGTGTGAGAAAGGGTCCACACATAGTCAATAGACTGGAACATTGATTTACAGCTGTGATAGCAAAGTGACCTCTCTGGACACAGGTGAAATATAACAAGTGTCATAAACTGATGTTTAAACATAGGTAATTGCGAGTACAAATTGGCTAAAAGGTAATTTCTCTGTGTAGTAGATGTAAAAGGGGCTTCATTTGATATTATGCATTATAGTACTATAAGTGATTAAGAAGTAGAGATTAACTATAAGGTTGATGTTAATGAATGTGAAGGGATTTTCCTGTGCCTGGTGCCCTCTTGTGGGAACACTGTCAGCATTTCAGCATGAGACCAGCTCATGTGAGAGTACCTTTGCAGTATTCTGGAAGGGGACAAAGCACTTAATGTGCAGGCAGTAGGTCCTGGAAATAAAGTCTATATGCCTCTGAAATACAGATATTGAACCATAAGTTTTAAATCTCTCTATTTTTTAGTTATTCACAACAAGATTCTACCAGGCAAGTAAAATTAAAACAAGATATCGAATATAAGTTATTGCATTTGCTATGACTTCTCATCTTATAAAATGTATGAACTAAAAGTATTTTAAGTAATCACACCAACTCTATGTAAAGAAAAAATAAATTTAACTCCCCCCAAAAAACCAACAACAACAAAACAAAACAAAACACAAACAAACAAAAACAACAACAAAAAAAATCAACCAAAAAACCCCCCCAAAAAACAGAAAAAAACCCAAAACCACAGTTAAAACCAGATAGAGACCTCAGTGCTGAGAGATGAGACTTCAAAACTAAGCTAAGAAGGTAATTA
Source organism: Melozone crissalis (assembly GCF_028551555.1). Classification (NCBI taxonomy): domain Eukaryota; kingdom Metazoa; phylum Chordata; class Aves; order Passeriformes; family Passerellidae; genus Melozone; species Melozone crissalis. The sequence continues at coordinate 35,802,058 of NW_026535783.1, read as the reverse complement.
AAGTGGAGTTACAATTGTATAGCTATAACAGTTCCCTTTGTGGAAATAAATAACTTCTGTCAATACTGAATGATATGTCATGATTACATGACACAGTTTTTCAATCAATCACCTAGAAAAACAAAAAATATTTGTTTAAAATTTAAGCTGTAAACCTGCAAAAATACTTCCATTCAAGGTGGATGGAGGAAAACCACTTCATATAAATGGTCAAACTCCATTCTCAAACCCTACTCATAGGTTAGATTGCTTGGAGACACATTTTCCATTAATGTCCATGCAGATTTATTTGCTGTGTTAAATAAATATTTATATTGTAGTATTTCCAAGTATAAGCTATCTAGATTTTTCAGATCCTGTTCTTCTGGAAGCATTACATGGACAGTGTTACAGAGGTTCAGAGGTCCAACTCATCATTTTTTAGCGCTGGTAATTTTAACTGTACATGATTCAGTTCAGAATTTCTAGATAATGTGTTAATCAGCATAACTAAAACTGTTTTCCTACATAAAGGTCCAGAAGACTGGATGGCTTTTCCAGGTTTATTGACAGTGTGAGGAGGATCAGATCTGAACACTTCTAGTAGTGATATATATATACTATGAAGAGTGATGCAGAAATGCAACATAATATCCACAAAAAAACCCTCCTTTTGTGTAAGTGATGAAACACATGGGCAAAAAATGAATGAGTGATGGTTTAGATGGTCATTCCCTGTTCATCTCTATCATAAGTATTCTGTTCCATGCCTGAAGTACAGTCAATAAACCTATTTAAAATGACTGATAACTATTACATTTTAAAAAATCATTTTATCCATTGTTTGCATAGTTTGCCACAGCTGCTGAATTCTGAATAAGAATTAGCTAATCCTTATAATCATGTTGTGATGTAGGTAGGCTGGTAAGGAAAATCAAAGGAATAACTTTATCCTGTGCTACAGAGAAAAATTGTGATTTCATGAAAGCTGACTAGTTACTTTGGGAATTCACTCTGTTTGAGAAAGAATGATGGGAAAAGGGATTATGATGTATTTAACTCAAATATACAAGAATTGCATTTGCGTGTATTTTCTTTTGCTCTATGAACTTGATATTTCTTTGGAGATACAACTGTGAACAGTATAGAAGAAAGTGGAGAAGGGACATACCAAGCACATACCAGGCCAGATCCAGAGAACTGAAAAGAAAGTTGAACACATACAGCTAGGACATTACTGCAAGTTGGTATGACTTTAAAAACAGGGACGATAGGTGGGTAGCAAGAATACTTTAGGTTGCCTAAGAGTCCATTTTATTGTGATAGGATTAAAAAATAGTAGCTCAAAATCCTCTTACATTAACTAGTTATTAGGATAACTATAACATCCTGTTCTAAAGTCAGATGTTATCTTCAAACTTACCGTCATTGCTGCAAATAGTCTTTCCTTACTGATGGCAGTAGTAGCAAAAACATTTCCTTTGACAATGACAGTATCAGACACACATGGCCATTTTGTGCATCCTGTGTACAGCCTTTAGCATGTGAGGGATCTAGTCCACAACTGAATCTTGTAGGTGACAGTGCAATACAGAAAAGGCAGTCATCACTCTTGCTTGAGATGCAGGTTGAGCAACTTTGTCTTGACATTTGTAGTGGTTTTGGGTATATGCTTTTGTTCTTAACAAATGATCTATTGTAAAATCAAACTCACCCATTCATGAGTACATGTACAGGTTTAAATGAAAAGCATAGTTTTTAAGACCACTCAAGATTCAATTTCATGACACACACACGTGGTAGGTTGCAACTCCTGACCTTGCCTTGCATGGTCCCAATGCCAGTTCATCACAAGACACAAGGCTGATACCCAAAACAGAGTATGTGTTAAGACAGAATTCTCAATCAACTAGATGGCAATGTCAGAATCAGGCTTTTGATCATTAAAAAAAAAAAAAAAATCCATTTGCTCAAATTCCAGCATCCAGGCATACTAGCTCCCATTTGATTTTAGAATGTAGGTATGAGAGCTGGGGGGCATATCCACTCAGGGCTCACCTCCTGCACATAGCAGCTAGAGGCGCTGCATAGAAGAAGGTATGAGCCTGGCCTGCACACTTTCCCTTCCTACTCCTTCCTTACAAATGACTACCACTTCAAGGAGGTGCACCCCTGTTGCTGTAGCCCAGCTATATTTGTGACCAATAACCTAATAGGAAGCCATAACTTAAAACACTAATGCATTGCAAGATAAGGCTCTGCCATCCTAGGGGCCTGTTACATTATTAAGCAGAGGTATCTCTTTCTGTGAATATGGTGAAAACAGCATGACCAGAGAGAAAAGGCAACCAGGATGCCAAGGATATGGCTGAAGAAGCACTTTTTTAGTGTGACTCAGAGGAAATCACAGAATCACAGAACAGGTCGGGTTGGAAGGAACCGCAGTGGGTCATATGATGCAACCTTCCTGCTCAAGCAGGGTTATCACAGAGCACATGGCACAGGATTGTGTCTAGATGTCCTGAATATCCCCACTGAAGGACTCCACAACCTCTCAGGGTCTTCATCATAAAATGGTGTCAGAAAAAAAGAAGAAATCAGGTGTTCTGTCATAGACCCTTCATTTCGGAGCAAGTTGCTGCGTTTATTTCCGGATTGCCCTAGGCAGAGACTGTGCAGTTCCAAGGCTCTGCCATCAGATGGCAATGCCTATTTAGGCCAGGCCACGGCAGAACCAGAGCCCGGCAGCTCTCCGGGGGCAGAAGAGGAGCGTGAGCAGCTGCGAGCAGCTTCGCGTGTCTCTCTTCTGGATAGAGGAAGTGAAGCTCTTAGCACTGATAGTGACCAAGTAAACGGAGGGGAACCGGAAAGTCGGCTCTCTCCGTCTATACCAGAAGACAAGAGACTGCCACTGTATTTCAACCCTACTGTTAATACAAAATCATAATTTAAATCCTACTGGAAATGTGCATTCATTATCTCGAGGTCTCTGCTTGTGTTCACTGAATACTTCACACACACATCTCTGCATCAGTCCTCCCAGTCTGGTTGCTTTCAGACAGTTTCCAGTGGTTCACCAGTACATGACTAGACTTTCTGCCTTTGACATCCTTACACACTGCTGGTGGTGATGGCTGTGATTTTTATTTTTAGTACAGTAGTTCTTTAGGATGAAGGGCGTGATTTCACAGAAGCAATTATTGGCAGTGTACAGAAAGAGAAGAAAAAAAACAGTCTCTGTCCTACATAGTCCACAGTCTGAGAAGAAAAGAAAACAGAAAAAAAGAGTAATTTAAAGATGTCCCTCACTTTACAGATGAGCTGCTGCAATGCTTCCACTGCCATTCAAAAATTTACTTTCAGTTTTTCACCTTTTCATCTTTGCATGGTGCAGTCTAATGTTGATCTGTGAATGGTATTTTGCTAATATGTGCTGAATATATCACCTTAGGGAGAGAAAAAAAATAGTTTTGGGGGGAAATGAAAAATAACTGACAAGAATTACATACATTGAGTCAAAAAAATAAATTTCAATGCTCAAATTGTGTGAGACTGCCAAGTAACACATTCCTAACTTCCAGATCAAATAAACAGAAACCAGAAAACTGTCCCTGTATATTCAGCGCTTCCTTCTGTTTGCAAACCCAGGTTTCAGGTTTCGTCATTTGCAGGCTGAATACTAAAACCAATTAAGGAGGCCCCATGTGGGTTTTGTGACATAAAATCCTTATGAGACAGCGGAGTCAAAACATCCTGTCCTCAGCTTCCACTGTGTCTTAATTGCAAAGGATAAGCAAGCACTGTCAAACTCCAGGCACAGCTGGAAATTGATAGAGTTAATTTTCATAGGGGAAAGAAGATACCTGTTTTTATCATGACTAATAGGATTTCTCCTTCATGACACAGATACAGGCCTTGGTAGGGCATTATATATGTATTTTATTCATTACAGATGTAATAGCTGCACAGTGGTTAAGGTGAACTAGATGGCTTAGGGCAGAGGTCTCTAAACATTTTTGTCATTGTGCACCCATGTAAGTGAAATGTTCTTGAGTGCACTCCAAAATATGTATGCTTATTTATAAATTATATACATCTAACACTATACTAATTTTAGACACAGTAATAAAATATACACAAAATAGAAATGAAAAAGTTATGACATAAACAACATTTCAAAAGTCTACTTAATTTAATTATTTAATTATTTATTGATAGAAATATGCTTTCTTCCTGCACCACAGTGTCTTGTGCTGTGTATCCTGTGGGGTCCAGGAACGGGAGATCACTGCTCTACAGACAAAAGCTGTGAGGTCCAATATCCATTTGCTCATATCCAGCCAAAAGGATGCTCTGTTCTGATTTACACAGGATACGGCATGTCCTTCCATATCCATTTAACTTTTATGTATGTGGATGTCTGCAAGCAAAGGTGTTCATAGGTGAAAAGGACTTAAAGAGCTATGTCAAGATTGACACCTACAGATTAATGAGATCTTGGGATCTTACAGAGCAGACAGAACATGTTTTGAGAGATAAAAAGAGGTATGTGGCTGGTTGTTTATGAAGTATTTGAGCATTAAACCAGTTTCATGCAAGTGTTTTTTAATGGCATTTTGAGAAATACTTCCATTTGAAATGTAATGGAGAATCATATAAAAAATTAGATATTGAGGAGGGAAAAACTAAGAAGGGGAGGACAGGCAAATAAGGGAAACAAAAACAGAAGAAAAATATTATTGCACTACTTTAGAACAGAAACGACTGCAGCTTATGAAAGATATTCACAAAAGCTGTGAAAATGTCATGGCAGAGTAGCCCAGCTGTAGCCGAATGCTAACACTGTCTTTTAAAACACTTTATTGCAATCCTGCACAGGAACTTCATTTTCCCTGATTTTTATGTAGCAACTTTATGTAATACAATCTTCAGTTCCTAAACTTGAAAACATTAATATTTAATCATAATTTATCAAGGTATGCTATAGTATTGCCCTAGTAATACCAGGATGATATTAAAGTATAAAAAATGCAATATTATTGCATAACTAGAATTTTAAAATATGCCTTCTGAGAAACCACTGAGTCATTCTTACTGGTTGACTTTTTCAAACCAGAAATGATTGTTTATGGTAATTTAAGAAGTTCCTGCCACTCTTCCCAATTTTTTTTCACATAGAAATGGCCTTCCACATGAAATGTATTCCTGGGACCAAATTCTAATTGATGTACCAAAATCCTTATGGAGATGTTTCAGCCAGGAGTTTCAACATTCAAAGGCAAAAGACCTTGAGTTCCCAGTTCTGTTTCCACTCAGGCAGATCCGTTAATGCACTGACTCCTGGGAGTCCCCCATCTTAAGACAGCTGTGAGATACCTGCTCCCACCTCTCACAGAGTCGCATGGTCTGGCCACATAAACCTAGCTGAACAATTAGAACTGCTGTGAGACAGAACAGTACCCCCATGTCAGATTTAACAGTCTGAAAGCTTTTCAACTACAAACCTAGGGCTACTCAAGCTTTTGAGGAATAACTCAGATTTATCAGTATTTGTCTGAAGTTTATAGGGTCACATTTCTGCAAGTAACTTGAAGGCTGCTGTGTGCACCAAATCTTAAAACAAATCATAGCCAATAACCTCTGCGTATCCTACATCATACCATGGTTGTTTGGCTTTTAACCAGTTCTGACATTTATACAGTGTCATTTGATCCTTTCATACTGGAGGATAAATTGGATGAACCACTCTTAGAGCTAAAAATGAAAACAGAGTTAAGCAACAGATAGACTTCTTGACCTCCTGCATTCTTCTTAAAGACAAAAACTGCAAATGAGCCATAGGCAGCTGTGGCAATGAAGAAAGTCACAGATTGTTTTTTTGGCAACTTTCAGATCTATGAATGTTTAAAGATACATTTGAAGTAAAATAAACCCTGTTCTCACATTTACTCCATTTTTTTCTTTCACTATATTAGCTTTTCTTATCTACAATCTAAACCAAGCAGTTTTGGACCTGGAAAAGGCCTGTGATGTTCTGCTTTCTTTTTCTTTTTTTTCCCCCCACCAATAATCTCATCATTTCCAACTAATAACATGTATTTAATTCACTTCAGTACTTTAATATACTTTAACATTAGTGCCAGAGAATGCAGGTTCCATACACAAAGGCCTGTCTCAATAAGTACAAAATTTCTGAGTGGGCATGAGTTATGGATATTTTTGCTTAATATGAATGAATTTTGCTGCAGGTATACCCTGTTGGTAGAGATTATATCCTCATATCATCAGCAAATTTGTGTGCCCTGATTTTGCATTAATTAGACAAACATTTAGCAAGTGAGTTCTTGCTTCCCACTGAACTCCTTTTGTTTGACTGTTTTTTATAAAAGCATTACTACCTAAAATGGCTTAGGGAATGTATGGCGTTACTTTTTAATTATGTAAGAAGCAGGATATTTGAATGAATTCATGGGTAGGCATCCATAAATGTTAGTCTGTTTCTCTGTATTTATTGAAGGTCAAACCAGCAAATTATTAGTGGAAAGCTCCACACTGTAAAGTAACCAAAAAGCCAAAGGTCTCTCTATGATGGCTTGCCAGAAATATCCCTTGAGCCATCAATGTCGCATTTAAACTTTCAGTGGAATTAAAAATGAAGACAAATGGAAACAATACTTAGGTGAAACATGCTGATCTGATATGTTATTACAATTTTTCTGTATCTTACACAATTAAAACAGTCAAAAGGTCAGGCTACAAAATGCCAAGAGCACTCCTTGGCTGATTTGTTTATCCTGGAAATGCTTAAGAAGGACTACATGGGCAGTCATAAAATTTTAAAGAGCTAAGGTAAATCTCTCTGCAAATAATGCCTTCGTTTTTACCGTAAAGTAGTTCAGTCAAACAGAAACATGTCATTCATCTCCAGTCATGAGCCTTTTTAGGCCATAAGAGTACATTTTATTTCAATCCCTCTCTTCCAAGGCCTTTTGCCTTCCCAACTTACCTCTGAAAATACGGCTGCCTATTGTGCCAGTTCAGAGGTCTAAAACTCAACTGCAACCTACTCTTCAGCTGACCAAAACTAATTCTTATGTGCTAAGCAATAAGTACTAGTTCATACACAGCATTAAACAGGAAAACAAAAGCTAGGAGAAGTAATATTGTCCCAGAATTACAACGAACAGAGATCTCACATACAGACTAACAATTACATTTACAAGAACAGCAGAGGATTGAGTAATGTTTTTCCACTGAAAAGGGTCCTTTTAAGCATTAACTCTTTTTCGTTAAACTTTCAAGAATAACTGTTTATGAATGAAATTGCACAAAATTGCTGTCAATTTTTACTCTTTCTTTAAAAATACATAAATGGATAACAAGAAGGTTTCTTCTTGGACTTCCATTGAATTCCCAAGTTATCTGAGAATTTTAGTTCCCTCCCCAGCATCCATGGTACACATTTATACAGGTACATGTCAGAACTGAGACAGGTGACTCCCTTTGTCTTAGCATTTACAGTCTGTGCCACTTGTCCAGCAGTCAGATCCACAGGAATTGATTTTTATACAGAAGTGTAATTCAAATTCTGTCAGCATGGCTGTGCGCTGACCTAAAAAGACAACCATTAGATTATGTATCAGGTGTATCAGATTGTGGGCACTGAATGAAAAGGAAAAGCCAAGGTAAAGTAGTTCCCCCAGCTAGAATTCAATACTGGAAAGACCTCTGCCTGACTGATCAAGTTCAATTTCCTCACAGCTGCACACCACAGATAACAGTTATCAAATGGGCAACCATCTACACATACCTGCTTTGACACCTGCAATCTACCACATGCTCATTTCTGACTTGCAACAGAAAGATGATGTTGGCAATTGGCACAGATGATGTGCTAAGAGCAGAGGTCTGGGTAGGCAAAAAAAGCTCTCCTGGTGTCACAATGCAGACCCACACCTGTACTTTGGAAAGGGACAAGGAAGCCCATCTGATTCCCAGGGAGACATGGACAGCAGTGAAAGGAGTGACAGAAAGAGAAAAAATCCCAACATAATGTCACATGAATGAACATGGAAAATTCAGGATCATAAATATAATAGAGAAGTCAGTTTCACTAATTCCCTCATATACTGAAGAATGTATCCCATAAGGTACACTAAGCAGTGGGAAACAGAGGGGCAAGACATGTCATCAGGTGCCAAAGTTGTGTATGAATCTATTAACCAGAGTGTTTGCAATTATTTTCTCCTGAAAACAATGTACACTCAGTGGGTTGCACGACAAGAGAATCTTACCACTGTGTTCATATGCTGCCTGGAAAACATCAGCTCCATTCTTTACCTTTGTTCAAGTTTCTATCCTGTTAAAACCAACAGAAAGTTATGAGAGGAAACACATCAGGAAAAGGTCTTCATACCTCTTCCAGGGGCTTTTTTCTTCTTTGTATAGGCAGAAAAGACCAGGAATCCAGAAGTCCAAAGTGTTGCCTAGTTCTAGTGGAGACACATCTTTCTTGTGCTAGAGAAACATGGGGGTGCTCACCAGAGAGATATGAGCTCAAATACAGAAGGAAATCTGTTAAACATTATGGGAGATTTCATAAAACTCAGTTTTGAATTTTGTCTTTAGACACAGGATTTTACAATGTTCTTTTGTAAAGTCATTTGTTCAACTTATGCGCGAGGGCGTACACGGCCCTAAGTCCGGCTAGCTGAAAGGGTGAAGCGGCCGACGCCCCTGCGCATCAGAAGCCAGCCCCCCTTGGCGTCCTGGCCTCGGGCTGGGCTGGATTGCGGACTTGGATTCGCGCTGGACGAGACGAGAGAGAAGGCGACCACTTGCTGGGGGTAAAACGTCGGTTTATTGAAGAGCCCACATGCAGCACAGGGCAAACCAACAGGTGGAAAAACCCACAGCAAAATGGCCACGAACACGGGGGGAGACAGAGTTTTACAGGGAAGGGGTGGAGACGGGAGGGGAAGCCCAGCTAACCAATAGGGGAACATGTGGGGAGGTACATAAGAAAACTGACACAAGAACTTATCCAATAAACATAGAACAAAGGAGGGGCCCTGGGACGCCAGCCAACCACAACCCCCAGAGAGAAGAATGTTCTAGAAAGCAGGGAGGAGTGGGGGGTGATTGACTGGGCTCAGGGAGGAGGAAAACTTTACTTATATGGTGGGATAAGGGAGGAGCAGTTATGTAACTTGGGAGATTGACAAATAACGGGGGCAGGGGTAACCATAGTAACATAACTGCCAAAGGCTCTGTGGCGGGAAAACTGGAGGGGGAAGAACCATTTTACAAAGAACAAGGGGGAACAGTACATAAAATGGGGGAACAAAACAAGAAATTTAAAAACACACTACAACATCTCCCCGTTTCTTAACAAATAAAATTAAATGAACAGAAAAGTCCATAATGAACTTAAAACGCAGGGACCCGCGGCTGGTCTTGCCAAGTGCTTTGCAAAGTCCATCGGCCCATGGATGGCAGACAGGTGAAGTGGTGGGCCCCTCTCTATCAGCGGCTCTCACTGCCTCCGAAGAGAGGTTACAGATGCGGGATCGCTTTTTTCCATGGGACCGAGGTGTTACGCGCTCGCACCCGGCACTGTCACTTTCTCAGGACCAGCTCGCGGATCAGGGGAGCAAAATTCAAAAGTAAATTGGGGAGATGTACTAAAAGGCAAAAAGATAACAGTTAGACATAACATACTCACAAAAATGGTTCTTCCCCGAACAACCACTTCAAAAGAAAAGTGCGAGGGGAAGGGTCTGGGTCTGGAGAGGAATGGGAGGAAATGTAACATAGGAGGTCAAGGGGTGGAGGAGAAGCTGGAGGAGAGGGCTCTTCTGTAACTGGGGGGAGATCCGGAGAGAAGGACAAAGATTGATGGTGTGGTTTCCTCCGCTGACGCCAACAAGCCTGCCGGACCTGTGGTACTGCCTCCCTCTTGGTCCTCTGTTTCGGGACGAAGGGCCTATCCCATTTGGATGGAATCCACCTGGGGCCTGAGGGAGTGGACACGCAGGCATATCCCCTCCCCCAGGTTACCAGGTCAAAGGGGCCCTCCGTCCGCCAGGTCTCTGGATCTTTTACAAGAACCGGTGGCCTGGCTTTAGGCTGCAGCTGCTGGTGACTGCCAAAGTGCCGGACCACTGGAGGATTTTGGCTGTCAAAAGAGCAATTTAGAAAGTTAAGCGTGTACAATGCTCTTGACAGCCGGACGTGGGGGGTCTCCACCTTCATCGCCGGTTGTTGCCGGGATAAGATCTTCTTAAGGCTCTGGTGGGCCCTCTCCACCATGGCTTGGCCTGTTGGGGAATAGGGGATGCCGGTCTTATGGACTATTCCCCATTGTTGCAGGAAGCTCCGCAGCTCCTTGGAGGCATACGCAGGGCCGTTATCTGTTTTTAGGGCCCTAGGGATGCCCAAGACAGCGAATGCCTGAAGCAAATGCTTCTGGACATCCGCTGCCTTTTCGTCTGTGTGGGCAGAAGCATAGATAGCCCCGGAGAAGGTATCAACTGAGACATGGACGTAACACAATCGACCAAAAGATGGGATATGTGTCACGTCCATCTGCCACACCTCGCAGCTCGCCAAACCTCGGGGATTGGCCCCCAAGGCCACAGTAGGCATCTGATCCTGTTGGCATTGGGGACATGCGGCCACTATCGCCTTGGCCTGATCCTGCGTCAGATTGAATTGCCAGACCAGGCCAGGCGCATTCTGATGGAAAAGTTGGTGACTGATCTTAGCCTGGCCGAATACGTCTGGGAGAGGGGCGTGCGTAACAGCAGCCGCGGCCAAAGAGTCGGCACGACGGTTGCCTTCCGCAATGAACCCAGGCAGATCAGTATGTGATCTCACATGCATAACATAAAAGGGGTGCTCGCGGTGGGAGACTAGCTCGACGAGCCTGTTAAGCAACTCAAATAATCTTTTGTTGGTGACCTCTTGAAGAACCGCAGACTCAGCTCGAGACACTACACCTGCGACATACGCAGAATCTGTAACCAAATTAAAAGGCCCAGGGAACCTCTGGAATGCCCTGACGACTGCGTCCAACTCAGCAACTTGTGGAGAGCCCTCCACAACAACAACATCGGTCTCCCACTGCTGAGTCTGAGGATCCTTCCAAGTCATGACTGACTTGTGGGATGCTCCAGAGGCATCTGTGAAAACTGTCAAGGCATCCAGCGGCTTCCTGCTCTGAACCTTTTTCAGCGATAATTTAAACTCCGAATTGAATAATTTGTGGGCCGGCCGATCTACTGCGATGCGCCCGGTGTAGCTGTTGAGTGCAAACTGAAGATATTCATTAGTTTGCAGCAGTTCTTCAAAGGTCTTTAATTTAAGTTGTCCCGATTCTAATTTAATTGGGATATGTATGCATGAGAAATCACACCCCACCAGCTCCCTGATCCTCGATCTTGCTTTGAGGATCAGTTCGGCTACCAACTCCTGTGGCCGTGTCATTCTTTTGGACCGATGGCGGCTGAGGAACACCCACTCTATAATTAAGAGGGGGTCACCCAGCCCCTGGTCCTTTACACTGGTGTCCCACTGGTGTATCATGCCATGGAGGTGTGGCAATTTTCCCAGTACAATAAATTTGAAGGGCAGGCCCGGATGGTAACGATGGGCCTGCCTGGCCGAAATAACTTTCTGTATCTTCTCCAAGGCCACCCCTGCCTCCGGGGTGAGAGCCCTAGGGGAACTCAGCCCCTCTCTCCCTTTCAACAAATTGAAAAGGGGGGCTAGGTCCTCAGTTGAAATGCCTAGCCAGGGTCTCACCCAATTTAAAGACCCACACAGCTGATGGACATCTGCTAGGGTCTGGACTTTCGTCCTAATAGCCAATTTCTGCGGAACAATGGTCCGCTTTGTGATTTCGAGGCTCAGGTATTTTTAAGGTGGCATCTGCTGAATTTTGTCCTGCTGGAGCTCGAACTCTGCAGCAACTAACGCATTGGTTGTCAGGTCAAGCGCATGGGCAAGCAGACTGTGGTCGGGCGCACACACGAGGATGTCGTCCATGTAATGGTGGATGATGACGGCATCTCCGAGGGCTGTACGTATGGGTGACAGCAGCGAAGCCACATGCTATTGGCAGATCACAGGGCTGTTCTTAAGGCCTTGCGGAAGCACTCGCCAATGATAGCGCTTGGCTGGGGACTCACGGTTGATGGACGGAACCGTGAACGCGAAGCGCGGGGCATTGTCTGGGTGCAGGGGAATCTGGAAAAAACAATCTTTTATATCTATAACTGCCAAATTCCAGTTTTGGGGGAGCATTGCTGGGGAGGGCATCTTTGGCTGAAGAGGACTCATGTCTATTATTTGTTCGTTAATTTGGCGGAGGTCGGTCAGGAGCCGCCACTTGTCCTTATTAGGCTTCTTAATGACAAACACTGGGGAGTTCTAAGGTGACATTGTCTCTACCAGGTTGCTTTTCAGTAACTGCTCTTGAACGAGCTCATTGAGCGCTTTTAATTTTTGCTTGTTGAGTGGCCACTGCAAGACCTTTACTGGTTTATCTGACAGCTAATTCAGCTTCCAGGTCTGGCGCTCTTCAGTGGCCACTGCCCGAAAAACCTGGGGAGCCTTTGGGAGGTCAATTCTGGCTCCCCACTGGGCTAGTAGGTCTCTTCCCCAGAGAGGCTCGGTGTAATCTAAAACGAACGGGCGTATAGAGGCCAATTGCCCGTCGGGCCCCTTAATTTGCACAATGCTCTTAGATTGATTGGCACATTGAAGGCCCTTAACACTTGAGATTGTGCTCGCAGCGCTTTGCAAGTCCCAATGTGACGGCCACTCCCGAGAGGGAATGATCGTCACATCCGCACCTGTGTCCAAAAGACCCCTCACGATCTTTTTGTCCCCGCTCAACGAGAGCTGACAAGTCAGGCGGGGCTTCTCCCTCCCCACCAGCTGTGCCCAGGCTACTGTCGGAGGCGATGTCTTCTCTACGGAGTTCTTCCAATGATCTTTATCTGGAACCGGAATAGCTTGGGCAATGATCTGTCCTTTAGGGAGGAAGAGTGGGGGTCGGACACAGTACAGCCCTACCACGAAACGGTCCCGGTCGGTAGTTACCAGACCAGGGACGATGTGAATGTCTCGCGGTGTGTGCTTCGTGTCCCTGACGACGGTCTACCTGCAACGTCTAAGTTTCGTCCAGTGACCCGGGTGTTGCAGGTTGATAGACACCAGCTGGATATCACTACTAGGGAGATAAAAGTCCCTAGTTAGCTGCAGCCTATAAGGGGAAACAGAGGACATGGTGTTAAGCGCAGGTACAGTACTACAGATTGGTGTAGTCACATCAGATAAGGAAGTCAAGTCCGGCAAAGTAAATGTTGGCGGCTCTCTCTCGTCTCCTCTCTCTCCGCTTGTTGTTAAGTGACCTGCCGCATTTTTGTCTTCGCGCAGGGAGGGGCTGCGCTCCGGGCCTAGTTTTTTGTGCCCTTACTCTCTTCTCTTTCTCGCCTCCTTCTATATTCTGAATAATCTAATCGCATCGGGCATTGAGGCATCCAATGCCCTGTCTTGCCACAGAGGTGGCAGGGGTGGGTGGCTGTTGATCTTCTGCCAGACCCGGGTGTTGGGGGTCCGGCAACGGGGGCAGCTTCTATATCAAAGAAGTCCGGTTCGGGGCCCTCCGCAAAAGCCACTGAGGCTCTTTTAGGCCGCGATGGTAGGGATACTTGGCCTACTACGGCCTCTATCATAGCTTCCACTGTGGGCCGGGGACTTCGAGGGAGAATCCGAATGGCCTTCTGACACTCCGGGTTGGCGTTGCTATACGCCATCTTCCAGAGCATCTTCTCTCTGTCGTTGTCCCCGGTCGCTTGCGCCTCCACGTATCTGTAGAGGCGCTCGATGAAAACTATGTAAGGCTCTTGCGGCCCCTGCCGGACTTCATCGTCTTCCCATTGGGAGGTCACCGCCTCTAGCTTATAAAAGGCCCGCTCTGCTGCCTTAGCGGTCTCTACAAGCTGAGGCGGGAACAAGGCCTTTGCTTGAGCTACTCCCTCTGCCCACTGTCCCTCGCCCAAAAGATGTTCTTGGGAAATTACCAAACTGTCCGCGTCATGAGACATTGAAGGATTCCCCCAAAGAATCGGGAGAACCTCCACTACCTCCCTCTTCCATTCCCCCACCCAGACCCTAAACTCCATGGGTCTTGTTAAACTGGAGAAGAGGGCCCTCAGGTCTGCCGGTACTAGATCTCCCTGTGCAAGGGCATTCCGGAGCATACCCCGGAAGTATTCAGACCCGCGGGAGTAGTCTTTCTGCGCCTTGCACAGTTCCTTAATCTGGGCTTGTGCTAAAGGCATCCACTGGGCCTGAGGGCTCCCCTCCCCGCTGAGGTGGTACGTAACCGGAGCAGCTTCCAATAAAGGCGCCTGCCCCGGCTTCCACTCATCCACCCCCCCCCCCCCCAACACAAGGCGTGAGAACCAGAAGGGGGAGCGTGGGAACTGGAGTTGGAGGAGGTTGAGGCGGGGTCTGGCAATGGGGCAGGGCGAGGGAGTGGGCGCAGCACACCACCCCTCTCCGCCTCCTTGATGGAGTTCGGAGACGGAGCAGAGTATGAAGGTGGAGCAGGGGAGGAGTTAACAGGGGGCTGAACCGGGGGAGGAACCTGGGGAGGAGCCGACGGAGGATCGGAGGGCGGAGAAATGGAAGGAGCAGAGGGAAGAGATGGGGGAGGGACGACTGAAAAAGAGGTTGGGTCCAGGGGAAGGAAGGGGTTGGCATCAGGGAGAAAAGGGTTAGGAGAAGAAGAAAGAGCCCTGGCGGGAGCGGCCACGTGGCCGCCGCCATCTCGGGCACCAAGGGACCCCTTTTGAGGGTCTTCGCAAAACCGAACAACTTTGGGGTTTGAAACCGGGGACTTGGGGACCGGGGTAGAGGGTAAGGGAAGAGAAGGAGCCTGGCCAGGGCTCCTCGAAGGGGGAGGCCGAGCAGGTCGAGGGGGAGCAGGGGCAGGATGGACCCCCTGCTTCTGGTCGGCTTTCAAAATCCCCCTCGAGGGCTCCTGCCTATGGGACGAGGGAAAGGTTTGGGGGGCAAGGGCAACCGAACGAGGAGAACGAGGGGACAAACTAGAACCCGCGGGACTTTTCTTAGGCTCCCCAGACGCACGGAGTGTCGCATGCACTCTGCGCGCGCAATACGCCACGGTGGCCAGTTTTGTCTCCCCGGAATTTATGGCCTCTTCTAATTTTGCCACAATGGCTGTCTAAAACGGCAGCTCTTTTACGCGTTCCGGGGAGACCTCGGGGAACTTAGAAAATACCCACTTAACTAAACATTTTAACTCCTGCTTGGGGGCTTTTTGACCACCCACAAGCAACAAACCTTTCACAACATAATAAACCTCCTTCTGGGATTTTCCCAAGCCGGCACCCATGGCGCCTTTCTAGAGAAGGAACTGCTGCCGCTAGAAAGGGGGAAAATCTTTTGATGACGCAACCGCACGCCCGGGAAACAACGAGAACTTAAACAATGAGCCGCTCGCCGCCAGCCCCTGCCCCCTCCACTGCCCCAAAGTCTGGGTAAACAGCCGGAGGGAAAAAAGAGATTGGGTGATGGGTCCGGCCCCACGTCTGGGGAAATCCGGTACCCACAGGGAAGAGAAAACAAAAACGGCGCGGGGGCGAGGAAAAACCTCAAGGAGAGAAGGCGGGGGGTAGGTCCCCAACGCAGGGCATATACCCCTAGGGAAAGTTAAAAAGGCAGAGGGGAAGCTGGAGAGTCCCCAGGACGGGGCCCGAACTCACCAATCTTGCAGCGGCGACAAAGAAAAACCAGGCGAGGGTCCCCGTCTCGGGAATCGTCGTCTGAGGGTGCGAGGAGTCTCGACTCCGGTCCGCTGGGGAGCGCTGCTCCTAAAACGGAGCCTGCTACTACCCGGGGTAGTCTGGCGTCCAAAGGATAATTGTAATCTAACTCTGCGGGGTCCGGTCCGTGGTCAAATGTCCACTTCGTCAGCCCCACGTTGGGCGCCAAACTGCGCGAGGGCGTACACGGCCCTAAGTCCGGCTAGCTGAAAGGGTGAAGCGGCCGACGCCCCTGCGCATCAGAAGCCAGCCCCCCTTGGCGTCCTGGCCTTGGGCTGGGCTGGATTGCGGACTTGGATTCGCGCTGGACGAGACGAGAGAGAAGGCGACCACTTGCTGGGGGTAAAACGTCGGTTTATTGAAGAGCCCACATGCAGCACAGGGCAAACCAACAGGTGGAAAAACCCACAGCAAAATGGCCACGAACACGGGGGGAGACAGAGTTTTACAGGGAAGGGGTGGAGACGGGAGGGGAAGCCCAGCTAACCAATAGGGGAACATGTGGGGAGGTACATAAGAAAACTGACACAAGAACTTATCCAATAAACATAGAACAAAGGAGGGGCCCTGGGACGCCAGCCAACCACAACCCCCAGAGAGAAGAATGTTCTAGAAAGCAGGGAGGAGTGGGGGGTGATTGACTGGGCTCAGGGAAGAGGAAAACTTTATTTATCTGGTGAGGTAAGGGAGGAACAGTTATGTAACTTGGGAGATTGACAATTAACAGGGGCAGGGGTAACCATAGTAACATAACTGCCAAAGGCTCTGTGGCGAGAAAACTGGAGGGGGAAGAACCATTTTACAAAGAACAGGGGGAAGCAGTACATAAAATGGGGGAACAAAACAAGAAATTTAAAAACACACTACAACAAACTTACCTCCATTAATGGAAGAATTGTTCCACAGACTTCTGAGGTTTTGTTTCTGAGGTGCTTATTTTATTAAAAAATCCAATGAACAGAAAACACAAAGGAAAGGAGGAAATGAAGAGATTACCAGTATCTTTGATTATGGAAAGAGAAAAGATGAAAAAACAAATATATAATATGGCAATAAAGAATGAGCAAACACAGCAGTTTTGAGTTATTATAAGAACAACTTATTTTGTGGTTATTTCTCTCATAGCATATGTGGGTGATCCCATTATGAACTAATAATAAATTGGTAAGTTCCCAGTATGTGACAGTTGTCATTTGCAAATATAAACTCAACAGAAAAAATTCACCACAGATATAAGCAGATATTCTGAGCTATAAATCTGAGATTTCAAGAGCTGTGCTTTACTATATTAGACTTGATTTGGACACAACCAAGTGATTATAATTCCCCCTGGAAAAAATATATAGAGAATTTGCATAAGCTAAACCTGGTGTTTTGCAGATTTGCTCTTATTTTCTTACAATACTTGTAGTACAATAACACTGAGTTAGTGCAAAATAAGTTTTATTTTATTGTATTTGTTTATATCTTCACTCTTACAGTCTAATCCTAGCATTATATTCACACAGCATTTGTGAGCCTTCTGTTCCCCTGGAAGGGAAACATCTAGAGACATCTGGAAAGGAAGCATTTTTCCATAGTTTGAGTCTGACACTACAATATAAATACTAAATAATAAATTAGAAGTTCCAGAGCTCCCATGACAGCTATTGCCTATTTCCAGCAGGGAGCATGGGACCTGTAGCTATTAATAGCCTGTGTGCCGAGGACACAATACCGCCTGTGTCTTTATGCAGATTGTTATTCAAGTTAGCACTCAACTAAAGCATGACAGATGAAAGTAATTTGTTCTCTCAATATTAGTCTTTTACCCTACATTAGTTAGATCATGAATAATTAGTATTAAGTATACAGTTATAATAGTTTAAGACAATGCTGTAAAACAGCTTGAATTATTTTAGGATTTTCTAGGTCTGAAATTGTACTTGATTATATTCACTATAGATGTACATACTTACATACAGATTTTAAAGTGCCATTAATTGTGTATAATATAAACATGTTTTCTATTAGTAGGGGATGAGATTTTAAATAGAGAATGATGGGGTATTAATTTAGTGGACCTTATGATATAATAATGACAGACACAAAGGCAATGTAAGTGAATTTTTGATTAGTATGTGAAAATTAAACCATGAGTAACTTACGCCATGGCCCTCAATAAATCAAATTATTACCATCATTGCTTTGCTCCATTGTGTTTTATTTATCTCAAATGAAATTTTAATTTATATGCTTGTTTATTTTTTATTAGATCTTTCTTTTCTAGACCTGGAGGTGACTTAGTTTAATAAAACTATTTGATTATTCTGCCAAATTTAAGTCAAAATGATGGTACTTACATTTACATCGACCTAGACTTGCCTAAATATTAAATTTTGCTTGCATTTCTAAACAGCAAACACTCAAGGATTTATCAAGATTCCTTTTATCAAAGATTTAGCATCCCCACAAAGTACATGCAAAAACAGTATCCTTCCCAACTAAAGGTTTTTCGCAAGTTGCTATTGATCATGACTGCAAACCTGAACATATTCAATGCCATATTTCGCTATGATCTAGAAATATTTATTACCTGTGATGTCATTTCCTAGTGCTAGATTTTAAAGTCAACATAGCAAGTGAAGTCACCTCTTCCCTCAAGCACAAAAATGGCAGTAACAAACCACTAGTCAGAGATTAATCTGCCTACCTAACACCTCCTCACTCACATAATTCCCACAACTATCAAGTTCTCTTATGAGCTCTGACTCAAGGAAAAGATATGTCTATTAAGTAGAGGTCCTAGGAAAACACAAAATTCTCAAGGGTTATTTTCACATGTATTTAGATCATAAAAAAGCTAAAAAACGCCTTATGTGCAGCTGCATTTACTGCATTACAAAAAACATGGTTACATCAATTTGCTTAAGACAAGAAAATGAAATAGAGATTTCTTAAATAATCCCAGATTCCCCTTAAAATGTGCTTGAGTGGCCTACTTGCTTGATCCAATCCTTAAAATGGGGATTGAAGGACAGTTTTCTTAAAAGAAAACTTCCCCCAGGAAAAAATCATATCACTGGGACTGCTCACCAGTTCAAAACAGGGCACTGAGTTGTGTCTGCCGCCTACAAAGCCAGACCACATCCTACAAAAGCAGTGAAGTGAAAGGGGAGATATCAACTGTCCTTGAGAAGAGAGTTAGCCAGGTCCTCTATTATTATAAAGGCAAGTTGTTGGATACTGTTAAAAGAATATCACAGGCTAAAAAAAGCCTGTATGTCAAGGAGACTTACCAAATGACACCCACTTTCCAGTCTGCTTCCTTTCGGTAAGATTGTTGAAAGCTTGAACCCTTACAACGTCACCATAATCATGCTGGGCAATCTCAGCATCATGAACTGATTGCCCAAGATGACCAAGTCATGCTTTTAACCCATGCATACAACAAAATAGTCTCAGAACAGTACTTGAACTTTTTATTTCTGATCCTCATAAATTAAATAGGCTTCTGTGCTGATATTTTCAGATATCTCTGCAACCATTACTGTATGGTATTGGAGGCAAACATATGCTTTGCCTGGAGAGTATACAAGACAACACACACAATTCATTTATTGTTAACCTACAGGTTTCAGAGATGCCCATTATGGTCATGTTTCCCTGCAAAAATTTTCAGTTCTCAAGTTATTACTATCCTACATTTACCTGTTATTGACAGTCTCTTCTCAGCTGGGAACACTAGAGAGACTGTACTTGCACAGTAGTTTTGGGACACAGATTCAGATCTCTTGTCTACTTTATCAAACTTAACCACAAAAATTTAGTATCAAAGAAGCACAAGGCTTGTAAATTAGGCAAAGCATGAGAAAGACAGTAGTAATTCCAATTACACTTATTGTTTTCAAAGACAAAATGATGATTCATAAAGAATTTGATAAATCACTGCCATGGTTTAACCAGCCCAAACCAGCACATTCCTAGACAATTGTTAAAATTTTATTAGCAAAGGCTGAATTACTTGAATTAGCCTTAATACTATTCCTAAAGTATGTATGTTATAGACGTTGTCGTTTCCTTTCTTTCAAATATTAAAACATTTCACATTATCACTGCAGATGGTGAATCATGGTTCAAGATTTCAACAGTTCCTCTTAATTGATGTTCTTATAATTTTAGAGTAGCTTCAGAAAAATTTCCAAACTTGCAACATTTACAAATTACATGCTATATATGAATGTGTATATATATATATGTATGGTTGATTTATTTATTTAGTTAGCTAGTTAGTTAGTTAGTTAGTTAGTTTGTTTGTTTGTTATTATGTGCATGTTATAAAATTAGAAACAAGTGTGTATGTTTTGTGTGTATTGCTTCTTGGTAGATAATGAGTACATTATCACACAAGTCTAACTCATGAGAATAAAACCTCTACTACATTGCTAACTTGAGAAAAGTTACCTTTCAAATTTATAGCTGCTAGTAGTAAGAGTTAGAAACAGTTAAGTCATTTATGGTTAAGCCTATAATCCATCTATTATAGAATGATGTGTTGAACATCATCTATGTTCATCTAGTATGTCATCTGGAAGCTGCAATGTACACTATTTGGAAAAAGTATCATATTACTGCTCTTGTGAAAACTGAGATTAGTACATAATCTGAACACTTTTTCAAAAAACTGTTTTCCAGATGCAATCTCTTTCATGCAATCTAATGTTTTGGTGTGCATTTCTTTGGCCTGAGTCATGCTGAATACCCACATAAAATGTTAAATATTCCTCATATGCAAGTCTACAATTTACTAGGCACATATCACATTAAGACAAAACCTTGAGTCCTGTGAAAGAAATGCTGAATTTTGCCCTTCAAATTTGGTGCTTCTGAGATTTTTCCTTAAGACTTTGGTGCTGAGATGATGGACTGATTGCCCAGAACAGGGACAAGGTGTGCAAAAGATCCAATGCACACTCCATCAACCTCCCCAAACACAGACGTACAAGAGCTAACAAAAGGTTTTCCACAAACAGTTGATCCAAAATGCCACTTTGATTTCTAAATGACAACAGCTTTATTTGATAAAAAACATATATATATATTTCCCTCACTAAAACTGGCACAGTGTATTTATATATCACCCATCACCCTGATATCTCAAAGTTTTCAAAATGTTTTGAAGCAGGAATTCTGTCTTCACTACATGTACTCTCTTCCTTGCAAAAACATGGAGTAAGAACCTCAACTAGAGAAACAGCTTAGTTCCTAGGGTAGGAAATATGGTGAAGATGTTGAAGAAAGCAGAA
This sequence comes from Melozone crissalis, assembly GCF_028551555.1. NCBI lineage: Eukaryota > Metazoa > Chordata > Aves > Passeriformes > Passerellidae > Melozone > Melozone crissalis. The sequence goes on along the minus strand of NW_026535783.1, from coordinate 35,780,934 downwards.
AAAAATAATTGTGCTGTTTTTTAAGAAATTAATTCTTAATGGAATCACTTTAATTTGTTGTATTCTCAGTCCAGTTCTGAGATCTTGGTTCACAGATTCAGTAACCAGAGGGCGGTTAAGAAATGGGGAGACAACTTTGTCACACTTCTATGCTAAGTCACTTTATAGTCAGTTTCAATCAGTGCCTTCTCAGGCCGGTGTTTATGCTACTTAAATATTGAGACAGTGCTTACTGGCCTGAAAGAGACAGAGAGTTTTACATACATCTTTGTCAGGCTCTCTAGCTTACGTCCTCACCATCCATCTCTGCATAAGCTTTCTTATAGATTTTGAATCAAATTACGTGGGAAGCTGAATCTGCAGATCTGAGCCCTCTATCATATTTACTTTTGGTGTTGTCTGAAAAAAACTACATAGTTTGCAGCCAAAGATTTGAGTGCATTCCTGTAGCTTCTTATGGATGTGGCAGACAGCGCTGCTGATAGGCAGGGGCACAGCTGGCAGGAAGGTGGAGGATGCCAGCAGAGCTGAGGGGCCAGCAGCTGCATCTTGGACACCCTTTGCACCTCAGGAGCCCCAAACCCTGACAGCAGACAGCTGGCTTAGGAAACTAGACCTTGACACCTTTCTACATCTTCTTGCTCAGAAAAGGGAGGATACACTCTACAAAGCTAAGACATCTCCAGGGAACAAGTGAAACTTATTTTTGCACCAAGCAACTTGTATTCTCAAGGGATGCAATCATATTTCTTTCTGACATATGGGGAATTGATGGGTTACAGTACCACAGGCCATTCCATGAATTCCCTGCATTTCCTGCAGCCATTTTCCTCTAGTTATGTGTCAGAAGCTTTACAGCCTATCTGTCATACTATAAAATATTCTCTAGACTCTCATTTGCTTATATTTAGTTCTACCCTGTAGCATTTTTTGTGTTCCTGCCCTTTTCTTTCATTTTGCTAGTGACAAGTCACTATTAAATTATGCATAAGTTTACTTAAATTCTTTGTTTACATTACATTTGGAGATCAGAGAGTGAACAGGAGTTTTTAATGATTCAGTCCATTCAACTTCTCCTTTGTATACCAGCTGGGAGGATTCACAATGAGCTGATCTCTCCATTAAGCATAATGGAACCCACAGTCTCATCGGCAGCAAATAATTTTCTTGTGCTTGTTGAGAATGGTTTTCTGAAGGCAAGGCTTTTCAGTCTCTTTCTCCGATATTTAAATGTTACATCACTCTGTCCATGCCCACAAGGACTGGCAGCAATTGCAAAGGGTCAACTCAGAAGAAAAGGTGGATGACAGAAAAATCTGAGGGTCCTTTATTTTCCCACAGAAACAGGAGTGCTCCCGAATACAGCCAAACACTAAGACCTCCAACAAGGGGCAAGCCCAATTTATACACTCTATCATGGAACATTCTAGCAACATTCTAACCAATCACAACGGCAATGTAACTCATATTAAAATAGTAACTCCCATGATACCCCTTGGAACAAACTTTAACTCTCACAAACTTGAAACAGTGTTCCCTAGCTCAGGGCGTTGCTTTTCGTGGCCTTGGGTTGATCCCGGCTACAGCTGGCTTGCTGGCCGGGCCAGGTCACTGGACCTCCACATTTAAAACTATATTAAGATGTGATCAGGCCAAATTTGTATCAAAGCACGAGGCCAAATTAAGACAACCATTATGTGTGGCATTTCTCTGCACAGCAGGGTAAGAATCACTGCAGCTGAAATAACAGACTGGAAAAAAGAAATAATGATTTTAGGAAAACACAAGTTAAATTCAATAATCAATTCAATTGAATAATCAAGCCACAGAAAAATATTATATTTAGCAGCTTTAGCACTATCTAATACTCAAAAGTGATGAGCAGTAGTCACTGAATCCACATAAAATTTGATCTAAGATCAGGAGTCCATTTTTGTCTTTATATTTGCTTCCAAAAAGGTAACTTCATGTGAGAGATATTTCTGGAAACCAAAGCATTCAAATGCTCTATGTGTCCAGCTAAGATAAAACACAGCATCTGAATTAATTTTTATCTTCTTATATTTATTTTTTTAATGTTGCTTCTTACTGTTTCAAATGTGCAGTCTGGCAAGATATAATTCATTTTTTCCCTGCCTCTCCTGGAGCTTCAAGGGTGCCTCCACAGCTAATTTACAGCCTTTCACAGATGGTATACATAACACATTGATTTTGAATACTTCAGAAACCATTTGAAGAGTAGTCTCCTTTTATATACTGACAAAGTGGGACAGTGCCTCCCAGCTTCAGCTTCAGGAACAACTAAAGCAGAAAGGGCTTCCTTGGAAGAGGATAAAGCTTAGCTGCAGCAGGGCCATCTGACCGCTCTGACCTGTGCAGGCAAATGCACCTGTTTTCATGTCAAGAAGCATACCTGACAACTTAGGTTGGAGAGATGAGCAGAGATAAACCATCTGAATTTTATCAAAGGCAAATGGAGGGTCCTGCACCTGGAGAGGAATAACCCCAGGCACCAGCATGGCCTGGGGGTGGATCTGCTGGAAAGCAGCTCTGAGGAGAAGGACCTGAAGGTCCAAGTAGACAGCAAGTGGTCCATGAGCCAGCAGTGTGTCCTGGTGGCCAAGAATGTTGTCCTCTCAGTCCCTGGGATGCATTAGGAAAAGCATTGCCAGGAGGGTGAGGGGGGTGATCCTGTCCTTCTACTCAGCCCTGGTGAGGCACATCTGGAGTGCTGTGTCCAGTTCTGGGCTCCTCAGGACAAGAGAGACATGGAGATCCTGGAGAGAGACCAGAAAAGATCTACAGAGTTGCTCCAGGGTCTGGATAACGTTGCAAGACAAGGCTGAGGGAGATGGGTCTTTTCAGCCTGGAGAAGGTATGACTGAGATGGAATGTCACCCCTGTCTGTGAGTATCTGAAGGGAGGGTGGCAAGAGGATGGAGCCAGGCTCTGCTCAGTGGTGCAAAGGCAGTGAGCACACACTGATGCACAGGAAGTTCCATGAGAACATGAGGAAGAACTTCTTTACTGTGCAGGTGACCAGGCATTGAAACAGATTGCCCAGAGAGGTTGTTGAGCTTCCTTCACCGGAGATAATCAAGAATACTCACTTGGATGCAATCCTGTTCCATGTGCTCTAGGATGACCTTTCCTTCTTGAGCAGGGAGGCTGAACTACATGACCAACTGCAGTCTCTTTCAACCCGATTAATTCTGTGATAACCCATGATAATTTTAGGAGTGTTAACTCTTTTTTCTTAAATATATGGCACTGAGGGAAAAAAACCCATGACAAAACAAGTCAAGAATTTAGTAGTAAGGACCCTGTGAAAATCAAAATAAAATAAAAAAGACTGAGGTGTGCAAGTTTATAAGATTTTAAAGATGTTTCATGCACACCTGCTTTTATACCACCTTGTTCGTTGTGCTTTCTTACTCACCCTTTTATTTCCTGTATAAAATTTATATAAGTTTATAACAGTTCTTACTTACATACCACTGTTACGACTGTGAAGATGTGTGGGAGATCCTTGCTGCCATCACACCATTCCTGCTGCCTCTTTGTTAAACCCTTTCTGTAGTAATGTGTTTGTTAATTTTATTGTATAGCTCCCCCATTTTGTATTGTTCCCCCCTATGTTTGTGAATGGTTCTGCCCTCCCCAGTTTTCCTGCCATTGGTATAAATTGTCAGTTAAGTTATATAATTCCTCCTCCCCCTTTATTCCCTTATTTGTAGACTTTCTCTCCTCCCTGGGCCCAGTCAATCACCCCCCCACTCCTCCCAACTTTCCAGAATCTTCTCCTCTCTGGGGGTTGTGGTTGGCTGTGGTCCCGGGGTCCCTCCTTTACTTTGTATTCATTGATTTCCCCTTTATGTCTGTTATGTTAAGTTCATCCCTCCACCCTTCCTGATTGGTTCAATGTAAACCCCTCCTTTGTACACCCACCCCCTTTATAACCTCGTTTCACCCCCATTTCTTGGTCTCTCCTTGGGGTTCTTCCTTCGGATCCTTCCCTGGGGCCTCTCCTTGGATGTCATCTTGGATCATTCATTAAACCGGACTTAACCCCATCGAGAGTCCAGCTCCTTCTTTCGCAGTTGCATTGGCGGTGAGACCAGTCTGTAGTGCGAGCACAGCCCGAGGCCCTCAGACGCCAAGGGGTGCTCGCATTGGATTGCAGCAGGGTGTCGGCCTGCCCACTGCTAGCCGGACACTGACCATCACAGGCCAGATACACCCTCGCCGCAAGTTGGTGCCCAACGTGGGGCCCTGAGTGGACTGCTGGACATCTGGACGCCAGGTCACCGGACCCCACGGACCGGATTTACAAATCCTTTTGGCTGCCAGCTACCCCTGGTAGTAGCAGACCCCGTTCTAGGGGTAGCGCTCCCAGGGGACCAGAAGCCCCAACTCCAGGCACCTAAGGAGGGCTTCTGCAACTGTGACCACCCACCCGAGTTTTTGTTGACAACGCCGCTGGATCAGGTAAGCCCAGGCCCTGAGCTGGGGACTCTCAGGGCTTCCCCCCTGTCTTTTTAACTCCCCCTAGGAGTTCATGCCCTGCTTTGGGGACCGCTCTCAACCCTTTTTCCTTTGAGGGCTGATACTCCGGTCTTCCAGGGACAGTCCTCGTCCCCCTATTGTTTTTTGCTTTCTCTTCCCTGTGGGGTCTGTATCCCCAGACTTGGGGCCAGATCCCACCACCCAAAAAATCCTTTCTTTCCCCTCGCTGCACCTTTCCCTTGATACTAAGCGTGTCTGTTGTTTCTTTACATGGTAACTTCTAAAATACATGATGCCTCTTCCTTTGTATTGGTAGAGCTTTTAGCTTAACTGCATTTTAGGCCCTATTATCACAAAAAATAATTAACAGTGCAAGGTAAGCCAAATGTTCAAAGAAGGTTGAAAGCAGCCAACATCAAGTTTCAAACTATTACCAAAATTTTGCACACACTTCATCAAATGCATCTTCAATGTCAATTGTCAAATATAGTCTTCAACAGACCTTTAACAGCACAGTTTGCTATGTCAACAAAGTGCCATACTCACATATATAATTTCTTTTTGTGGCTCTAAAGAAGAAGTCCATTTTTAACATGGGTTCATACTATTCCTGCACAGCACAACCATATAGTGTAATTGAAAAAGAATTTATACACAAGCTCTAATCTGCTTTGACTTCACCAGATGGAGCAAATAGTAGTTACAAGATCACACTAATTACAAGATAATGGGCATAGTAATTAGTATTATCAACTATGCTAGTTAATGGCAATATTAGTCACTCCAGAACACAATCTTCACGTCTTTTATTTTTTTGTCATTGGCATCTTGTGATCAATTAAAAGGTGGTTTGTAAATAGAGTTTATTAATTGCAAGCAGTCCAGACACCACTTGTTAGAATGAGTTTTGTTCTCTTCTCAGTGTTTCAAGTACTCCTTACATATAGTAACTGCTCCAAATAATTGCCACTGATGTCAGGTTTGGCACCAAAATACTAGGGATGAATTCTTTTTTAAAGTATTCAGCAATTACTTGCAGTATTTTTTACTTTTAGGATTTGTCTACTGACAAAGTATGATTGTTAAAGGTGTTAAATATGAATAGTCTTGAAATATTGCCTGAATAAGCTGTATAAAAATGCCCCTTTATGTAATCTTTATTTTGGTGAGAGTCATGGTAGTATTTTTACACTAAGCTGTTCTTTTTAGTAACAGATAAAATTCATTAATGACTCACAAGCAGGTAACTACTCGGCTTATGTTTAATGTCAAATAAAACAAGCCTCCAAAACTCATAAGTATCAGGCTATCCACTGTTTTCACTTGACGAGAGCAATCCACAGTGATTTATTGTAAATAGGAAGGATGATGACAATGGGCCATGGTGTATGGATTTGGACAGATGGTCTTTGTCAGAGAACAGCTCTTCTTTCAAGAAATAAGTAGATTTTGGGTAAATATAGAGCAAGAAACAGGTTGGTTAATGCTCATGATGATATTCTGATTTATTTTCTTTAGGCTATAATGGTGCATTCTCTCAGTCCCTGGAAAAGCTGTCATGTTTGCAAGTAAAAGTGAGAATAGTCAACAGTGATGACAATCCACAGATCTTTAACAAAGTGCAGTTAAATTAAAGAGCTCTGTACATCACTATTACATCAGCAGGAAACTTGAAACATATTGTTCACTGAAAACAACAAAAAAACCCTCAAAGGCTGCTGCATTTGCTTAAGCCTATGGTTTTCCTGATCAGAAAAAAAAATATATTACTTTTCTAGTATTTGCAAAGTAATGTGTAGTTTCATTGTTTATATCTATATATCTACATATATGTATCTGCATATCTTCTCAAAATGAACTGCTACAATAGTGGTTTTATCTGGATTCAGGACACATACTTTAACCTAACCAAAGTGGCATATTGATGTTAGACTTGGCCTTCCCTTGGCTACTGCAGATAGACCTAGTCAGAAAGTCCTTCTGGAGTACAGGTAGTGTGGATGCAATCCTCAAACAGAAGACCCTCTACTGGATCTGGCTGTGTCAGAGATATTTTCTTTTATGCTCCTACCAGTGCTAGTATGTTCCAATTACTTTGGAAAGACTGAGATTTCCGGCAGTTTTTGATGCTTTAAAAACTATTTCCACCAGACCTGCTCTAAATAAGTTTGCAATTCACAAGGGCAAGTAGGCATCCAAATGTCATATAGGCTCCTGAGTCCAGTATTTGTGCCCCTACATTTTCTGCTAACAGGCATTTGATACCAAAAATCAGAAAAAAGAAGTCCTTAACACCAATGTAGCATTAAGAAGCAGGTACTCTTTATTTAGCCAGATGCACAAAGGCATATCTCCTCCAGAAATCATGCTTGCTGAGTACAGAAAAAGTTCCTGTTTGTATACTATTATTTGCATACATATTCATTGATTCTCCTGGAATAAACATACATTGATAATGATTTCCCTGAAATCACTGACACATGTTCTTTCCCCTCTGTGCATGCGTCCTTCTGTCCTGGGGGTCTCTTTTGGGGTCCCTGGTGGTCAGCAGCTCCAAAGTCATACCTGACTACCTGGTGAACTGGTGAAATTTGGCACAGCAGAGCTGGCTACTTTCCAGTTGTTGTTCCTACAGAATAAGCATTATGTGGTTCCACAGGCCAGTGGTTTTTGAAGACTAAGCGCATTAGCCCATCGGGTGCAAACAATTTTTCATCTGACAACACATTCACTAACTAAGCCAAATCCTTCTCCTCAGGATGATTTTCAAACTGCATTCACAAATTCCCTGCCTAGCATAATTTGTCCAGGGGGGACAGGAAGTCTCTCTAATCCAAGGATAACAGCAATTGCTTGATGGGAGAGAAATTTGTTTGCTATTTCTGCTGGTTTGCAAGGATCTGAATCCAAATTTCCTACTACCCTTCAAAATGCCCTGGAAAATGCAACTGGAAGTTCTGGGAGAGACTCCCAGTTTTTGCTGTCAGGGGTTTTCCATGTTGCATAAGTAATTAAATGTTAATGGGGTTGTTTCAGTGCTCAAAATCACTGGAAATGTTTCATGTCTCTTCATTTTAATTGCAGGAGTAACAGAACAACTTCCCATTGAGGTGCATCCCTGGAGCTTGCACCAACCAGCCCTGTCAGGTAATCAGTGATTAACTGCTCCAAGAGCTTAATTATTCATTGCCAATCTAAATGACTGAATCAAGTGTCTAATCATACGTATGATGTAAAAAGAAATGCTTTTATTTATGCTCTAAGCAGAGGCTACTGGGATTTTGGCTGCCTGCATATCAGTCACATGTCCCCACCTCAGTGTGAAAATAAATAGTGTGTGTCTCCACGTGGATATTTCAATGTGCCCACCAGGGCTGGTGCAAATGGCTGGGCAATCCCAACACTGAACATCACCACCAGCGACTGCACCAGTACAATTCCTGCCCTGGCCCTCTTACCCCACACCGAGGTAGAGGGAAATTCACAGAATCACAAAACAGTTAGTGTTGGAAGGGACCTTTGAAAATGATCCAGTCCAGGATCATTTGGAAATGACCACCTTTGGAAATGATCCACCCAGGTAGGGTCACTTACAGCAGATTACGTAGGAACACATCCCTGTGGGTTTTGAGTATCTCCAGAGAGGGAAGCCCTTCATCTTCTGCACAGCCTGTTCCAGCGTTCTGCCACCTTCAATTTAAAATAAATTCTTCCTTATGTTGAAGTAAAATTTCTTATGTTTATAGCCACTGTTGCCACTGTTTATGACCTCTTCCTGTTGCTCCTTGTCTCTCTTTTACTGAAGAGCCCAGAACTGGACCCAGCACTCCTGATGCGGCCTCACGAGGGCCGAGCAGACGGACAGCACCACTTCCCTCAACTTTCTACATTCTTCCCGATGCCCCAGGACATCCTTGGCCCTCCTGGCCACAAGGGCGCTGCCGGCTGATGGGCAACTTGTCATCCACCAAATCAGCCTCTAGCTGGGGAGGCGAGGCCAGCTCTGCTGACAGCAGACGCCTTACACTCGCTAGCCCGCACCCGGGCCGCCGAGGGCCGCGGGGGCGCCGGCGGCGGGGCAGGCCCGGGCGGCGGCAGGGCAGGCCCGGGCGGTGGCGGTGGCGGTGGCGGTGGCGGTGGCGGGGCGGGCCCGGGCGACGGCGGTGGCGGGGCGGGCCCGGGCGCATGAGCTCATCCGCGGGCGCCGCGGCCGCGCCGTAGGGGCGGGGAGGTGAAGCCGGCGCGGCGCCTGGCGCGGGTAGGTGGCGGCAGCGACGGCAACAGCAGCTCGGGCGCCCGGCGGGGCCGGGCAGGGGACGGCGTGTCCACGTGTGTCCCCGCACACGCCCCGGAGCCGGCACGCAGGCGGGGCAGTGGCCGCCGCTGTAAGTGTTCCTTCCCTGTCCGTCGCCCCCGTCCCCGTTCTTCCCGCCGGGTCCCGCCGCGCTCGGCTGGACGGGCCGGCATCCCTGTCCCGCAGCGCTCCGCCACGCCTTGTGCGAGGGAGGCGCTGCTGGAAGTGACAACATTTTCCATCCCTGCCTTTCCTCACCAGCTAAATGGCTGCGCCCAGAGCATAGGGAGCAGTGGAGGCGGAATGCAAGGCACTAAGGAGCCTGCGGCCGGCGATCGCTGGTGTCCTTTTTCACGCAGCTTGGATCGATGGCATTCTTGTGGGCTGCTGGTGTCCTGATAGAACTTTAAACGTGGATGTGTTCGACCCTCTCAAATCTGTTCCACTCATTGTCCTCTTTACAGGGGAAACACGTAGGTGAAACTCCTGTCTTAATAAATGGTGGCGTGTAATTCATCTGAGGATCTCAGTTTAGTTGTATCCTTTACTCAGGATAATGGTTAGATGTCAGACATCTAGTTAAATGGCTGAGATGGCTTGCCAGTGTCAACATTGAAAAGACTTTTTCTGATTCCAGCCTTAAGGATTTAGTTCTTTGACATTGTAGGTATTATTCATTAACTACAGTTGCATTAAGCTGAAAACAGTCATTCTGTTTCAGCACGGATTTTATTTGGGCGATTCCTATATATGAATATCGTCAGACATGCATGCTCCGTGTCCTGAAAGTCAGTCGCACAGAACCTTTCCTTGTGCATTTTGAATGGAAATAAAATCCAAAGTAGTTCCTCTTTAATGCTGTTCAGCATCTCTATAGAATCACTCGCTTTAGAGGGACCACTGAAGATTATCTAGTCCCTGTTCAAGCAGGGTTAGGTATAGCAAATTACCCAGGCCCATGTCCACCTTGAAATAATTTTGTAAAATAAAAACTGGAAAATTCTGTCCTTACACAAATGTTGGTTGTGGGGTTGTTTTGTTTTTTAATTTTGGTGGATTTTTTGATAAATAATGTAATAGATTGGTAGATTTGCTGGCTGAAAATTGTAAAACACATATTTGGTCTCTCTTTAAGTATTTGGTCATTACTGTAATACAAATAATTGTCAATGGAGTAAGGAGTTTTCTCTCCTGGCTTATTTTTTCAGCTCATTGAAATAAATTTCCCTCTCTGCTAACTTGCTGCTGTAGTTGGTAAAGAAGGTCTTCCGTTATACTCATTATTCGTATGGTTTTCAGATTTTAAAGGAGACTTCTGGAATGGTACCAATTGTTTTATCAAGGAATTTCAGTGACTGAATTAATTTTCACATTAAAGCCTCATTACAAAATGCGCTGTTTTTCTTGTGATGCAGAGTGAGGTCTGTAAGCTCTCTTCTGTGGATTGCTTTATAGTAGTTTAACATGAGCAAATGTTTCTGTTAGTTTGTTTAAGCCTTACTTTCATCTATAGAACCCATTCTTGTCTTAAAAAGGCTTAAGGTCTCTTAGGTATTTGTCTGATGTGTGTGTAGGGAAAAAAAGTTTGTAATTACCAAAAATAATGTGTACATATTTCTTGGTATGTAAAGAGTAAAATTATTGTTGATACTGGTGGTCAAAACTGAGTTCTTAGTAAGATCTTAGTGTCTTATATTGAGTAGAAAATGTATAAACCTGGATTTGGAAGGAGCTGTCTTGAAAGCAGTTTAAATGGCATTAGTTATAAACATCTTCTAATTATCAAAGAGAATGTTTATCCAAAGGGTGCTTTTTTTTTTTCATTTTAAAGTTTCTTTAAATGTTAAGTACCGAGCATTATAGCCTTAATTCTAACACCTGCTTGTTGAAAGCAATTGAATTAGCTTTTATGTACAGATGAAGAAAATTATGCTAGGCTGAAGGTGAAGAGAGTCCAAACATGGCTTAATTTACTTGTATAAAAAGGTGGCATTTAAATGTGTCTGAATATTGGCCATTGACCAGGGGCCACAGGAAAATACAGGAAAAGTCTGTGTCACTGAAATTCTTCTACACCTTTTGAAGAAGAGCATGAGTACATAACACAATCAAGTACTCTGTGCTTCGGAGATCCTTGTTTGTCGATCGGGATATTAGCTTACATTGCCAGCTCAGGTGCACCTGCCAGGCTATGTGCTCAAGTGGCTGTGCATGGAAATAGCTATTTCTGCTGATCAAAGCAGATTATTCTGGCAGGATCTTCAAGCAGACTTAGCATTGGTAGGGTTCCTCTGACCATCCTTAGTTTGATAGAAAACTAAATTTGTGTAAATTTCTGTGGAGTTACTTAAATTGGACTGTTATTTCAGGGAATGAGTTTGTGTGGGGTGTGAAAAACAGAAAAGCTGAGATAGAAATGGGCACCATCTTAGGGGTTGATGCCTGCTACTTGTGTCAGCATTTGGGTGTTACTTTGTGTGACTTTGATTTTGCACAATAAAAAACAGTGGTATGGTTTGCAAGGCATTAACTGGTTTATGTATGCAAATATTTGCAACAACTCCATGCTGGGAGTTTTCCAGGGCCTGCTAGATATCAACTACAGAGCTGTAACTGCTTGGATTGCTTGGAGACTTGATTTTCTATCCCTCTTTTCATTCATTTTTGCTTTCTAAGATTTTGGAAATGCATGGAAAACAACAACTGCAGTTGTGGTCTGAAACAAGATGTATTTTGTATATGCTTCATGTTGGGTGTATGCCTTCATGACAAGATGCAGAACTATCTTAGGCAGCTGTGTTTGCCTTTCAGAGCTGTGTAAGCCATGACAGTGTCCCATGTGAGACAATCCTTCACTGGCTGGTGTAGCAGGAGTGCAGGGAAATTAGGTGTGTGCTTGGAAAGGGAGTAGATAATTCAATACATCCTTGATAGTGTGTTTCTAGCTTCTGACATTATATTATGACGTCATCTCTAATGACCACACATCTTCTGTTTTTTAAGATGGGTTTATTTGGGGTTTTTTAAAGTTTGTAAGGCTTTCACTTGCTTCCACCTAGTAGTGCCCCTGATGGACATTTCAAGAAGTTCAGAGGCTTTGCTAATTTTCTTCTCTGGATTATTACTGTAAGAGTGGAGTAGACTGGAGTAGTTAGCTATTAGCATTTAAAATAACAGCTTCTTGGATTACTGAAATATCAATGTCAGTTATCATAATTGATCACTCTAGTTTTTAATGTGCTGTTTACAAGTTTAACTAGACTCCTTCGTATAACAGTTCTCCTCTTCCCCTTTCTGGTTCACTATTTGAAATGGGTATTCTGTGGAGTTCAGCTGTCCCTGGGTTTTTTTTTTTTTCCCCAGCTTTCACTGGACAGAATTATATTTTGAAGTTCTTCTCTATCTCTTTATTTCCTTGTTGCTTTTAACTTTAAAACCTGAGACTTTGAGTTACAGTGTATTGCCTATCAAAAAGAAACTTCCCCCCTCCCCTCCCCATACATATTTTTAGGAAGCTTAATCTTGTGTACTTTGCAACTGTGTTTTATGTTGCCTGGAAACTTTTTTTCCTCATATTTGCTTTCAGAGACCTGTGTTTCTAATTCAAGCTGATGCATTTTGTATTGAGTGGAAAACAATGTTATACACATATAATTCCCCAAAGGATCATGTCTCTCCTGTTTCCCATTCTTCATGTCTTTTATGCAATGCTATTATGTGCTGCTGATCAAGATTGACTCTATTAAAGTTGGCCACCGTCTGCTGTTATTGTTTATTGTTTTGTGAACATCTGTCTACTAAAATATTAAAACATAAAACCAAATAATCAGCTTTCCCTGTAATTTTATTACTTGTATTACTTACAAAATGTATTTACAAAGTAAACTTAATAAGAAAGATCCATTGAATTTAAGGTCTATCTTTAAAATATACTAGTAATTTTTTATATCTCTTAGTGTGAAAGAAGTATGACATTAAACACTGTTTATGAAATGATCACCAGGACTTTGTAGCAGCATTACAATTTCTACTTTTTTTTTTTTTGCCAGGAGTTCACCTAGTGAACCTCCTTTTCTAAAGGTGAAATGCGTTAATTGCACAGAAATTAAAACCAGATACTCATATTATGGGCGTAATATAGCAAAAAATATTACAGAAGACAATGAGACAATGTTGAATAAGAGACATATTTTAAAAAAAAAGTCAAAAAATGTATCTTTTCTGTGATGCCAGTACCTTGATATATATGTAAGATAGTGAACAACTTATCATACCAAATTCAAAGAATATTTCCCAGAACAGGATATTTATGAAGCAGTAGTAAAAGATTTATTGTTTACATACACAAAGCTGAAATATGTGCAGAGAACTTTCAAGGTGTAGAGCAAGGGGTTTGCTTCAGAAGGTGAGGTAACATGTTTCCTGTATTATATCAACACCATGATTAGAATTTGTTCTCTTTACCTCTTAAGGAAAAGTGAAAAGAAATACAGAATGAATGGCAAATACTAGACTTAATTAGTTATGTGATTGTACACAGTTTGGGTGTTTATTTTTTTACACTTCATCTCAGTCTATACCTAATTTGTCACATAAAATGTAGGAAATTATTCTTCGTCAGAAAGAATGCTTTATTTTTTTACCTGGGCTTGAGTTGCAAATTTGTATAGCATTGCAGCCGCTGTTGATCCTGCCTAGTACTTCAATAGGCTGTATTTTATACCAGCAGTAGTAACTATGTTGGAGGGATAATAATACTGTGATTTATTTACAATTTTTGGGAAGACTTGATTGAAGAAAAGATACCATGAAGTTATATTTAGTCAAATGCTGTTGGAATCAAATGGTAAATAAAATAATTATTTACAACTTGTTCAGTTAAACCACCCAAATTATCATGTATTTATGAAAAGACATCACAGTCTATACAAAAAAGAGAATGGGGTTTACATATTTGATAGTTGCACAGCTACCTTTTTCCTCCTCACCAGTCCCTAGTATCTGTCATTACAACTTCTTTCTTCTGTGAGTGCGCGTGTAATTTCTCTGTTTGTCATCTTAGTGGTTTCGTCCTGTTGCACCAATGGGGGCAGTCTATGTGTAAATGCTAAATTTCAAACAAAGGATCAGTATATTGTTTTACAACATCGTTGAACTAGCGTTACAGATTGAAAGCAAATGTACAGATACCTAGACTTGAAACAAATGTAGCAAAATATATACATATAAATAATTTTGTCCTGTTCAGTTACATGTTCTGAGAATGGTCCTTTATAAAAATTTGTGAAAAAGTTCATTACTTTTTAACTTTGATGTTACATTCTGTTGTAATTTTTGTCCTCCTCTTTTGCTGAAGTGCATCCTTCCTTTACCTTTTTTTTTTTTGCTTGCATTTTTTTTTCACTTGCACTTTTTTTTCACTTTTTATTTCAGGTTTGCTTTAATGTGATTCCTGTTTTATTTGTTTCATTGCTACAGGGGTTGTGTGCATGGCCATTCGGTGCCCTGATCTTTTGCTTTTTCCTTGGTAATAAAAAGCTCTGCTATTTAAGTGTCCACTGTCTACTTCAGTGTCCAAATAAACGGTTCATTCCTGTATTTTCTTGAATAAAACTGGTAATTTCCCAAGGTGGTTGAGGTCCAATATTTGATAAGCCAACCAGAGCCTGAAGGAGAAGTAGATACCCATCTTGTCTGGGACACAAGCATTTATCCATGTATTTGAATGTCATAAAATTAGCAGTGCTGTTCATGACAATGACAAAGAATGCTGTTTCCTGGGAGTATATTTTGGTATTCTTAGACTTAAAGTTGTATATTTCTGTTCTTATTCTTTATTTTCTCATTCCCTTTTCATTTAGTGTTTCATTCCAATAACAAAAAAACCCAGCTATACAGAATACAAAAAGCAATCATTTTTGCAGTTTAAAAAAATTAGCTCAGTGTAATGCCTTGCAGTGCATGGAGGATAGTTGTATTTGCGAGACAGCTTAGATTTTTTTGCTTGTCTTTTCCCCATGCGCCTCTAGGGGGAGGCTGCCTACATCTGCTGTAGACACCTAGTCAGGACCTGGGCTACAGCAGGTAATCTTCCCTAATTGCCTTTTCCCAAGGCTGGCCTCATCTCCCTACAGTTGTGTGCATAGGATAGTACTCACATTTTATAAAAGGTGTCAGTGTTATATTACAAATATTTACAAATTAAAAATGTGAGTTTGAATGTTAGCTCAGTGTTGAGGTTTTCCCCACCAAGTCACTTTATTTCTTTACTCTGTCACCAATAATTACTTGACCTGCTGGCCTTCATGAGGTTTTGGTAGTCAGAAAAAAATCCAGGTAACATCAGGTTCAGTCCACAGCATTACACAGACATCATAGATGCATTGTTCATGATGCCTGAATTTACCAAGCTATTTCAGTGAAAGAACCTTCTGATGTGAGCTTGTTGCCCAAGTATGTTTGCAGAAGTACTGAAAGATTGTTATATGTTCAAAGGAAAGTTTTTCTCAGCTTGCCATCAAAGACAGCCCTGAAAGAGCTGTTTCTGACAGCTAGAAAGCCACTGAGGTAGGGAGATACATGCTATGTTTTTGTGCCTTGTGTGAAACTAGTTTAGGGAAATATATGGACATCTTGCCTTGAGTTTCTTGCCCTGAGCCTTTCACGTAATGATAGTAGCTTGATAGTATGCCCTGGACTCCTACAGAAAAGATACAACAAGTCTTTGGGGAGTGATTTTCCCTCTGTGCTGACTTGGAGAACTATATAAAAATTTGCTTTGGATAGTTGAAGTCTGTGATGAGGTGTAAAACTGTGAAATGGATTGTGCATGTCACAATGGAGTATCTGTTCTCTTATGGCACTTAGAAGCAGGCCTAGCTGCCTATCATGGTGAGTGTCACTGAAATGCCAGGGAGAGAACTCTGTATTTCATCCTCTGATACCTATTCCTTATCTAGAAAGCAAACAGAAAGGACTTAAGTGGGCTAAAAGTGCACGACTTAGGCAAAACAGAGAATGCATGTCAGTTCAACTTTGTGATGAATTTCTGCCTATTGTTGCAACAAATGTTGGTGCATTTTAGTATTTTTGTGCCTTTATAGGTATTTACTTATTTTCCAGTAAAAAGACTTTTTGTTTTCTGTAAGGCACTATTCTGAGTTGTTGTTGTGAGTTTCCAGCTACAAAAATATAATTATATACCTCAGGTATTTAAGATTTTAAAAATCTTGATGAGCAATCTCAAAGGAATACTTGGAATGCACTGCTTGTAAGTTGGCTCATTTTCTTGTAAGAGCTGATATGGGAGTAGTTGTAATGTGGAAAGTATATTAATCTGTGGACAAGCATTGTATATAGGAATTTATTACTCTAAACATTTAAGACCTATGAGGTGATTTAGACTTACTCTTGTTTTTTAAAATATATCACTATCTTTTGATATTTTTGGTTGTTTCTATCAGTTTATAAAAGCTGTCTAGAAATACTTTAATTTCAGTTCTTCTCTGAAAGAACAACTGAAATGAAAGTATTTGAGTTCTTATGTGAATTTGAATTCTTATCTGAAAAATACAGCCACTGGTCCTTGACAGCAAATCCTGAAGCAAGCAGATGCCGTTCTGGCCTGATGCCGTTGTGTGGAGATACAATCACCCTTTAGCTGTACTATTGTAATAAAGGGAACTGGACTTTAAATAGATTTAGAAACAGTGCATTTCAGAAATGGTTGTGAGATGATTTTCTTTTTTTTTTTTTCTTTTTAGAGTGCAAGAAGTGGATAAACTACAATTTCAATACTGTAATCTTATTCAAAATTATTTTTAGCACCGGGAGACTGAATATTCTCCTTCTGGAGTCATCATATGTCAGAATTGTTCAAGGCTTTGTAAAACTGTTGCCCAATAGGTGAACATGGAGACACAGCTAGACCCCATGAAGGATGATTTGCCTTTAATGGCAAACACTAGTTACATGCTTTTAAAGCACTATGTATTGGACTTGGATGTGGATTTTAAAAGTAAAGTTATTGAAGGCAGCATAGTTTTGTTCTTTGAGACTGGGAGCCAGTACAGGAAAACCATCAGTGCTGGCAAAGAATGCTGCCAGTCGCAGTTTGATGAAACCTGTAAAATGAGGGCATCTGAACCCTGCCACATTCCTATGATAAATGTTAGTACCTGTTCATCTAAAACGGAATGTAATGATTTTGCTGTCAGTGGTAAAGAAGAGGAAGCTACTTCTGATGGAAATAGTAACCATAGCAACAATGAACAGGCTTCTGGGATTTCTAGTTCAAAGGACTGCTGTGACATAGAGGATCATGGAAACAAGGATTTTCTGCTGGTGTTGGACTGCTGTGATTTATCTGTGCTAAAGGTTGAAGAGTTAGATGTTGCTGCTGTGTCAGGCATTGAAAAATTTACAAGGTCTGCCAAGCTAACTGGTGTTTCAAAGGAGCTGGAAAATATCAGGAATCAGATTGTACATGAACTTGTGACTTTACCTGCAGATCACTGGAAGGAACAGCTATACTATTTTACTCACTGTAGCCAGGCACCTGGCTGTGGGGAGCTTCTGTTTAGTACTGGCACCTGGAGCTTGGAGATAAGGAAATCAGGAATTCAGTCTCCAGCGGACTTTCCTCATGCAATAAGAATATGGTACAAAACCAAGCCAGAGGGAAGATCTGTTACATGGACTACAGACCAGAGTGGCAGGTATGTAACTGCTGAAAGATTTGTATGCAATAAATTTAAATAGGTGCAAGAATGGAGAATCATATAATTGCTGAGCAACTGTGAAGATGATGAATACACTGTTCCACAGTTTTCATTTCATCCTTGATTTGAATCCTTTTGCTGTCCTGTAGAAGAATAGACAATTCTCTGCTCATGAAACCCTAATGAACTTGAGGATCACAGGCCTGTCTTAGTGATTGTGTTTGGTCTTTCTGGGTGGGAGCAAATAACTTGTGTGTACTTCAATAAGTGTGTGCAGGGAATGGAGAATTATCATTTGGGGAAGGAAAAGGTATGAGTGATAGGTTACTTTGTGCTCTTTTTCCTTCCTGGCTTACACAGATAAAGTTCAATATACGTAACATTTAATAGAATTACTTCACAATTAGTCCTTTATCAATAATGTAATCAGCTTAGAAATACAGTCTTTTCCTGTTTAGTCTGTCATAATCAGCTTTCAAAATCTTCTTCATCTATAATGTTAAGAACATTGATGATAGCAAATGAACTGCAAACTGAAGAATTGGCAATTATATCTAGTGTTAGTGAAAAGGACATGGTATTGTACTGAATATTTCCCTTTTATAGAAGGGAAACTACAATCCACTCTTGACTTCTAAAACTGTAATTGTTTTATTGGAATGTGGAAAGGTGGATTTTAATGGCTGTTACTTCTTTCTGATGTCTAAAAAGCAGGAACAAAGTTGGAAGAAAAGGAACAAATGTGATCTAATTTAATACTTGCTTTCCTTTCCCAGTCAAAAGATAAATGGTCATCTTTTATTTCAGTTATATTCATATAAATTAAGTCTTTTCACTAGCATCTGTGTTGATGAGGAAAATGAGGCCTTTTGATTGTATTTGTTGTGGTTAGGGAATTCTGCTACTAATCTGTAACCACCATCAAGTCCAGAAATGCCTCAGTAATTTCATTATTTATTTCCCTTCCTTTCCTCACTCCCTGAGGAGTTATTTTTAGTATGAGTTTAGGAAATTTAGCTTGATATAGTACCCTTATATCTGAAAATTTTGAATTTTGACTGCATGTGAAGGTGGAGCAATTGCCCATGATCACATGTCTATGCCCAACTAACTAATGTTGGCAAGACTCAGCTGGTATAGGACTCCTCCTCTCTGTGGTTTGAGCATTTGAATGGTTCTTTTAAGCATGTAAATCATGAACAGTTTTTACTCTTTATAAGTCTTTTACTGCAAAGCATTATTTTTACTTTAGTGACATTTCATGGCAGTTGTATGCTAATGAATAGAATTTTATGGATCAGTAGTGGAGCAGAAAAAGCAGGCTTGATATTAATCCAGAAGTTTGATGGTATAAAATAGTACAAACTGATTTATTATCAGGCCTACATTAGTCCAAAAACTAATGCCTGTCAGAAAACAAGTTTTCATAGCATAATCATTACAATCTTTCTTGGTATCTTTCTAAAATCAAATTCTATATGTGATGAGCCCATAAAGATAGTGGTAAGTCTCATATTGCCATATGAGGATTCTTCAAATTGTTCCAAATTATGTATCTGGTGCTTTTTATTTCAGATGTCAAATCCTTTGCCAAAGGAGACTATACTGTGGTTACAACCCTGAAGAAAAGTAAATAACAAAGTACACACATTGTGTAACCACTTCCAACGTTTCCTGTAATTTAATACTAGTACAATGTTTTGAAATTTAGCCTATGCACAATTTTATCAAGAGCTCCATTTTATTTGTTTTAAAGAATGATGTATTATAATACACAAACAACACCAGCTGAAACAAAGCTTTGTGGGATGAGCTTAGGCAAGATCAGATATGTGTGTACAGACATGTTATCACAGCAGGACACATTTCTGTTTTTAGTAGAGGAACTGAACATGCAGAATTTCAGTATTTCCCTGTCCAAGCTTTTGTGGCCAAACAAAAAAAGCAATGTCAGAGCTGACTTGTGCAAATGGAAAGAGGAAAGGAGGTAAAGTATAAAGGACGTATGTATGACCAGAACGCCTACCAAAATACACTTGATGAAAGGGACACTTTTGACGTCTCTAAACTTGCATGCCAGTTCCTTACATCTCTGGTGTGATGACACAGGTGTGTGTACAGCTGGGTCATAAGGCATATTAGGGAGGTAATCTAATTGAAAGTAAGTACAGCAGGGAAGAGAATAGAAGGGAATGTGTTTGAAAAATACTACTGAGGTTAGTTTGGAAGGTAAAGTTATTTACTACAAATTATAAAATGTGTCATGAAAATAGGTGTTTGGTTTTTCAGTGGTGTGAGTTAGCATTGTTCTGTGTTCTTGGAAGCTGGAAATGCAGGAAGGAAAGTATTTGGTTTTCTTCATAGGCAAGGTTGGATAGAATAAGATAGTCCATAACCCTGGTAGGTCACAGACCAAACCCTAAGAGGCTCTCCTCAACTGTGGAGAATCACTACTGTTACTTTGTTTAATTTTGTTCCCAGTAACATTAATATGGGAATATAAATATTTGATAAATTAATGAAGTTTGTTGGATTATTCATATGGTATGCAATGAATTCTAAAGACTAACAAATGATATTAATAGAATGGAAATTAAAACAAACAAACAAACAAACCACAAAATAACCCCATAAGCACAAACAAACAAAAACCCAAAAAATCAAATCAAAACAAAAAAAGTAGGCAAACCCTGAGTAAAAAATAAATGGACTTGATAGTGGAAGGCAACAAACCAATATTTGCAAAAAATATAAATTCTGTCCTCTGAATTAGTTGTCCTAACTAAAAGAAAGACAATGAGGAACATGAGCATTATTGACTGGTGTTTTTTTCAACAGTAAAATGTAAACAAGAATACCTGCTCTGGTGGAATCTGATGACAGTCACTGGAACCTTGCAGATATGTAAATTGATAAGGCAGAGTAAAAAGTTTCTTGTGATTTAGATGCCAGAAAGTCCTGCTGCTTTGACAGTGGAATTTAGAGTAAGGAACAGCTGCCAACAGCAGTGCTTTCACAGGAATTGGCCTTGTACTTGGAGGGTGCCCCCTCACATCCTTAAATGGAGACAACCTTTGCAGAAATAGGGAATGTAATTTTTCAAATAGAGGAAAGGGATAGAGTTTCTGAGGTGGGCTTTTCCCTTCATAAAGCCTCAGACATTAGGCAAAGCAGTTTGACTTGGGTGAGCCTTAGAATTATTTCAAGTGTTTGATGTCAGGCATCTCAAGGTCTGCAGATTTCTGCTCAAAGAACAGATTAGCCACTGAACATTTATTATTAGTTTGAAGATCGTGTTAATACATTATTATAGTATAGTGGGTAGGCTTACATGGAAAAAGGAGATCTGCCAAGAGCTGGTTTGAACTGATTTTGTTGAGTTGTAAAGATATCAGGACTACTGATGAGTTACAATTGCATGAATCAAATTTTCATCAGAGAGATTACTGAACAACAGACAGTCTCCAGTCTCCTCTTGGGGCAAACCCAAACATTACCACAACTAGTGCTTGATTTCTCCAGTAGTCTGGATGGCTGTTCACTTGGAAAAATTTACCCATTTTTCTCATAGTCTTCCTTTTAGTTTGAACAACTGATTCAGAGGAGATAATTTAAATTTTTTACAAATATTTGTTTCTTGCCTTCTACATTTCCAGGAATATCAAATCCATTTATTTTGTACTCAGGGTTTGCCTATTTTTTTTGTTGTTTGTTTTTATTTTTTTGTTTACATGTCATAAAGTTCTCCAAAGGAGTGACTAGAGATGTCACTCCTGTGTTTTATGAATCTTTTGTGGATGTTTGTTCTTCCAGTGTGACAAATAACTAGATAAATATTCTGAGTTCTCTGCTTATCTGTCTTTTGCTGCATGAAATTTCCTTAACTCTTGAAACTTACCTTGGCAAAGATTATGGTTGGCATAAATATTACATAAGTAGATGATTTGAGTATTACAAGACTATTAAAAGTTAAAGACTGGGGTGGAAGGGATAGGTAGTAGAAAGAGGAAAGGAACTGTGAAGTTTCTTGCTAGGAGCGGTAGAGATAAATTATTAAAAAGGGCAAATACAGGTATCAATTGACAAGAGCAGTCTAAACTTAATTATTTGTCTTTGCTATTCTATCATGTGCTTAGATTAGCTGGTTTTTTTTTTCAGGATCAAATGAAGAAACTGATTGATACCAGGATAACAATTATATTTCTGGTCCTCTTATGTGCTGAAATTGTGCTGCCTGACCCCAAACAAAGACAGTTGTCAGCTGCAGTGTATATCCTAAAGTAACATTGCACAATTACCAATTCTATAAAAAGAAATTACCACTGTAAAAAAAAGTATAGCAAATATCTAACTAAAGGCTTACATAATTGTTTTTCTGATAGTTTCCTTTAATATTTAGAACCTGTCTATTTCATTACTATTTTTTAGCAGACTGACATAATTGGGTATATTTAGGAAAATAATGAAGTTAACAAATATACCTAGTCAAAAATTGTATTAAAATGGGTGAGGAGTGGAAAGAAGTCCTACTTCTGAAGAACAGATTATGTATGTGACCAGTTTTTCTCCACTTACCTAACTCACTTTCTACTTGGGCTTTTATGGTAGAGACTTGTGACCATCCTGTGTGTGTGTATATTTTAGAATTAAGATGTCTTAGGGAAAAAAAAAGCTACTGGACAAGGAGGCTTAGAGCTAAGCCTGTAGGAGGAGCCTGAGTGCTCTCAAGCATATCTGTTCACTGAGTTTCATTTTCTCCATCTGCAAAATGGTATTGGCATCTGTAAATACCTTATGGTCTGCAGGTAAAGGTGCTCTCTGAGAGCAGGTGACATAAATGTTCTTGGTAACATCTATTATCTGTAATGTTTATATTGTATTTGACACAGCATTATAACATTCAGTTTAGCACTGTTCTGCCAGCCAGTTTTCTCTGTCATTGTGGCATTTCCCTGTACAGAATATGAAGATCCCCTGTACTGCTCCTAAGAGGGGATTGTACCAATGGCGCCTGGCAAAACAGCCTTCACTGTGCATGGCTAATCATTGGGAAAATGTGTGTAGCAGTAGTCACTAATCCCACCTTTCCTTTTTCCTTTCCATGTCTTCTCAGCACAAATGTGTTTTAGGGTAAATAATAATCCCAGTAGCTCTTGACTAACATTACTAGGGGGAAGCAGGTCTTCCTAGAAGGTGAAAAAACAGGTTCTTCTTTTTTCCTGTGAACTCACTGTCATGCGCTCTGTTTTTACGGGAGAAAAGCCAATTATTCTATGTATATCAGATAGCTTACAGATACAGTTTTAGGAGTTTAATTCTAACTAAGTAAATTAAAAATCCGTGCAGATTAGTGGTCTATTACATTTAGCTGTACATTATGTTTTACTGTTTAAGAAATAACCACTTGGCTTTCTCTTGACTGCAGTTACCTGAACTTCACTTGATGTCTAGGTCCTACTCTCTTCACTCTGATACATGATGGGGGAAGTTAGACCATTTTCTTTTCCTACTTGTGTGCATTAACAATAAGGCCTAATTAAACTGCAGCTTTCGTCTCTCATTTGCTGGAAGATCAACTGGCCTGCATTAGTTAAGCCACAGTAATTTAATGTGCCAAGACAGCTCTGGATCCAATAGCAGAGATAGCAATGACAAGAGGGCAAAAATATCTTTGGAGTATATTTAATCTGTGACTCAGTATTTCCATGTTCTTTCTCTCTGTATAGTTTGAAGTTGGCTTTGGAGAAGGAATAATTTGAAAGGAAAAGCAGTTTGGAGGGGAGTAAATAAAATCTTACGATTTTAGCCGTTGCAAAATCAGTTTTGCTCTAACAATTTGTCTCCTACTTTCTGAAGTGCTTTGATAATTTTTCAACTCAAGTAATGAAAGATACTGATCAGAATATTTTTAGCTTCAAGAGTTCACAAAATAATGTATTTTGCTCCCATGATATTTAGCTTTAAATATCGTGGGTTTTAAAAAGTTCAGTGTAGTGACGTGATGATTTCAGGGCTTTCTTTCTTTTACTGGAGAAAGCTATTGATTGTGGATTTTTTATATAATTTATAATTTTTAAAATAGCCTTTTTTCATAAGATAAGTGGCATTGTTATGCACATAATAGGAATTTAGATAATACTGCAAAATGGAACAAAATAAGTAAACCAAGAATCATTAAGCCCATCCACCAGCAATAGCAAGTTAGAAGGAGCTAATGAAAGGCCTTGTTACCTTCCCAGCTGCAGCTAAATGGTTAATAAGAAATTTATTGTCATGAAATATTGCAGCTGAAATTGGAAAGGGGCAGATGACTGAGAGGTTTGGCTGGGTATTTAGATTTAGATTTAGAGTAACTACAAAAAGAGCAGTACTACAAAGAAGATTTCTATGTAAGCAGCAAGAAGGAGGCTGAAGCTAACAGGGTAGAAATTAATTCTTTTTATATACCCTGTGGCTGAAATTCCCAAAACCAAGTGAGCTAGGATGCATTACCTTTAAGATTAAATGTAAAAATGCCAGGATTTATTGAGGCTTGGAGTAAGGAAGACTCAAAACTAGATCTGCTGATTTTGCTTGAGCCTCCAGGTTGCTAATGCAGGAGACTAGATTCATGATAGTGAAAGCACTATTGGAATGATAGCAGGGAGGTGTCACAGGTGTTGGGGAAGACCTGCAATGGCATTGTCAGAAGATACTCAGAAGCCTTCTTTGACCTTATGGGTTCAACTGTTGTATGAGGCTGGGAGACTCATGCAAAAACAGGAGAGGGAAAAGACTGGAGTTAGTATTTTCTAATCTGAAGGTATGGTAGTAATCTTGCTTTTCTTGTCTTCAATTTCTTAGATTGTATTTTGATTAGTTCATGTCATACAGCTTTGGACCTGCAGAACTGAAGTTAAAGGAAGAAACCACCTCAGTACGACAGCACCTTTGATTTTTTTTATGTAGAACTTAATTCAGTCTTTCTTATTGTAATTCCAATGTCAATCTCTTTTCCTTCCATCTAGGCCATGTGTTTACACAATGGGATCACCAATAAACAACAGAGCCCTCTTTCCATGCCAAGAACCACCAACTGCCTTGTCAACATGGCAAGCCTCAGTTCGAACAGCTTCAGGCTTTGTTGTGTTAATGAGTGGTGAAAACTCAGCAGAACCAGTACAGCTTCGAGAAGGTGAAATACATTTTTCAAGGCAAATTATTTTCCATATTTTTATAATTAGAAACCAAGCTTGGTAAATAAGTGATTTGTGAAAGAATGAAGTTCCTAGCCTTAAAAACATTTCCATGTCTCTCTGTAATCTCCGTGTCATTCTGTGGAAAAGTTATCTGCTCAAGGCCTCAGGATAACTTCATAAATATTTGAAGTATCTGCATTTCTGCATTTCATTGTGTTGCTTCTTTCTCCCTCTGTATTTCCAAACCTAGATTTAATTTTTCATAAATTGGCTTTATTTTAATCACAGTGTGTTCAAGTTTTGTAGATGCAAACCTTATCAGACTCTCAACAACTTCAGGCCTTGGTAGATAACTATCTTTCAGTTTTAGTTCTCCAGTCTGAGTGTAGCATGTGGTTAGAAGCAGCCATTGTGCCATATGTGTTGCCTGGAATACATGGAATATCTGAAGAATATGTGGTCAGTGCCCTGAAAATCTGATCTCCGTGGGTGTTTTTGGCATTGATAAAACATATCTTTTTCAACAGTAAGCAAACAAGGATTTCTTCTGTGTTGGCTATACTTTATTATCTAAATGTCTTTCTGCACAGAGAAGGAAGTTTTTAAGGCTTGTGTAAGTTCTACATAAAATGAAGTGGGTCTTCTTCTTGTGAGTTTTGATATAATCTGTCAAACTGGGTCGGTATTTTCTAGTGTGAGTAGTTCTGATGAGGCATAGCATGCAAGAAAAGGTTAGAATTAAACTTTTCTGGGGAAAAATGTCTTCTCTTCCCCTTTAAATAGGTTTATTCTTGAGCAGAAAAAAAAGAGAAAGTCTCTTGATTTGAGAATCATCAGTTAATCCATTTTCATGGAATTGTCTGGTTATATTTGGCCATATATGGGGCCTCTTTCAAGGTTTGTCTCTGCTGCTGAAATGTGGAAAACTGCTATGATAAGCTGCTCAGTTCTTTTGGAGAATAATACTTTCCTGTCTCAGCATCAAGAAAGCAAGGACCCTCTTGGCTTCAGACTAGGATAAAAATTTACAAAACTAATACAGAGACAAAAAGGGAAAGGGGTAATATTCTGATGAATGTTTTAAAGTCCAAGTAAACCCAAGATTTTAGTGCTAATCTGAGGCCTTGGATAAATCCTTAATGAATTTAGGAATAAAAATTCATGAGTTTAATTAATAGGTTCTAACTTATAGAACCTCTAAGAGTTAAAAAGTTTAAAAATATTCTGTTGTTTTAAATAACCTGTCCACATAGATCTTGTTGTTTGGCAATTCTGGAAGGTATATAATCTTAAAATTTTGTCTTTACACACCAGAAAGCCTTCCAGGGTAGCTTCAATTTAAATAGGCTTGCCAAGTTGTTTATATGCAGTATGCTATTACTAGTGCTGCATATTTATAATATCATACGTAACTGGACAATTAATAAAATCTATTTTTAAAAAGATGCAATTTATCGGAATGAGTTAGCATTTTGGTAAGCAGTTGTGGATAAATTTATTTTGAATAGAATTACAAGTTAGCTGATTTTTTTTTTCCTTTAAAAGTTGTATTTAAAACCAGTGGACAGGTAGACAGTAAGAGAACACCAATCTGAGTTTGATTCCTATGAGCTTTTAGAGATCTGCATCCTGCTTCACAGACACATCTCTACATGTACAGATCCAGTGATCCAGTGCATAGCTGGGCTAGATGTACTCTTATATGCAGATTCCTCATTTACCACTTGTATTTGCAGGTTTTGACAAGAGTCTGTTCCCTCCTATATGTGCCATTTTTGCATTCTGCCTCCTACAAAACTGTGGTTGATCCTGTCATTTGAAATAGAGGGAGCCCAGGTTTGTTTGAAAATAGTGATACAATATTTACGTGAATAGAAATGGTAACTATTTGAGTATGACCAAAAGTGCTTAAAATACCTTGCATTCTTTATGGAGTACTTAGAGAAGTTGATCAGAAAAATGCAATTATTAATACCTTTGGGAGAAAGCTTGATGGGGAGCACTCCATGTGTGTATAAAGTTAGCCATTTAAACATCAGATTTATTTTTCTACATTTGTCAGTTTTACTTTCCTTCAGCACGTTACTATAATACATTGAAGCTGCAAATACGTTTAGTCACAAGCACCTTTCTATTTGTTCAATTCATATTCAAGAAGTAGATTCTCAGCCATTAAGTGTGAAATGGACTGGCTCACTTTTTGTGGGGTTACTCTACTACTGTGTAGTCCTTGATCTTGTTTTGACACCTGCATCGTGAGTGAGTAGTACACTGGTAAAAAAAAAAACAGAGTGCTAGAAGAACCACTGCTGCTGCAATGTAGTTAGCAGCAGCAACCTTTGCTGCTAAGTACACTGTTTCCTTTGCTTGTGCTCCTCACTGTCCCCAAGGTGAAACAAAAGAGTGCAGTACTTGTGTTGGTTATCTCCAGGATGTATCAGGGTCTGCAGCATGGTAGTTGAGAGCTTGTCATGTGCTACTCATCCCTCTGACCCAGTGCTGAAATAATGCTCTGGCATGAATGTGAGGGAGCTCTGTGAGGACTTCTGGTTTTCAGATGAGATCAAGAAATCCTTACAAGTCACAAAGAGTTTCTGAAAGCTGGAGGGTTCTTAGGCCTGGTGCTCCAGCCAGAGAGTAGTTTTTACATAACTACTTATTTAGCTGCATGTTTATGTATTAGTACTAGCTAATATATAAATTAGTATATCTGTTGCTGTTGGACTATTTCTCCTTTTCTGTAGAGGTAGTTGAACTTTGTGGGTTTTAGTAAACAGTAAACATCAGCTGTATTATGTGGTGTTTGTGTTAGTGCAAGCTATTTGACAAAAAATATACTGGTAAGTAAAAATGTTCATAATGTGCTTGCATCTGGCATTAACAGATATATCTTTGGCATTTTTTCAGTTATAATGAACTCTATAAAACTCAAACAATTTTAATGATCTCAAAGATAGCTGAATGCATTAAAAATTCTAGGAAGTAATTACATAATTCATCATTATTATTTCAAGTAGGAGAAATAAACAATCTTTAAATTGTTCTTTTGCACAATTATAAATAGATTAAAATTCCTGCTCTTGTTAAATATTTGCATGGAAAGTTTTTCACTTTTAACTCATAGAATAGGTGATTGTTGCTGCATGATTAGTGCAGTTAGGACACAATAGATTTGCTTTTCAAAACTGAAAAACAATTCAGAATTACAGGTAGGGAAAGTAACAAAATATTATAATTGCCTAAAAGAAGTATGTGTAAGAATCAAGTTGTTTTAAAATTACATTACAAGTACAAGAACTGAGGTGATCTACTTCTGTTTTTCCCACGGACTAATCCCAGCTCAACCTTTTGTTTTGCCCAATGTGTTCTCACTTAGTTGGAAGATGTTTTTATGGTACAAAATGCCATGTTTGGTAAAGAAAACCACGTTTCAGCTGCACTGTTTTCTGTTATCCTAGAGATGGAGCTGTCTCCAAGGCTGACATTGAAAAGCACAATGCAGCCAGAGGATGGGGAGAGCAGCAAAAAGGAGTTGAGTGAAGCTGACAATCCCAATCTATGTGCTGGGATAGATCATAGGATACAGATGAAGGAAAAACAAAACAAAGTCCCCTGATGTGAAAGCAGTATAAGGAAGGAAGTGAAGTTATGGGAGAGTTCAGGCTGGGAGACAATCTTACCAGTAGTGAGAGAGACACAAGGTTACTTGAGTTAGTTGAGCTGTCTTTCAGACAATGCTTCATGGTTCTCTCCAGAGGGAACTTCTGCCCGTAAAAAGACCTTTTCAGTCACTGATCAGCAAATGCACTGTTTCTCAACCTGAAGGATTCTGTGGTTCTATAGGGAGAACTCACTTGTCATGCCCATGCATATGATTTCAGTCAACAGCTGTAGGATAAATATGTAGGTATTCTAAATAGTTCTTGACATCAAAAAGCATTGCAGGAAGTGGACTGAGCCCTTGGTAGATACGCAGAGACATTATAAAACTTGGATCTTGCTCTAGGAGGATCCATAGTTCACATGATTTCTAAAATCCTTGCAAAGTAAAAGGAGCTTTGGTACCTTCACTCTTTTTGCATCAGGTCAGCTCTAAATATTCTGCTCCTTGCTAATTTGTATAGATTTCTGAATGCAGTACACGCTGTTCTTCTCTCTGGACTGTTAATCTGATTGCCTTGCCTTTTAGACATTCTGTTCAACCTGTTTGTGGAGTGTTTTTTAGGGAAAAAAACCATCTTGCTTGCTCTAGCCTGTCTTACTAAACTTGTTTCTCGCTGTAACACTCTCTGATCTCTACCTAGCACAGGCCAACACCCGTTCCTTTTAGACAATCTCACGGTTGTGAGAGCCTTCTCCTTTATACCTCGTGCCATTTGGAACAGTTTTCTATAACTTTTTGCTTTTTGACTTCCATGCCTTTTTCAGAACATAGTTGAAAACACATGACAGCTTTTCAATTACAGCTTTCTCTGATGCTATTTAATTCTAAAGTTTTTACAATTAACATAACTACATGGAGCTTTTAGTAATACTTTATAGCATTTAGATGTTACACTAAGTGCAGAACCTCTGAACCTTGTCCTGTATGTATGTAAGTTAATGGCAAAGTTGTTATAAACTACAGTAACAACTGTGTAGGCTTGGGCCTTTAGCACAGTGTCTATCAATGACATTCTGTACATCAGGAATTTGGTATTCTGAAATAATGTTGTTGCTGCCATGGATGACCTTTTTCTCTCGAGGTGGAATTTGCTTGTCTTGGCTTATTTTTAGTTTTGTTAAGTTAATAATAATCAAAAAACAAAAGGCAGAGTGAAATTTGGCAAAGTTATCGTCCTTATTCTTAATGTGTTTGGAGCAAATAAGTCCATTCTGCTTACATACTGACAGGAGCTTAGGAAAATTACAAGAGTAATATATGTTCACCTGACAATACTGACAAAAGGTTTTTGATGGATGTTGTCTAAAGTGGAATGGGGTGAAGGAGTATGAATGGTTTCTCGTGCATATAAGAGGCAAAGACTTTATCTGCCTCCCAGAAGACTTCACAAATGATATTGCTTTGTCATACTAAATAGAAGGTGGAAAACTTGTCAAGGCTAAACTAAAGATTTTTTTCTTTGTTCTTCCTTTGGACAGCCTGACCTTCTTAGGTCATTAAGGTAGGAAATCAAGTGATGCTTTGTAGCAGTTGTCTATTTCGTTTCCTCTGTGCCTTGGGGTTTCCACTTAGTTGTGGTTTTTTTATTCTTTTTTTTCCCTTTTGGTAGTGTATCATAGTCCTAGTCAGAGTACTTTTGCAAAAGAACAAGTACTAAGGTTCTCTCAAAATAACTGAAGTTTGTATGTTTTCACGTTGCCCTAGCTACAGTTATTTGCACATGATTCATCGGATTGTAACTCATGCTAGGCTCACTTCAAGATAATGAATCTGCTAGTATGTTGTAGCAACTGTATTATGACCATAAATTAATACATGGATGTGATTATTAAGCTATATCCTTTTGAAAGGGACAAACAGAAAATCTAAGCAACATTTGTATTAATGAAAAGTATGCTGTTCTAAAACATCCACCTTATAAAAATGTGTTTGTACATACAATAATCCTATGCCATACTCCTTGTCTCTCCACATTCTGTTCTGGTAATGATAGAACTTAGCATATTTTTACTTTCTGATAGATTCTTGTCTTGTTTTAGCGCCTTCATGGGGTAACATGGCCAAGTTGCTGACTTAGGTAATATCTCATCTGTGTCTCAGCTTTCTGTGTCTCAGATTTCTTACTGCCTAGTTGACATATTACATACCTCCAATAGCTGGGTCCAATTCACAAACATTAGTGTTATTTGTTAGAACTTGCCTATCAGTACCTATTTGGTACTGCTCAGAACACAAAGGAAAGGTTTTGGGTTGTGTGAAATAATAACACAGACAAGACAAAATCATAAGACAGTAGATACAAGGCTGAAAGAGTTAAATTTTAATATTGTGTATTTAAAGGTGTTACTAGATTTCATGTCTGATGTAATTCTTGGGTAGTGACAGTACAATCATGTTAAGTTGCATTAATAACATCCCACTTATGGATGATTTATTTACAGGTAAAGACATCAGCAGAAAGAGCAAAGTTGCAGGTGTAAGTAGATAGAACTCAGAATCCGTGGTGATTACATACAACTGTTCTTATGTTTCTCAATGCAATTATTTTTATTTCCTCCACAAAAATAACAGGATGTAAGGTGGGAGGTTTGGCCCAAAATCTCAAGTACATGAAAATGTCAAGTACCTAACATGTGCTGTAAGACTCATGAGTCTGTACGAATGTTCTTTTGTTTACAGGTATCTTGAGCTGGTACTACTATGTGTCTATGCCAATGCCAGCATCCACCTTCACTATTGCTGTGGGGTGCTGGCAGGAAGTTAAACAGCAGTCCTTCAAACAAAAAGCTGCTATTGGAACAAACACTGAATTTTCCTCGCCATCATCACAAACTGATTTAAGGTTGGTGTTTATAATATTATTGAAAAATTAAATGTATGGGTAGCATTTCCATTTACTCTTTGGAATGTGAAAATTAGTCATATTGGCACAGGAATCAAAGTAGAACTTGTTTAATCTGAACAGAAAAATCTTGACAGGAAAAT
The DNA here is from genome assembly GCF_028551555.1 of Melozone crissalis. Classification (NCBI taxonomy): domain Eukaryota; kingdom Metazoa; phylum Chordata; class Aves; order Passeriformes; family Passerellidae; genus Melozone; species Melozone crissalis. The sequence goes on along the minus strand of NW_026535783.1, from coordinate 35,749,587 downwards.
AATTCCAAAGGCATTATTTCATGGGAGTGGTTCTTTTTATGTTTTGCTACTTAGTGAGCAACAGGGTTTGTAGATTCCACTGTCTGCTAGATTTGTATCCTGTATGCTTAACACCTTGCTGCAGCAATGCCAGGTGCTGTCTTGTTTCTTAAAATACTTGACTCAGTCCATTCTGGATACCTAATGACTCCTAATATAATATTGCCTACTTTTCTGTTCTGCTCCAGTCTCATTGCCCAGTTAGAGCTGGCCTGTGCAATGGTTTGCCTCGGGTGATGTGAAATGACCAAGTACATGAAAGATCTAGTACAGTGGTCCCATAAAATAGAGTTGGACCAATGATTCTTAGCTGATTTTGATCAAACTAGTAGAAATGTAATTATTTTGGACACATCTATTCCTTCTCCCAGTCTAGTTAAAACTCATTAAGTTTGAATTATGGCAGAGTGGTAGATGAGCAGAACAATATATGCCTGAAAATAAGATTTGAAGACAGAAAACAAGTTTCTGGGAAAATACCATTTGCTTTCACATGTATTCACCTTAGTTAGCAGAAGTCTCAGACATGGGACTTGATTTCCTCATATATCACTCTCAGCTTTTCAAATTCATATCATAGCACCACAGAATAACCCACGTTGTAATAGACCTTGACAGTTCATCTGGTCCATTCTTTCGTGGGGAGGAGCTTAGATAAACATATCTAACACCCATTGGCCCTTGTCCTGGCCATGTAGCTCCTTGTGAAGAGAGCAACTCTATGCCCTTTGTAGATGCCCTTCAAGTACTGAAACACTGTGATGAGGTTCTCTTTCCTCTTCCCTGGAAAGGCCTAGCTCCTTCTGTCTTTCCTCACAGGCCAGGTTCTGCAGCCCTTTGTTGATTTTAGTGTCTTTGAATTGTGAGGCCCAGCAGGAGAGGCTCTGCTTCCCGTGGGCGCTGCCCGAGGAGCTGTGCTCGGGGCTGCTGATCCACTCTGTCCCTGATCCACTCTGTCCCTGTGTGCCAGCGGTGCTGATCCACTCTGTCCCTGATCCACTCTGTCCCTGTGTGCCAGGGGTGCTGATCCGCTCTGTCCCTGATCCGCTCTGTCCCTCTCTGCCAGGGGTGCTGATCCGCTCTGTCCCTCTCTGCCAGCAGAGCCCCTGCAGCTGCAGCCCAGGGCCTGATTGCCCTCGTAGCTGCAGTGCCACCAGTGACTCGTGGTCAGGAGATTGTCCCCTGAACCTCCGTGTCCCTTTCAGCAAGGCTGCTCCCCAGACAGGCAGGTCACAGCCTGTGCTGGGCCCTGGGGTGGTGCCACCCCAGATGCAGGGCTGTGCCCTTGTCCCTGCTGCACCTTGCACTGCTCTGGCCAGCCCCACCCTTTCAGCCTGTACAGGTCTCTGAGATGCCTCTCCCTTCTGATGTGTCCACCTCAACAGCTAACCTGGTGAGAGTGCTTTCAAATCCATCATCCAGAATGTTTGTGAAGATGTTGAACAGTGTGTGGCCCAACACAATTTCTTGGGGAACTCCACATGTGACAAGCTGCCAGCCTAAGTGAAAACTACTGATCACCACTCTCTGAGTGTGCCCTGTGCATCAGTTTTTGCACCCATCTTGCAGACCACCTATCCAGTTTGTATGTTGCCTGTTTGTCTGTGGCCAATGGTTTGCAAAAGTCCAGGCAAACAAGGTCCACTACTCTTCCCACATCAACAGAAATTGTTATTTTATTGTAGAAGGTGATTTGAGTTATAAGTTCTTATATATTTAACTTCATTATTTATTAATTTTTTAAACTTTATTATTTAAGTGTTTAACATTTGCCTGTTACTCAGTTTGAAACTTTGCTGGAAAAATACTTGTCTTTTAGACAGCTGTTTTGAAAAATACTTTGTTAGCAGTAAGACAGTGTATTCACCTGAGAATACTGAGACATTGGAACTTGAGGACTTAAAATGAATTTTTTGTTGGAATTTAAAATTAAATTATTCTAATGTTTTTCAGCTTTACTGATTTTGGTTAAAAAATGCTAATTAATCTTGAGAAAAAACAGTTTCTTACTTTACATAGGATCATTAAGAAATATCCGTTCTAATTTTGAAATAATTTATAGGTTTGATGAGCTTCTAGAAACTGCTTTGTGTTTATTTCTTTGCTACTTATGTGTTTATAATATGACTGCCTCTGCAAGAATAAGCTGAAGATGTATTCCTCTCCAAAATACATCACATTTGGTAATAAGAATTTATTTATTTATTTATTATTTATTATTAATTTATTGATTGATTTTGGTGCAAAAGATTATTCTGGCTCATTGTTAATAGAATGTTAGGCATGTGTCTCAGATAAGATAGTAGAGATAAAGTCTAGGGTAGCAGAAAAAGAAAGGAATTCTGAAAGAAGCTGTTGAAATGTGTAATGTAATTTGTGTCCAGGTGCCAGTGAGTTTGACCTAAGGAGGCTGTATCAAAGTAAATGTTAAATGGAGCTATGATGTTTATAACTTTTTATATCCTTGTGGTCATTAAGGAATTGGCAATCTTTATAAGAGATAGGGTGCTAGCTTTCATGTTCCTGCCTAATCTCAACTCTGATAATAAAATGCAAAGTGACACTGTTTTAGAGTAGAAATATACTAGATTAAACCACCCTTATAAAAATTGTGTGCAATGGGTGTGGATTCTTTGCATATGCAGTCAATGAAAGGACATAGAGTCCAAGTCTCTGACAGAAAGACTTATGTAAGGTGCTAGAGTGTTAATACTTCAGCCAAATCTCATCCTTTTCTACATGTCATCATTTTGTTTTCTGTGTCAGCACAATCTTCCAAGCACAAGTGCTTTGGGCAATGCTAGGTGCTTTGCCTGTTGAGGCATTGTAGAACTAGATTATTTAAACTGAAGTTTCAAACCAAGGAGAGGCTGTGCACTGGAGAGAACATAGGCTAACACGTGAAAACATGAAGCTGATTTCTGTTTAGATAAGAATCTATTTGGGCAGATAACTTATTGTGAAGGTATATGACTCAGTGTTTAGAAAGGATTTGATTTACCCCTCCTTTCTTCCAGCTAGAGCTCTAAATATCCTGTAAAAGTTCTATAAAGTGAGGTTGGCCTTATGTAGTACTATTGAATGTCTAGCACAATAGGCCTATACTGGGTTTTTTTACTTAATAATAATAAAAATATTACTTGAAGCTTTTGGAGAATTTTAGTAAAAACAACAACAGAAAAAAAACCCTCCTGGAATTATATTGCAATTGAACCTAAAATACTTGTATTAATGTTATGTTAATATGCGTAGAATTTTATTTTCATAGCCAAGTTTGAATAGGAATTTTCAGAGTAAATATTTTTGTATTCTTATTGGTTCTTTTTACATATATTTTGAGCACTTACTCTTTTGATGCATATCTGTTATAAAAACAGGGCGTGACTAGTCTCTCTCATTAGTTATGAGTTCTACTTAGATGTAGTAATGAGTGTTTCAAAGACCTGCACGTGTGAACTGGGTGAGGATGCAAGTGAGCTGATTCTATGGAAATTAATTCTGTCATTCTGATGTCCAGAGAATGTCCTTGTCTTAGCATAGTTAGTTGTGCACATTTCTGATAACGCAATTACGTATTGTTTTGTTTTGTTTTCTATTTTCAGGTGGCATGAAGAAATCTGTGGTCATGTGGAATATCCCTGCCGTTTCCAAAATCCTGCTGCCAGGTTGCAAGCAGTCATTCCTTATAGAGTCTTTGCTCCCTGGTGCCTTATGGAAAGCTGTGAAGAATATTTGCTTCATCTAGTTCCTCAGTGCCTCTCAGCTGCTTATGCCACACTGGGTACCCACCCCTTTTCCAGGCTTGATGTTCTGATAGTTCCTTCCAACTTTTCCAGCCTGGGAATGGCTAGGTAAAGAAACTTATTAGTATTCAATCTGCTGTATTTTGTTAGATTCTTTCTTACCAGCTAGTTAAGAGTGTCAAGTTGCTGTCAATATAAAGTTGCTGAGCTATTTTTCTTAAACCAAACTTAAAACTCTTGTTTTAAGACTTCATGTGAGTAGGTTTGTTTGCCTCCTTTGTGACCTTTAATTTTAGTTTTTACAGGGCATAGGGAAGGGAAATTTAAGCTTATTAGAAATGCGGGTGTCAATTTTTACATTTGTCAAACTGAAGTTCTTTAGTTTGTTCTGTTGATCTAAATACTTGATGTCATTGTCTTGTTTTCTTTTGGCATTGATTTTAGCCTTGTATTTTGACAGAAGAGTAGTATGTTGAAATCCAAATCTAGGGTTTCTTCACAAGCATTTCCAAAGTGTGGGTTTCTAGTCAAACACTTATCTTCAGAAGCAGAGGGCAAATAGTAAGTATTATGTTATCAAGTTTTCATGGAATTTTGAAGGTTTTAAAGCCCGTGAAGGTTTTCAAGCCCGTCCAGGTACCAAGCCCATCCAGGTACCTCTGAATGGCATCTGTTCCCTCCAGCGATTTGACTGTACCACTCAGATTGGTGTCATCAGCAAACTGGCTGTGTGCATTTGATCCCATTGTCTGCGTCTGTTAAAAATATAGTGAACAGGGCCAGTCCCATTACTGACCCCTGAGGATACCACTCTTCACTGTTCTCCTCTTGGACAATGAGTCATTCACTGCAACCCTTTTGAGTGTGACCATCCAACCAATTCCTTATCCACTGAGTGGTCCTTCCATAAAATGTCTCCATTTTAGGGACAAAGATATTGTGCAGGACACTGTCCAATGCTTTTCATTCAAGTAGATTACATCAGTTTCTTTTCCCTTGTCCACCACTGTTGTAACCCCATCTTAGAAAGCCACCAAACTTCTCATGCATGATTTGTCAGTAGTACAGCCATATTGGCTGTCACCAATCACCTCTTTATCTTTTATGTGCCTTGGCATAGTTTCCAGAAGGATCTGCTCCATGCTTTTCTGGACCTTGAGTAGAGACTGGCTGGCCTGTAGTTCCCCAGGTCATCCTTCTGTACCTTTCTAAAAATGGGGGTTGTATTTCCTTTTCCAGTCACTGGGAACTTCACTGATGCCAATAAGACCATGGCCTTGCAGGCCATGTTTGTTCCCCATGCTGCATGCATTAGCATGGAGGCTTTTAAGCTGGGCCCTTGAGGAAACTGACTTATTGGATGAAATTCTTTCGTGGTGCCCTTCAGGTGCCCTTGTGCTGACCTGTGACCTCTCTCCAGGCTTTGTGCATCATATCAGTGGGGTGGATTGAAGTTCCCCTTCCCCAGCAACTTTAGTTTAAAGCTACCTTCTCCAACCTGGCAAGCCTAGGACTGAAGATGCTCTTACCCTTCTCTGACCAATGGACCCTGTCAGCAGGCCAGGTTTCACAAAGAGGGTCCCATGGTGAAACCAAATCCTGGTGACTTTAACCAGTCTTATAACCTTTAGCTGATTGGACTGGCCCTTTCAAGCTGTAGACTTTTTTTCCTATATTTTTCCTCTTGCAATCCTCTTTTGGGTTAAAAGTCAAAAATTATGTTGGCACATTTACAATATTGTATAGGTTTTTAGTAGAAGTTTACTCGCTTCTTAAATTTCATCTAGATCTAGAAAATGTAAAATTTTAGCATTCAGTCACACTTCTCTGTCATATAAGGCTCGCTGCTTTCTAGATCCCTTTTGCTTGTTACTGAGTTTTCAATGATAGTTCTTCACTCAATGAAGGCATCAAGTTGGTTTGTGCTCCTACCACAGGTTCTTCATTCTTTGCCTGGTGGTTTGATTTGAAGTGTAGTGTGGTACTGTGTGCCATATTCTTTAAGCCATATGAAATTTGCTGCTCCTCAGCAGTCTTCTGTGACTTCAAAGGCATGGTACTTTGGCATCAAGCCAAATACACACAAATTTTTAAAATTTTAACTAATGTAAGAACTAATTTAAGATGTTTAAATGTCAAGTTGTATTTGGGCAGAAGATTGTTAAGTGACTCATAATAGCTCATTTGTTCTTGTTGTATGTGATTTCTCCAATAGAGGCTTCTGTGTATATAGCAACTTAAATGGTTAATTCCTATGCATGCAATGATAATTGCCTAAATTGCTTAAGCTAACAATAAGCTGTGTGCAAATCCATGTCAAAACCCATGCAAAGAAAAAAAAGTTAGCTATTACCTTGGGTTAAAAAGGTTGCTATAGTGTTTATTTTTTTATCTTCTAGTCTATCTGTAGCAGTACAAACATAATACAGCATGCCAGCACATAGAAGCTGTTGTTATGAGAACTCTAATTGGACTCCTGTCTACCAGGATAGGAAACAGACATGAATTTTAGTAATTACCTGAAGTATTAGGGTTTTGCAGCATTTGGTACTTTTCTTTGTTCCTCCATTAATTTTACTTACTGTGTTTTTCACATCTCAAAATGCTTCTTCTTATTTGGGAGAGATGTTTCCCAAACACATTAGATTGTGGTATGAAATTATGATAGTTCTTGCACAGAATTATCTAATTAGGTGTTTTGAACTGCCTATTTCAGTGGCAGCTACTGTGGGTCAGCTGCATTTCTCTTGAAGTCTGACAGATGCATTATGAGCAAAACCATAGTTGAAAGCATATTCATTGTACTTGTGTTTTCTGTTCATATTTTCCTGTGTTTTTAAATTTGCTATGGACTTCTGTATGGAAATATATTTATAGCGGAAATATAAAAATAATTTCTTCTTGCTTCCTCTAGATCTTTGAAGATGGAGGGTTTAGTTTTGCACAGTTTAATTTTACACTGTTTTAATTTAAGTGATTCTGTATAGTTTTTCCTAAATTCATGCTAGTAAAAGCATGATGTGGCCTACACTTCTTTGTTGGTGATATTACATTGAACTGTACAGAAATTAAAAGCATTGTGTGCCAAATTTAAGTAGCTTAAAAGCCTGAGATTCAATGCCTTCTCTAGAATGTTGAGAATCTCATGAACATGTAACAGCAGTTAGTTATCTAATTTTAAGTTCTTTCACTAGCAGAAGAGAGTGAATTGGAGTAAAAGGAATAGGGAAGTGTGTCAGACTACAAGGCCCTAGAGATTCTAATTAGGTTGTTCATGGAAGAGATCCTTGACCATACACTGCATTGAAAGATGCATATCATTTATGCACTCAGAGAACTAAGAGGTTAAAATCAGATTAAAAGTAGCACTATGTTTTGATGCTGTTGATGATATGGTACTTCCCTGAGGAGTTGTTGGTCCCATTGGCATTTAAATGTCGGAAGCATTTCACATTTGCTGATGCTCTCATATGAGCCAGCAGTTGCACATTAACAGAGCTGAAGGAAAGATTTCAGATGAAAAGTAGGGTATTCTGTGTACTCGCTGGTTGTTTGGGCTCTTCAAATCAGTTCACTCCCAGTTTTGTTGATCCCATTTGAAATCCTAGTGTTCAGATATCTCTTCTCACAATTCGTTTTTTCAGAACCTGAAGAGACTCTGAATTCCTTGTTATTTTTCATTTCCTGAGGAAAAAACCATTATTTCAAATACAGAAACTCTAACTTTTAGTGCCATCTGAGCCTGCACTTGAGACTTTGACTTTTCTTGCAGTGTTTAACTATTTTATCTCTTTTACAGTCACACCAATTCCTTGTGTTTCTGTGGTGTTAGAAACTGCTTAGCAGCTTTCTACTTCAGAGAAAATGTGCTGATGTTTATTTTACCCTCCTGAGAACTGTAAGCCTTTGCATTCAGTTCAAATTCTCTTTTTGAAATGATGGTTTTTAAACTTTTGTTTCCAGCACACATTGTTTGAATAACGTAAGATTACTGCTTTTTCTGTTTGAATTAATGTATTAATGTACTAGTTTTGTACCAAGTGCTTATCCTAGTACCATGTACAAATAATCTTTCTAAGTGCACCACATGTTGCTGGGATCTAGAAGAGTATGATGAGGAAAGTGTCCTTTGGTATATACCAATAGTATATAGTTTTTCCTGAAACTCTTAGTACTAATAGTGACTGTGGGATAGATGGACATCTGGTCTAATCTACTTCATCTGTACTTACAGACGATTTTGCCCAGCAAAGCTAGTGGAACCAAAGAACTTCTGAGCAAGATTCTGACATTTTCAAAACAGGGTCCTAGTGTTAGATAATTTGAATTCTATTTAGGCTCTAAAATTAGTGGCCTTATTTTCAACTCTGCTGGACACCCTTGAAACCCAAATGGTGTTTGATGATGAGGATGCTTGTAATATTTATAAACCAGGTCTGCTGACTAAATATGGATTTAGCAACTCAGCTTTAAATTCCTGTTCATAAAGATCTTACTCTTCTCCTGTCATGTTAAAAAATTGTCTTTGGTACATATACCTTTCTTCTTTGAAGAAAGAATATCTGTTTCTTCAAAAAATGTTGTATCAGCAGAACTCTTGGGTCTTTCCAGTCTATGTCACCAAGGTTGTTAACTTCTTGAATTGAAAAGAGAAGGCTGAAGCAGCCTCTTTCATCAGTGCATCTGTAGCCATCATTTGTCTGTTCTGTACGTCTGCAGAGTTATGATGACAACTGATAAGCCCACAGAAAATCAGCCAGGACTACTGGAAAACATTCAAATGTCAAAGTTAAATGTAAAACCTTTAATATTGTTCAGTCTTCCAGAACTGCATTTTACTATGCGATACTACTGTAGAGGCCTTTTTGGAGTCAATACAAATGTAGACACACTTTTTTGCACATTTCCAGTTGTTTTAATTTGACAAAATATTCACAAGAGTAATCCTTTAACATTTAGTTTATTTTTTGCATATCACTTGTTGGTTATCCAGACAGACATAATCATGTACAAAAATATCAAGCAAAAAGTAAAAATATGGTGGAAGAAAAATTGAGTCTTAGCTATGATAGTAGTAAATCAGAGTATGTGGCTGTACAACACAGACATATGGACCTAGTGGCATTTAGAAGTTGCATGAATTGGCACAAGGAGGTAACCTGGACAACCACCACTTTGCAGCTGAAATGCAAAGAGTAGATTTATTTCATTGACCTACGAACAACATTGGGCAGAGACCTGGAGGAACACAGGCTCTGTTAGGCTTAGTTCATCCCAGTGCAAAGAGGCACACAGCAGCACAGCCTCTGCTAGGCTTGGTTCGCCCGAGGGCACAGTGGGGTGACTGCTGCCTGCCCCAGTATATCTCATGCATGCACCACTCATTACAAGGCAGTGTTTTTGTGATCTTGCTCTCTCACAGCAAGAGGCTCGAGCATGTGGAGCGTTATCTCTGCGCAGGAATTCTACTTCTCCAAACAGGTAGATAATGAACACTTAGGCATAATAAATGGAATTTTACAATAGTAACAGTTGTAGCATTCCCGCCTGCAAGGTTACTTAGAGAGAAACTATTCTCTCCTTTCACCAAATCTTCTGGATTTAACCCTTTCTTGAAGATATTTGCTGAGCCTTAGCTGAAGTCTGAAGTATGCTTTGGTACCACTGCAATCACTGTCTTCCATCCAGTTGTCATTTTGGTATCAAAACAGGATTCGGAGTACGTGAGGTGTAATGTATTTCCTTATTAATATGCCTTGTTGGTCTATTAACTCATTAGCGTTAAAACTGCTGTTTTAACAGAGAAGCCAGATGTGTGTTCTGCAGCATCAGGTGGGTTTCTTTTGCATTTCTGATAGTTTTCCAAAGAGGTTTCTCAGTACTTTTGGAAGACAAGGTACAATATTTGCCTGTCATAAGATGCTTCTCTTATGGGATAGTATCACAAGATGATAACATCTCAGTCTGACATTACTGACCAAAATTGATACAAAAAAGGATGTTTTAGAACATGTGGACTTACTTATGCTTCAACTATGCAACTTTACGTTGTTACTATCTGTAATTTTATGACATGAATAAAGAATTTTAGGAGTTTAAAAATCACTTGCTACATTTGCTGTGTGGCACATGAATTCTTAAAAGGGCTTTTGGTCATTGAAGCTGGAGAGGTAGTGGGGCTCTTTTGATGCTACTGTAGAACGGTAACTGCGTGCTTTTGAATTCTAGGATTAGAATTATGGCAGAGCCTGTTAACATCATTATAGTTAAACTTGCCTAAGCATTTCCAATATAAACTTGTATTTCAGTGGTTTATAGCTGTAAAGGCCTGTTCCCAGCTTAAAGCTGACATGTAGTGGTTTGGCTTAGGAGAAGTGGGTGTGGCTATTGTACAAACATGTGTGAGGCCAGCATGTTTCTATGCACATTGTGTTTGTATATCTATAAATATATATATATATATATATATGTGTGTGTGTATGCCTAATATATACCTGCCCTTTATATATGCGCATATATAGGTGTGTAGGTAATATGAATGATTTTATTTTTGTTATAAGAGCTGCTTGCCATTTATAAAGTAAAAGTATAATTTTCCCTCAAAAGTGACCTGTTTATAAAGAGCTAGAACATGGAGAAATGAGAAAATTATTTATCATTATTGAACACTGAGTTTGTGATTTTAAAATTAATTTTCAGAATTCTTTCTCCCTGTGTCTTACTTTATCTCTCTTAACTCTTTTCTCCTACCAATAGAGATGATTGAAAATTACTTTTGCTTATAGATCAGTAGCAATATAGTCTATCTATTGTTTAATATTCAGTTAGCAACATTAGACCATTCCAATTAACTTTCTGAATGATATAAATAGTAGAGTGCTCATAAATGCAGAGATTTTGCATGTGTATGCTGTGAGTGGTAAGAAAGAAGATAATAAATGCTGCCAATTGTTTTGAAGCCATAAGCTTAATTTTTAAAGGGCCAAAAGAAAGACAGTGTTCAAAGCAGCCACAGGCTTCTGTCATGCAATTATCTCTGATCTGACTTGCCATACCAAGTATGGGAATCTTTCTTAGTCTCTATGATAATTACTAGTAGTCTGCAATTTACCAGCCCCACCTAGGAAGAACCTGATGCAGGTTACAGATTTTAGAATTTAAATGTTGACTGCAAGACCAATCATACTTAAAACAAACGGAAGTACAGAGAAATCATTAAATCCATGCATATTACTTTATCTCTGGCATCAGTTGCCAGGTGCTAATGCTTTTTGCTGTAGATTTGGTTTCAAGCTGAAACAAAACCCCACCAAAATTATGCAAACAAATTGGTGGCTTTATTTTCCTTTTTGTTTGTAGTTTTGTTTGTTTTGTTACTGACAGGAGTATGGTTTAAGGATCCCTAGCACTTTTCTTGTATGAGTAGTAGTTTGAGTACTTGCTGGTGACAAGCTCAGAGGAGGCTAAGAGAAGTTGTGTTCCTAAAAACCATGATGTTGCTGAGTAAAAACTATGCAGTCCTGCTCTTATGAGCAGTAGTGAGGAGTATGAGCAGTTGAGTGATCTATTCCTGAGCTCCATCTTTTGGCTCTGGGCAGGGAAATTTTTTGGTTTGTCACAGAGAGTTGGGTAAGCAGTATTGATTTGCCTCTGCTCTGCTTGCCTACCCCTGGCCTGGAGCAATAGTTTTGGCTACAACTATGACACCACACTGTGCCCAATTTTGGGCTGCACGTTTATGTCAGAGACGCAAAGTGAATCAGGCCTCTGCTAGCATTACTAGCAGGTAGGAGAATATGTTGTATGAGAAGAGGCTGATAGAGCTAGATTTGTTCAGCCTGGGAAAAGATATTACTAACTGAGACTAATCACTGTCTCTTGCTACCCGAGGGCGTGGTTGCAGAAAAAGACAGCCAAACCCTTGGGTCTCTCAGAAATAGGGAAAATATATGGAGCAACATTCACAAGTTGTAGTGATAGATTTAAGAGGAGATACAAGGAACAACAGTTATTGAGGATAAGCACTGAAACAGGTGGTCCAGGGAGCTTGTGGAACCTCCATCTCAGGAGGTGGTGAAAAGAGGCCTCTTCAAGCTTGATTTTTTTTTTTTTCCCCTGAGATTCCAAGCCTTCGGTGCTTTTACCTGTGCTACTCCCTTGGTTTTATGTTCTGTTACAAATGACACCTCCCCCTCTGTATTACCTGTATGACCTCATTCATGTTGCCATAGTACTTTGAGAGCTTTTCAATAATTAAAGTTGTTTTCAGAAAATCTGGGAAAGTAGTAGGAATGCATTCTTATTTTGCAGGTAACTAATTGGTGGGTATAGGGTACAGGAGATCTTTTGAAGAAACACATATATCCTAATTCCTTTCTCCTGTCCTCTCCCTTGCAAAGGTTAAGTAAGGAACTGTGCCCATATCTTTTGGACCTAAACCCAGTGTTCTAACATTTCACCGGCCTTTCCAACCTTTGCTTGTTTGTGATAGTAGGTACTAGCTACCTTCCAAGTTTGAAAGGTATACTCCAAATTTCTGGGCTGCTAGAACTAACAAAAATCTGTCTTTAATTGAAATAAGATATGGTATTCTGTTTTTTCCTCTTTGTTTAAAAAAAAAATACAAGCATTTTCATTATTACCTCTAATCCTGGAAGATTCAAGTTTCACATGTAGAAGTTCCAGTGCACTAAAAATAATAACAGCTGTTGAAATTGATGGTAGGGAATGGGATTTTTAGTCACAGCAGATCTAATACCCTGATAGAGGGTTATAATATTAGTCTGATTGCATATGGTGTCATCTTCTATGAAATGTTTTGGGAATAGACTGATTCTATTCAGTTCTTCAGAATTTGTTTCAGAAAGTGGTTAAGCCTTTGGAAATGCCCCCTGGGTACTCCTGCAGCATGATTAGTTCAAGAAAACCTGTATATATGCTATTGTGAAAGTGGGTGGTGGTGGTTTCATTTAGTGGTGCAAGGTTTTGTCCAATGTCAATTTTACTATTTGATTTAGTTGAATGAAGGAGACATATTTCTTATAATGTTTTTTTTTTTCCACTGGGAAATCGTTTTAGGTGATGTACAGTTACAATATGGGGCATTTCATTAGGGATTAAATTTAAGTGTGACTATCATGATTATTTTTCTAAGCATTTTCATCTTTCTGATGATGTATGTAGAGCTCAGAGTGAACCAACAGTATAGTATTATACAAGAAAAATGGCTTTAATTATTTTCTTGTGCATCTCCCAATCCCTTAAAAAAAATCCCCACAATAAGCAAGCAAACAAAATCCTCTTGCTCCTTCTTCATCCTTCAGTTCTACAACAAGTGTTCATGCTCAACTCTGTGGAAAAATATGAATCCATGAGCGAAAAATCACTTATGTGTTTTAAAATATGTAATTATTTGAAATAATGTAAAAGTAATTTAAATGGCTAAATAAGTGCAAAATCTGTTCCTTCTCCAAACATATGATATGCAGTTTATGATTGAATCTGTTTTAAATTAGTGTCTATATTTTTGGTTTGGTTTTCCACCTAATGTGTCCAAAGAAGCAATTCAATTTTGCCCATACAATTTCAACTTCAGCAGCCAGGTAATATATACAGATGATGAATTTTCTTATTTTTAATATAATACATTGAATGTTATGGTCACAGTGATGCTTGTGTAAATAATGAGTGATTCCAGTAAGTTCTGGGTAGATCTGTCCTACGTGAATGAGATCATAATTTGTCAGTGAAACTTCAAATTTTATGGCCAAACCATAAAAAAATATAGAGGTGGGTGTCCTTGTAAATATTTGTGCTTTTCAGCTGTTAGTTGAGATGAGGTAATAAACACTAATGTTCCTAATTTTTATGACGTATACTGAGATATTGTTGAAAATAGGAGTTCTTTTGCAAATCTTTATTTACACTATGGTTTAGAGCTTGTTGGACAAAAAAGCTGATTCTAGTGATGGCTTCCTCCTCTTATTTATTTAAAACTTTTGGCACATTGGAATAGGAATTCATTCTCTCACCTGTGATTTATACAGATGTTGTCTTTGTTGGGTGACTGGTCAGTTGTATTCAAAGTCACTTTCTGTGAACATAGCAATTAAGCATCTTTACCTTTAGCCCTTTTTGCTTATCACATGAAACCAGGGAACAGAGACCTGATTTTCTACTACATGTGTCAGCTACAGGCTCTTTAGAGAGGGATGTGAAAGACTGTGTTCAGACATTTCCACTGCAATGCTAATAATGTGTATCACTGCTTCTTACACATGGAAGAAGAAGACGGGGGAAAAAGAAAAGGATGGAAATAATCCCTTCACAGCATCTCCATGTCTTGATTCCAGTGTGTGTCATAGAGTAAATTTGGTTTAATGATTTGACAGAGGCCTAATTGCTAATTCTCTCTTGCTTTCAGCTGCAGGGGTATAGAAACTACCAGGAGGTAGTGTGGAGGAAGGCAGAGCCATGGTTTTGAAATAGATGTGTTGTGAGGAAGATCAGATAGAGGATAAGATGAGGGGAATCATACAATCATTTAGATTGGAAAAGACTCTTAAGGTCATTGAGTCCAATCATTACCCTAACACTGCCAAGTCCACACTAAACCATGTTCCTAAGTGTCACATCAACATATCTTTTAAATAGATTTTTTTTAAATAGAAAACATATCTTTTAAATATCCATTGATAGCAACTCAACCACTTCTCTAGGCTGCCTGTTTTGCTGTTTAATAACCCTTCTGGTGAGGAAATTTTTCCTAATATCCAAACTAAATGTCACCTGGCACATCTTGAGGCCGTTTCTTCTTGTCCTGTTGTGTGTTACTTGGGAGAGGAGATTGATGGAAATGAGTAATGACGTAGGATCTGTGAGGGAACAAGCCAGAAAATTTAGCTAGTGAACATATTCCAGGCACCATATAAAACCATGTGGTTTTGCATGGCTTAGTGAAAACCAGGAAATTTCTTTCTAAGCTTTCAAATGATGTATTTGACACCTCTGAGGATAAATTTTTTGAATTAATTAAGTTGCTGCAGTATCACGTTTTGAATATTATTTCTGGCTGTTATTATTTTAATTTTGTGTAGTGACTGAAAGCCACAGTAAAGGAGTAGTCTTCCAAAAGTGCCTAATTTGAGCAGGGACTGCATAGCCCTATGAAACAATTCCTATGGAATGCTTTTCTGTTTGGTCTTGTAAAGGGGATACTACAGCAATACTTGTTTTCTGAAGCTTGATAAACTTCATATATCGCAAAATTTCATTGTGTGAATCCATAATTTCTGGAGACTTGGATTATTGCCTTGTTGAAGGATTCTTTTCCCTTTATTTGGGAATGTGTGCATGTTAGATTGCTCTTTAGGGATCTGAGCATCCTTGGGAACATTGTAAAGTGGCAGAAGTAAATGGTAGACAAAAGAGATGAACATGTTCAGAGACTGTTGCAGTTGTTGGTTGCTTTTGTAACTTGTTGGAATATTTTGTAATTAGTAGTAGTTTGTATCTGGTTTTGTGGGACTTTTAAGCAAATTGACCCAAAAGTTCTTTTAATTAAGAACTTTAAAACCAAAATCCTGCCCAAAATTGTGAAACAAGTTTACCAAAGGCTTTATGTATTTTTGCACTGATTTAAAAGGGTTTTTTTTCACCTCTACTAGCAGGGCTTTTTTGAGTGAATTTCCTATGGACTGGTGCTAGAAGAGGCTGCTTTTCATGTTTTTCCTTTTCCTTCTCAAAAGTTAAATTTAAAATAGAGGCTGTGATAAGAGGAAATTCAAGTCAAAATTGGCTGTGAAGCAAGTGGAAGGACCACAGAATGCTTACAAACAGGAAGAAATACCTGTCTAAGATTTATGTTTCTCCTAGTCTGAGAGTGAGACTTTTCCTGCTGATTTTGGTATTTTTCCAGAAGTGTGATTCTCAGGTAAGTTCAAGTGAGCAACACAATAGGGGTTTTTAGATCTTTTGAAATACACAAATACTAAACTATTTACTTTGGGGCTGGGATTCAAGGTTTTGGGTTTTTTTCCTTCCAGAAAGCTTGAGAAGAAAGACAAATTAGAGGGGAAAAATAGGATAAACTCAAAAGAATCCAGACAGGACATTTAGAACATCAAAACAAAGTGGTGGAGATGAGGTGTTTCTCTGCAAGTAATCGTTTTTCTTGTAACCATGTATTTCTACGTTTCTCCACAAGGTTTCCCACAACTTATCACAATCATCTTCTGTAGTTAGTGGAATCATATAGGGGCTTTTAAGAATAATTCCTCTTCTATGGCCACCATAAGAGTTTGTAAGATTATTGTTTCAATTTTACTAATATTTCCTTTCTGAGTGCTAAGTGATGAGATAGGGGTTAAATGAGGCCTTCACCACTACACTGCTTAGCAGTGGGGATTTGGATCTTGTGGTTTTCCAGTGGTTTAGGGTTAGTTTCTGTTCACTAAAATTAAGCTGTTTCTCCAGGAAATTCTTATACAAACAAAATCTGGTGGTAAAAGCTCTGACTTTATATAAATCAGGAGATATGAATGCCTCTCTCATCACAACTGGGGGTTTATTTATATTTGGGGTTTTTTTGAGACCTTCTGCAAGTACTTTATGATATACCGTAATCATTGCCTCTGACTGGCAACTTTATCTTCTAGATCTCAGTTTAGTTTTTGGTCTTATTTATGCTTGAGCTCTTTGAAAACTTATCTCAAGGTGTCTTTTTTAGTAGCACTGGCACTTTGGATTTTTCCCCACTTTTTTTCAGCTGTTGCAAGTCTTTATTCTCAGTTCCTTAACATTCACCCCCTCTATGCTATTGTACATTTAAGTCTCTTTTCCTCATATATTGTAATTTAGTACTAGCTTTGATCATGACCATTCAGTTAAGTCTCCCTCTGCTTAATGACTCGGATCCTATACTTCCTGTATTTGCTATTCTTCCTGTTTCTTTGCTGTCATATCAATCTGTCATTTGGGAGACTTCATTCCTGAAGGACAGTTTTATTTAATTTGTAATGTTAAGCAGCTATTTGAAGTTAGAATATCCTTTTCACTTGAACATTTTGCTAATCTCTTTCTTGCTATGCTCACCAACATCTGCTAGAATGGGGCTTCTTAGGGGCCTAGGTCACATTTCAGTTACTTTTGGTGAGAGGTAAGAGCCAAAACATTTCAGTGCCTCATGATCAATTGCTAGTTGTCTAAGCAAAGTTCTGATATTCACTTGCCATGTGAGGTCTGAGGTTTTCCTCTAATTTTGGCAGCAGTGGGCTTCAAGCTCTTCTACGGGCCTTTTCAGGTCTGAGTTTGGCCTATCATCTTCAGGAGACACCAGCATGCGTCAAAAGGCATAATTTTCATCTGTCACGTGTTCTGTGCTTTTAGAAAAGTTAATCCAGAGTGTTTGGCTAGTGTTACTGTTTTGACATTTTAATGGTGATTACCTAAATTTGCTTCTGAAGCCACGGCTTAGCTGTGGTCATGGTATTCAATAAGCTGCTGCTCCTGTTTGGCTAAGAGCGCAGTACTTATTTTTGAACACTACCACCATCACATGCTGGCAGCTTTGGACCTATTTTGCCAAGGAATATAATTTCTTCTTTTGATCTGGCTTCTTTCCACTGTGTGTCACTTCCAGCTGCTTTACACACCACTGTAGTACTGTGTGGTTTTTTTCCTTTGAAATTAAACAGCCTTCTGCTTATTTGGTTTGTGCAAGAACATTTGGACATGAGTGTTTAAGTGGTTTATCACACTTCCACAAGAAAGCTTTTTATTTTTAGATGAGAAATTCTGTTTGTTTACAAGGCCTGGTGGATGACAGGACTGCTAAGAATAGCTTGAGCAATGTAACATTTTTAGCAAAGTACACTTTTTTTGGTAGATACTCTAGGAAACACTTGGTCCAGCAACTGTAGAGAGATCTTATGATCCTTCTCTGTTATTTTTGGAGTGTGTGTGTTGAGAGGATTGGCTTACCTTCTCTTTTGATTTTTTCCCTGTAATAAGACAGGAAGGGACATAGTTAGTACTGTCTTGCACCTTTTGCTTGAAATAAACTCCATGGATACTGACTTGAGTCGCAGATGTTTTGTCCTGGAGGCCTATCAACCTTAGAGATTTAGTTGAGCTAAGTGATTTTCATGATAGGTTTAAGTCAGTCCAGCTTTTAGGCAGTGATTGTATTATGTGCCTGTTTTGCATTGAAATCAGTCTCAAATGCTAAATGTTCACAATGACAGTGTTGAACTAATTTCTAGTTTGTAGATCAGCTTGCTTAGACCCAGGCCAGTAACTTTACAAATTGTTCTAAATGTCTTTTTATTTCTGCCTGAACAAAAAGTAGTCTTAAAAATCCCACGCTTTTAATGGAGTTGACCGTGTTAACAAGTAATTCAGCACCAATGTATTGGATGAAGAAATAGTCTGAAGTAGTCAGTATGGAGACTCCTACATCTAGAGTCTGTACAGTTGGAGAGATGTACTTTTTACTTGATTTAGTCTGACTCTCTGAGCTAAATATTCCTTCCTCAGCATTGAAGCTGTTCATAAGAGTGCTTATTTTTTCACACATTTATGTTAGTTTTGGATTGAAATGGGGCACAACTGGAACAGAAATTCCTCCATAGTTTCCACAAGAGATAATCCAGTTTGCCTGCACCTAAATCTCCCTGAGACCTGAAACAGATTGGAACATGTTAATGACTGAAGGACTTGCTTTAGAAACACACTGTTGATCCAACTGAAAAAACTAATGGAGACATAAGCATTATCATCCTCAGAAATAAACTCTTTTACCAAACGAAGTAGTTAACATACAAAGTGGAATGCTGTTTTACTCTACTATTTAAATGTAGTAACCATGTAGTTAACACCAATGGGGATATCTTATAGGTAGGAATGTGATTTTATCTAAAACAAAGCCTGAAACAAGGTAGGTTTCATTTGCTCATTGTCACATGAGCACCAGAACAGGTATGATGTCGAAGAAGTCTGTCCGACAGTTTGGCACAATGATGTTTCTGTCCGGACATTAGGCTGTGGATTGATTGTCATGACACAAAGGGCATGCTTCAAGTCTTGACATCTCCTGAGTTCATAGCTTGTAGGTTGCCTTTTTGGAGATAACAGTGTTTTCGTTATTTTCCCCTTTGTGAGTGGTCATGCTTTGATCACTGCTCTTTGTCTCTGGATCTCGATATCTTTTTGAAGCCTGAGTGACCTGGGAGCTTCATAACCTGCTAAATTATGTGCCGTTAACACAGGACATTTTGAGAGCATTGTCTGCTGAGTGTTCCTCCTCGTGCTATCACACCCAGGCATTCCCACTCATTCTCCATTCACGCATACCATTGTAGTTTTCAGCAGTCCTCCTGCCAAAGATCAAACGCTAATGAGATGTTATATTCTGTGACTTAGTTTTTATTCTCTCTACTACATTTTTTCTGAAAAGTTTTTTTAAAAAGTTAATCTTGTGACAACTTGTGGCTGTGTATTGAATTTGGACTAGGAGAGCACAGGGCAGTTTTTGGCAGGACATGTAGGCCAGTGTCAACCTTATAAGATACAGGTATTTAAGGCATGTGGAAATACAGAGAGGAGGTACAAGTGATTCTGAATCCTTTGTCTTGTGTCAGCAAGATAAAGATGCTGATCAACAGAGTACACTTACTTTTTCTCTGAAGAATATATACCACTAAGTTAAACAAGCCTACTCAGGAGCCTGTGTGACCCAAGAAGACTCAGACAATGCAGAAGAAACCATAACAGAACATGTGACTACATTGAAACTAGCACGACAACCGGGTGATGAGCCAATAATACTTGCAAAGCCTCTTGCTTGGCAACAATCAAATCAACTTGGAGACTACTGAGACTTAGCTAATTTTATGTTCAACTAACTGGAACTCCTGCAGAGGGCAGTGAGTAGAAGTAATACTGCAGAGAAAAGGTGGTGAACTGAAAACATAATGAAAACCAGCACATTGATATCATACCCATATCTAAGAAGCGTGGAATGACTATGCCAAGAAAGGATTTTGCCATGAGAGCAGGACCTAGCAGAATTAGATTAGTAAAACTCTGAAGCAGTGTCTGTTTCCTGAGAGCAGCTTGATATGATTAAACTTTTTGTGAGTTGACATTAGCAGGAGCTAGACACATCACATAGATCTGGGCAAGTGTTTGAACCAAGTAACTTCGATCTGAGATATTGATAATTTAGATTTTTTGTTAAGTATCAGCCAGAGGATATAATTGATGGAGAAAAGAGCTCCAAAAAGCTGGTAAACCAGACCTCCTAAGCTTTCCTTGCTCAAGTCCAGCATGCGCAGTTTTCAGTTTCTTCCCAACTCCCTCTTTTCCTGTATCATTGTAGTGTGCAGTAGAATCTACCAAATTGTCATGGGTACCGTATCAAAACCTTCCTTAAGTGGTTTCTGGGTGAGACTGACTGATGCTTTGAGAGCTGATGGAAGCAGCTTTAAGATATATGAGGCAGAGGAAGATTTCAGAAAGTTTGAAGTAAGGCAGAAATTACTTCTTGTATATGTTCTGGCTGACACTTTGTTCTTTAGCTTTTTTGTTAATGCTGTGTTTGTTGGAAGGCATTTTCCATCAAGGCTGAAATGTTTTCTTGGCTGGCCTGGAGACAACATCCTGTGCTGATAGGTGAAGGCTGACTTTCAGCTGCTCACACCAGTGTGACCTTCTGGCTGGACAGTGCAAACCACCTGTATTCAGTATGCACTGTGTAAAACTGGAAGGTTTGGTTTTTTGCACAGAATTTGGATTAGGTTTCAAGGCTTTCAGTATCTCTGTCATACACAAAATTCTGATTGACCCTGTAGTGACATGCAGCATGGGGAGAAACTGAGGAACACTGATGTTTATCCAGGGAATTAAATGTCAGTCAGGTTATTCCAATTTTGCCACATGAATTCCTCTAGGAAATAGGAGACAGGATGTACTGTACCACCTTACTCTCAAGAGCAAAAGGAATGTTGTTGCCCATGCTTGCTTATCATAAATATTTAGTACTGCATATATTAATGGAAATGTATATATATATATATATATAGTAAGAGAGAGATATAGGTATTGATATAAATACATATAAAACCCTCAAACCCTATCAAAACAGGAAACATCTTTGCTTCTGCTTTTTCCGTAGAGGAAGGATCAAAGAAGAAACAATGTGCAACAGATGTTAGTCACATGGCTTAATGCAGTATGATATATAAAATACATACAGAATACAAAATACATGCAGAATACAAATTTGCTTCCAGTTTGATGGTTGTTAGTAGATTATCACAACTGAAATCTGGTCAAAATAGTCCAAAATTACAGAAGTATAAGACAACTTAATTACTCCTCCTCACACATTTAATTGATTGTGAATGTTAAGGCTTGAAGATGACTTTCCAAACTTTGTGTATGTGTTACTTAAACCAGTGCTGTTCAGTCATGAGCTTTTGTTTATAGACTGTGTATTTCACGACTGATTTTTTGA
Organism: Melozone crissalis; assembly: GCF_028551555.1. Classification (NCBI taxonomy): domain Eukaryota; kingdom Metazoa; phylum Chordata; class Aves; order Passeriformes; family Passerellidae; genus Melozone; species Melozone crissalis. The sequence goes on along the minus strand of NW_026535783.1, from coordinate 35,728,290 downwards.
AACGTATGAAGACTGTTAAAGGATTAAAATAATGAGTTCTGTAGCAGTCCATTTTTATTTTACGATTTATACTAATTTATTAATGTTGCTGTAAAGCTTCATGAAAGTAAGATTTTATTTTCTACAGTTGCAGGAAACTGGTATTTTTCAGTTGTCAAAGTATGAAAAAATCATGTTTTACCAGTAAAAGTGTGTGCACTCTATCTCAATTGGTATTGCAGCAATAGTCACTTGAAAATTATGTGTATTTTAACAGTCTTTCTTATGAATTACATGTTTTCATTATGATAGCATTGCTGTTTTAGTTAACTAACATTCAAGTGGGAAGTGCTTCAAAGGCTAACCAAAGCTATTAGGACACGTACATTGATACAAACCTTATACCTTGTGTAAGAGAGTGTAAACCTGCCCCCAGAGACTTCATAGGGAACACAGTAGTGTAACAAAAACCCCTTCAGAAAGTGACTTTAATGGTAAATGGTTGGGTTTACTGCTTAGTTGGACTACAGAAGTTAATAAAACTAAATCAAAAAGGTGTGTTAAGGTAACTCTGCATTGTGCTTTCGTTTGCATACACATGCTACCTGTAAATTATTAACAGGTATAAGCTATTGAATACATTGCGTATTTGGTGTGAAACTGTACTGTGCAAGATTGGATAGTACACTCTAGACACTCAGAATTTATTCTTTTAAAGAAGAACAATTGTGTCTTCAATTAAAACCTGAGAAGATAGGTGGCAACTTTTTGTAGAAATGTGCAAAGAACTTTTCTGGTGATTAATAGCAGTGTTACCAGTTTACTTAATGCAAAAGACAGAGTCCCCTTTTCTGAGGGTTTTTTCAATTGTCTGACATTAGGGGCAGAGCATGGTGCTATTTTAAAATAGAATCCAACTTTATCCTTAGCAATGTCTGGCATTTCCCAGCAAAAGAACGTCTAATTAACATCTGCATAACAAGTTCAAAATGTGCTGAATTTGTTACATTTGCACTCTAAATTGATTATTAATATAGTATTTCAGGAGTGTAGAACAGGAATTATTTCTATTTTTCTCCATTTCAAAGCAAATCAGTTTTTTACTTGTGTCTTTCTCTTTAGTCTTATATTATCTTAAATATGATCTATTGTGAAAGGAAGGAATGGAGTTTGTTATTATTTTGTGCCAGCATCATTTTTTTATGACTGTATATTTGTGAGTGTTGTAATATTTAAACTCCTTTGTAAAATTATATTCCAAATTGCTTAACAGGAATGCTGAATGTGTCAAAACAAAAATACCTTTCCAGTAATAACCAGTATAAGTAGAAAACAACACAGCTGTCAGTTTTTTACTTGATGCAAACATTCATTATTATATTTTCCCTCTACTTACAAATAATGTCACGCACAAATCACATTATTGTGATGGCAGACCATTAAAAATTGTGCAAGCCTAAAGATTAGGAGGGCTTCACTTCTCTTTTTTTTTCTCTGTGGTTTACTGTTACTAAGAATGAATTTTAATATAGATTAATTTTAAGTTAAATGGATGACACACACTGAAGATGACATAATCTTGTAGCTATATTTCCACTAAGAGAACTCTTGCCATCTTTAGATGTACTGCCTCTTCTCGGTCTATTCACATTTAGTCATCATTACTCCCACAGGTTTTCTCAGAATTGCCATAACTTCCCAGTCTCATGTAAAAGTCAACATTCTCCACAGTTTGCATTCTTCACATTTTGAGTAATACATATTTGGTAGTTTCTGAAAGTATTGCTACCTAAATGCCTGGCTGAGGCGTGACCAGTGTTCTGCTGTGTGCCACTTGGAAGTGAATATGTTCTCTGCTTTTCTGAAAGTGCTCAGCCCTCCTCAGGTCACTGCACATGCTTCCTGGCCAGAAGAAATTTCATAAATGTAACTGGCCTAAAAAACTTTGATTCTATATAATATATCCTGCTCTTTTGAAACACCTGCATAAATCTTGTTAATGGTAATGGGCATTGCATGCTTACAAAGAGGGAGAAGGACAACCATGTGTCTGAGCTTTATATCGTCCTTGTGATGTCGTTTGTAATGATTTCTCTCTTGCATTCAGGGGCAAATTTTTCTTCACAGGGTTCATATTGACAGTAGGAGGAAAGCTTTCATAACTGCAGACTGTAATTTTTGTTTTTAATTACATATCCATACTATATAACATATGTATCAGTGCTCAGAACCCAAGATTATTTGAGCCAGAGAAATACCTAAATAGAGAAACATGGGCAAAATGGTTATAAATATGCACGTAAATTTAGATATCTTAATCTAACATAATACATCTGAAAAGGCAAGGCATACTTAAGATGTTGATCTTGGCACTTGGAAAAATAACAGAAATGTGAGCATTCCTGATCAGTTTATAAATATAACTTTTCTTTGGGTAAAAAAAACCCTGAAATCAAACCTTGAATTAAACTATCAGTCAATGGGTAGATGTTCTAGAAATCTTACCCTCTACCTCATATTTTTTGCGTAGCCAGATGTAGGTAAGCACAAGTCATCCAGATCTGAATGTAATATTGTTGTGCTGTAATCTTGTTGTGAAGTTAATGATCCAAGATCAGATTTTAAAAGGGCTGTTATGATATTAAAGTTTTCTTAGTCTGCCTGCTTGTTCCTTTTGATTAGATTTTGCTTTTAGTATTTCATATTGATACAAGAATAAATCCTTCATGTTTATAAACTGTTATCACACTGATCTTTTATTTTTCTCTTCTTTACTTGACTGAAAGTGTGAGACACATTATAAATCATAACTAGCCACTTTCTCACAGCATTTTAGCATTCTGTTTTCCACATGTGTATGGCACTTTGCCCTGTGATTTTTTGAATAATTGGTTTTATGTCTCTTTATGTTGATTGAAAATGAATCCATGATTTGCGATACAATATTTCTACTTCTCTGTATCTTTTACATGTGCCATCCATATAGTTACCACTAATATTGCATATATAGTGAAAAAGATTGCAATATATGTGTCCAGTGTGTGTTTTAAACAGTTAAAATGTTCAGTCACTTTCTTCCTCCAAAGGTATGGGTGCTTCTAGTAGTTGGGCTTTTTGAAATTAAGACTCCAAAAGAAAGACATTTTTCGATGTTGCTTTTTTAAATATCATTTTATAGAATGTTTTTCTACATATGGGCAGTGTGTTCCAAATTATCTGCTTGTGTTAATAGGTATGAGATTGTATTATGGTTAACCTAGGTATTGTATTGTATTATGGGTAACCTGAGTAAATCATATGGCTACATTCAAATCTGATTTGTTTACCTATTAATATTCTCATTTCCAAAAGCATTGCGAACAGTGTGGATGAATTTAGTTGTATTCTTTGTATTTAGTATCAAGGGACCAAGATTTTTTCATCTTGTGTAGATCGTGAGACTAAACTAGCAAATTTTGTCATTTCAACTGCTTCCTGACACCTCAGTTTTTCATCTGACTTGGCTGAGTTCACTTGACTAATCTGGCAATATTGGAGTTACTTTAGGTATTTGCTCTGTGCAGCTAATCTGTGGTGCTGTCATCTGGAAATAATCCCAGGATCTCCTAGACACTGTGGTCTCAATACTTGTGCCAGAAGAACAGTTAGCTATCTGTGGACTTTTGAAGGAGAAAGAAGGAGGTAGCATCCAGGATTTTGTTTATGGTCATGCCTGCCTTCTTGGGTTCTGGTCAAAAGCCATACAGGTTTGAAATAGATTACATGGCGTCTCCTCTGAGTGACTGTCAGTGCACATGTCCCACTTTGGAGTGTAATTGCACCCGTGCAACTGAGCTGATACAGCATTTTCTAGGCAAAAGAATCTATCTTCCACCCATCTAGGGTTTTTTTGTGCTCTGCACTGAATGCAGGGAGAGCAACGTACATCTTCCATTCTTTAGTGTCTCTCAATTCTGGCTTTTGCTAAGTAAAGTTTCCTGTAGCTTCTAGTCTGTAGGCTTACCTCTTTTAAGTTTATGAAAGTAATTTTTTAAAAACCCAAGCAAACAAGCTTGTAAACAATCTCAAATTGCAAATATCTAGACCTTGTGTGGTATTTTAAAATCTGAGTTTGCAAAATCTGTGAATATGTATTGTATACACATGCATTTGTCTTACATTAAATCTATGTGATTGTGCTCCTGCAATACTTTTGTTCATGATTCTGTTTCACTCTTTCCATGGGAACTACACAAAGTTGAATTATATGCAGCATTTTAAAACCAAACTGCCTTTTCCCAAGTGCATAATTCAAAGGAAGAAAAAACCAGTGTTCAGATTGAAAGAATTGTGCTGATATAGTCTGATGCTACAGTTCTGTAGTTCCACTAGAGAGAGACAAGGAATCTCAAGATAATTTACTTTTCTAGGCCATTAATAACTTGCTGCTGCTTACAACTAAGAGAAATTAACTAAGAGACATGGATGTGACACTGGCAGGCTCATTAAAACTTTTCAGTGGATTGAGGAGTGCCACGTACTGGCTTTTAAAATTGGCTGGGGTTTTTCTGGTTAAATTATCAGTGTTCTCAACTTTGTTAAAAATATCTGCTCTCTTAATTTTTTTTTATTAAGTCAGAAGAGCACAGTGAAGGTCTGGCAAAGGCCAACATGTGATGGTTTCTTGCTACAGAATGTTTAAATTGAATGTGACCTGTATCATTCACCAACAAGGAACTTGCATATAAGGATGGGTTGTGTGGGGTTTTTTTGCATGTTACTAATTGCAGAGAGCAGTGTGCTGCTCCAGGAGCTGTTGAAGAAACTGCAGTAGTTTCTATCACATGTTCATTTATTTGAATTATGTGTTTTTTTATTTGTGGGGTGTATATTGTAATGTGTTTTGCACTGCCAATTTTTTTTGTGTAATATTTGGGCGCAGTGAGGGAGTGTTTGAGATGGTCTGTGCTTCCATGTCCTCAGGATGCTGCAGATACCCACCTCCCAGTTGTTTTACTCAGGTGGTACAGGCTCTGCTTTCCCACTGTTTGATTGATAGACTTATGTAAGAAGGAGTTGCTGAGGTTCAGCTGGATTCTCACAGGAAGCTATGAAAAAATTAGTGATGTGTTATCTGATTCTACTGGTGAGAAAGAATGCTTGCTTCTTTAGGAACTCTCATCTTCTACTGATTTAATAGATTCTGCTAATGCTATGACATCATAGTTGGAGACAGCTTTTTGTAAGAGGCACATTTTTATTAATTTGTCTGAGAATTACTGGTCAATGAGTGAATCTTCTCAATTTAGAGCCTTCTGTTTTAGTTTGGGGTATGGGCATTGAGGGCCTGTTGTCTGTCATGACAAGCCAGTTGTTGGATTTTTTAATGTGTTTAAATTGTAAACTTGTCCAAAGCTTTATGTGTTTAAATGCTGCATAGATATGAATATCATAATAAAATTGTAGTCTGAGATACATGGATGTCTCTCTCCCACTGAAATATCAAGAGTTATATGCACACGTGTGAAGAACTGACCTAGGCTTTACGCATTTTCTCAAATAGTTATAAAACATGAACATAATTTTCTTTTATCTCTGTATGAGGATCCCTAAAAGAGCTCAAAACAGTCAAGAACAACTTCTTCACAGATAAGTACTGTGATTATCTCAAGTGTTCACCTTCTACATTGCATTTTTTGCTTTATTTTTTTTCTTTTCCAGCTTTGCTCTTGCCTTTTTAAATTATTTGTATGCAGGATATGTTTTTGACTGGCAAGAGATCCTAAGCTGATGAACTGTTTTGAGTCTGATTAGAATCTTGCCCACGGACAGTAACATAAGCATCAAACCTCTCATGCAGCCAGCCCTTATGCCTCTAGGGAAAACCAGTTTGTTAATGGCTTTGCTTATGCTTTCTGCATTTATAGCATACTTGTATGGCTGTTTCTGCTTTGATACTAAGACCATTTCATATTTCATCCAAATTATCAAATAAAGCAGCAACACTGCAGTGACGAAGAAAACAAGAGGCTGGACAGTAACAGGTTTATGATTGAAATTCTTCCAGTTTTTCAATTCTTAGACTAATATCTGTGTTCAAGAGTTGCCAGCAGTTGTCTACACTAACTGGAGAACTATTTATTTACATATTTATTTGTTTTATTTTATTTTAATTGAAAGAAAATCCTTCTGAACAAATAAACAAAGCTGATAAAGTTTGAGAGTTAGTAAGCCAAATGATTCTTGACATTCAGCAGAAGACTACATTAATTGGGTGATAGCATAGCTCAACCTTTCTGCATATCACTACTTCATCTTAACCTAAGGAAAAATATGTATTTCTTCACAAACTTTCAGCTTAGAAACAGTACAGTATTCCTTGAAGAAAAGTCTGCTCTGCATATTCAGAATAAATCAGCATTATAGATTAGGGATTTCCTTTATTGGGCTATTTTATGCCTAAACACAGATTTCTCATGAATGCAGGACTTAAGATAGGGGCATGTTTGTGGGGGAGCATTTTTCCCATCAGCTGCCACTTCCTTTCTCAACTCTGTGTCTGCTCCTGTGTGTATATATTAATTGTATATTTCGTTTTGGTCTGGAATACTCCCTGATCCTCCTGACAGAACTGGCAAATGAGACTTGATTGGAGTCCTTGTCCTCTTTGGGGAGTGTGGGTTAAGGCTTCATAAGAAAATCTAAGATGGCCGCACAGGAGAGCTCTCCTAAGAGCTTTGTGCTTGCAGTTGTGTACACAAACACAGACACCTTCGGAGTTTGCCAATGTTCTTGGATAAGTTTCTGCTTGTTAATGCAGCAGAATTAAACTGCAAGGACAATATTAATAAGAGCTTGAAGGAAACAGCTGGTAGTTGAGGATCTTACTGAGGGAAAAGAGCTGTTTCATGGTCATGTGTGTTACTTCTGCCTTACATCTGGTTCTTGTAACAAAGCTGAACATGGAAATACAGGGGATCTGAAGGATGCTTTGAGACCTGTCTTTTTTGGAAGAGTGAAGAGGACCACATAATTTATTAATAAACTCACATACGTAGACATTTTAGCCCTTTTGTTGTAAAGCTGGGATTTAAAAAGATAAAGGCTTTAACCCTGTTGGCAGATGCTAAGCTTTGTAACAGATTCAGTTTGAGTATAAATGTAAAATATGGTTGGAGGGTCCTGTGCTGCCTTTTGCCACAGTTGTTATACAGTGGCAACTCTTGTTGTTGTCATATATAGCAGTTTTTACTGCTTTAATAAAAGGCAGAGAAGTGTTGGTAGTGCACCAAAACACCCCAGTATTCCCCACACTGTGAGGCTCACATAAGTTATTTAGTATTTACTTGATAGATTTAAGACACCCATACTGACACCAAAACTCTTGCAAAATGTCTGCAAGCTGGTTAATTTCTGTTAATTTGGTGGTTTCAAATGACCTTGTTTCATTTTGCTATCTTTAGCTGTTTCATCATAAACCACAGGAAAAATGTTTTCTCACTATTATTGTGACTGCTTTGAGCATAGTCCTATACCTGTGATCACAGAGGACATTGTTGCAATGGTCTGCTGTTTTATATGTGTTTCTGTGGGAGTTTTTTAAACTTTCTATTTTAATCTTATTCTTTATTTATTATCTGCTTAGAAACCACCCTCTTGATCACATAATTTTCAGACTTCTGAGATTTGAATGCAGTGAATACATGGAATTCTTAATGGTGGGTGATTTTAGTCTTTAGAAAACCCCTCAAGCAATGGCATGGATTTCTTGATGTTTTGTTCCCCTTCTCCTTTTTGAAAAGGTTGCTTGATTTAAAAATGTAAGGCTGGTTACTATTGTTTTTATTACTAATGCTCAAATATCAAAGCAGGTGTTCCAACAGACTTTACTTTCAGCTAATCATTATAACCTGCTTATTGTAAGCTCAACTGGTGTGAGTTAGCTCTCTTTGGCAGTAGATTATTTCTCTTTCCTGAGGTGTAGGAAGCTTTTCTAATTTCTTCCTTGACGTGCAAGTACAAGCAGAGAAGACTGAATAGGACTGATTTGATACAGTGTTTTGTCATGACACGAATATCCACATGCTTGTTTTGACAATGTTTAATGGAATACATAAGAACATTGATTAAATCACAATGAAAAATGTGTTGAAAGGAGAGGAAACATTATAGGACACATTGTGGGGAATCTGGGCTGTAGTAATATTAATGTTTTAGTTTATCCTTGAACTGAGACTGTAGCACCAAATGCACTGATAAGGACAATAAAATGAGGGATGGTTATTATAGTTTACTTATACTAAACATCTAAAAAAAATTTATTGCTAGCTTTTGCACTTTCTCTGCCACTGCCAAAGTTCTAAGGTTTTTGTATTGTACGCAGAGCAGATTTCTCTGATGTATCTAGGTGATGTTCAAATTATTCTGCATCCCTCTTATAGGGAAGAATATTATTTGAAAGGTGCAAGCAGATGCCTGTGCCTATATGAGTAAAGGAACAGTTTAGTTAGAACTCCTAAAATACACTGAACTACATCAGTTGCACTTTGCAAACAATTTCATCTGAAGTGTCCTTCCATCTGTTCTAGCCAAATAATTGCAACATTGTTTAATTTTTAGAAAAAAATGCTAATGACAAGCATCCATGCTTTCCAAAGTGGATCTATACTACCATTAAATGCTAAACATTTAATACAGTTAAAAATAGATTTGCCTGCCTTATTTTACATTTCAGTGATTGAATTTCTGATATAGATTTCTTCTGATTGTGCTGACTAAGGAAAAGTTGGGTTGTTGGGTGTTTTCTTTGAGAAAGGATGAATAGTTGGAAGTACAGAATTTTTCAGTGTTTTGTCAAAATACAATAGTTTGTTCCATAAAAGTTAGCACTTCTTGCTTGTGGATCATTATATTTGACTGGAAATTTGAATTTTTAATTTTGTTTTCATTTTTACAAGAGCTGCTGTGTGATGCTTTACAGTCAGAGTGTTGTCATATGTATTTTCTCTGCACACACTCATGCTTCCCACCAGTTTGTGGCTGTTGTGGACTCACTTTTGGACCAATGCGGATCTTGTGATATAGGCTGAGAGTTAAGCTGTTAAAATAGGTGGAGGCATGTGTGCAAGAACAGTTTCTCCTTAGGGAGATCAGAAGGAGAAATATACTGCTGAGTGTGCTGCCATGGGCAAGAAAAGGGTGCTGTGTGTTTCCTTTTACTGTGAGGCAATTGCGTCTGTGGAGGATTTGGCATAAATGAGTTGGGATGAATGGGTTTGAGTATATAAAAAATCTGCCTGGAGATTGTGGTTTATGAATAAAATACCAGCTTTGTTTTCTCAGATAGTTTTTGTGTTTCCTTTGTCTGTGGTAGCATGAAGGAAAGAGGTGGTTTAGCTTCTTTCAATTTAAAGAACAGTCTGACTTTTTGCTGGGTGGCAGGCATCTGGTTTGTGATGACAGTCTGCTCTTTCCACAATATTGTGTAAATTCTACCTCTGCTTAACAAAGCAGGTGTATGTGCTTTGTCTATAATTATTTTGACTTCTAAGTCTAGTTTTAAATGTTGAAACATTTTGAATGGTGAAGTAATATTCATTTGATAATGTGACATTTGTGATATGATGCTGCACTGGTATTTATTAAAGTTTCATTTCCCTTTAATTATAGAATAATTTTAGATTTTCAAGTATCTCTGAGATTACTTCGAAAATTGTTCTCCTCTGCTTAAATTGTTTTAAAATAAAAATTAAGGTGATGTTTTTGAATTATAAGAAGCCAGTACAGTGAATAAAATTTATGGTATACAGAGCTATTTTGTCTAATAAACATACAGGTATTTGCTCTTAGGGATATGGGGGTTTTTTGTATGATCACCAGGTTGGTAATGACAGATAGTGAGTTAAAGCAATGGATAATTCTGAATAGCCTTGTTAGTCTTCTTGACAATAACTTTATAGACCACCAAAAGAGAGGTGCATATCATTTGGTCACTGAACAATTTTTTAGCAGCCTAAATTAGACTTTAGCATGTTGAAATGTAGAAAGCAGTTTGTTGTCAGTGATAGAAGTGGCTTTGCTATTATCTTCTACATCTTACCAATGTATCTTCCAATATTTAGTAGACTTCTGTCTTTACACATAAAAGTTTTTGCACTTTTGAGGGCTAGCTGAAGCACCATTCTATTTTACTTAAAGTACAATGCTACAGAAAAAAAATGCAGCATATCAGAAACAAAATTGTTAGTTTAGGAAGAATGCAAAATTATTCCTAAGTGGCTGTAGAACATGACTTTCAACTGTTTGGGGAAATTCTTTCTCTTTCCTACTGGCTTCAGTAGCATAAAAAGGTAAAATAATCTTCAGGGCCAGTGCTGCTTTTTTTGATCTTGTGTGATTTATTTCTAAATGCTAAACATTACATATTGATAGTACATAGTATGTATGTAAAGGCATATGTATATGTATAGTGCAAGTTATGTCTTGGAACAAACAGATAACAGAGAAATTCCTCTTTCTGAATCCTACTATTAAGTTTGAGTTATCATGTTTTCTTTGCACAAATTTGATAGACTAAATATGTGCTGAAACCATGCTAAGAAAACAGGTTTTATTCACTCACTACTCTAGAACAATTGGAATGCTATAATAATTCAGTGGCACGAAGATGCCTGATTTTAAAGAAAATCTGCCTTTGTTGCAAGGAAAGAGTTGAGGATAAAATGAAGTTGTGCTATTGATCTACAGTCTCTGTGAACTCTTAGCTTCACATAATTTTCTGAGAAAAAAGATCTATTGGCAAAGAAACTAGAATTCAGCAAATTATATTTATGCATTAAACGACTTCTTTTTTCTTAAAAGCCACAGTGGACACAGCCTCGTACAGCTGGTACACATACAAACAGTCTCTGCATAACAGCTGTTTACATTTTTCTTAAAATATCTAAAAATATCTGATTTTCATCAGTTCCTGTTGTTACTGTCTTGTCAGGTAGTGCCAGATTAGATAGGTTTTTTTTCTTAAAACTTAACTTTTCCCGTGGCCAGTTGTTCTGGGCTAATATATGTATACATATATACATGCAAATTTTTTTAGCTCCCAGAAAATAAAATGTACTGCAGTCACAGAGGTACTTCTTCTCTTTGTGAGGAAAAACAGCTGCACCCTGTTTGTATATGTCTGTATAACTAATATTTGTGGTGAATTCTCAGTTAATTAAATTTAAACCTGCTGGAGTTATAGCTATAGAGTGATGGCTGTCAGCAGGAGCAAGGTCACTGAAAAGCTTATATCTCCAGAACTTGGAACTGAGCCCTGAGAAATGCACTGGGAGATATTGTCCCTTGGAGAGCCAGGCCATGGAGAAACTAACAGGTTCTTATTTCTACCTGTGTCTAAGGAGTGGTGAGGACAGCATGGTAGACCTAGAGGTTTGAATCCAGTATATAACCTCAGTACAGAATTTATGTTTTTAGTTGTTTTCTACTCTAAAACCAACAAGCTATATTACCTTTGAAGTTTCAGTCAAGCAAATGTGTACAGTTTGCCACACAGTCATACTCAAAGCCAGTCTCAAGGAGTGTTTTTCCACTTTAAAAATGTAAAGCAATTTATAACTATCTATGGAGATTGACTAGATTTACAACAGAGTGACTGGATTTGGCTGTCAAATTGCTAGCTGTTTGGAAGCTCACATGGTTCTCCCTGAAAAATTACAGTTTACACAACTTTTTGGTCCTCAGGTTCATAAATCTAAATTGATGTGAATGCCAAATACCATTTAAGGTTTAAAAAAGTTGATCAATGCTGACAAGACAGAGTAAGCAGCAACAAATTTTAACTGTTTGGCAAGATGTAGGCTTAAGTCTTCAGGGAAACATCCAGGAACTACTGGTTATGCAACTGGTATTAACTGAATTTAACTGTAAACATAATTACCTTTGGTCTTGATAGAAATTTTGGAATATGTTCACATCCTGTGAGTGGTCGATATCCGCATGCAAATATGATGTGTGGTCTCATGAAAAGAGAAGTTTCAGTGTACTAGGAGAACTGTCAGGAGAATACATGGAAAGCAGTCAAAATTTTTCTGCTTATATTAAAATATAAAATTTATGGTGATTTAAAAAAAAAATCTGAAACGACTAAACAAAATCACCTCAAAATTATTATCTTTTGACACATGGTAGTGTAGTCGCTATGATCCTGCAAGATGAGAAGCCACCTCATTGTAGTCTTTTGGAATTGGAAAAATACTTACTTATTAATAGAATCTGTGTTAGCATTTTGCCAAATAATTTGGCATTATCAACAACTTCAAAACCAAAATTCTATCTTCAAGGTTGACTGGGTAAATTCACAAAGTAGAAATTATCAGGCCACAGGGAAATGTTGGATGCAATAGATGTTTCTAGAATATAAAGATGTTGCCTTCTTTTTGGCATCTTTGAAAAGAATCGTAAATATGGCCTGTGGCAGTGTCCTGGACAACAGGAAAAATATTTATTTAGTCCTTAGGATTGCCTGAAACAAATCTGGAGATGTAAAAAAAGTTAAATTGGTAGAAGATGCAATGGAATAGAAGTTCATTTATATGTGATAGTTAGTATTATAATTAATTAATGCAGTCCTTAGTTATGCTAGCTATTTCCAATTAGACTATCCCTTGCTGTGTGCTTCAATAATAATAGCTGAATGTCTTTGTATGATGAATGTTGTAATTCACATGCACACTAGCTACTTCAAGTTTAACTATCCCTTTGGTATATGATTCTACATCAATAGCTGGATGTCCTGTATAACGGATAAAGTAATTCTCAGGCACACTGAAGCTCTTCTATCACTGGATATGATGTAATTTTATCTTATTTCTCCATCAGCACAATAAATGGGACTGTGTGTGAAAAAGAATCTCTGTGTGTTTGTAAGATTTTACTTGGAAATAATCTTCCAAAAAGGAGAAGAATGAATGCATGGCAAAGAGTCCCATGTTCCCAACAGATTCTGTTTATAGTTTTGTTGAACTTAGCATTTATTGTAAGGATGGCAGATTGTTCTAGTTTTAATAATCATAGTGCTGTTCTGTTTTAATATTGCATGATCTGTGGGCTGCCATAAAGTTGTTACAAATTGAAGGGCTGATATAACATGAAATGAAGCACCTCTTCTGAATGTTCCTTTTGTTCAGTATTTAACAAATTAGTATGTTGACATTTGTCGCTGATGGATTTCATTATTTGGTGAAAGGGTTTTAGGGGGTTTGACAGCATGAATGGTTTGTCCTGCAGACTTTCGAGAATTGATAAAGGCATCTTTGTTCTTTGTGTAAAAGCACAACAGATATCTTATTGACCAACCCTTGCAAAAAAGAGGGCTTGTATAGCTGCTGTGCAGAATAAACTAAGAAAATGAAGCCATTACGTATTCTTCTATGTTCTTCTCTCTTTTTTTTGCTCGCAGCATGTATCTCCTTAGTCAAAGTAGCCAAAAGCATTGGATACTCATTCAGTAAAATGAAACTATGTAATTTTTATCAGTTTATATACTGTTTATTGATGACAAAAATAATGAAAACAGGTTATGGATAGTAGCACAGCTGATTAGATAAATTTCAAAATTTCTAAGATGAATGTATATCTGTATAAACAGATGCTAAAGGCATATTAGAAGTAATGCATTTTAGCAGTAATGCTGAAAATCAGAAAAGATATGATAGTGTTGGATTTGCACCATTCTACATCAATTTTTAAAGCAAAATGAAAGACTTCAGCAAATAGAATAACAACTACAAATTCTTAGAAAAAGGAATTTTCTATTTTAAGATAGTTGTCCAAATCCCATAGTAATGGGATGCCATGTAATCTAATTTTTGCCCATATGCAAAAATTAGATTAGATGGGATCCCATTACTATGGGATTTGGATAACCATCTAAACATTTTTGTTTGGTTCCATATTTATAATTGGTGCAAGGTTCAAGAGTGTAATAGATACTAACTGAAAATTTAAAAGAATTGTATCTGTGCCTCTTGTATGATCTGAGAAGTTCTGATATTTTTTAAAAAAATATGAGCTTTACCTTTTTATTTGGTTTTTTTTTTTTTTCTTAGAAACATCAAGGATTTATAGCTCTTTCTTCTCCAGTAATGTCTGGGGTTTCCTGAATTATTCGGGTACATCTCTAGATTTTTCTCATTCTGCAGATTAAGTATTTGTCACAAAAATCCTTAAAAAACAAGTGTGTTACTAAGGTTTGATTTTGTTTGTGATGCTACCATTACTGTAGCTCATAGAGATTTAATAAGAACCACTTCGGCCTTCCAGCAGATTTAATTTCCTTTAAAAGAGTGATACCACAAGGCCTTGAATTGAAAAAAGAATACTGGGAAACTCAAAGACCAAGCAATCTGTTTTAGTTTTTTCATTGATTTGGCCCTTTTGTTGTGGATAAAATCTTTCTTGTATAGAATACCTGAATAAAAAACTACTCATTCTTTACTTTATTTTGTCTTGTCCATGTCACCTTTTGAGAGCACTAATGTATATGCCCTTACCTTGATTAATTTTCACTGAATATGGTGAAGCATATAGATATATTGCTTTCTGTCTAATTATTTATCATAGCTGGGTATTTGTACTGTCTGTCTCTGCTGTGTTAATATCTGCCAGAAACTTCATTATATAGTGTCAGGAAGTCCAAATCTTCCAGTAATAACAGTGACAAATAACAAAATCCATTGATAATCAAGCAATATCATCTATCAGTGACAAAATCAGTCACCACTTAGACTGGAGCTAAGGAATGTTAGTGACTGTTCATCACATTAACCATTTTTAGCAAGAATTCAAATAGTTTGAAAAGTCAATGAAACAAATGCTATATTCATTTCTAATATAAAACAAGAGAATCTTCTTTTTTTTAAAGCTTCCCTTTGGCATACATGAAAACAAAAAAGAATACAAAGAGCTATTTTTTATTTATAAAGTAAAAGGTGTGAGTACCTGTACAATTTCTTTCCATTGCTCATTTCTTGCAGAAACAATGTGATGAATTAAAAGATTTCATTACAATGATCAAAGCCTATCCATTGCTATTTTCTGTTCACTTTTCTTCATTTCATCAAGTATGTTAGATTAACTTTGGGGTCCTAATATAAATCACTGTTAAATGAAAAGAAGTTAATACAAATGCACGATTCAAATAGAGACTTTCTACACTATTATTTGTTATGAAGTATTTTCACATGGTTAATAGTGTAACTGTTAGGTGTTTTTAATATTTTCTTCAGTTGACCAATTTCAAATATTTGGACGTACTCAGAAATGTGATAAAAGTATCACATAAAATCTGGAACATATCAAATTCTTAATGTAAACTGAATATTGTGTTTTTATTTGTATATAAAATTCTTGCTGAATTTAGTGGAACTGTGGTATTTCCTCAGTCTCCTTAGACATGAACAGAATTTTTTTCTCAGCCTCTGACCTTTTGTGAAGCTACCTATAATCAGCAAGAGTAAAGATGTTCTATCATTGTGGTCTATCATCTCTCTTATATCAAACAAAAAATATAAGATGAAAAATCCATATCCAAAGATACGTTGCAGAACAATCTGAATTAGAAATAAATTTATTTTCTTCATCTTTATTTCTTGCTCTATAATTGAATTACTGTAGATTGACTTCCAATCTATCTGGTTTTTAAGAAAAACACAGCCAAATTCACTTGCGTAGCTTTTAAGATTTGTTTGGAAATGTCTGCCATGATACAGTGTTGTTTTATACTATGAATATTTAGTAAGGGATCTGGAAAATGGTGTTACAAATTATTTTCACTGTTAGCAGTGTCAATATTTTTTTGAGGAGCCATTGGAAGTGAAGTGTGAAGGTTAGAAACTGAGCTGCATAAAATACAGAGCTGACTTTGTTGCTTTTTTTTTTAGTAGTTAAACAGGTGCTTTGAATATTTATTGAAGTCACTTAATTTATACTTAGCCATAAATCACTTAACTAAATCAATTAAATATGAAAAAGTCATGGTGTGACATGCAACATGAAAAGCTGTAGGTGTTTCTCTTAGAAAGCTGGCTGTAAGATTTTTGACAGTGTTGTAGTCATTTGTTACTAGGAGGTGTTGTGTAATTGATTTTTATAAAAGTTTGTTACTTCATGGGGTTTTGGACAAGAGGTTTCAAACAAATCTGTAAAAAAATCTGGATGGGAACTTGAGGTTTTGAAATTGTAATTCTTTCTCTCCCTCCACCCCATAATTTTCTATGTTTGCTTCTCTTTACCATAGCAGGCAATTTGCTGCCTGTCACAAATTTTGGGATTATGGAACTTTCTAAATGAACAGATGTTGTTGAGCTTACATATGACATTAGTAAACAAAATATGGAGAATCTAAAAATATGTTCATGCTCTGCAATTTCCTCATTGTGACACAGAATGTGGAAGATGAAAAGAAGTGAGCTAAAGGTGTTGTTAGGCATCCTGGGTGCATCACAGGTCAACTGATGAATAACTCTTCAGCTCTACAGTTCTTACTTGACTTGACTCCTGGTTGTTTTTGTCATATCTAGTTGCTAATGATCTTGTTACAAAATTGAGTTAACTTACTGCCAATACTTGAGTCTTGGATATCAGACTGAAGTTCATAGGTAACATAAACCATTCTTTGTTTCCTTCTTGCTTTACTTCCCAAGTCAGGATATTTTAAGGGGATAGGATATATTCCCGTGATACAAGTGCAGCAGGGTATCAGCCATGGTTAAGTTGTTCTATGATTTTTTGTAAAAACATAGTTAAAGGTTTTTGACTTAGCACTGTCAAAGAGTGTGTGCTCTGTGTTAGAAAGAGAATTAGGCATAATTTGAGAAATTAGTTGTATTATTACCAGACTCTTCATTTGCAAACAATAAGAAGTTGGATGGGTGCGTTGATCTGCTGGAGGGCAGGTAGGCTCTGCAGAGGGACCTGGACAGGCTGGATGGGCTGAGGTCAGTGGTGTGAGATTTAACAAGGTCAAGTGCTGGTCCTGCTGTGTCACAACAGCCATGCCTTTCACTATAGCCTTGGGGCAGAGTGGCTGGGAAGTGCTCATTGGGAAAGGGCCTGGGGTTACTGGCTAACATCGGCTGAACATGAACCTCCAGGTAGCCAAGGAGGCCAATGGCATCCTGAGGAGTACCACCAATAGTGTGGCCAGCAGGACCAGGGCAGTGATTGTCCCCCTGTGCTGGGCACTGGCGAGGCCGCACCTGGAATGTTCAGTTCTGGGCCCACCACTGTAAGAAGGACATTGAGGGCCTGGAGTGTGTCCATAGAAGGGCAACAGAACTGAGGCAGGGTCTGGAGCACAAGTCCTGTGAGGAGTGGCTGAGGGAGCTGGGTTATTTAGCCTGGAGGAAAGGAGGGTCAGGGGAGACCTTTTTGTTCTGTACAACTGCAGAGAGGGAGGAGCATGCAGCCAGGTGGGCTCAGTCTCCTCTCCCAGGCAACAAACAGGACAACAGAAAATGACCTCAACTTGCCCCAGGGGAGGTATAGATTAGAAAAAAATCTCAGAAAGGGTGGCCAAGCATAATACAGGCTACCTATGGAAGTGGCAGAGTCGCCTTCAAGGCTGTTGATTTGGTGTTACTACGGGATTGAAAATATTGAGAAGGATCAAGAATTGTTGCAAACCATGCTGTTTGTACAGTGGTTTTGAGCCTAGACTCATATTATCTTTTTCCTTTCACTTTATAAATTCTTCAGATTTATGGCAAGTACTGGTTTTGCTGTTGAACAGTAGTAGAGTTTCTCCTGAGAGGATTTCACCCTTGTTTATACATATCCTTACTAGTCTGGTTTGGGGCTGCAAAATATGCAAAACGGAAGAGATAAGTTCAGAGAGCAGCTGCTGCTTGGATGTTCAGATCATTATTCAGGCACTTGATTGAAATTTACAGTTTTGATTTTGAATTGCAGAACTGAGTTGACTCTTTCTATCCTCCTTCCAAAACATGGGGGTTATTTTTCTTTCCATATTGCCTACCCTGTTGTGTTGCTGCATGACTTATGGAGTAAAAAGTTAGTCATTTGCGCTAGTATGACTTTCAGCTGTAACTTCTGTCAGTTTTTGGTTTCTCCCTATGATGGTAGGAAGACAAAACTTTAAAAATTAGCTTCCATTACTTCTGGAATAGTGCTCAGAGTATTCTACCAGATTCTTGTCTCTACCACTGCATCTGAATATATATTTGAGTTTCTGCTATACTGTAAACCTATGAGGTTAAAAATATTGTAGTTTTCTCAGTTCTGCACTGTAACATACACTCGACCAATGGAGATTATAGAGGTAAGAAAGTGGATGTTGAGTGGTCCTGTGTCTGTATTCCAATGGCACAAGTACCCACAAAGATAAATTAAGGTAACATTCAAAGTCTGATATAGATACTGCAGACATCATATTGATACCATTCTTTGCATCACTGGAAGAATGTAGTTTTGATATGGTTTGACACTGGCCAAAAGACAGGCACCCATGAAAGTTGGTCACTCACCCTCCCCTGCCACAGCTAGGCAGAGGAGAGAAAGAAATTAATAAAGGATTCGTGAGTTGAGATAAGGACTGGGAGAAAACACTTCAAGGGCAAAAAAGGCTCAGCTTAAGTGTATGAAGTGAATTTATTACTAACAGAGTCAGGAGGATAATGAGAAGTAAATTAAGACCTTACAACACCATTTTGTCCCAACCCCTCCCTCCTTCCCACAGACTGTGCAGGGAGGCACTAATTGCATTTTTTCTAAATAGAAAATTCAAATTATTACTGTATATACATACATATATATATATATATATATATATATATATATATATATATATATAAGTAGCATCTGTAGTAGTGATTTTTTTGTGCTACTTTTGACTTCAGAAGCATTATTTCTTAGGTGGCAATAGTCTTGGCTCTGTTATTTTCACAAATATGTAAGAAAATGTATGTGCAGGTCTCTGTGTGTTAAGAGGGAAAGATTTCTACTTCAAAATGAATGGAAAAAGTTTGTTAGAAATTAACTTCAGGCTCACATATTAAATGTCTATTTAGGTTCTTGTGCATACATTTGGCTAGGTTTTGTGCTGTGTGTCTCATCTGATTATGTGTGAGCAGCCAAAGATACCACACTCTTGCAGACTGTATGCAAAGCAGCACTTGCATCTAAGTCATGAGTCTAGAGAAAGTTTTCGAAAATTCCTGTCGCAGATTTAGCTTCTCAAATGGGCAGATTGCTATTCAGAGCTTAAGGATGCCTAAATCAATTAGAAACCTTTTATTTGTTAAAGAGACTATCTATTAAGGATGTGTACACGGGTGGATTGGAATGATTGGAACATCTCTTTGGAACAACTCTTTGGTCTTTCACAACAACAATTTCTTTCCCTTTGGGACACAGTTTTTTCCTTTATATGCATTCATGCCACAGTTACAGTGTCAAGATTTCCTTTAACTGCAATTTAACTGGGAGGGGGAACTTGTTCCTTCTTCCAGTCAAATGTCTAAGTTATGAGCATGGGATTCTGGTCAGAATAATGCTCTTTTGCTTTAGAAGGGTAACCAAGTGTATACTCGTCAAAAACAAGTCATTAGCTTCTTTTTCTCTTGGAGTCACTGGGAACTTGTCCAGCTTCCTGGGAACGACTGGAAGGATTGTTGGTTTTTTTGTTACCTGGGAGAGGTTTCCCATCTTTTTTGCCATATTCAGCTTACCTGTTCTGGCCTGCTTTAGAAACTTGGACCCTACTTGCTAAAGGCATTTATAAGGTGCACAGTCCTTGTCAGGTCTTGATGTGATTTCTAAGGTGAGTCATCTTTGCCCGTTGCTAATGTATGGATGGATTTCTTTCCTATTCAATTAGAATCAAAGAAATGGATATCAAGCCTTTTAATTTGTTTCTAGTAAATCAAACATCTGGTAGGACGGCCACTTTTCTCTTTTGTTAAAAAAAAAAAAAAGTAAAAAAAAGCTTTTGGGTCTTGCAATTTAGTTACCCATCAAATTATCTTATTTTTCACTAGACACTTTCTTAAATTATGGAGTGCTTTAGGAACAGCGCTGCTAAGTCACAATGTGCAATTAATAACATTCATAACATTTTCCCAACACAGAGAGGACATCAACCTGTTCAAGTGATCGAGTCCAGAGAAGGGTCACCAGGATGATTAGAGAGATGGAGCACCTCTCCTGTGAGGAAAGGCTGAGAGAACTGGGTTTGTTCCACCTGGAAAAGAGAAGGCTTTGGGGTGACTTAACTGCAGCCTTCTAGCACTTGAAGCAGGCCTATAACAATGACAGAGAAAGACTTTTTGCAAGAGCAGGTAGTGACAGGATGAGAAGAAATGGCTTCAAATTCAAAGACAGAAGGTTTAGATTAGATATTAGGAAGTAATCTTTTCTGGGAGAGGCTCTGGAACAGGTTTCCCGGAGAAGCTGTGGACTCTCCAGCCCTGGATGCGCTCAAGAGCAGTCTGGATGGGGTGACCTGGTCTAGTGAAAAGTGTTCCTGCCCGCTGTAGCAGGGCTGGAACTACATGATCTTTAAGGTCCTTTCTGACACAAGCCATTCTATGATTCTATGAACATTGCACATCATAGATGATATTAAAAAGGTAGATTTGGTTTGCATAAGTGGAGCAGAGTTTCTGGAATTCAAATATTTATTGAAAATAGAGAATCTGTGTTCTAAACAAATGCACAGATGTAAACTTCTTCCAAACTAATATGTCTGGACATCTTCCAGAGACATGTTCAGTCTTTGATAAAATTACTCTTAAGAAAAATGGGAAATTTTCAATGGTTTGAGTTGGAGATAGTACTGCTTGTTAAGGGCAAACAAAATAAAAGAAATAATGTAAGTTGTTCTCAGGAAAGGAAGTTGCTGGCTCTACTCAGAATCTAAAATTAAATTCTGCTGCTGCATATAATCTTATTTTAGCCTCATAGGAAGCTGCACTCATATTCTTTGGCCAAAATCTAACTCATATACATTTTTCTTACTGAGGTGATTTGTAACCCATCTGTAAAAGAGAATATTGTCTAAATGTGGCATTTCTGTTTTGTAAGTGATTGAAGAAAGCAGGAATTACAATCTTTATTGTATATTTTTCTGCAATAGACCTAAAATGCGCACAGTTCTGTGAGCCTATTTACGAGGCATGAAGTTACTTTTGTTTTGCTTAACCAAGTGGCTGAAATGTTGCCACCAGTATGTCTGGAATGTTATTTACTTGGTCTATTTCTGCAGTTTTTCTTTGTACCACTGTACGCATGCCACAACTAGGGGTCATTTACTTAAAACGGACCAAAGTAATACCCTCAAAATTGCCATTATTATTTTCATCAGGGGCTTTATAAGAAAAGATTTATCATATTCTGCACCTTCTGTGCTCACACTTTCCCCCATCTCTCTCTCCCTTCATTCTCTTAATCAGAATTGCTTTTGGCAGATTTGGAGAGCTGCTGTTTTTACTTGCATTTTTTGTGTTACTTGATTCCTTGATTTAGTACTTTAACTTCTTACATTGTGTCTTACAACGCTGTCTGATTGAAATGTATTAACTTTCTTGGCTGGGTAACTACTTTTTTTTTATAAGGAGATAGTTGTTGAGTATGTTTTTCTATCTCCGTGTGTATCATATTTTGTGGTCCCTAAACATCCAACTGGTTGCAAGAAAACTGTGGGTGTTTTAACATTTCCAATGGAAGGGTAGGATGGGTGGGGAAGCTTTTTGGAATGCTGACAAATAATATCTGACTCTTGGAAATGTCTGAAGGCCATAGACTCCCCTCCCATGCTTGGAAGGCTAGACTTAAAGACCATGTATGCTTGTGTTTTAATATTTCCTTTATAACTGAGAGAAAAGTGAGAGAAGAGTTGAAAAACAGATCATGGATATCATAGGCTAATGTAGGAACATTCTGTGCATGGTGGTCACGGTTTGTGTCCTTGCTACTCCCATCTGTGACATGGTGCCCCATTAGCCCCTTGGATATTAGTCAGAGGGCTTAATTCTGCTACTTTTATTTCCTAGATGTACTTAGTTTCAGAAGTTGTATCAATTTTGAGATGTTATGTTCTGTAATGTGTGTTAGCAAAGCAAAAATTGCCTTACAGCAGCATACGAGTTGGGAACTGCAGCAACTTGCAGTTCAGGGTATTTTCAATAGCAGAGTAACAATTCATAACAGTTTTCTCCTGCAAATTCTTCTTTATGTTTAAGTACAAAGGAGAGTAGATACAGACTGGATTGTTCCCCTGCTGTTGTGAAAAGCAGATATCTAGTGCTTCTTACTTCTATGGTTGTAGTAAAATGTGTTCTCCTATCCCTGCATTTGCAAAAATGATCAACTTTTATCACAAGTTGGTATTTTCTTAGCTTGTTTGATGTTTTGACAAACACACGTGCTTTACCATGTATGACACCTTTTACGTTTGGATACTGATTTGTTTTCTTTATTAAATGTTTCTCCTTTATTTATTTCCATCTTTGATCATTTAGCTGACAAATACTTGTTTTGAATATTAACACTGCTCATATTATCCTGGCTTATATATAAATGTTTCTACTGAAATAAATCAGTCTTGTAACATGAAAAATATTAAACTTTGGTTGAAGTTACTTCTTACAATTAATAGCTGTTTGATGGTTGAATACCTTACAGCTGTAGGGTGGAATTTTAGTTTGATTTTCTGCCAACCAACAATAAAGTACGACTTAATTCGTACAAATTCCTGAGATATAAACTATTAGTCATGACCTAGCATGCATACACTAATAAGAAGCTAAAAGGCCAATAAAGCCAACCTGAAAGAAACATGGAGAGAGACTATTTACAGAGCATGTAGTGACAGGACAAGGTGGAATGGCTTCAAACTGAAAGAGAGCAGGTTTAGGTTACATATTAGGAGAAAGTTCCTCCTTCTGACGATGGTGAGGCACTAGCACCGGTTTCCTGGGAAAGCTATGGATGCCCCGTCCCTGGAAGTGTTCAAGGCCAGTTTGGATTTGTCTCTGAGCAACTGAGACCAATGAAAGGTGTCCCTGTCCACAGCAGGAAAGCTGAAACTAGGGGATCTTCAAGGTTCCATCCAATTCAGGCCATTCTTCAGTTCTGTTATTATTATGTCCATGCAACACACGTTGTAACAGGTCAGTAACAGATTCTGTCACTCATTTCTCTTGTGCAGCCCACACATCATCTTTCTGTCACAAAGCGTACTGCCAGGAGGAAGCCATCTCTGTGGAACTCGTCTGTGCCACGAAATTGCTCATGCTTGGTTTGGACTAGCCATTGGTGCTCGTGATTGGACAGAAGAATGGATAAGTGAAGGGTTTGCCACTTTTTTAGAAGATATATTTTGGGCTAGAGCACAACAGGTAAGGTGATGACACATTGCTTCAAAATTAATGTGGAAATCAAAATCATATGTGAATTAGATGTAAATTAAACCTCAAAACACAAACTGTGCTATGAAGTAACATATTTTAAAATGGTATTGGAATTCACATGCTTACTTGATTAAAAAAAAAAAGTGATCCACAATGAATACAAAACTTTACAGAGGTAGGGCTCAGTACAAATGTGAATACAAACATCTGTTTGTCAATGATTACCTTCCCAAAAATTTTATACTCAATCATTAAAATTCAATTATCAAACAATTGCTGTGAATTCTTTCCACTTCTGTTGTATACCTGAAACTGGAAGAATCAACAGTCTTACTGCATATTGTAATATTCTAGGTACCTAATTAAAATTGTTTGGTTTCGTCCAATAGATGACCAAGAAGTGTACCTCAAAGCAAAATACATGATGATTTTAAATGGGGCACACTGGCACTTACACTTTTTTTTCCTGTTCTACTGCCCAACAAGTTACTGTCCTGTCAGAGACTTAGAAATCACTGCCTCCCTTAAGGTGAAAATTTCATAAGTTGCATGCCAGCTAGTAAAGTGCTTTTCTGATGCAACTCTTACTTTTGTAGTACCTCTGCTACTTCATTTAATGTGTCAGTCCTTTCTACCTGTCCCTTCATCAGGTTCCGCCCCTTTAGTCTGCAGATTTCCACCTCAGCAAAAGCATGGCAGAACTGGGAACTGATGTAATACACTCCTCTGAACCTCCATTTTATTAAGTATCTGGCATATTTATAGCACCAAACAAAACAGAATACCTTGTTATGTGCCATATTTCTGGGGGAAAAAAAGAGAGAAAGGGTGTCTAAACACTTGGGTTTTCCCTTTTGGTTCTAAAACTAATTTGTGCCCTCACATTGAGAATAACTACACTGCTGTGAGCTGTTCACATTAGTTCTTTGCTTTTGTTAGTCACTTGAAAGCATTTTGATTGTAGTAGACATCTTCCTTGGAGCTGAGTGTAAAGGAGAAAATAAAATAGTGTAATTAGTTCCCTTGTTATCATGTAAGGCATACCTTTTGAACATTATCGAGTAGTTTTGATGCAATGCAATCATAGAATTTAAGGACTGTGAGTGTATTCCATAGTGCCTGAGAATAATTTCAGTTGTGATTGAATATAATGCAGGGTAGTATTAGCTGCTTTTGCTTTCCCCATTTTCCCATCTATTCTTATAATAGAGAAACATAAACTATAATTATGTTCAAAACAATTGTTTGTCAGCTGGCAACCTGGCATTTATTTCATAAGTAGGAATCTCTGTTAATGTTATGTAAATGAGGAGAAACACAACAGGGAGGTTTCAGGAGTATGGCAGAAGTAGCAGGAAAGAGGAGTGAAGCCAGGATACAGTGTAGCTCTTTGCTCTCAATTTGGGAAGGGTAAGGATGCAACCAAAAGCTCTATGCCAGGTATCTCTACTGTAAATTCAGTTTGTTTCTTGCCATTTACTGAAAGGAAAAAAACATGCCCATGTCTCTCCTCATTCAGACCTATTTAACTGACTATTGATTTGATGTGCACAGTGAGGCTTTTGTTTTTCTTAGTGCTGCTATTATCTCTCATACCAGCAACTGTTATTTTTTTATCATGGATATTGATGCCCTTTCCTGCCTCTTCTGCACATTAAAGAGAAACAAACCAAGTTTCTTGTTCTGCAAATTATTATTGTCTGTTGGGAAACCGCAATCAGTGATCTGTGTTTTTTGTTTACTAAGCAGCTGCCACATGATGAAATAAAAGAGCAACAGGAATTGAAAGCTTTACTTCGCTGGCGCAGACTCAGAGATGAGGTGCAAAACTCTGAAGAAGAGCTGCAAGTTTTAAGGTAACAATATGATAACACCATCATTGTTGTTGTATTTTCACTCTCTCCACCTTTTCTCCCTTCAAAAGATATACTTCCAAATCATCTGATTATATCCACTGCATTTCCTTATTTCCTTCTAATAAAAAAAGAAAATGCATATTAAACTGACTGGGTTGTACATCTTGACTATGATACAATTGCTTTTCCTTTTGTTATAGAAAGCTTTTAGAAAACCATGGGATTATCTTGATATGAAATGTCTCTGAGCAGTTTACAAGAGCTTCTATTCAGGGAAGAAAGAAAAGACCATTTCCTGAAAAGTTCACTGTTGGAAGTCATAACAGAGTCATTTTCTGTAGCTGAAGACAAGTACATACTTTAGTATGGTATTTAACTGCCAAGCTGAATGAAGCTTTTAAAAACAAGGAAAAAGTATAACATATAAACTTTATAAACCTACTTTCTAATTAGAAATTTCTAATAGTTATATTTAAAGTAGATTTTTAGTCTTTAGGTATCAGATCCTAAACTCAAGGCTCCTTTATAGATAGCTAAAGATAGTCTTCCTTTGCCAATGATTAATATTCTATTCTGATTGGTGTGTTAGGAATTTTCAGTCTTTGATCTTGAGTGTCTGTCTAATTCAATATCCACGGAGCTTCTACAGCTTGTCTTCTCACCATCTTCAACCAAAAATAATGAGTTTACTAATCCTAGTTCAAATTAGCCATGATTTCTGACCAAATCATGGAAGTGCAGGGACAGATTTCAAACGATTATGTAGTCTATTCTCCTGCTCTGAAATAAAGGCAGTATACACAGACCATCCTAAGCAGGTTCTTACTAACATGTTCTTAGAAGGCTCCAATAAAAAAGTTTTCATAAGAGAGACAAGCTGTCTCAATCAATGCACAACTGAAATCCTGTTTATTTCAAACAATGTACATTTAATTTCTTTCAGCAAGTGGAAGTGAAGAATAAATTGATACCTATCTTCTAGATTATCAACTTTTAAGTATTTTTGGAAGACTGTTGCCATT
Source organism: Melozone crissalis (assembly GCF_028551555.1). Lineage (NCBI taxonomy): Eukaryota > Metazoa > Chordata > Aves > Passeriformes > Passerellidae > Melozone > Melozone crissalis. The sequence goes on along the minus strand of NW_026535783.1, from coordinate 35,702,025 downwards.
TCATTTGTTTAAGGTCTTCCCTTCTTCTTGTATTTGTCCAGTAGAACCTAAAAGGCTCTGTTATATTTGGACACTCCAGTGCTCACCCCAGACCTCGTGTAATCCAAAAGCATATCATCATCTGTGTAACTGTAAATCTTCCACTGATCTGTTTGGCTTTATGTTTATTGATGAATTGTGTAAGCAGAGACAATGAAGTTGCACAGTTGTGTAAATATTCAGGTGCGTAATTTGACCACAGTTGTAAATGCAAAAGCAAGCTTAATCACTAGTTGTTATACAGCTGCTGCAAACACAACTACCAATTTACATGCTGAGGTTTTTGTTTGCTTTAAATATTTTATATTAAAAAAAAAAATTAAATATTGGTTCTTGGGATATGATGCTTATCTGGATAAGTGTTTTCCATTTTCAAAATCACATTTGTTGTGTTTTGTATTTATATAGCTGTTACTTTTAATCAAATGTTATGTGGTGTAAACTTTCAAAATAATTTTTCTAAGGGCCATAACCCTTTGTAGTTTGAAACTCAAGAAGGATTAATTTCTTTTGAAAATGAAACTTATGCTTTCTATTGACTTGCACATTTATTCGACATAATAATAAGCATTTTTCTTACCTTTTGGATAGTATTATTCCTAATACTAATACAAAAGAGTGAAAAGTTAATTTTTCATTTGAAAAATGTGTCTCCAATAAACACTTCAGGCCAGGCACGTGATACCACTTCATGATTCTGGCCATTTCTTCTTCTCTGATATCTCTAGCTCCTTGTGATTGCATTTAAGGACTTCTTACTGATTTCAGTCAGATATAAATATTTTCTACTATTTTTGTGGCATGGACATGAATAAATTATCTTTTTGCATATTTACTGGGGGTTTTTTCCTTTTCTTCATCCTTCTGAAAATATGTTCTCATGCTTTCCAAAACTGGCATGTAAGAGAGAAAATCTCAGTCCTGGCCCTTGGTCTGTGTTGTGAGTCTGTACTGAGGCTTGGGCTGGTTCTAACTTGTGTTTTTATACCGAATATTAGACATAAATTATAACTATTTGTTTCTTCTTGCCAATCATTTCAGGAAGGAAAAAATCTACCAACTCACTCTTCCCAAGCATAAGCTCATTCTTCCATTACTTTTTGGTTCCCTCATGATCATATGATCATTTGTGCTTTCTCCTGACAACTGGAAAAATCTGCCCCAAACTTACCAGCTGATCCTATCAATTTTTGATCCATCAAATGAATATCTTTTTAGACTGGGTGAAAGCCACTCAGCAAACTGATGATCAGCCTGATGTTTCTTCTTATTAGGGGTACTTGGTAATATGTTATAGTAAGTAGCATGTCATAAGCTACCTGTAAAAAAAGAGGTCAAGTAAGAAAGAAATTGGATAAGTGTCTTTTCAACAGGCAGCAGCTCTGAAAGCAGCACAAGCAAACCTTAACATTGAAGAAGGAATTTGTGGCACAGCCATGCTCATACAGGTTGAGACTTCCAACAGATCTATGCCTGTTTTCTCACAGAATTTGAAAGAAACCTGCAGGGATAAAAGCACCTATGAAAAAGATCTTGGCACACATTTTGCTGGTGATCACGAACACCAGCACTCTCATCCAGCACTCTCATCTATTCTGTTAGGAAAGCAAAGAAGAGCATTCTGTTCTGCAGAATAAAGCTGGTGTTGACATTTGTTTTATCTCCTGGGCCTTATGGCTGAACTGCATCTTGTGGTTATTCATTAAGTCAAGCCAATGTTGATATCTAGCTCTAAATTAGTCTCTGAGTTCTCTCCACTTGTGTCAGGTCCATTCTGTCCCAAAGCAATAGCTCTGACTGCTCTGTAGGTGTTTGAAGAGTTTTATTCTATCTGATAGGAAAATGTGGTTTCAGATGATCTTTCACAGTCTCTGTGTAAGTTTTCATGACCACCTGGCATGTCAGAGCATTTAATTACCAAGGACATCCCAGTGCATTGTACTTTTACTAGGGCAATGTACTCATCTTCCCACCAAACAGAAAGCAGCATCTTCTACCTCCTTCAAAAATTTTCCAATATCTAAAATGTGCCAGATAGCATCTTGAATATTTTGAGACAGCTTGCCTTTAGCATTATGGTAGACTTTAGCTACCAGGTTGGATGCAGCTTTTGTAGGTCAGTGTAACACATTTTCAATCTTTGTACTTTCAATGTCCGGTAAATACAGTAAGCGTTGCTTTAAATATTGTTCTGAAGTCCTGATAGCAGAGAACAGGGTTACATTCTAAATAGTTACACTCCTTTACAGACATTTTCAAGAATATATATACAGCCTTTGCAAAAGAATGTGTATATGTTTTCTGTATGGAATTCTTCACTACCATCATCCAGATGCAACACTTCTTTCTGGTCAGTCCTAGGATTTACACAGGCACAAAGTCAGAGGAGGAAGGAAGTATGGTTGCCTAATTTAGAATAATTGTGATTATGAGAAAGATTTCAATTTAGTGTGGATTCTGTAGCCTGTGCTCAAACTCCATTTTTCAAAGTTTCAATAGACAGGGCTATTTATTAAGAGAAATGAAGCAGTTTTTATGTTTTATGTATGCAGAGAATGATGGAAAGTCATGTATGGAATGTCAGCAGGTCTTCTTTCCAGGAGACTGATCCAGAAGAGAAATAGCTGGATTTTGCTTTCCTGCAGTGGGTCTGCAGCATTTACACAGCCTGACAGAACTGGAGTTGCCATAGAATAAGAAAACAATTATTGGTACTGTTCTTTCAATGTTGAGGGAAGATCTTACCGGAAAGATATTTATGAATGATAACGTGGAAGAAGACTGTGTCAGAAACACAATGTAAAATTCAATCTGTTTTTTTCTCACTTTTATTTCAAACAGTTACATTTTATGAAAATTTTGTGTATAGTGGATTTCTTGTGCACAGGCATGAAATAATGTCTGTCACAATAATGTCTAAAAAATACCCTGATTTAGTACTCTGGACAAAACTTTAATAAGAAACTCTGACACAGATATAAAAAAGGAAGAACTCCTCCCTCAAATGAGACACAGATATGGAAAAAATTTAATCACAAAGTTCTTGAAATCATCCTGCATGAGTGGTATGGTTTGAAGGAACTTGCCTTGCTGTGGCCCACATTTCCACTATTCTGCAGAAATGAAAGGAAAACATTTGGTTTTGAAGACTGGCCATTTCAAAATCTACATTTAGAATTGGAGAGGTTGTTTTAGTCACAGCATTAGACTCCCAAGACAGGCAACTGTTCTCAGACTACTGTTAGTTGGGATGTTTTCTGAATGGAAGAAAAACATCTAGATGTTCTTCAGTACTATGCCTGTGAAGGCACTTCTTACAAATGAAGAAAAAATGCTTGTATAGTTTCTCTTTAGTTTCAGTCTGTGCTCTTTAGAGCCTAAAAGTCCCCCACACTTAACTGCTGTAGATTTGTGGCATACCTGATACTGTATTGCATTTTAAATCAGGCAGTAAGTAGTATTTTTTTTCTAGACATTATTGTCTGTAAACCTCAAACCTGTGTGCAAAATACTTCCTCTTTTAATATTTGAACTACATTTCTTCCAACCCAAATGGAAAAATGAAAATCAGAACACTTTCTGCAGCAGTCTATTGCATGCAAACGAAAGAGGTTATTCTTGCAAGGATAGTCATGTAAGCTGTTAAGCCAAAGTTCAGGTAAAAAAAAAGAGAAAGCTCTAGTTGAATGTAGTGGCTTCACTGTCTTCCCCTGCACTTCCCCTTTCCTTAAAATGTTGGTTTTGTTTATTTCTTTTCTCTTTGTTCATAAGGTGTCTGCACTGGAAAATGATATGCAACCTGGTGTCATGCTGGCTGTAAAAAGACTACACCAACCTACTGATGAATTTTATTTAAAAGAACATTGACTTGTTAGACTGTCTAAGTCAATTTATATACTTATGGTGAAGAAAAAGATTAAACTAGTCGCAGGTGTTTAAAGTTACTATGCCACACGATGCTTTCAACTATCAGAACCTGTCATGTATGACTTATTTCTTTACTTATCCAAAACTTAATTAGTATGTTTCCATTTTAGGCCCAAAAAGGAGAGCACAGGAGAAGTGAGTGAGTCTGGAGCCTCTGTTGTCAAATATGGTCTTAAAGCAGAAAAAATCTTCATGCAGGTTCACTATTTGAAGGTGAGTTTTGTCAGCTGATTTTTACTGAGATTGCTTTATGAATATAATAAAGACTTCAGTGTTCTAGATATCAGAAAATTCACAGCTTCTGCCTTAATTTTTTGCAGGGTTATTTTCTTTTACGATCTCTGGCAAGGAAAATAGGAGAGGTCTCATACCTTGCATCTTTACGAAAATTTGTCATTAAGTTCCATGGGCAGCTTGTCCTTTCTCAGGTATTGTGCTTCTTCCTCACCTTTTAGAAAAACAAACAACCCAAATGTTTGGATTGGCTGCCTAAATCTGGTTGTGATGTAAGGGGAGAGGCAATTGTAATTGGCAATATAGGTAAAATTCCCACCTGGTAGAAGGCAGAACATTTTTTTAACAGTGACACTTGAATCACACCCTGCTAGTATCCAGTAATGTAAACAATGAGGGTTATTTTTTTAACATTATACTTCAAAAGGCTAATGTTAATAGGTACTGATGTTCTCAAAGAAAGGGTCATTTACCTTACTGGAATTACTGCCTGTGATCTTTTAGCTTGTGGTTTTTGGTTGTGCTCAGTCAAGTCTTTTCCGTGATTCCTCTCTGTTTCTGAAAGAGAAGAAATTATACTTCTGAATATATTTATTTCATTTATTTTCTTTCTCTGTGCATGCTGTTTCATTCAATGCTTCTAATTTCACCATATTTCTTATAAGGACAAAGCCGAGTAGGGTTATAAGTAGACCTGTTAGATCTTTCTGTAAAAGTCATGTAACTACTGGCTCTAGATTTGTTTTGATTTAGAAAATTACGTAGCTCTCTGAGCCCAAAGTACTAGGAATCCTGTCACTAATGATGAATCCAGCTTACACAAACAGCAGTGCAGCTTCATTAATGCTGTGAAAACAACCATTCATGGGGGTGTCTGTGAACCAGGTCACTGAACTCACTGTGGTAAAAAACACGCCTGGAAGAAAACCCACAACACAACAAATATTTAGCATTGCTAGAAGAGCAGTGTGATGACAGTGAGAGGCAAGGGAAGAGAAGAGAGAAGGGCTATGAGAGATTTTCTGAAATCACCTTCTTTGCTGAAGGTTGAAAAGTCTTATGCTTGAAATTTTTGAGGATATTCAGGACAGTGATAAACGTTTCCTTGAAACATTGAGTAAGGGCCTCTGATTTTGTGTAACCGAAGTCTAACACTTGCTGTTTCTTCCAGCCACAGTGTTTTTTGCTTGCATGCATTCTGTTTTGAATCTTACTCTTATGCAGTGAGATGTATGCCCAGGTATTTTACAAATAGCTTATGGACTTGTGATTTCTTTTGTATGTGAAGTCACCCAGAACTTAGGAGCAGTAGCCCTTAACTCAGCATTTCTGCCCTGTGGAGGAATGTTTGGGGTTTTAAGGGAGTTAACAGTGCTGCAGCTGTTTCCTGTGCCATGTTATTGAGACTGCAAGCAGCTACATTTGGCATAGTGTGGAAAATGCCAATGACTATATAAGCCTTGTCTATATTAGGATGTCCAAAATCATAAAAATTATCCCTCACTATTACACAGCTGGAAGAATTTTGAAATTACAGAAGTCTTTTGACTTCTGCTAACAACAAGAAGAAGCCCAGTGTTTTAAGCTGGTGGTAAGAAAGGTGCTCAGATTTTGGTGAGAAAGTGTTAGCTTGTTGCTCCTGGTTGATGTGGGGTAAATTATGTCAGTAGACTGAATGCTGCAAAGTGTTCAGCAGACTGTGGTAGCTAGCTACCACATACACTAGAGACTTTTCCCTTTGTCTAGCTATGAAGTGTCAATTCGTAGCTTACCTACTCTGGTCTCCTAAGATTAAACACTACACCCAGAAACATCCACTTTGGTTGTTGGATAAAAAAACTGCTCGGTGTTTTGTTACTGAATTATTGGAGCAAAAGTTAAACTTTTGCTTCTTCAGCTACTTTTTTATTTGGATACATGCAATATGCCCATAAATATGTGCTTAATATGTAAACAAAAAGAAGGGTACTTTTCTTCATTTAGAAATACAATATGGTGGAGAAAGAGTGTGGTAAATTAGAACTTCTATTCGCTTTTGTGCTTTTACTTTGTCTATCAGCCTAAATCCAGCTCTTAGTGAAATTATTGGGAAAAGCACCTTAACATACTACTGGTTTTTGGTCACTGAAAAATGCAAATGTGATAGGCCTATATCCAATTAAAATGCATTTTCTGTCTTTGTAAGAAATCTTTAGCATTGTGGTTTTTGTTGGGGTCTCGTGTAGGTAGGTAAGGAATCACAGGAGGAGTTGTAAATGCAGAAGCAATGAAGTCAAGTTAGTACAAAGTTTCTTATTCAAGATCCTTCTTGAACAAACATGCTGTCAGTGATTAAATGAATAAAAGATTAAAAATAAATAGAGGTGCAGATGGCAAGTTTAAATATTATAGTGCTATACTTTCACCTTGTCCAGAATAACTGTAAAAGTTCCCAGGTTTAGGAATTCTGGGAATGAGGGAAAGTAAAACAGTGAAAAATTACCCACGTTATGAATACTAGTCTTGTTTTAAGCGGTGTTTGTAGTAATTTTCCCAGATGGGAGCTGCAGGTGCAAGGAAATTACTTCAGATGTTGAACATTAATCAGTTTGCCTTTTTCCTTCATTTTGCTTGCATACTTAGTAGATTTTTAATAGTAGCTTTATTTTAGTTGAATTAGCAACAGATGAGTAACGCAAATCTGGAATCTTTGAGAGGGATTAAAAAAATATTCCATTTTTATTTTTATGAGAGAATTCACTTACTAATTGCTTTGAGTGAACTTTTAAAATAATGACTGGAGTGTTTTGACTATAAATAGAAAGAAAGGAGTGCAAGTTGCTGGTATGCCTAACGAAGTTAAAGCTGTTGTTAGATTTCATCTTGAAATAAAAACACCTTGGAAACTAAATTGTTTGTGGAGTTTGATTTTCGTGTGGTTCTGTCTGTTATAATGGGCAATAAACTGATTTTTGACTAAACCTAGACAGAGGTTGCATTACCTGCGGCTTACACTGTTAAGTGTCTGGCTGATGATTGTGGCCTGATAATAAAACATATAGTGGGGGGAGTCTTGCTTGCTCTAGACAGGAAGTTGTCTCTTTGGAGGTGCAGTCTGGGATTGTCAACAAAAGCCAGAAGAATGTCTAGGGAAGGAATTCCAAATAAACAGGAATCTAGAAGGGTGCTCACTGTTTATTTTTCCCACCCAGAAGGGACAAATTAAAATTTGCCACTTAGTTATGTCATTTACAAACTGCATATTTTTTATGAATAGTTTGAGTGGATAATTCCTTCAAGGAACTATTCCTTCAAGGATGTACATGTAGTCAAAGTTTTTTTGTTGCCAAGTGAATGTCCATTTGGACTATCACTTTCAGTCATGACATCACTGTTTTTATTCACCCCATTATATTCCAGTCAGAGAATTTAAACAAAAGTATCTGTTGGTTGTAGAGTACTTGAAATGTTTGGATTTGAGGTTTTAATATGAAGACATAAGTTGTCTTTTAATATTGAGTGTTCTTTTTTTGATATCAATATGTGTAATCAGGGAGAGGTACTTGCCTGATGCTCCAAACCAGTTCAAGGGTAGAAACTTGCTGGCCATTGCTCAAGAAAAAAGTTGGAGTAGTAATAAAACATGTTTTGGTATGAAACAAAAGGTCTTCAAACACCACATATATCTAGTTAATGCTTTAACTAGTCTTCATTTCCAGTTACTTCTTTCAACCTACTTTTCAGTTTTTGGGTCGTGGCTCTTCTTTCTTTTAACTCAGACACAGTGCATCCATTAGCAGAGCAAAGAAAATTTCTCCTTGATGTCAAATTCATGTCTGTACCCAGATCTGATCTGCCCAGCAGAAGCCTAGAGTTAAACTGAGGGGCTAGCAGATCCTTAGTAAATGTGTTGAATTAATTTTTTAAATGTTTTTTTCAGCTTGGCCAAATGTCAATAGAATTCCACAAACTGCAGAATAACAGTTTTTTTATATAGAGAAAAATTGTTTTTTAGCCTCAGGGTCTCTAGCCAGGTAAGAACAGGAATATATAAGAAAGTGATATTATTTAATCAGTTTGTTAACATTGCAGCATAGTGGTAGCATGTAGTTTATAACTCCTATATTCTTTATACCTTCACTGAATTACTTGCAACAAAAACAAAAAACCTCCAAACTATGATTTGCTTTATAGTCTGATCCAAAATTTATTTATAATTACTGTAGTCATCCACAAGTGTTTCCTTCAAAATGTAAAATAACTAAAGCATCTTAAAGAAGTGGCATCAAATCTTAAAAACTCCCACATTAGCCTCTGACTTTTCTCCTGGACACTTCTGAACCATTTCATCTGTGGAGGAAGAAAAAGTAGCCTGAGAGTAAAACTCACTCCAGATGGTTAAAATGACAAAATTATAAACAGCTGAAAAATCAGACCTATAATGAGATGCATCATGCAGACTTGATAATAGGCAAATGTTAAAACCCATGCTAATATGAGGTAAGTGGTAATTTGCTATCCTACTCCATTTTGGAGCGTTGAAATTTGAACAGTCAAAAAAAGATATTATTGATTAATCCTAATTTTAATAAGGCCTGTAGAATGCCAATGCCTTTTTCTTGATGTTTGGAAAACAAAGGAGATGCTTAATTTCACAGTATAGTATACAGATTATAAAACTATCTCCTATGTGATTGATGATGAAAAGCTGATGGAATCTAACCAGGGAATCTAGCTGCATTAATGTATACACAGTGCAAATAGTGTGAAGGATAATCACTTCAGTTTTACTATTCACACCCTTTTGAAATAGCTCTAACTATGATCTTTCTTATACCATATCCTTTATTTACATGTAAGCTTACTTTATGTCTCCAGTAAAACTTCCACAAGTGGAAGGAGACAGTATTTCTCTGTTTATATACAGAATAATGTATGGTTTACATACAGCAAAACTACAAGTAGTTGTATGAAATAAAAGGATTTCACACAGCATCAGCATCATGTCTGCCATACACTGTCACAGTTAATGATGGCATTCTTACCACAGCAGCACTGAGCCCAGCACTATGTAGTTTACTTTTTGTTACAAGCCAGTTTTGCAGTCGCTGCAATGCAGCCTGAGTCTCATTTATAATCTAAAGAAGGAAGGCTTAACTGTGTTACCGGTAGTTTCAATTTGCAGTCTTTGTTTCCCTAACAATGCCATACTCAGACAGAGAAACAGTATCGCTTGTTGACTGTTATGGCATTGTCCACAAAGAAAAGATTTCTGCATTTTAGGAAACATTCTTCAAGACCCTAGAGAGCAACAATTTGCAGTTGTTGTACAGTACAGTCAGTCTGTACTTGTATACTGAAGTGAGGAACATTATTAGCCTATGAAACTCATCTCCACAAAGATTAGTATTAATAAAGCAGATGCATTGGTTTTATGAAACAGCACATAAATTAATAATTCCTATTAATAAATCCTATTATTATGTGATTGTTCAAAGGAGTGCATTCTGTCAAAGTGATTGTCATTAAAATCAAGTTATGTATCTACATAGGGTGCCAGAGAACCTTTTATGATGTCAGGTGTAACTTCTTAAGAGAGCTTATCATACTGGCATAAGTGAGGATGATAGTACTGTTCTTCCATTGGCATTGCATTGTCTTTGTAAAACCATGGAAAAACTCTTGCTATCTTTTATTTGAAGAATTTACTCCTCAGTGAATGTGGTTGTCAGCAATATCGCAAATTTTGTCATGGAATGAGGAGTAGATGTGGTCTAATCAGGCATGTGCACTAAGGAAGAAAAAGCTTTTTGTAGTTATGTAATTAAAGACAACGTGATAACATAAGCACAGTGAAGAGAGTGTAAACACCCTTAAATTTGGTGTCTCTTAAGTTTTGTATGTAAATCTGCAGCCTTTAACAGTTTTAAATATAGTTTGTATGTGTGTTAAAAAGTAGGAACATAGAATTGTGTTAAAATAGTCAGCAGGCTTTTCAAGCCCATTTTCTTTCAGTGTTGACACTCCTTGCTTGAGTGGATTGGAAAACTTACAATATAGTACATATTGTATAAATAACAATATGCATCATGTTGTCATTATATCACCATAGTGGATATATACACTTTTACTTATCATTCTGTTATCTGTGGTCTTAAATCTCTCACTAGCAGTGAAGACACAGGGTTATGGCTTCATAAACATACTAACTGGGCTCCTCTGTTCATTTTTTGTTCATTTCTCAGGATTTTCTTAGCATGCTGTTGGAAGACATTCCTAAACAAAAACAGTAAGTATGACCTGGGCTAGAAAAGCCAAAGAAATATGTAGAAATAAGATTTTAATATGTGCTAGCCAGAAATAGTGCTAGCCTGAAGATTCCTACTACATATATACACAAAAAATTATGAGACTTGTTGTGGTTATCCTATACCATGCTCTCCGCAGATTTGCATATCATGTCAGAGGTAATGTCATGCGTTCACTTTGCAATCTGAAGTGCCAGGCATAGCTGCCTCCTCAAACTAACCTGTGATTCTCCTGCCAGCTGCTTTTGGCATGTGGTGCCCTAGAGCAAGGATGCCAGAACTTTGCTAAGAGACTGGGATATCAGAGAAGATGGATTTTTTTCACCTAGTCTGGTGCCATCTCCTCTCAGTCATAGATTGTGCTGCATGAGGAAAGATGGAAAATGTAAATGTAAATTGAGCATTAATTGCCTGACATGTCCTTCAAAATACTCCTATGTGTGACTATGACTGATTGAAGATGATAGTAGTTAGCAGCACTTTGAGGCTTATATTTTGGGTTGTTCTGTGCTATTTTAAACTATGCCACAAATAGAGGGTCTTTTGTAGAGGAGTTTTACATGTTACAGTTTTTAAAAATATTCACTTGAAAAATACAGTGTTGAAGGCCAGGATTGGAAAAGTGTTCATAACTCTGTGTGAGTGCTTTGGAGTGAAAAAAAAGATTATATTCACAGAGGTCAAATGTATTGAGTTTTTTAGTGAAATACTTCTCTTCCTGATGGATGAGGAACAGAGAAGCTAGTTACCATTGAGAAAATATGTTTTGTGACATCTCTGGTTTAGTTTGGTTACTTTTAGATTCTCCAGTGATGTAGTAGATAATACTCTCTCTATATGATTCAATATAGTTTCTAGCCCAAATATAATGAGGTATATTATATGGAATAAATGTGAAAATGATTTTTATAGATGGTATGATTATATATTGGCATGTTAAAAAAACTTCAGTTTTCCTTCCTTTTATTTTTTACTTGTGTTTCTCTGAACTCTAAACCCAGTGCAAAATGTTGTTGCATAAGCATCCATTTTTCTGCCTAAAAACCGTACGCAAACTTTTAATGAGACTAATGGAAAAGAACTGTGGCTCCATTTGTGATGTATCACATTCCAGAATGGACGAAAGAAATTTCAAATATATGGTAATTCATTTTACAGTCATATATATAGCAAATCTGAACTATTTATTGACACAATTACTTGACAGACATCAGCAGCAATGCAAAGAATCTTGATATACAGAAGGCTTTTATTTCTTATCTGCTGGGAGGATGTTTTTTTTTCATTCTTGAATACATTCTGTAGCTAGTACAGAAATACTCACCTGAGGTAAAAAAAAGGGAGGAAAGATAAAAATAAAGTATTTTTAGAGACCATCTGCTGATGACTGCTTTTTTGCACAAAGTTTGATGTAGGAATGAAGTGCATTTCAATATTACAGCAAAAATACTGTGTAGCACATAAAACCTCTCAGGCTTGTGCAGTTCTACCAAGTAAAATTTAAACTGTTTAAACTACATACTTCAAACTTGACAAATATTAGCACTCTAATACACTGTAATTTGTGATAGAGGCTAGTCTCAATCATAAAACAAAACAGAAGTAAAGAGACATTTGCAGTAGGTAATGAAACCAAATCTTGCCCTCAACTGTGGCAACAGTTCTATGTAGAACTTGGCTTATGGGAGACTTTTGTAATGAGAACAGGATGAACATTGGCAGAAAACTATCATGAAACAGTGTGGAAATTTTCTGTAGTTATTACACTGTAGTAGTGTAACTTTAGCTTTCTACTATTGGATACAGAGACTCGATCTAAAAGATTCTCACCTCCAAGTACTTAATTCCTTTAGTTTTTATTCAAAGGAGATTTTTTTTACTACATTCACAGTGATGAGTAGCTCCAGGATCCAGATGTGACTTTTTATTGATTTTTCCTGCCTTCTGTACTTGGAGGAGGAGAGTTCTATGCCTGCTTTATAGGGCTACTTCACTTCCTGCTCTGACTCAATTATAATGGCATGTTAGCTGCAGGAATCCATACTGTGAGGCAGGGTTCTTCTGTTTCTGGACTGCAGCTGAACACTGACGTCAGATAAACTGAGCAGTACCTTCTGGACCTTTATAATTTCTTCACTTGCCTTTAGGACTGATTATTTATCTTAGTGAAGGACTAAGGGAAAGAACCACAAACAAATATTGATCATTATCCTTCTCTAAAGGCTATTTACAAAGCCTTTTAAAATACTGCATCCATCAGCTAGAGTCTCACATTATCCCTCCCTTTCTGTGGAAAATCTACAGTCCTTCCTACCAAGAAGTGTTATTTACTTTTTATTTTATGCCACCAAGGCATTTTATTTACTCATATAATTTGAAACTTCACTACATTGAAACAAACCAAACCAAACAAATGAAACACCAAGAAACTCCCTCTTACGTGTCTGTATATCAGAATGCAGTAGATTTCATAAAACTCTAGTGGCTCTAATCTCCCTAAGGCTTGCACCCACAGTCTTTGCTGCAAGTAGATCCCTTCCACATCTGCCCAACATGTGAGCTGTGCAAAGAATCAGTGTTTACCCTCGTAACTGCGGGTTTCACCAATCTTAGATAAATCAGAGTTGCTGCTTATGCAGCTACTTTATGACTGCAAAATATTTTTGAGGAGATGGGTTCTGATCATAGGGGTTTTCTGCTGCTATTTTTTATTTCATTTCATTCAATAAAGCAAGCAAAATTACTAATAAGCTGTGGTTTTAATAACACTTGATAGACAAAGGAAGGCTTGTGTTATAGCTCTGCTGTTTCCACTGTTAATAACCCAGGTTTCCTAACCACATTGCTTGGATGTCTTCACAAATAGTCAATTAAGTACTAAAATAGTGCTGCAATTTCAAATTACTCAGCTATATAGTTGTATCTCTTTATTTCACATTTGCTTTCTTTGATTCACATGTACATTGTTGTGAATGTGGTGATTTTCACTGAGGCAAATGGCTCGTAGGCACCTAACTACTGAAGAAAATAATTGTGAAAAATTATTCCCAGTGGTTTTGATTCCTCTTTTTTTTTTTTCTTCTTTAATAAGCCAAAATATATATGCTGGATAAAATCCAAAGAAAAGTTATTTGTAGGAAGGTATGTCTAGTTGACAGAATCCCTAACTACTGTGTTTGAATTTGCTCTAATAATGCCTCCATATTTAGCTGGAATTTCTCACTTTGGAAATTACTGACGTGTATATATGTATGATGAAGCAAATGTACTTGTTTGCGTATTTTCAGTTGGATATGGTAGACTTTTATATCTTCCTTTACCTAAAAAAGAAGTTGCACAGTTTGATGTTTTTTCTCCTTGATTGAGGCATTAAGTGGGTTTATGTTAAAATTTGTAGCGTACATTAGAGCCTTGTGCAGTGAAAACTTCATGTATAGCCATCTTTTATAATGTCAATTTTCAAATTATCATTAATGTTAGTATTTTACAGAGTTTCTTTTAAAATGTGGAATCTGAACTGTGTGTGTGATGTTAGGAGATCATTCCTGGGCTGATTTGGCTTATCATCTAAACAAAAAGACAGGGATGAGATAATGGATGTAACCATGTTCTCATTTTACAGTAAGGAGCTCTTGTACAAAGCAATTGAAGAAACTTGGTCTTGTAAGAGTTAGTGCTAGTCAACTGCACACAGATCCCACTGTCCAATACCTTATCCAGAAGGCCATTCAGGAATTCACACAAACACCAGATTTAAGTCCTTACAGATGCTTAACTGCAATGTAAGCAGGTGGTAAATGCCCTTACTGAACTGCAGCCTCTACAAATATCAGGGTCTCTGTTCTTTCTCTAGGACACTTGTTTTGAGATGGCAGTCTGTTTGTGATAATTTTTGGGGGGTTATTTCTAAGTCAAACAATTTACCAGAAGCATTTCCAACATCATAGTTCTTCAGCACTGACAATTAAGAGATTCAGAGTAGATCTTTGCAATAGTCTGCTCATTACTATTGTATTTTTTTAAAAGTGAATGCCTCTTAAACAAGTTGTTTTTTTTGATAAGTGCCAAAAAGAATATCCTAATTTGAAATTTTAAAAAGTACTTGTGTGCAAGGACAAACAAAGAAGATTGCATATTGGCACATGACAGGTGTTTTTCTGAAACTTTGGGTGCTGCAGGCAGAGAAAAAGCAGTGTTATTGGGTTTGCTCTTGAGAAAAATGCCAAAGTTTTAGGAGAGGCTGAGAAACTTTCTAGTAGTTAATGCCTGGATTAGTGTGGTGTCAGAACAGTGTGGTTCCCCTGAGTGTCATAAGATCATTTCAAAGTCAGTTTTTGAAATGAAATAGAGGGTATTTTAAACAGCTGTACATAGCAAATATAACATTGGTTATTTTGTGGAGATTTTTTTTCTCACACTATAGGTTCAGTTTCTGGGGATGGGGGAAAAAGGGATTAGCTGACATGGTGAAGCTGTGTTTCTTATGCCTTGGTACAACAAATTAAATGTGCAACTAAGGGAATTTTTCCCAGCTACTAGCTCTGCTCCAGTATTAGAACACTAAGCTGTATTGGGTTTAATTCATACAACAACAAATAACAAAAAAATTTATTCTGCTTATGTTTCTTGAGAGAGAATAAATGGTACAGTCCAAGTGATCTACCTTTGCCTATAACACTTTGGTATATCCATTTTTAAGCTAGTTCTGTATGTACCCTTTTTAGCAGCCAGACAGAAATAAGAAATCAAGACTATCTTCTGGGGAAGTAAACTGACTGACTGGAAATATTTCTCTTTATCACTGTTCCCAGTCAAGAGACTCAACTATCTGACTTAAGACTAGACACCAATTTTTAGAGCACAGTGGTAAAATGAAGATAATTATAGTCTGAGGTATTAACAGTTAAATGTTCTAAATTTAATAAGCTTGCACAAATAACACAGAACAAGTCTAGATGTTTAATCTTTTATTTTAATACATTACACATGCATCACATATGTTCAGTTTCCTGTAGAAAATTGACTTATAAAGTGATCTAACGCACACAATGGTGTTTTCCTGAAAATTCAGAATCCTGGCTATGTAGAAATGCTTCTTCTTGACTGCTGATTATTTAAATCATCTGATCAGTTAAAATTGTTTACTGGGTTGTTTGCCTTCCTGATTCAGAGCTTGGAAATGGCTGTTCTTTTCATGAATGCTTTGTTGGTTGACTCTACATTACATATGTGAAAGTAACTGCAAGCATTAGAATGAATCTTGCTAAGGCATTGCCATGCACAGGACTGTACCCAAATGCTCTGATTCTCATATTTATATTCATTGAGGGCTTACTCAGCTTCATTTTTTTCAGTACTTGCATGTGTGAATATTTTTTCATTATTTTAATTTTATTTATTTTTTTTATTTGGCTTCGCTGCAAGTTGGGAAGTCTTCCACCTGAGTTGAAGTAAATACCACAATAGCTGCCTACAAAAGTAAAAGTGCAAACATAGTTTCTGAATTTACAAATACTTATGTGTGTGGTTATTTCAGTATGACACAGCTTCATAATGACAAACTATTTCCTTTTGTGGGGAAATAAAGTTCCAGACTATTCTATGACTTCACTGTGAATCAGGATATAATGGAAGTGGAGAAAGGACTAAACTAAAGTATATTAGACGTTTAGTAACTTTGAGAATTAATATTCATCAGTGCTTTTTATAACCCCAAGTTTATCCATGTAACAAGAAGTAGAGCACGCCTTCATACTTTACATGTTTCATAGATGTAGTTTACCACATAACACTTTCTCCGTCAATCCTTATCAGCACTAAATTTATGATTTGACTTTTATGTACACAAAACCTGATCTACCTTTAATTTGCTCATAGAACCTCTGATGGTTTTATTCATTAAAAAATAATCCCAGAATTTTGTACAGTTCAACCAATACATGAATTTAGAAGGTTTGCCTATCCTCTAAAGGGTTGTTTTTCTCTTGAAAAAAATTGCTATTTTTTGCATATCTTCTAATTTTATTTTTTTTAAAGGTCTGGGTTAACTGTAGAAAGTATCTTCCAGAACTGGCTGGATACTTCTGGAATACCAAAGGTAAATATAAAACACCAGGTCACAGTTCTTTCTGAAGTCTTATATATAACGATTTTCTCATTATATCATTTATTTTTTAAATCACTACCTGATCTTATAACAGGTATGATATTAAATAAACCAAATAAACCAAATAAAGTTTTGATGATGACTGTTTTCCACATCTTTGTATGGCTTTAGCTTTTACCAGTTGCAGGTTTTTTCTTCTACAGTGGTTTCAACAAACCTGCCAAAGGGCAAATCTTACAAAATTTATCCTGTAAATTAAGATTGTAGTCATATGATAAGTATACTTTACAGTATAATGATGGAGCCTACTAAATGCAAGGTCCATTGTTCACAGTTGTTGGAATATGAATTACTTGAAAGCATTACTGACAGCAGTAATTAAATGTTAAATTATTTGTACTTTGGTAACTTGTGTATTTTGTAACTTGCTTATAAATCTGCTGTATAGATAACATCTATTATTGGTGTTCCAGCATTGAGACTAAGCTTTGTTTTCTGCTTTTAATGCTAAGAGTTTTTTTTAATATTTTAAGTTCTGTGAACTGAAAAGGCTTAGTTGCGTCTGTGCTATGTGAAAGTGTCTGATTATTCATTTTGGACTAAAACTGGGATAAGATAAAAAGTGGTATCTGTACATTAATCTTCATAAAACCATATTTTTTACAAAGTAATTTTTAGCATACTCTCAGGACTCAGTTTCTAACTGATTTCCCCTAAGCAGGCACCCCCTAGGATGCTTGTGTTCTGGTTTCCATGTGCAAAAGTGCAGATACTTAGGCAGCATGACTGAGTGAGCATGTTTGCAGGTAGAATGGACAAAACTGGAGAGCTCTGACAGTGCTCAGAGAACCTGATCTGCACCCAGACACTGTAGTTGAGCTCTTCCCTTGACAGCTTGAGAGATGTGCGTGTCCACTGATCCCTGTATGCTGTAGAAGGCTTTTGGGAAAGATGTACTCTGAGATCAACATGCTTTGAGACTATTTGAATAGGCTGTAAAATCAAGGCAGAGTTTGTTTTTTGTTGTAAATTTATTGAAAATAAAGATAACTTTAATTAGAAGGGAGGAAAGGAAGGGATAGTATCATCATGCATCTTGATGCTCAGTCATTTCCTAGAAGAGGACCTTGCTTTTAATTCTGTGTTCAACCAAGGTTTTATTTTTGGTAAAAAAAATGGCACACATTGTCAAACAGCTGATTCAAGCATATGGAAGACATTGATGTTGCATAGCTGTACCTGTAAGAGGCTGAACTGGCTCCTGAAATGTAAGAGTTTTCTTGCATTTTATCTACACATATCTTTTTGAGGATGTGCTTTATTAATGTCTGGCCATCAACTTAAAATCACAAACTAGGAAGACAGGAGCAGATTAAAGAACTGGAAATGGTTTTGACTAATGTGCAAACCAAACTGTTTTCCTGAGTAGCACAAGTTGCTCAGAATGAATAGTAAGTAGTTTCATTATACCCTGCAAGTATCTGTTGCTTGTGTAAACAAGGCATGTATCAAAAATATTTCCAAACCCAGCAGGTTTGTAAGTTGTTTTAAATTTTCTTTAATGACTTCAGAGATATCCTTGGTAATTTGGCTGTTCTGTATAAAAAATGTCAACACAGATTTTGCTAATTTTGTATTCTACTTCTGAGCAGCAGCCCGCTGATGCTGACCTCTTCTATCTCTCTCTCTGTCTCTCTCTCTGTCTCTCTGTCTCTCTGTCTCTCTCTCTCTTGCCCCCCCGCCCCCCCCAATAATATTGTTGATAATAAAATTGTAAATGTTTTGGGTTGAAAGGGACATTAAAGATCATCTAGTTCCAATCCCCATGCCATGGACAAGGACATCCACTAGATCAGGTTGCTCAGAGCCCCATCCAACCTGGCCTCGAACACTTCCAGGGATGGAGCATACACAGCTTTTCTGGGAAACCTGTTCCAGCGCCTCACCACCTCACCACTCTCATAGTAAAAAATTTCCTCCTCATATCTGATATAAAACTACAGTCTCAGTTTGAATCCATTCCCCCTTGTCCGTCACTACATATTCTGTAAAATGCATTTTTCCATTTTTCTTGTAGGCTCCTTTCCCATACTGGAAGGCTGAAATTAGGTCACCCTTTCTCTTTTCCAGGCTGGACAAACCCAACTCTCTCAGCCTTTCTTCACAGGAGAGGCGCTCCATCCCTCTAATAATCTTGGTGATCCTCTACTGGACTCACTCCACAGGTCCATGACCTCCCTGTGCTGGGACCCCAGAGCTGGATGCAGGTTCCAGGTGGGCTCTCCTCAGAGCAGAGCAGAGGGGCAGAATCCCCTCCCTGCCCTGCTGCCCACGCTGCTCTGGATGCAGCCCAGGACACGTTTGGCTCTCTGGGCTGGGAGTGCCCATGGCTGGGTCATGTCCAGCCTCTCACCCACCAGCACCCCCAAGCCCTTCTGGGCAGGGCTGCTCTGCATCTGTTCATCCTCAGCCTGTGCTGGTACTGGGGATTGCCCTGACCCAGGTGCAGCACCTGGAACTTGGTCTTGCAAAACCTCAGGAGATTCACATGGGCCCAGTTCTTGAGCTTATCCAGGTCCCTCTGGATGGCATCCCATCCTTCAGGTATGTCAACAGCACCACTCAGTTTGGCATCCACACAAATTTGATAGTGTGCACTTGATCCTTGTGTCTGTGTCATTAATGAAGATATTAAATAACACAGGTCCTAATACTGACCCCTGAGGGACCCCACTTGTCACTGATCTTCATTCAGACTCTGAGCCATTGACCACTACCCTCTGGATGCAACTGGCCAATCACTTTCTTATCCATCTAATAGTCCACCCATTGATTTGCTCCTTCTCCAATTTAGACAGAAGGATGTTGTGTCAAAGGCTTTACAGAAGCACAGATAAATTACATCTGTAACCTTCACCTTGTCCACTGGTGGAACCAGAGAAGGCCACTGAGTTGGTCAGGCAGGACTTGCCCTTGGTGATGTCCTGCTGGGTGTCTCAAATCATCTCCCTGTCCCCCATGATCTTCCCAGTCACAGAGATGAAGCTGACAAGTCAGTAGTTCCTAGGATCCTCTTTTTTGCCCTTTATAAGATGATTTATACTTGTTGTCTTCATCACTTGCCAGGTTCTTATGGGAACCAACTTCCATTTTATTGGAAGAACTGGAGTTGTCATTCAGTGAATAGGAAACCTTATTTCCTTTTTGCTTTATTAAATCATTAGAGGAGCCTTTGTTCCTGAAATCCAGACTGTAGAGGTTGCTTAGTAGCTCTCAATATGTTAGTAGCTATAGTGTAAGTATGACTATAATTACTGATTACAGAACTGTAAATATTGTAGATTTACCTGTGTGGTTTACAGGACCTTTAAAAGTATTTAGATTATTTCAGCAAACTAATAGCCTGGCTTATTTGATCAATCTATATGAAGGCACATAAGAACACAACTTACATGCAGATGAATTACATTATAAATTACATGCACATGAACTACAGATGAACGGCATTCTACATAGCAGTCCAGGAATGGCACAGAATTTAGTCTCTCTCACATGGTTTAGGTGAGTGGACTAGGGTGTGTTCACAGGAAGGTTTTTGTCAGCTCCTTTGGGCACAGTCATGCGACAGGGGTACCCACTAAAACTGACCACCTTCTTTCAGTACTGAAGGAAATGAAAAGCAGCTGTTGGATATCTGCTTCAAAGATGTCCCAAAGGCATAGAAGCAGCATCCTACAACCTACACACAAGATTCAACACCTTTCTACTTATAACCCTTGTCATACTGGTTCTGGAGTCCTAGAGCACAACACTCTTAATACTGCAGCCCCTACTATGAGAAATTACATGACTTTTAAAATTACAAATACTAAGACTTCACTGCATTTGCAGAGGAAACCTCCTTACTGGAAAGACTATACTTTGTAATGAAACTGGGAAATGTGCATCATGCTGTACTTAAGTCCCAACATGGTTGCTTTATATCTCTCTCATACAAAAATTTTTGTATTTTATACTTGCTGTGGTGTTTCTGTGGTTTTATTTCCATGCTTTGGTGGATTTTGGACAGGAAATTCATGTTATTCACTGAGTATAAAGAAAATTCACTTCAAATGGTTCATTTATAGCAGTAGCTATCAAGGTGATGTCAATAATTCTCTTCTGTGTTTATATTTAAATCTATCCCCTGTATGCAACTGGTACTCTTTAAAATTCAGTAACCAAACGGTCACTTATGATCAGAGTTCTTAGCCCACCCCTTAGTTCACTATCTTCACAACAGTGTCTAGCTTAGGGACACTGTAAGGGTACAAAAAGGTATGCAAAAGGTATGCACAAGGGTAAATACTTTACATTCCCCAGACTGCTGAAGCAATTTCACCATCTTCCTTGCAGTACAGGAATCTTATATTCTTTACATTTTGTATTCTTTACAGTCATAAGTCATCCATCTGTCTAACTGAAGTTCCTCTACTCCTTTACTTGTGCTTTGTTACATTTGTCATTCCAAACTCTCTCTCCAACTCTGTCCAGGGAACTGCAGATTTATAGATATAGATTATATACATATAGATATACACATATGCTCCTTTATACTTGCAGCTTCAAACTATTGAAACTTTAATATTTTTCAGTTTCTATTAGTTTCACTCTTGGAAAAGTTATCTGGGCTATTTTCCAGGCTCAGGTATATACCAGTTTCCAGGCTCAGGTATATATACCAGCAGAAATCAAGAATAAATTGATGTAAGGGGGTCATATGAATAAATAAAATCAGAATTTGGCTTGCTGCCATGAAAAAGTAATTCTGCATACTACCTAACATTTTCAATTTGTTATTTTCTAAAGCATTAAAGATTAATGTTATGAAAAAGAAAGTGTGGTTATAAGCTGGCCAATTCTTTCTTACACAGAAGAGTGCCCCTGCACAATGGTTGGTTTCAGGCTTGCTGAGCAGGGTTTTCTCACACACAAAACAATAAGGAATATAAAACATGAAAAGAAAGCAGTTCTCAAATACAAGCTTTCATGAGGGCTTTTTCCTGGGGATGCATTGTGGTGGTGTTAAATAAGGTGAAGCATATTGCGTGGTTGAAAATACCTTTTATCAAATTATGCAACCTTCAGTATGTGCTTCTGTCTCAGCACTGACTCACTGGGGGATTAGGGCAACTTTTCATCCTGTGCAAATAGTAGTGAGTTAATACTGCTAACTTTAGACAATGAGTTAAGCTGGCAAGGAGTAGAATCAGAAGAACCAAATAGCTTTACAACTGGAAAACACCTATGAAATCATTGTAGTCCACTTCATACCTGCTTATGATGATTTGCTTTCCTAAGTACTTTTCTATTGTTTCTTTCAGCATGTGCAGTGTTTAATTAGAATTTAAGGCTAAAAGGCTATATGCCTCTTTAGGAAGATTTTCTCAGTTCTGCACAAACTTGTCTTTCTCTTATATTGCCCAATTACTATTACCTGGTTTTTTTATTCTACCCTAGGTAACTAACCTTTTAAAAATAAGCTTTAAGTCTTTCCCCCTTTTTGAACCCTATTGTACACTGTTTGACAAGTAGATCAATAAACATTAGGTAGTCTCTGCATTGCATGAACTTCTAAATGTATTTAACTCATTCCAGTTTAAATCACTTTTTCTTTTGCTTTTGAAGTGGCACGTTATTATTTACTGGTAAATTTCCAATATAGTTTGTTTCTTGCCTGTGTATTTCAGCTGGTATCTTGTATAATAAAAATCATCTTCTCCACATTCACTCTCCAGTTCAAAAAAAAAAAAAGGGGGAAAAAAAAAGTAGAGTGAGTGGCCTCCTCCTTCATGATTTTTAGTTTCCAATATATCCTACACTGTAATGTACAAGTCTCAATATCACCTAATGAGTCAGGTTGAAAGGGACCACAGGGGGTCATCTGGTCCAACCTCCCAGCTCAAGCAGGGTCAACCTAGAGCACACTCCACAAGATTGCATCCAGGCAGTTCTTGAATGTCTCCAGTGAAGGAGACTCCACAACCTTTCTGGGAAGCCTGTTCCAGTGTTTGGTCACCCACACAGAAAATTTCTTCCTCATGTTCAGGTGGAACTTCCTGTGCATCAGTTTCTGCCTATTGCCTCTTCTGCTATTGCTCAGCACCACGAAGGAGAGCTGGATCCATCCTCCTCGCAGCCTCCCTTCAGATACTCACAGACATTGATGAGGTCCTCTCTCAGTCATCTTTTCTGGAGGCTCCCTCAGCCTTTCCTCATAAGTGAGATGTTCCAGTTCCCTACCCACCTTCTTAACCTTTCTCTGGACTAACTCCAGGACCTCCATGTCTCTCTTGCCCTGAGGACTCCAGAACTGGACACAGCACTCCAGATGTGCCTCACCGGGGCTGAGTAGAGGGGCAGGATCACCCCCCTGGCCTTCTGGCAGTGTTCTTACTAATCCAGTCCAGACCACCATTGGTCTTCATGGCCAGCAGGACACACTGCTGGCTCACGGACAGCTTGTCCAGGACCCCCAGGTCCTTCTCCTCAGAGCTGCTTTCCAGCTGGTTAATCATCTGGGGTTATTCCTTCCCAGGTGCAATAACACTTGAATTTGCAGACCCTGAATTTGCCTTTACTATCAGATGGTTTATCTCTGCCCATCTCTCTACCTTGTCCAGGCCCTTCTGAAGGGTTGCACAGCACTCTGGGGTACTGGCCACTGCTCCCAGCTTTGTGCACTCAGTGACCTGCTGAGGAGGCCTCTGTCCCTTGTCCGAGTCACTGATGAACCAGTTGAACAGCACTGGGCCCAGTGTTGACCCTTGGGGGACAACCCTAGTGACAGGCTCCCAACTAGACTGTGACAACAAACACAACCCTCTGGGATCTGCCATTCAGCCAGTTCTCAGTCCACCTCACTGCCCACTGATATAGTCTGTACTTCCTGAGCTTGCTGGTGAGGTTGTTATGGCTGATGGTGTCTAAAGCCTTGCTGAAATCCAGGTAGACAACACCACTCTTCCCTCATCCATCCAGGTAGTTGTCCTGAACGCATCAAGGTTGTTTACGCATGATTTTCCTTATGTCATGTGATCAAATAGCTTCCAGTTTTAGGATAAACACCCCAAACATCACCTCACAATTACAAAAAATTGAAAGAAGCTATAGCAATGCTGTATCCTTCTCCTAGTCTCTTTTGTTATTTTATCCTTCCAGTAAAGTTTAATTCTCATCCACTGTTCCACCAGTATTTCCTGATTAAGGTTGGAATTGCCAACAGGTATTTCAGAGTATGTACAACTCTTAGTGGATCTTGCGAGACTACTATGCCATGTTTTGTAACGGGCACTGGAGTACAGCTTCCAGTAGTTACAACAATAAAAATTTTGCCACTTATTTTTTGCCAG
This sequence comes from Melozone crissalis, assembly GCF_028551555.1. Classification (NCBI taxonomy): domain Eukaryota; kingdom Metazoa; phylum Chordata; class Aves; order Passeriformes; family Passerellidae; genus Melozone; species Melozone crissalis. Next base: position 35,678,041 of record NW_026535783.1, on the reverse strand, counting down.
TTCTTTTCTCCTACCTGCACTGCTTTTCGTGGCTGTGATAAAGGAGTAGTTTAATGTCCATATACGTAATAATGGACTTATTTGTAAATCATCAACATGTCTGAAAATACACAGTCAAAAGAAATCTTCTGGTGGTGAATATTAGTTTATTAATAGTATTTCTGGTTTTGTTTGTAAATGGTTAACTCTTGGATTTGAGCAACCTGATCTAGTGGAATGTGCCCCTACCTATGGCAGGTGAGTTAGGACTATATAGTCCTTAAGGTCCCTTTCAATCCACACCATTCTGTGATTCCATGATTGTCCTATTTGAAGAAGAAATGGATTGCAAAGGAAACTCATAGCAAAACTGTTTAAAAATTTGAACTGAAATGTAATTTTTGAAGGTTTCTAAATCAATGCAATTAGAGTACTTCTGTGGTTTTATAAATTTTTGGAGGATGTTACAGCAGCAGTTCAAGTACTTAATACGATTTGTGATAAAGCAACATGTTGTTAAGAAGGGCCCTGGCTTTTGCTCCAGTAACAAGCTATATAGATTTCCTGTTTCCTTTTACTAAGACAAAAGTACAGGTGAAGGGGTAGCTCTACAGGAAAATGCTTCACAGGTTAAGAGTTATGGTCAATAACTAACAAACCAACCACACTGAAATATTTTTTAAAAGAATGGTCTTACTAAACTCTTGAATTATCTTTAGCACATCTTCACCCAGGTTTTACAGAGGGTACCCGAACATTTTTCTTGCATTAAAATCATTGTTATTGGATCAGAATGTAAGTTAAAGCTATGGATTCTTAACACTTGCTATTTCTTGTTGTTGTTAGTTATACCTTTTCTTGCAATTTTTTTTCTTGAGGTACATGACAAATACATATTGGTAGATGGCAACATTGGAACCAAGTACACAAGTGAAATGAGCATTTTTTGTTGAGATACAGCAAATTAGTAGGCATTGGCAGTGAGAATGATCTGTTAAGGACAAAAATCTCACTCAAACATAAATTATTTGGAGAAAAAAACAGGAAAGGGGTATAATTTTCTTCAGTAGTTAATAGAGTTCAGTAGTGAATCTGTTAGATTAGTTTCAAAACTGGTGTTAAAGATTAGTCCGAAGAACAAAATATTGCTGTTTAAATAATGAAGTTTGAGGCTTACTCCTTAGTTAATTTTTTACCTGAAGATAGATATTTTTGAATATATTTTGTATGAGTGCAGAAAATGTAAGTGATTCAACTGATGGTTGAATTATATTTGAGAAATAATTTGAAGAAAGCATAGCAGCTACCTTAAGATATGTGCTTATTCTTGTACATGGAAACCACACTTTGAATAATAGGCACTTCCCCTCAAGAAAACTGGTTTGTTTGTTTTTCTTTTTTTTATGTTAGCAAGGTTGCAGATTGGAAGACGAAATGATCTTTCTAAAGTTCTTAAAAATGTAATTGGGTATACGTCAACAATATAAATTATTTAATGTCTTCTGTAATGATAACAAGCACAGTAAGAAAGTTTTTGAATATGAATCACCAGTGCTGAGGCTTTTCTGAAATTATTTGTTATACTGACAAGACTGCATCTCATTTTCTTAGAAGAAGGGATTTAGAAAAATATTAAAATGTAATCAAACCATATGTATGGTACTACAGGATGCATAAAAGTTGTATGACGATAAATCAAGAGAGACTTCGTCTTTATGCTCATGACTCTTTGAAAAATGCTTTAGGTAAAGACTATCCACCTGAAAATTCTTCTAGATAGATCATAGTATACAGAGAATTTGGTATTTTGTTTGTAACAAGCTATCAAATAAGTTCTAAGGTCAGTTATTATTTAAATAGAGTTTGTGTTGATCTAAAGAAGGTCATCAGCATAAAATGGCATTGTAATTTACTTAGCCATTCCTATAAATTGCTCCTAAGATGTGCTAAATGAGACACAACAGTGGTTTATTTTAGTTTCTAGAATAGTTCAAGAAGTTCAAGAAAATCCCTTATGTTAAAAAATACATCATTAAAGGTCAGTAAGGACCCAAATTTATTACAGAGCTCTTCAAGTTCAGGCGTGGTTTAGTCTTGCTATAATTTTAGAAGTTTTGATGTAGGTTTCTTCTGTATTGCATATGATTGCTGATTTAGAGAAAACCGAAGACATTCAAGATCCAAGTAGCATTGCTACACAGTATTGTGTGATCACATTTTAAAACTGGGTAACATGCTGCCTCAGGTGAGATTCTCACATTGCACTGAGTAACTTGGTGTCTAGGCTGAATGTATATAGTTATTTTTAAAATTTAGATTTGAAAACATTGGCCATAAAATTTTAGTGCCTCTGTTGTTCCAATTTCTAAAACTGAAGTTTTAAACAGAATTTTAGGAGTCTCCATTAATTGAATAATTAAGAAAAAAATGCTTTTGAGATTATCAGCTTGAACCCTGAGTCTACATAAAGGATGAGAAAGATGCTTTACTGGTTTTAGTTTAATGACCTACTGAAACACTGGCTTGCCTCTCCATTTACAAGCCAGATTTTCACAAGTGTCCTGTTTTACTTTGACTACCTTTCAGTGTCATGCAGCTCAGAGGTAAAGTACTTGTAGTAGGGTAGTAAATCTGCACAATTTCAAGAAGTTGAAGTGCATTTGAAACAAATGTTCAATTTCTGAAATAACAGTGACTGGATTCCATGTGTTTGTTCATTAGAATCTCTCTTAAGTTTAATAAATCTCAAGCAGTCATTTTCATTCCCTTTTCCTATTAACTGCACTGCTGAACACAAAAGCTGTGTTATGTGCAGAATGACTGAGCTTATCCATTCTAGAAAGGAGTTATGTTTGGTATCTAAAGAACAATAACAGTTTGCTGCCTGACTGATCAATGCTGGACCAAGTTCACATTCCCAAGTTCCCACTCTCCCACCTACATACACAGGAGGTGGAAACATAGCAAACAGAGGGAGGACAGGCCCTCTTTTACACAGAAATATTGAACTTAGACTTGCCTAATAAGGACACAACTGCATAGCAATAAACATAAGTTTTAATTACTGCTTGTAAAAACATCTTAAGAAAAGCACAGAAGTTAGCACCAATTAATTTTTAGCTTGTTCATTGTTCTTTTACTCAGTGGAAACAAACCATAAAGGTTTAAAATATTTTTCATGCTACCTTGCCAGAAATTTTTTCTGTATTAGTGTATAATTAGGAAAGAATACCTTTTGAGATATCTGAAACCTCTCCAGCTTCAAGTTGGTTATAAGTAATTTGAATGAATTGGAACCAGGCTATGAAAAAACAAGAAGTAAAATGCTGCTCTAGGAAACAACATCGGACATCTTTTTAGTTCAGAAAGATAAAGAATTGGGCCTGAAATTGAGGTAGAAATCTTATGTGACAGGGACAAGTTGCTATATACCCTCCAGAGTGGTCTGTGATTTTTAAAAGAACACACATTTTACTTCCTGGAAATTTTCCCCAGGCTTTTACAAAATTTTGTATGTGACTGGAAGGAGTGAATATGTGGGGAAGATTTATTGCAATACATATTCTGTATGTGAAATCCATGCAGCCCTCTGTGTGCTGACCTAAAAACTGTCATTCAGGTGCATTCAGGTCTAATGATTCAGTCAGAAACTCAAAGTGATCCTGAGAGTTCAAATGCTGCTGCATTTCTGTGTTTCTAGCTGGCTAGACTTGAGGATGGAAGTTCTTGCTTTTGAGCCCTATGTTTTTTTTCAGACACTCTGCAGAAATGCTGGCTACTGAATACTTCTTGAGAGCAGATGGTAAATAAGTTTGTGTAAAAGTCTTCATTCCATCTCCATCAGTTCATTGTATTCCACAAAGTCAGTAGGAGCAATGTTGAGATATTTCTCAGTTTACAGTACCTTCCTTATCTCCTTTTGACTTAACTATGCTTTAGAATCAGACTGAAGACAGAAATATTGATCACCCTCTTTAATCATGAAAAATAGGTGATTTTTCTAAAACTTATTCCATCTCCATAAAGAAGGAATGCTTTAAATATTCTGTCTACTCCCTTCTAAGGTCAAAGAGGAATTTAAATGCTGAAATGAGAATGTCCAGAGAAAGACAGGTTTGAAAAGTCTATTGGCTGACAGAGCTAGTATATGTTATGGTTCAGTTTATGGTTAATTGTCCTTAACATTTGGGTAAGCAGCATATCATGGCCAGAGCGCTAGAGAACTTCTGTTTTGAATATGTTTCATTAGTAAAGCTGTCAGAAATATTTTTGACTACTTCAATGGATCAGTAAAACTCAAATTTCAATACCTCTGGAAGGTGTATTTTATTTCTTCAACACGAAATTCAACAAACAAGTGAGGTTCTATGAAGTAATATCCGGGCCTTAGCTACACACTTTCCCAGCTACTGCAAAAAATTAACTCTTGGCTGAAACTAGGACATTATCCACCCATTATTCTTTACCATTTATATCACACCCAGATCCTATACCTTCGAACTATATACACATACACAAGCACAGGTATAATTTCTGTAGTCAAGACCCATCTCTCCAAGTTGTCTATTGAGTTCATTTAGTCCATAATTGTGGATTCTATCCATCCTAGATATCTTCCAGGGCAGGAGAGCTGGTGTACTGTTGGGGTTGCAGTCTGCATCAGGAGCTCATGGCTGCTGGAGCAGTCCATACTCACTGTCCATGCTACTTCTGGCGTACACTGGCAGTGTCATTCAGCAACCAATATTATACAATTCAATATTACACACTCTCCTCACCCCAAAATCAAATCCCCTTGAGGCACACATCATGTTTCCTGTTCCCTCTGCATTACTCACCAAGTGCACTCAGGTTCTTGAGCAAAAATAATCCCAAGGATGGGTTTGCCTTTGGTTGAGGCAGGACTAATCCAAACTGTATTCCCTAACACTTTTCTTGTATGAATTATGGGGACTTTATTCCCTTCTCCATTACATGGAGGTTTTGATAGGGCAGGGACAGCCCCACTGGTACAGCCTGGTGTGTTAACTAAACAAGGTGGCCTTAGCTAAACGTAGGGCCCAATGGCTGAAGGCCCCCTTGCTTTCAATGTGGTTTTTAACTGCACTGTTCAATCTTCCCAGAGGCTGGTGAGTGATAGGGAATATGATACAGCCACTTGATACTGCGTTCCTTGGCCTGGTTGTCCAGGAGGTTGTTTTGGAAATGAGTCCCCTTGTCTGACTCAGTTCTCTCGGGGGTGCCAGGTCACCACAGGACTTGCTTTCCAAGGCCCAGGGTGGTGTAGCAGTCAGTGCAAGGCACAGGAGACTTCTCCAGCCATCCAGTGGTTGTTTCCAAGAGCACATAGCACTTGCCTTGGCAGGCCTGCAGGAGTGTGAGGTAACCCGTCTGCCAGGCCTCCCCTTATTTCTGCTTTGACCACTGTCTACCGTACCACAGAGGTTTTTCTTGGCCTGCTTGATCCCAGCACATTTCACAGTTATGGACAACCTGGGATAAAGAGCCCATCCCTCCATCACAAGCCCATGTGGGTGTTGCACCTCTTCCCTGATGAGGCATCATGGGCCCACCAAGTCAGAAATAATTCACCCTTATGGTGCCAGTCCAGCTCCTCCTGAGACATTTTAACCTTGGCAGCTCAATCCACCTGTCCATTGTTGTGATGTTCTTCAGCAGCCCAACTCCTGGGCACATGAATTGTGCATCTCATGTACATTTCATTATGAACTTCTACAGCCAACTTCTCTATCCAGACATTGACATCTTGCCACAGTTCAGCAGCTCAGGTGGGTTTGTCTCTGTGCTCCCAATTGGTCTTTTTTCATCCTTGCAGCCACCTCCACAGAGCATCTGACACCATCCACAAGTCAGTGCAGAGGTGCTTCTCTCATTCAGCAATATCTAAAGCCAGCTAGGCAGTTTTCAGCTCTGCAACATGACTTGATTCACTTTGTCACTCAATTGCTTCTGCGACTGTGCACAGGGCTCCATAGCTTCTTTCCATTTTCAATGTATCCCTACAATATGCAGGAGCTGTCACTGAAGAAAGTGTATGGCTTTTCATTTTCAGGTAGCTGTCTATATTGTGGGAGCTCCTCAGCACTTCACCTTTTCCTCCTCATGAGGGTCTGAAATATTTGTCTTCAGGACTGTTAGTGATTAATTCCAAGATCCTTGGGCGATGGGTTCAAAAGCTCGTTGTTGTTCAGGACTCCACTTAAATTATTTTTTCTTCTGCGTCACATGATAGAGAGTGTTTACAATCTGTCTGTAATCAGGAATATGCATCTTCCAAAAACCTTCAGCACCTAGGAATGACTAGGTGTTTCCTTTTTGCTAGTCAGTGACGACTGTCTTGGTTTAAGACAGTTTAAGGGGGACACTCTAAAACGAGGTAGTTTTAATCAACCCCTTTCCACCAATAAGGAGAAACAAATACGAATAGTTGTTACAAGTGAAAAAAATAATAGTTTACTAAAAAAATGAAATAGCAACGGGTAAAAAATAACAGTAATAGTCACTAGTTGGATAGTTAAAAAGTTGGTGAAATCTCATGGACTCTCCGGCAACAAAGAGAATCTCAAAAGGGTGGCATATCCCCTTCCCCAAAAGAGCACCAGGCATGGGCAACCACTGTAGGGAAACAGAGGGCAGATGGTGGCCGCCCTCCCCACCTTGGAGAGCAGGCAGCAGCTCTGTTGGCAAGTGCAGCCGGCAAACTCCGGCAGCTGGGACTCAGCTAGGGGGTAGAACTCATGGGGGGCCTTGGCCTTGCTGTTGGCACAGATGGCAGTACAGCTGGCTGGGGCGCCTCTCACTCACCGCTTTTTGCCTCAGCCAGACACTGCTGGTGGGCTGGGGTGGCTGCACAGAACGGAGCTGCTCTGCTCCTCTGGGCCTGAAGGCAAGTGCTGCAAAATTCCCTCGGAAACAGGTTTTGATTGTGAAATGAAGCTGCTTGAGTTGCTACTGTTGCAAGTAGAGGCAAGAAAAAGCCAAGAGGCAAGCTAAGCAGCCAGAGACAGGCAAGAGTGAGATTCTGCCTGAGTGCCGTGACTTTTAAAGGTCCTGGGACAACCCTAGCTCCTGCCCTGTCATTCTGTTTGCCAGCCACAGGATCCTATAGAGATAGTAATGGTTTTTTGGCACAGACAGGTATGGAATACAATAACATTTTGGGTTACCCAGGACAGAGACATAGCTGCAGCTTTGCCAACCATGTCTGTTTGACTCTAATGATGTGCATCTTGCCATTTTACTCCTAATTACTGAATTTTCTGTGCAGATCCCTTGACCTGACTTTGCTTTATAGCAAAACTAACCTTCAAGAGGATTTGGATTATCTTTGCCTCTTTCTCAAAAACTTCCTCTGCTGTGCTGCCCCTTACTGCAATGCCCTCAATGTACTGCAATTGTTCTGGAGCCTCATCCTTTTCCAGTGCAGTCTGGATCAATCCATGGCAAATGGTGGGGCTGCGTTTCCGCCCTGGGGCAGTTGATTCCAAGTGCGCAGCCCTCCAGCTGAAAGGAAACTGTGGCCTGACTAAACCTCTGCTGCTAAAGGAATGGAGAAAAGCAGATTAGAGGTGTCAATGGTGTCACCACTTGGCTGCCTTGGACTCCAGTCCACACTGAAGTTCCAGCACATCCAGCACAGCAGCGCTCAGAGGTGGCATGGCTTCATTCAGGCCCTGAGAGTCCACTGTCAGTTTCCATTCTCCACTGGACCTACACACTGGCCATACAGGGCTGCTAAAGGGTGAGCAAGGCTGGCTGGCCACTCCCTGGGTCTCCATCTCACAAATCACTTCATGGCTGGGGACACAGAGTCCCAGCTGTGCAGTTTTGCTGGCAGTGCAGTGATGTGGTAGCGATCAGTGCCTGTTGTTCTTTGACCCTCAACAGCCCCACAGCAGAAGGGTTCTCTGAGAGACCAGGCAAGGTATTCAGCTGTCTAATTCCCTCTGTCTCCATAGCAGCTATTCCAAAAGCCTAATCATGGCCTTTTGGGTCCTTGAAAAACCGTCTCCTGAGGTAATCTATGCCAAGGATCCATGCAGGTTCTGGGCTAGTCACAGTGGGGTATTTTGCCATTCATTCCCAGCCAGGCTCACTCCAGCTTCCAGTGCAGTCAGGTATTGGGATTCCCTTGTCACCCCAAAAACAAGAGATGGATGCTACCCCGATGCATCTCGATGGCATGAGGGTACAGTGTGCTCTGGTGTCAACTTAAGCTTTATACCCTTGTGCGTCTGATGTGCCAGGGAATGGGATCCTCACAGTCCAACAGATCTGACTGTCTCTTTCCACTAGCTGGCTGGAGTCAGGGTCCCTCTAGTCCTGGCCATGGCCCTCATTGTAAATATAAACTGATGTCCCTTCAAGAGGTCCACAAGTAACACCAGCCCTCCTATTCTGTCTGAGGGAGGATTTGGCCATTGCAAACTAGAGTGGCATTTATCCCTGAAGAACTTCCTGTGCTACTTCCTTTCAGCTCACATACCTGTGCTACTAGTGCAGAGGTGGGCTTTCCATCCCACTTCATCATGTCCTCTCTGAGGTAATTCAGGTAAAACCACAGCTGACCTCATGGTGTGTATTCTCCCTTGAGCTGAGAGGTGCTTGCTGCCAATAGCAGAGACTCTGTTCCCATACTAGTGAGGCATGGGACATTGCCTCTCTAACTTGCTTGAGACATCTGCGCAGTAGTAAGAGCGCCTGGTGAAATCAGGCGCAAAATTTTTTAAAAAAGAGCATTTTAACACACCCTGAAAAATATTATCATATTCTAGATGATATAATCTGATACATGAATTATTTCTTTTACATGTTATATGAGATTATTTAGTAACAAGTAATAAGCTATTATTTAGAGATGCCGTAGTCATGTGGTCAGAGATATTTTCTTTATCAGATTATGGATCTCATCATGCAACTAAATAAGTGGTTACAGTGACTCATCTATACCAAGGAACTCTCTTCACAAAGCAGAGTTGCCAATGTTATATGAAGGAAATATTTGCATAACCACTTTAAAAAAATATTCCTGCTACAATATATTGAATCATGTTGCAGTGTACTGAAAGTACATCCTCAAAGTTATTGTTTCAACAGGTTTTTGTCTCTTAGAGGTAGAGATAGCTTCAGGAGGAGCAAGTTTGACTTGATGGAATTTCTCTGGAGGGATGTTACATTGAAAAATACCAGACACAGCATGCTGATCTGTGTTTATACCAGCACAATTAGATTTACAACTTTTAGATTTATGATATCAATATAAATTAGCATCTTTCCTAAAAAATTGATAATGTCAGAAAAAACTTGATTTTTCAATTCAGTGGATAAAGCTGTATGCATGAAGACTGCACAGAATCAGTTGGAGAACCTGCCATTCTAACAGGAGCACGTTTTGGGCTGGATTTCTTTTTCAGTAATTTTTATGTGGTGTTGTGGTACTCTTGCAATGTGAATGTACCAGCCATCTTGTCATTTTCAGATGTAACCCACTGCCTCCTTAGTCTGTCTGCAAAGTCCTGGTAGCAGTAGTGTTTTAAAATCCTTGCAATTGTTTCCCAGTCAAACATTTCAAGCAATACTTAATCATCCAGTGAGCTACCAAATAAAATACTTTTCTGTATTTTCTTTTTTAACAGAAGATTAGAAGTCACATTTTTCCTGCTGAAACAATTTTCAAGTCACACAGATTATTCTGAGAAAATGTATTCTTCGTTTACAAGTAAACTAATTTCCTAATTTAAACTATTGTCCTTTTTCCCCCCTATAAATGATCCTCTTTATTCCCCTTTAAATTATCTTTTTCTGATGTCTGAGAAAGTAGTCTGTGCCATTCTAGTATGGTAGAATGAAAGTGATGGGGGGAATCTGTATTTTGTTTTCTGTTCAATGGAAATGTGTAGAAAGGTACAAAACTGACAATTTGTGTTCTGGTGAAGTTAGATATATTTTGTAGGAGAAAATTACTTCTCTCCAGATTTGCTGGTGTCTATGTAGATCTAAACATACAAATGTTGAGGTTGTATGTGTGATGTAAAATTCAGGAATTTAGATTCTAGAAATGAGAGGTTGGAAAATGAATTGACTGCATTGGTTGTCAATTTCCTCTACTTTGCAGGAGCTCTTCTGAAGTTCATTTACAGTAAAGATTTTTATTCCTGCATTTTCCATTTTTTCTTTTTGCCTTCCATTATCTGAGGACTGTTGGAAAGCCAACAAAATGGTATAGATTCAATGTTCACCTTAGGTAAAACTACCTTCTTAGTTTATCAGTACTGGTTGTTTTTGTATAAGAGTAGCACAGAGGAGTTGAAGTTACAGGCAACCTATGTAAAGTTCATTATTATAGTTTTTCACTGAGTTATGAAATACCATTAGTAGCCATCACAACCAGAACAATTTAAAAACAGTTTGTTTCAATGTAAAATGCAAGAGGTGTCTGAGGCAAAAATACTCTCTGGATTTCTAGGCTATGTATGATTCTGCATGTTCATTGTACACTTGGGATCTGGTCTGACTTAAGTAAGAGCTGGTGTAAATCCTTGCCCAAGTCCAGCATATTTGGTCTGTATTACGCAATTTGTAGAAAGTGCTACCTCCTCCTCCATATTTTCAAAATTCAGTTCTATTTAATCCTGCTGCTGCAAGAATGAAGGATCCTAACATGATTTGACATGTATGCTTGTTCCCCATCAGATCTGTTTATAGGACAGATCCATTAGCAGTCTCTGAAAGACAGTCTCCCCAAGAAGGACATGCAAGATGTAGTAATTTCTAAATTTCTATTGTGAAGTGATTCAAGTATGACAGCCAGTGTCATGGACAGCAAATAGGACTGTTGATGGAGGGTAATGTAGTCATTTTCATTCCCATTTTAAATTGGGTGTGACATCACCCTTTTATCTGGTGTAAGTAAGCTTTTCAAGTATGGAGGGATACAGTAGGAGACAAAATGTTCTTAAAACATCCTTCCTCCTTTCCTTTTCTTTGCCTTGTTCCCTGTTCTTTCACGGCTCCCCTTTTCTTTTCCTCTAACTCCTCTCCCTCTTACCTGCTCTCTCCCATTCCCAGCAAAAGTTCCTGCTCTGGTTATGAACTCAATCTTATTGACACACCAATAAGCAGAGATAAGAGTTGACTGATAAGAGACAATGCCAGTGCTGTGACCACCGCTTGTTAGGCCACCCTATTTCTGCCACTGCTTTTTGTTTTCTGCAGGCTATCTGTACGGGCAACTTGGCTCTTACCTTACACTGCAGTGCTATCATCTTGTAGGCGAATGTTCAAGTTAAGATGTGCACAGCAATCAGCACCAGGGATCCCCAGGTGTTGGCTACACAAAGTACTTTACCATAAAAAGTCAGTAACAATTCCTCTTGAATTTCCTTCACTGCTATGCAACTACTAACAAGAAAACAGGAGCCTTCTCTGAGTTTGAACACACAGAATGTTTGTGTGTTTGTGAATTTTCATTCCAAATCAGCCTCAGGATCTGCAGGTCTGAAAATCAATGTCTCTCGTAACCTTTTTCCCCCTAGTTTTCTCAAAACGTTTGACAGGAAAGGAAGTGCAATTCTTTAAAGGACTTAAAGTATAAATATGTTTCATTGTTTCTATGGTCCAGTGTTTCCTATAACTACTTCTATGGGAATGCACAGTCTAATCTGTTAACTGATCCAAGGAAATATTGCTTAAGCAGTTGCATTGATTTGTGTTTGCCATTAACATAATTTTTTATTCACTGCCTTTGAACTATGTTCTGTTCTTCTTTCTTCATTTAAATACACTCAGTTCAAGAGTCAATTTGTAGGCACTTTCAGAATTACCATTTAGTAGAAAAATCTGTTGTGGCTTTACAAAATAAAAACATGTTGTTTATACTTGTTTCAAGTAGACCTGTTGTAAGTGTGAAATGAAAAACTACAGTAAGATTTTCTACTGTGATATCTCTGTTAAAAAGTTCTTTGTTTAATGCTTCATAGTGAAGTTGTTTCTATTTAAAGCATTGAGTTTGATCTCAGCTTTGATCTAAAGCTTTTGATCTTGAAAAAAGGATGTTGTGGCAGTAAAACAAAAAGGCTAGGAGAGATTTTTTTTTCAAGTGATAAAAGGATACTCTCAAGATTTACTACACACTTGCTGGATCTACCTTTATTTACTTATCTGTTTACAAAGTACATCTAATTTTATGTATTGAGGGTTTGCTTACACACATACTTTAATGTGCCCTATTTTTTTGCTAGAGCACAGATCTCTTTTCAAAGCTATCAGAGATTATAGCAATATATAGTATAAGAGCAGAAATAATTTTCAAAAGAGTATCAATAATTCTTAAAATACTGACTTTTGTAATATCATTTTAACTATAACAAGTATTATACACTTTATCCTTTACTGCCTCTTGTTTTTTAAATATAAACACAAAAGCACTTGATAAAATCCTGATTTAGGATTTAACAGTATTTAGATTTGGCATGGTTGACATAAGTATCTCCCAACATGCTGGAGTTTGAATATCCTTTTCTGAGGGCAACAATACCTGAAGTCCTATGCCTAAATTTAATTACCTGCTCACAGCATTCTTGTTGAATAAATAAAGCCTTTAGTGGAGACCTCGATAAAGGGCTTGCTGTGGTGCACTATACCTACACAGCTGCTTTGGATCTTGCTTTTAATGTGCATTTCAGACCCTCCAAGGCAGTTTAGTGGTTGGATTCTGGAGGCGAGAGCAAGTACCAAGGCCAGTGTTGAAGCAGTTAGTGGTGCAGATGCTTTCTTGAACTATCCGCACTAGGCCATTCGTCTGTCCGTAAAGACCTGTAACAGAGCATGTTTATAGGAGGGGTCACAGGGAAGCGGCTTCCATAGTGAGAGTCTCGAAGAGAGAGCGTATCGTTAGTAATTAGGCTGCAAACCGTGACGAGCATGGATGTGGAGGTTATGAATGCCCGTCCCGTCGGAGACGCTGTCGAAGGGAGCGCGGGTTGGCAGCAGTACCGCCAGTGCCCGGGCCGAGCCGGGCCGAGCCACGCCGGGCCCACGGCCGCCGCGCTGGGGCTGTCTGAGGCGCGGTGCCCCGGCCGGGCCGCCCCGGGGCCGGCGGGCCCTGACGTCTGTAAGGCAGGCTCCTCCTCCCCGCGGGGCTCCGGGGGCCGGGGCGCGGGGGCGGGGGACCCTGCGGAGGTGTTTCATTTCGTAGCTAGGGCTGCGGTGTTCTGCTGCCGAGTCCGGGAACGGCGGCATGGCGTGGCACGGAACGGGACGAGGCGGAAAGGAGCGGGCGCGGCTCCGGGAGCCGGCGGCAGGCGGACCCCGCTTCCCCCGCGCCTGCCGCCTCGGGGCCCGGGGAGCGGAGCGCATCGCGGATCCTCCGCGGACCGTCCCGCCTCACCGTGCGCTTTCTCCCCCGTGTAGCCCCTGCTGGAGGAGGGAGAGACGTGGAAGGAGTGTCAGCTCGTCCAGCAAGTGAGCGGCGAGGTGAGGCGGAAACCTTTCACAGCTGTTATGTTGCACCCGCTTCTTCCCCTTGCAGATCTGCTCCTGGAGTTTTCTGCCTTACACATCGTCCTCACCCTGCCAAGCTTTTACTTTAAAAAATAGTTGCTTTCGTATTAAGAATAAAAATATTAGTATGGGGGAAAAAAGCCCCACCAAGTGTTACTACTTTATTAAATAATAACCATGCCATCCAAATTTGGCGTTGGCAGTCTGGAACAATGTTCGAGTGGGTGGCTGGAAATAAATCGCTTACTTGAAATAGAAGGTGCAAGGGATAAAGCGCAGAGGTTTTCCCTAGGAGTTTTTCACATTGCAACGATAATTTCCCATTTGGTAACCCGGTCTCACATCAAAATGTTCTTTGTGCAAAGCCCCTTAAACCAAAAGCTCTAAGATGAAGAACATCACCTCACATTTTGATCATGTACAGGTATAACCAGCTTACCTCAGACCACATCACTTAAGAGAAGAAAAGTGCTTTTTCCTTTTCAGTGAAGCAATGAAAAAAGTTGTCTTGAGTGTCTTTATAGATATCTAATGCTGAGTAACTACAATCAGGTTGCTTCTTCTACCTAAAAAAGCACCATGATTTTGAACTCCAGGTCACAAAATGGATTCAGACAAACCGGAGGATCAGAAAAAGCAGCAAAAAGAAAATGAAGCAGGATGAAGTTGTTTTCCAGCAGGTAAGCAATCATGATGTCAGTTTGTGTAATGGGACAAAGGGCGGAAGATCCATATAGCTTCCTGATTATGCCTTCTTAAGCTTGGTAGAGATGTTACTTAGTGTCTTCAATAAGATGATTGTAAATGCATGTTACAAGATAAAGTTTCAGAGTCATTATGTAGATACAATGGCAATAAATTAATGGCCTTTTTAGATGTCTGTGTTCAGGAGACAGAATTTTCATCTATTTGTATTTAACTGGAACATTCTAAGGAGGAAAGAAAAGGGTGTTTTCAAGGGTGCAGAGAAATACAGCCCTTAAGAGCTTTTGACAGGACCTGAAGCACTATTTTCAGATACTGGTAGATGAGAGACAGTTTTCATGGTAGATTTTCGGACAACAATAGATGTGATGTGTACGTTGAAACAAAATATTTGGACTGTGTTGTTGACTCTTCATTCAGAGGGTGAGTTTGAAAATTATCGATTTGTAGTATAGATTTCAATTTATTAAAATGTGATGGTTATTTTAAAAATTACTACAGAGGATTTAAAAACCTGAATATAACTGAATTTAAACTGGTTTTAAATCAGTAAATTTTAATTAATCTGTTGTGAAAGACCTGTTCAATAAGTTTGATTTGAAAATTTAAATTACAATGTAGAGAGGTAAGTAGTTAGTTGATACTAAATAGCTATGTTCTGCCCCTTGAGGGACAAAATGGTGAATAAAGATGCACTTCCAAATGTGTTATTACAACTGTGATTTTTTTTTGCTTGTTTTGATTTTGAAAAAAAATTTATTATTGTATTTGAAAGTTCTTGTAACCTTTAAAGGATTAAAATAGTAGTGTGTTGATTTGCTGTTTCGACAGTGCTTCTAAAATGCATAATGAATCATTGCTGTTTCTGTAGCTAAATTCTTCCTGGTAGAACGACTGCCAGCTCCTCTGATATGTTGCCTTAGTATGGGCTTTGCAAGTTTATGACAAATGTCCACAAAGTGCATTGTTGTGGGTGGATGATTTACTACCTTCATGATTAGTTAAAAACTTCCAAGTAGTGTCCTTTAATTCACGACTTTTATTTTGTAAGTGGAGTACATAATTTAGGAAAGATGTTCTGTGATGATGTACTTTAGAATAGTGTCATTTAAATAGAGAGAGATAGCATAAACTGTTTTACCTGGTAATTCCATTTCTGTTTATTTTCTGTATGTCAATGTGCTTGTGTGTATATGTAGCATTTTTATTTACAATCATTTTATGCTAAGATGAAGAAGGTTTTTTTAAAGATAAAAATTGTATTGCCTTGGGGATTTGTGAGCAAACTGCATTGATGGTACAAATAACACTAGTACAAACCAGACTGCATACATTTTGAAGCAGTTTTTAAATGGTGCATTTAAAAGAGGATGGTAGATCCTTGGGTACGCTGAACAGTAGGTTTAAAAGTGCCTTATGCTGTTATACCAATGCTAGTCTCTTTCTATAGGAGAAAGCTTCATTAGTGCAAAATTCCTTTCTACTGATAAAACTCCTTTTCTGTTAAGGATGTTGTTCTCCAAGTATTCCACAGTTTGTGAGAGAGAACTTCAGCATATACCTTGCAGTGATAGAAATGCAAAACCTGATGTGTAAACATAAGATATACTCATTGTTTTTTCAAACAGTAATTCGAGAACAAGGTCTGTTGGTAGACATATGAATTAAAATTGAAGGCAAGCATAACCATTGTCTTCTGATATCTATAAGTATCAATAATTTATGGAGATCCAGTGCAGACTGGCAATACTGCATTTGCAAGGCACTTAACCACATGGGAAGGAAGAGGCGTAACAATAATCTTTTATTTGATAGTCAACCACTGACTGTTCACTGAGTTTGGAATTCTTTATGTTGCCTAAGAGTTTGGCCATTGCAATGGTGACTTTTTCAATACAGTTACAGGGAAGAGAATAGAGGAGAAAAAAGAGTGAGGTGCTAGCTGAGCTTTATTATTTGGTTTCAGAGTTGGTTGGACTAGATTTCCAACCCTGACTTGCCAGTGCAATTCCTACTCAGTGTAGGTGGTGCTAACCTCTCTTCTATGAGAATTCTTGATTTTTAGTTGTGTCCACTTATAGAAGAAATGGCATTATACAGAAGTTAAAGTATTTTCAGAGATAAACAAGAGAACAAGAAAGAGAAAAGCATGTAATGGAAGAGTAAGGCAACCTTGAAGATAGCAGAGAAATAGAAATAAAGATGTTGAGTGGGAAGAGGGAGATGAGAAGGCAAGTGATAATAAACAGAAGCTGTAGAGCTGATAGCAGCTCATATTACAACTGTGATTAAAATAAGGATACTGATATATTTTGCTACACCTTGAAAACTGAGCTTTGCTTTGATCTTGCTTATCCTTTCAAAACAAGCACCAGCTTATTAAATGTGGCTTCTAAACTTTCAAAACAAGCGCTAAATTTTTATATGTATCTTCTAAACTTCCATCTGCCTGTGCTGTTGGATTTTCCTCTAAGGTTTCATGTGCCTATGCTGTCCAGTTTTCCACTGTTATTTTTCTTCTTTGTGATTGGAAGTCCTATTTCTAATACAAGGTGGATGACACTGCTATACTGAGTCACCGCCAAATCAAAGCACCTGTGTCCAAGTACAAAATCTAGGACAGAAAGATAACTATATGGAATAAGTGAAACAGAATGGTGAAGGAAAGGTTGCTGACAACTGCTGAGGAATTGCTTCTTGAAAGAAGTTGCCTTTTAAACAGTTAAGTTTGTAGGAGTTGACTTTACATACGTTTATACGTATTTAAAAAGCATTTGAGAATACCATGTGCTAGAGATAAAACTATGTGGCTGCAGTGTTAAGTGTGCTCAGGAGGAACCAGTGGGGAAGCTTGTGTAGGAAGGTGTGGTGCTGCTCTCCAGTGTGGATTCGCACGGCGTGTTACGGCAGCGGAACAGAATCGGTGAGTGTGCAAGACTTCTTGCCGAATAGCTGAGGGTTCTCATACTTATGCTCTTCTTCTCTATTTAGGTTTTTTTTGTTTGTTTGTTTTTAAGCTTTTTTTAAATTTCTAACCTTTTTTCTGTCCTGTCTCTGAAACTGCTGTTCTATCTCTGAAATGGAAAAAGGTGTTATTTTCTTTACACCTTTTATGCCAATTTTTTCTTTCCTACTTCTTTTTCACACCTCATGTCTTTCCCTGTCTTCTTTTGACTCATTTGGTCACCTTTAGTATTGTTCACCCCTTTTTATTTACTTTCAGTCTCTCTATCTGTTTGAAAAAAATGGAAAAACAAGCTGAAAAATTGAAAAAAGTTACCTTTTGCTCACTGTGTTTTCTGCTTATAGATCTCTGTAGCTACTCTTCTACTTACACTTACGTGTAAGTAAGTGTACACGTACACAAACTTAAACACACTCACCCTTTGCATTTCTACTTTTGTCCTCCTTTCTTTTATTGTACATTTTTTACTCCTCATTTAATATTATGCTGTCTCTTCAGGTTGTCATTTATCTGGTCAGCACATTTAGCAGCCAGTATGTGAATCAATACAGAATGCTGTTCATATATGAAATTTAGAGAAGGTGTAACAGAGTTGATAAGAATTACTTGGTTAAAATAAGCAGTGTTTTATAATGAAGAGTATGATAGAACTGTTAAATGGTGTTGTTATGATGATGATGTTTGTTTTAATAACTGACTGTGTCTGCTTGAAAAAAAAGATTCTGTTGTCCTGTCCGTGTTAGGCAGAAGAAAATGATCTTTTAGTCAGACTAGTGGAATTGTGGTGTGCCATCTCTATCTACTGGGGAGAAACATCTTTCTAGAAGACTAATTCACTTTTACATGACGTTCAGTGTCAAAACATAAAAGCTGATTTGATCATATTTCAGTAGTATAAAAAGTGTCATCAGATGAGATAACAAGGATACACGGGATTTAGGAAAAACACTGAAATAAGCATGCATATATATTCACACTAGATAAGGAACATGTTTCCTGCATATGATCAAAATTGCATTTGACTGTTTCAGTTTTAGTTTGATTGTATACTGAAACTTCAGAGAGTGAGTCAACTTTTCTAGAATAATTTCTGCTGCTTTCTCAGAAATACTCTTTTCTTGTGTTTAAAGTTTGTCTGCTAGTTTTTCTAGCAATGTGACTTTGACTTTTTTTCCTATTGGTTGTTGCTATTGGTCCTTTGTGTCACTCCAGAGACTTATAGTTGTCAATATTTAAGCTCTCTTAATAACCTGAGCATAAATGACTTTGTTGATATTGCTTTCAAGTTTTAATAAAAAATAAAAACCCCAATCTAGTTGTGATGTATATGACTAATGATAAATGCTATCTTTGTCCTTTAATAATGAATTCACCACCATAAGTGGAACACAGGAAACAAATCTTGTAATTCGCTAAAATGAGTTGTCTTGTTATACTGCAAGTAGAAAATATTTTAAAGCCTCATAAGAAATACTGATAAAAATACTGTGTGGTATAAAGGAGCTCCAGTTGACTAGAAAATTTATTCAGGATGATGTGCTTCTGCTAATTTAGGTAACAACTATTGTCATACAGTGCATAAAAATAACATTAAATCTTTAATTGGCATATATTTTTTGTTTGTCAAAATGATTTTTTTATTTGAATCTACCAAACTAAGGTTCAAAGCAAGGATCAAAACTGAAATAATTTGGTGATCTTGTGCACTGCTTAACAGCTAAGAGAAACATGGTGAAAAATCCTAAATTGTTGTTTAGAGATGCTTCAGTGGTGTTATTTGCAGTACCAAATTCTGTTAATTTCACAGAACTTTCTAGGAACCCTGTACACTGGGCTTCACTGATTACAGAAAACATTTAATTCCTTTCTCACTCAGAAATTTGAATGGTAAATTTTTCCCAGCTCATGTACAAGATCTGATTTGCATTAAGTGTTCTTAAGCTGCCTGGGAAATACACACTGTCATTTAAAAACTTTTTTTAATGAGTACATAAAACTATAATTTCAGGCCATTGGAAATAAACAATTTTAGTATTTAGCTCTCCATTACTAAAAATATTTGTATTTGTGAATTATTTAGAAACTTTTTAATTGTGCTTTTCTAAAGAACTATTGTTTTTTAGGATAGTGCTGCTTCAGAATTCACCTAAGAAACATCTAATAGAACAAGAAAATACTGTGTCTGTGCATAAAAAAAACCCCAAAACAACGAGTGTGAAATTTTTGGTTTAGCATTTTTTTTAATAGTCCAGTCCTAACCATAGTATCAGCTGTATCTTATTTCCAGTAGTGGCATGCCAGAATCATAGTTTTCTTTACAGTAGCACCCATCCCTCTTAGTAAGGAATTGCTTTTCATATGGAGCTTCCCAGATACGTGTTGTCAAAAAGTGAATTTATCATGAGGCTACATTTTTAGATCAATGAAGCAACTTATCCCCATGCATATGTGAATGCTTCTGCTCCCTTTCTGACTCTGAGATGACCATATCTAAATTAGGAGACCTCAGGCTGGCATGGCTGTGTCTTGAAATACTTTAAAGTTTGCAGATATTTACATCACTGTTAATTATAGTTGTCCAAGTCAGCAACTATCCTGTGCAACGGTAGATTAAGACCACTGTGTTGTAAAATACAAGGTTTGTCCAGAAAGGCAGAAAAAGACAGTTTCAGTGGAGGGGTTTATTGCTTTTGATTTGTAGGAAGAATTAGTTACACATTTGTGATGGAGCACTTTTAAGGTTGTGTTTGTGTATGTTCCCATATGATGCTATCTAGAGCTACACTACTGGGATTGACTGCTGCCACTAACTTTTTCAGTCTGCTGTTGTTTCTCGTTATAAAGCCCTATTTTTTTGGTGGTTGAAACATGATCATTCATACCTTAGCTTAATAAAAAGAAGTTTTGTCTTTAATAAGACAGGAAATGGAAAATGTGAGAACAGTTTTATTCTTTCTCAAATAGAAAAAAAAGCTAAAAAGCACTTGATAGTTTTTAATATTTTGCAAGTGTATGCCTCCACCAGTGTTTACACAGTGAATTCTGAGTGGTGATGTAGTGAGTTCTGGGAGCAGAAAGAAGGCTGTCCCTTTCAGGGCATTTGCAACTGGGGCAGCATACCACATTTGGAAAAAAGTGGTGCACTGCATTCAAACACTCCATAAGTTTTCTCCCACAGATTTTTCCTATGGATTTTTTATTAGCTGAGAATATACACTTGTGCATGCCAGCTGAATAATCTCCTTGATTTAAATGTCCCCAGGTTCTTCTTGATGTGATTGACTATAATGACTACTAAGGAGGCTTATTGGTCTGCTGGCTCAAATGTGTGCTTTATTTCAGTTTTACATGTGTTTTATTTCAATCCTATATTTATTACACATTGACATAAATAGGCTTAACTATTTTTTGATGACTGATCTTAGCTATTGTCCTCATTGTATGTCTATTTTCAGTTTGGTTTATGTTCACATGCTATATAGTAAAAGCACATGTGTAGTAGTCAGTAAGTGCAGACATTACTTTAAAAAAACAATGTACAAAAGGTAAAGGCTTGGCCTTTTGCATAACCTGTTAAAAAGGTTTTGGTAGTTCTCAATCTGTTTTTTCATGGCCACAGTACTAAAAGTAGTCATGGGTACAACTTAAAATACTGTCATTCTCTCCTTCCCCAAGAGTCCCGTAAGAAGCTCTTTCGAAGGAGGAAGGTAGCTCGCAGTTGAAAGCAAATGCATTCTTTGTTGCTTTAACTAAATGGACAGGATTAAATTCTTAAAGGTGTGTAAATTTTACTGTACTCATTTGGTCCGTGCTGCATATATTTTCTTGTGTTACTTTTCATGTGGACACAAACCAAGTGACTGATCACGACTGTCTAACTCATCTCATCACATGCTTCACATGCAGGTTTTTGTGAAACGTGTACCAACATTTGAAACTAGACTACTTGTTAACATTAGTGTGTTTGTTTGTGTAGATATAATATATATATGTGTGTGTATGTATATATAGAGTGTATATACATATATGTGTATATACATATATACATGTATATACACACACACATATATATATATTAAGTGTATATACATATATATTTGTATATACACTTAAGTTTACATAGCTTTGATTTAAAAATTATTGCCAGTGACAATTTGCTTAATTAACTACAAGATTTTTTTTTTTGTCCTCATTATGTGCTGGAGCTCATAGTGATTTTTCGAGAAAAGCTTTTCTTTTTATCTGGAAAAATTGCTTTCTGAAAATAAAGGTTAGGCAATTACCTTGCTCTGGATATCTTTTTCCCATTTCTGCCTTAAATATAGGCATTCACTGGGCATTTTCAATTAAAGTTTTTAGAGCTCTACATCAACCATGTTCCTTTAAGAGATGTTGTGGGGAAAGCCCACAGAAAAGCAATGCAGATGTGCGAGCTCCATCATTTTTGGTAATCCTAACAGATGTGTAATGGGGAAGATGATATGACTGTCCCAACCGCAGGAACCATTTTTTGTTGCCACTTTGAGTCTATGAGATGGTTTGGTCATGAGACACAAGTTCCTTGTTGAAATTTGGATTCCAGTACTTTTGCTTCTTAAAAAATTTAATGTTTTGGGTTTATGAACTATATTTTGCATACTCTTCAGGCTGCATGCTCTAAATGTGCTGGATAACATGTCAAGTATTTGTCTTACAGTTGGTTTTCTTCTTCACTCATAAATACCTGAGTGAAAAATGGTCTTAGGACTTAGCATGGAACATTGAGGGTCTCATGTTCTGTCATCCATATTTCAAAAGAAAATTAAGTACAGCTAGAGAGTATTAAATGTTTCCATGCTCAGGATCCTGTTTATTTCAAAGAAAAAAATGACATGTAGTGCCAGTTATGCAGTAACTATAGTTGTCTTGTTTTTGTTTAACTTGGTTTCTCTGTGCTTTGGCTGTACTTCTGACAAACATGGTGAAGCCATTAATATATAAAATGTTTTGCTGAACCAGGCCTTAGTCATTCGTCCTCAAGATTTACTTTTGAAGTGATCACTTCCTCACTGAAGAGGAGGTTTGATTTCTCCTAATTGCCCAGAGAGTTTTTAACTGGGGGATATTTGTCAGTATTTTAAAAGATATCTATTTATCTGTGTATCTAAATTTCACAGCATAGATGACACCTTTGGCAGAGGGCAATAATGTTTGAGAGACAATAACTGTAGAATCAATTTGTTGAAAGCTCAGTTTCCTTTTACGCCCTGCAATTTCTTCAGTCCTGTTTTGCTTGTTAAAGAGAGACTGCTTGTTAAAGCAAAAGTAGGTTCCCTTCTGAGTGTATGCCAGTTCATGCAAGATGGAATTCTTGGAATTCTATCACCCAAATATACCTTCATTGTTGCTTGATAAATATGGCCTATTTTTTGACAGCATATGTTACCCTGAGTAAACCTTTTAGGTTTTCAAATGCTTCCAGAAGGAAGTAAAAAAATGTTAATTTTGTCTGATGTGGAATAAAAGCAGCACATGTGTTCATATTTAGGACAAGTGATTGCCTGAAGGGCTTGGGAAGCCAGGGAGAGTGATTTCAACTTACCTGCTTTTATAGATGGGAATATGTGAAAGGAAGGTGCATTTTGAATCTCTTGATGGTCAATATAATTAATATACCATACTTTTGTTTTAATACCCACCCTTATTTTATAACCTACATAATATTTTCCAAGGAATTAAAACTTTGGTCTTATTTGAAAAACTACTATGCTTATTTATCAGTAGAGGAGAGGAGGTGCACCTGAGAACAAAATGCTTCTCTGCTGTACCACATGCATTGCTCCTAATTTTACAGCAGCTCAAAGTTGCGTAAAAGAAACTGAGACATTTAAGATAACTCAAAAGATATTGCCTAGTAGTGTGAAGATAGTTTTTATGGAACTAGTGTTTACAAAATGTCTTCAACTAAACAAGTGCCAAGTACTTTTTATATAGGGACTTCGTTACCATTGTGAGAGATACCTCAAAAACACATAATATATTTTAAAATTTTCTGTCCTTCAAAACTGAAATAAGAATGTTTGTCTCAATTTTGCAGGTCATAATCCAAAGCATGGAGATAGTAGATAGCTTGTCTGCAGATGCCTAAGGAAATTGGGCATGACAAGGATACATGACCCAACACAAACCTTAAGTTGAAGGCTGTCTGTATTTCAGATAAGAATTGAGCCATGCATTCTTCCATGAAGCAGTTAGTCTTCTCTGCACCAAAATGCATACAGGTTGGTGATATTTTAGCCTGCAGCATAGATGAGAACAGATCAGTCATAGCTAGAACTGTGACTTCACTTACTCAGTACTATGAAGGGACCAGTGCATACAGCAAAGCAATTGAAAAGATGATCTTGAGAATGGGAGGATTATCAATAATAATATTGTAATAGAACATACTTTCTAGTAATGAATTTCAGCTACAGTGATTTTAGATTATAACTGTCAATATAGGTGTTTTGCTTTGAGTCTGTTTTAAATTATAATAATTTAATGGACAACTGTTTACCTTTTTGTTTTTGTTTGAATGTGTGTGTGCAGCCTGTAGCCTTTAATGCAAAGGGAGAATAAAATAATTAATAAAAGATTGCTAACTCATGGGCTTTTTCAGTCCAAAAATTTTTGATAGTAAAACTTTCAGGCATAGTGTGATAAGGTGTTGGAGGGTAAAATAACAGCCAGAAGTCAGAAATGTTCACGTGTGTTGTGCCTTCACAGCATAGAAAGAGTTATGATGGCAAGTCTGTTCCTGTTGTATTAATTTGGAGGTAGTAGAGAGTTGGAGCCCATGATAAAGAAAATAACATACATGGCCCTTTGCTACAGAGGTGTATTTATCCTAGTGATGTGTGTTGCTTCACAACTTATATGAGAAATGCAGAATTAAGTGTCTTGTGTGAATGTCTTGTGTAGCTATCCAACCTTCTGGTATAAAGTGGCATGCAAGTAAATATTTAACGAGTTGTATTTAATAGAAAGTATCTGGTCAGACTGTCAGATTCTCTTTTGCTTCATGAGGAAGACAGGGCCTCTTTCTCAAAAAAGACCTGTTTTGTACTTCCAGAGGATATTTCATATCATGCACTTGTTTTTAATCAGTTAAAGCCTGTGAATATCCCATATAGGAATTTGTTTGAAGTGTTTTTGAAAGGAAGGTTGTGCAATACCAATGACCTAGATGGCATGTAGACACTAAGTCTCTTCATTTGTTTTCTCTTGTCCAGAGAATAGAGATGGGAAGCATTCTTAGAATTATTTTTAGATTTTTAGAAGTCAGCCTTGATTTCTCTATGTAACGGTAATCCCTTGGCTAGGCCTGAAAGCAGTACTGTTTATTCTTCAATAGTGCCATGTGTTTGAAATTCTTTGTTACATTTTGATGCCTCTTTTGGGGTTTTTTGTTGTTGTTTTTTGTTTTGTTTTTGTTGTTGTTTTTGTTTTGGTTTTGTTGTTGTTTTTGTTTTGTTTTTGTTGTTGTTTTCAATAAAAGTACTCAGAGACTTGAATTTATACTTGGTTTTCATACATTAACTGCTTGGGTATAGAAGAAAGTGCTACCCCATGTATCCATGATTCTTCTCATAGTGTGCCTCAATCACAAAGTGTTTTGATTTATTGCTTTCTAGTTTGCACGTGTGTAAAAGATCACTTCGTAGCTCTATAATTGTGTTGTCTTTATTACATCATATTTGCTGTGACAGAAAGATGGCTGAGCAGTTAGGAGTCAGTGATTCTGGTTTCGTTCTTAGTTCATATCATGCTTATTTTCTATTTACACATCCATCTGAGAAGTGAGCTATTGCTCCCAGTGCATCTTTACACCTCCATCATGGAGCTGCTGCTGTTCTAATTGATGTCTCCCTTTTTCTAGAACAAAAAGAAACTGAGTGCATCACTGTGTTTCTCTAGCACCTACCATTGCTCCTCATTCCATTTACAGCCTTAAAATGTGTGAAACTTGTACATAGATGTTGTCTTAACCATGCGTAGGCTGCTGAATTACAGAATATTACTATCCTGTCTTCTACCACACAAATGAGCTGTGCTATGCAGAAAGGGTAAGAAGTTTCAAGTTCTGCATCTTTGTAAACTGAAAATATTCTTATCTAAGTGTTTTGTTACTTGTGACAGTAAGATAGTATTTGTAAAACATACTGATTTTGGTGAATGGGAGAGTTCATGGAGTTTTCGTTTGTCATTGCTGGTATTAGAGCAAGACGGATGGTTTCAGCTAAGGGAATTGTGTTCTTTAGGCTATGCCTAAGCTTTTCACTACCATATCTAAATCTGTGTTCGATACAATGCGATGGTGTCTAAATCATGTGGTAATCAGTGTTTGACTACATTCCTTTCATCAGTGAAAAGTTAGGGCTTTTCAGCTTATCTTGAGTCATCTTGATCTGAATGTTTCTACTACCATCAAAACAGAATAAGCCAAATGCATAAAGTGTTATAAAAATGTCTTTTTATGACAAAATAAAAATACGCTGTGACTCAGAAAATCTGCATTGGAAAAGTTACTTTTGAAGACTAGTGAGTTTTACTTGGCCAGAAACATGGTGAGTATCTGTTAACATTTATAAAAATCTCATTATGGATGCTGAAACATGAACTCTAGATTACTCATTTACAGGTAGAAAATAAACCTCCCAACAGAATAGCTGAGTACTGATTATACAGAGGAAAAAAAGGAAAATGTGAAAAGTTCGATCAATATACCATCACCTTCATTATTGTGATTCTGATTATATTTAAAATTTTAATAAATTTCTGAGTCACAGTATGTGAAGTGACTCATTATTATCAACACAAATAATATCCTTGAGATTTCACAATGCTCATTGCTACTCACATGTTGTCTGAGGAGATCTAGGTAGGCATAGGAAAGGAAGAAAGGAAAGGATAGGTTGGCCAGGAGGCTACCCTGGGGTGCATCAGGCACAGCATTGCCAGCTGGGCAAGAAGGGGGATTGTCCTGCTCTGCTCTGAGCTGGGGTGGCCTCACCCGCAGTGTTGAGGGTTTTGCATATGAGGAGCAGCTGAGGCTGCTTGGGCTGTTCAGCCTGGAGAAGAGGAGACAGAGGACAGGCCTCACTGCAGGTACAGCTTCCTCATGAGGGGAAGAGGAGGGGCAGGCACTGATCTGTGCTCTGTGGTGACCAGTGACAGCACCCCAGGGAATGGCTTGAAGCTGTGTCAGGGTGGGTTTAGGTTGGATATTAGAAAAGGTTCTTCCCCCAGAGAGTGGTTGGGCACTGGAACAGGATCCCCAGGGAACTGGTCACAGCACCAGCCTGGTGGAGTTCGAGAAGTCTTCGGATAATGTTGTCTGGCACATGGTGTGACCTTTAGGGATGGTGCTGTGCAGGGCCAGTAGCTGGACTTGGTCCTTGTGGACTTTGTGGACTTGGTCCTTCTAGGTCAGGGTAATCTGTGATTCTGTAACTATAGAGGTGAAACTTGAAGCTCAAGGTTTTCGGTTTGTGTTCAACCTCCTTAGCAAGCACCCGCGTTTTCCACTTCTGGGTTCTGTTTCTGTGGGAATTTTGCAAACAACCCCTACTAGTGCCTGTAAAGCACTTCAGAACAGGACACAGAAGTAAAGTTGTTTGAAGTTACAGGTAAGGAGAATTTTTCTACTTATATTGCATTTGATTTCAATGTTAGGAGTTGGGGGATGAGAATTAAAAGATGTATGAAGAGAATGTCCATTTGAAGATGTCCTTCCTGTTCTGGAAGCTAGCTTATAGTGTAGTGCCTTTTCTTTTTCCAGTTTATTGAATTTATTGCCGTCTTGGCTTAGTTAAGAGTGGATTTGGATGGGTGTTTTGCTATGCAGACTCTTTCCAAAGCACTGGCAAAGATTTACAGTAAATCCAGCTGAGTTTCCCTAAGGGTTTGAACTGAAATTCTGACTTTCATATTAAATCAGGAATGGTTACAACACAAGCATTATTTGTGAAGTTTTTATGAAGCACATGACTAGCAAAATGGGCAACAGTGATGCAAATCATTGGTCAAAACATATATCTAAGATACAAAGAGCTCTTATATGATTTGAAGGGATATAGATAAAAAGACAGCCTTAATATGTTTAAAATAAAAAAAACCACCCCTCCCTCAAACTTCTTTGTGCAGGTTATCCTTGTTTGAGGACTTCACCTCAAAAAAGGGCTTCCCTTTTTTTTTAAACACCTGAAATTTCAGGCAACTATTCCATGTATTTCAACCAGACAATGTTTTGGGGTTTGGTTTTGGTTTTTTTCTGTTCAGTTGTGTTTTTGCAATACTTTAACATACTTTGGCAAACATCTTCTGGTCTGTGGCGGTGATCAAAAGTACTTGCTATTCATTTCCATGGCTTTATTTAGGTGTATATTGCTGCTATTCTTTGTGGCAGGATGCTGCTGCTGATATTTTTGCTAATATTTTGAGTCATATCGTGAATGAGAATCATGGCATAATGATTGTCCCATGCCATTCCAGGCAGAAGTCTCTATTAAACATTGAAATGACCCCTTGAATGTCATTTTTTTCCCAATACGAAATTGTGCTATGCTTTGAAAATAGCTCTTTGACAAGTTGAGGTTGATGTGTGATTAGGGAAAACAGTTATAAGTTCTGGCAACTGTCTATCTACTTAGTCTTCTTCATGGTTCCTGCTGGATTAATCACTTTCTTATAGCAGAATTAGCATCACTGGGTTCTTAGAAGGAAATGAAAGATAGTGACATAATCATGAAGTCAGGCTCTCCACCTTGCAAAAGCAATCCTTCTATTTTCCTTTCCTGTCATGCATTATATCCCATCTGTCTGCACTTCCACATTGGTTCCTTATAATTTTCCTCTTTATTTTTAAGGGAAGATTGAGTTTCATCAACCTCGTACATTGTCCCTCGCTTTGCAGAAAAAGGCTATAATGAGTGAAAATCCATCTCTAACCAGGGAATGTTTATAGATGTATTACTGTAATGAGCAGCTGTGTTTTACCTGATATAAACCTCTGTTATGCTCAGGTGTTTCTGGTTTGCCTGTGAAAAAAGGGAGATGATGAAAGGTTAATCTCTGCTTGTTTTGTTATTTTTAATTGTATCAATGGGAAGCAAATGCACTTTTTGATGGAGGAACTCCATGGTACTACAGCTATGCTTCTCTTTTTTTTTTTTTTTTTTTTTACCATTATGTGTCTCTTCTTGTGGAAGATAATGTTGTCATATAAGATATAATGCAGAGACCTGATTCTTTGTATCTATGTCTGTTTTAATGTGATGAAGCATTTTTGGATGTGTAGAAAATGCTAAAATTGAAATTATATTAAGAATGTGATGGATTAATTTTAGCTCAAATATGAATGAAATCTCATGTAGCTATCTTCACTTTGTCACATATGGAACACCCTGCTAGTGTTGAAGGTGCACTGTAATTCCCAGCCTTCATAGCCTCTTAGCTAGTTCAAGAACATTTCTACATAAAATGTTTTATGTTTTGTGGTTTTTTCTAATGTCTTGGCTCCCACACAGAAGCAAAATATTAAAATGTTCTTTGACTACACTGCTTTAAGATTAGGTAACAGGGTTTTTTTTGAAGTCTTTCCAAAAACTTCTATCTTTGCTCTTGAAAAATCTTAAAATCTCCTGAAAAGCAGGAGCAAGAAGTTTGGGGGGAAAAGACACCTTAAAACTGACAGCAAAAAATGGAAACTGTATATACTTGAATCTCTGATAAAGTGGGTTTTGATTAAGTGCAGGATAAATTTTAACAGAAAGCTAACTGGTTAAACTGGGAGTTCCCACTATTAACATCATAAAAATATTAAAAATAGAATCCGCAGCAAACAGGATGTCTGGTCATAACAGAGCAGCTTTGGCTGCCTGGTATTTATGCAGCTGACCTTCTGTGCTGACATCAGAGAGCAGTGAGGAGCCTCGTGACTATGAATAAGAGTCCTGTTTAATGTGCTCACACCAACATGGTAGCTCATGGAAGGAATGAGCTAGCCATTAAGGAGTAATGTGAGGAAATGAATTTATACCTCCAGGGAGCAGCACATACACCACTCCTGCTCTGTAGCTGACACATCCCTTCTGTAAAGCTTTAATTTTGCGTCCAGCTGTAGCCAGTGGAACTTTTCAATTTCTTTTTAACAGTTGTGTTATTTTTTTTTCTCTGAGATTAAATTTGGAAGTAGGGTATGTGGTATGTAGGTGAGTAGTATTGAGACTTTATTCCAAGTTCCTAAACTACTTGTACCGAATGGATTAACAGACCAATAGTTATGGGAGATGGGCTGTGCTGCCCAGGCAGAAGGACACAGTGAGCATTCTGTGCATCATGGAGTTGACCATTTACAGTAGAACTATTAAGGAAACATCTTCTTCAGCACAGTAGGCAGGTGAGCATCCCTGCTGTTTGAAGCCTGGACCAGACTGGCTGGCACTTTAACATAGAGAATATTTTGTGCTCACAGTCCCTTACTATCATGTGATGGCTTACGAGAGAATCTGGCTGGCTCTGGAGAGCTGCAGCACATGGGGCTCTCATTATTGCCATATGCAAATATATTATTTGCATTCATATTGTTGTGAAATGTGGTCAGCCATGCCAACTGCACTTAGTTGAAATTAACCTTCTCTATTGTTTTTTTTTCTGTTGCTCTTGAAATTTGCATCTCTTTCAACTGAAAAGCAGACTGCCCTAAGTTTGAGGAGAAAATCTTTGTATGTATCCAAATAAGAGGTAAAAAGTACCTAAGAATATTGGTCTTGTGTACTAAATATGTACATACAGATTATCATTTTGGCTCACTGCTGAGTTCTTAGGCTTTTGGTTTTACTCTACTTTCTGGTTTTTCTTCCTCTTACTTTTAAAGAAAAATGTTTTCTTACAGCACCAGAAATTCTATTGTGTATCATCATATGTATTAATGGCTTATTTGAAATAAAAGTTATAAGCCAGGAATACCTATTTCAAATATCTCAATACCTTTTTGCCAAGCCAATTGTTCAATGAACCTTTGAAAAGAGAGATATAATGTTCAATTAACTGAAGGAATGTACAACACTCAAATACCACACCCAGCCTGCTGAGGAGGACAATATTTTTTTTGTGCCTACATGCCCTTGCATATTTATGGGGAAGGCTTTGGGTTGATGTCAGTTTATAGTGGAAAAATACAAGTCTGAAGCTATTGTTTGTGAAAATAAAATGTGTATGTGAATGCAAAATGTTGGAAGAGTGTATGATACAAGAAATGTATCTATTGTAGTGAAGTGGAATTGACAGAAAGCTCTTATGAAGTTTTGATGGCTTCTAAGACTGTGGGAATAAGGCACAGGATGTAGTGTGTGTGTACATATGGTTTGGCTTTCTCCCCTTCTCTCAAAACCAAAAAGAAGTGCTGTGTTTTAAGAAATGTAACTCTACACTTTTAATTGGTTTCATTACAGTTCTTTTTTTAGTTTGAAAGAGGTGGTTTTAAAAAGAAGCTTGGCAATGCTGCTTTTTTGACCTTGTTGGTAGGGTGTTATTAATTCCTGTCAAGTCCTTGCTTGGTCCTCTTCAAGAATCATCTTTCTGTGCCTTCAATATCTCAGCAAAGTTAGGCTTGCAGAAGACCAAACATGTTTGGGTCTGTGACAGGAGAGGATGTGGATTAGATTTTGAAAAGGTGGGTTGGTCTACAGCGAATGTACTTGACGCCCACAAAGGCTTCCTTCCTCCCCACCTGATGTCCTCACCAGCTGTCCTGACTCCCTGCCTGTTGAGGTTCGCATGCCTGGGTGTCGCCAGAGCTTCACTTTCACAGCCTGCTTGTTTTTTCTGCAAAGGTATGCTAGGGGTGCAGCAGCTTTTTCTCAAGAGCGTGAGGAGGCATCCCACAGCTCAGATGATTTGAGCATTAATCATCGACTAGAAGGCCAGGCCCTTAGGTGCATGAGGCTATGTTGAGGGTGTGGGCATTGTCTGCATTTCTCCTTGCTGACTCTGAAGCTATACAAGAGCCAGCCTGCCATGATCTCCTTGCCGCATCCCTTTTGCTTTGAACAAGCCATAGTAATTCTTTAGAGAATGCTCTGCCAGTATCATGCCAGCATGGAGTATGTTGAACCTCTTCACTGCAACTAATGCTAAAAGACTGGAGCTGGCATGTAAAATTGGCATCAAATATATTTTTGAATCCCTCTGTTACCAATTTATGTGCTCTGAAGTGATCAAGTTGATAAATTGTGTGACTCCAGGGTGAGACTCTAAGAAAAATTGAAGAGTATTGCTCTTTCATATGTTCTGTCCACAAACTATCACAAAATGGAAGTTTTCTTATCTTCTGTGCATGTGTCAACAGAACAGTGAAAAGCTACAAATGCTACATTGTCAATCATCAATACACATTATTGATAGCAAGTTTTCATAGGAAATTAGAAGGCACTCATCTGTCATGGACTGATAATAACTTGGCTGTATTTTAATGGGCAGCTTGGATCACTCCTTCTGCTTAAGCATTAGTAGATACTTATTTTGTTTGCAAATAATGACCTTTATGAAAAGAAGAAGAGGGTGACTAAAACTGTAAACCATAATCTATTCAAGATTTAAAAAATTCTGGTTTTTGGAGTCAGAAGCTCTATCTTCACTTCTCATTTTTGTGCATACCAGGTTTCTACACATAGGTGCACAGAGCAGAGACTCTGCATGTTTCTGTGAAACAGAGTTTCCAAAAAAGGAAAATCAGATTTTTCTAGTCCAAACCATATTTTGCCTTTTATTGGTCAGTTAGACATTTTAATACTGACCAATTTCAAATCTAAGCAGCATAGTTTTGCAGCAATGTGCTATTCAGAGAGTTCAGTCCTTAAGCAAGCTCACAGGAATGTGATGTCTATGTCCGCAACAGTCTGCAGTTGGTCAGGTGGGGTGAAAGACCAAAGGGTTGAAGAGTTCAGACTTAGCTGAAATTAGTAGAAATTTTTACAAAGGTGGGATGCACACAATTATTGTTCTGAGAATGATGCCACTGAATTAGTGTTAGCAGATCTGTTCTTTTAAATTATTTTTTGTTGTTTAAGTTTACTTTTGAGTTTGGAACTTAAACTTGAGAGCCTGAGTAAAACACATATGTCTGTCAGCTGTGATGGAAGAGTACTACATGTTTTGATAAAGCCCTTTTTTTCAGTCCCATGCTGTATTTTAACTTCAGTGGTTCCATGTTTTATAAGCTAGAATGTATTACTCCATATAACAAAAAGCTAACTGTACACTTGCAATGAATCTGTGCTGGTTTAAAATATATTTTCTCATATATTTTCTCTAATGGAAATCTGAACTGATATAAACTTTGTGTAACCTGAAGAAAGCAATGGTACTGTACTGGCATAAGCAATACAGAACTCTACAACAGCTTTTGAAAAAGCTCAATAGTTTTGTAATTATTCTAGTTCACCTACATAAATATCCGTACTACAGTGGCAGGACAAATAATTGCCTGTTTTAAAAGGTACTGAAAGAGTAATTTAATGTCCATATACATTAGCTATTGTTTTACTTTTTAGAGAAATTCAGCTACATAAATAGAAAAGTCACTGAGCCTCTTCAGTAGTTCACTGCAGGTTCAATGTTTGTGCCTTTCAAATTACAGTGAGTTAGGTGTAAGGAATGTAAATTGTCCTGGGACACTGCACGATATGTATAGACAGAATACTGCACCCAGCAGTATCTAGATCTTTTCCACAGTGCAGCAATACCACTTCATTTAGTGATCTCAGAAAGATGCGTTTAGAGAGATTAGTGAAGAGTAACAGAGGGTGTGTTTGTCCAGCCATGTTACCATAGCGTGGCTGGAGGAATAGGAATGCTTAGTGATTCACATTACTTTCATAGTTGTTTACAGATATGGTCCGTACTTTGCTTTCACAATAATAAAATTTGGTGTAAAGGTATTTTTAAACAAGTTTTCTTCTGCTGACTGTTGAGCCAGTGACTCAGAGTTCTTCTGCCATCATGTTTATTTCATCATGGCTGTTGTTCCTTAGAATGAAGGAACTTTCCTGGGTGTCCTGGAGGTTCCACTGGACTTCACCTTTTCCAGATGAAACAGTGCAGCTCTGTGTAGGCTTGGGAGGGGAAACTATGGGTTTCTGCATCCTTAACTGGATGATGGCCCTCAGTGAAGTAGGCAGCTATATGTAAGAGTCTTGTGAGGCTTCCCACTCCTGAATGTAAGAGTTGAGTGACTGTCCTCACAGATCTGCTCTACAAATAGCTCTGTTGACTGATGTTTCCCCACTTACTGTTAGCCAAGATATTTTACCCAGTTTATAGAGAATGAAATCTAAAAGGACCTAGTTCCTCTAAAATTTTTAATACATGCTGACATATATTAATATTTTAATTTTTTTTTATTTGACCTAGCACAATCTCATTTGTATGTTACCAATGGATAGGTCTTAGAGTTTTTGTTCACAGGGGTTTTCTGGGGTTTTGGGGATTTTTGTCTTTTTTTTTTACTTATTGTTAGAAAGATTTGCATTCATTGTGTAGTAATCCTGTTATTCAGGGTGACTTATTCCAATTCTCTTTTTTTTGAGCTGCTAAATACTGACTGCCAGATAATTTTCCACATTGTGTATTCTTCTCTTTTCAGGCAGGATGGTATTGCATGCAAATACAGGATGTCAAGGCATGATCTCACAGCCCTTGGAGTTGCTGTCTATCTTCAGGCGAGGCTGAATTCTTTAGTCTAAGGATCCTCTAGGCCTAGAAAAGTTAATAACTGGTAGTTTGTGCTTCAGTTGACTTGAGAAGTTATCCTAGTGCCACACAGGTTTTTCTCTCCTTTCTCTCCTTTCTGTTAAAGTCCAGGCCCTGGGCTGTGATCAGACTTCTCTAGCTCAACTACCAGAGAAGAGGTTAGATATGAAAATTGAGTCTTCTACCACTATGTTGCTTTGAATGGCAGTGTAGGGTCACTTAGGCTAAGGCTTTTATCTAAATTATATGTCATTCTTTTTTACCATTTACCCTTTTCCTTAGTTATAATTTCCTACAATGCTATATTTGCTTCAAGGACATTCCCATCTGATTTCAGAGAAGAGGAAGAAAGCTGATCAGTTTCCAGGAAATTCCTTTGGTAACTGCAGGGGCAGGGCTTGTGATATTGTGGTATTAATAGTTGCTCCTCAGAGATTTTATGGATGCTGTCTTTCACCTCCTGAAAGAATCAAGATTATTTTAGTCTTGTTTCCTGTAACACATGCTCACATAAATCTGATTTCAATGCATATGTGTTTACCCACATATGTTTTCTCTTGTAACTTCACTTGTTTTAATAAGATGTGGGAGAAAGGCAGATGTCAAAGACAACCAGTAAACACTAGCCAGATAGAGGAAGGAGAGTCAGTAAATCATGAGATTGAAATACAGGTTGTGAATTGTTAGACACAGGGATCTCTCTCTTTAAAAAGATCCTAGAAGTTTCTGAATAAGAGTTGACAATCAACCACACTGAGGGGAAACATGGACTTCATAGATTCTTATGTTTCTGGGAACAACACAATCTGGCTGCATGATGCTTCGTTGTGATGGAATAAAGTTCTTGCTTGTGTGACCTTGTATCATTCTCAGACAGTAGTGTCAAAGGGACAAGTAGGATGCTCGGTGCAACTCATAAGCAGGAAACAGGATGTGTAAGTCAGTTTCTCCTTTTGATGCTGATGAACTGAATGCCTTTAGACAAACTAATTCCCCTTAGGTTTCCTACAAATGACTCAACATAAACAATGTGCTCCACACTCCATTTCCAATGTATGATCTGTAGACCTCTGCCCTTGATTGGGCTGGTTCGCCACACATTAACTGGTTTTATCTTCCAGCCTTAAAGATCTATCCATTCTCTCCAGGAATGACTTACATGAGCATAAAAATACAGAACTTGTTTCAAAGAGGAGTTTTGGAGATCATTCAGAATTCTTGGTGTGATAACCATAGTTTGTATTGCACTGCAGTTACTGCATGCCCAGCTGTATAAGGGGGGCATAAAATTGTGTTTGTTGTGATGTTAGCCACTTGGTGCTCTTGTTTCACTGCAGTGTGGCGTGAACAAGACTTCCTGATGTATCTTGCTTTTTCACACTTTCAAATAGGATAACGTAATGCGATCAGGCAAAGCTGTGTATGATACGACAAATGCAAAGGTAGTAAATACATTCTGATGAGGTTTTTACATTAATTAAGCTCTAGGGCTAACTGTTGAAATATCTTGTGAGGGGCTCAAAAAGAATGCAAAATCTGCCGGTATATATTTCCTAGTTTTTATTTGTGAATAAAAGTCTTAAGGAAAGTAATATCAGAGGTGTGCAGGCTGTTCTTTCAACATTCTGAAAAAGACTGGTTTTATCTTTTGTTTTACTCAAAGTTAACTTACACTGACTGTGTTATATTGATTTAGACAAAGTTAGTGATGAACTCTACACAGGTTGTCCAGTTGTTTTAGTAGTCATGCTTGCTGTTTCCAAAGCTGGACTAAGCCAAGTTCAAAAGATGCTGCTTGGCCTCTCCCACAGAGTGCATGTGCATAATACTGTTAACTAGACAGAAATATTCTTTTCAGACTGCCTTAAAGGCCAATTTAAAATACAGGTGGAAACTCATTCCAGCTTGTGTGCTCTGTCTGCATCATTAGATAAGATGAATTCTACTTTGGTAATGAAGAACCAATTTATTTTAACTTGCCTAAAAGTAAACAGAAATAATTTTAATTTTAAGTTATTCTTGATTCACCTGGTTTGCTGATTTATAGCTAAAAAACATTCTGTGTTTTTTACTTAATATTTTAGGTAAATTGTATATTTTACTTAATTTCCTCTTTGGGAGAAGCCTGATGAGACAGGAATGTTTCTGTTAATTAATTTCTGTCAGTTAATCTTATTACATTTTACTAGTCTCTCTTTCCCTGCCATGAACTTTAGCATGTGATGAAAAAGAAGGGACAGAGCCAAGACAATATTCTTAGGGACTTTGGGTAACACAACTGACATCCCATTGTAGCAGCAATGTAGAAGTCTTGCATTGCCTTTGTGGGCAGAGCAAGTTGTGATGATCTCTCTTGTTCCACCTGAAAGTACAGTGGCCTGTGAAGCAGCTTTTGCTTGGCATTGTCTTTAAGGACAGAAAGCACAGTCTTAAAGGACAGAAAAATTTTCATTCTCATGGTTGGTAATTGCATTAACTCCATTCCAAGATTTTTCTGGTGCTGATTCACATCTTGCTCTGGCATCTTATAGATAAGGAAGAAAACACTGTTTTTCTCTAAGTGTTTTGCTGCAAGGTACATATCTGCATATGGGTGGTATGTATCTACATGCATCATAACTTTGAAAGTTTTCACCTTCAAGAGGCCCATCTCTGGCTATCATGGATGCTGCAGCTGTCAGCAAAAGTGGATCAGTGGCTGTTTAAGTGAGCTCAGCTCATTTTGTTACCTGCCCTGTGGATAATTTTTCATGGTATTTTCCATCTTAGCAAACTTTCAGAATTTTCAGAGTTTATAGGCCATTCTTTCATGAGTATGAACCATCCTTCCAAGTTTCCTTACAGAACTTGGAGAAATAAGTTGTTTGATTAGCTCCCCCAGCCTCGCTGTGGTTTTCCACCATATGAACCAATAAAGTCTTTAGAACAAGGGAAAAAGGAGCATCAGAAAGGAGGTGTTATGTCTCTTCTCCAGTCCTTTCATTCTCTGGGGATCTGATAGACACATAGGAAACATAACAAAGGAGGAAGGAAACATAACAAAGATTTGGGGTTTGCAGTCATGATCTGTCCCTCTATTTGTTTCTGCTGGCCCTTTTCTTTTGTCCTCTTTCTTACTTTTTTTTGTCTCTTTGCCTCTCTGTCCTCATACTTTCCTCCCTTGTAATATGCACATAGGATGTGAAGAATGGCTGCTTTTAATCAATCCTTGCATTCATCACAGAAGCACCCTGTAGTGATGTCAGCTGGCAGATTCTGAGTGCAGGATGCTTTATTGCTTTGTAGGCCAAGAAATTGTGCAATCAGGGTTGTCTTTGTTGTTTTATTTTACACCCTGTGTACAACATCAGCTGATGAAGGTGTGTCCTTCAAAGGCCAGGCTCTGATTTCTAACATTGGTGGGGAAAAATAGAGGCCATGGATTATTTCGCTTCTTGCAAATGAGGGGAGACAGTGCTTCTTCATGAGTGCAGGAGGAATCCTGGTAATGCCTGGTGCTGTTTTATGGAGTAGCTGCATCTGTTGTAAGAGCTGTTGTATATAGTGATGTGATGCGCCCTGCACTGGAAGATTTTCAGCTTTGACCGTGTAGTTTGGCAGTATTTTCAAAATAAGGGATCTGCAATAGCCTCTAAAAGTAAAACACATAGAAGAAAATAAATCTTGAACCTAAATTTTAAAATATTTACTCAATTCCTGTTGAATGTGTTCAAGTGATTGTCTGAGGATTAGTTGGATCTCTTGTGGGGCTGTGAGAGAAGCCTGAACTATCTAGTGGAGACAGCCATTAGGAAAAGTAACAAGTAACTTTTTATTTTGTGTTATAATATACTGTGATGGGATATTAGTTTGTGATTTTTAGAATTGAGACAATGCCAATGTATTTGCTATTGGGAAGTATATGCCTTTGCTCACTCTGGTTTGCAGTGCACATCTTAGAATTTGTATTGATCAGATGTGAAGAATTTTTTTTCTTCAAAGTTACACATCTAATATGAAAGACTGTCTCATGTGAACTGCTCTTTAATATCACAATTAAACGATTTCAAAATATAAGCTTTAGGATAGGAAATGTTAATATAGTACTTTCTTAATTAATCTTAAAGTTAAGATAAATTTAAGATTAAACTTTGAGATTAATCTTAAACTTAACTTTCTTAATTAATCTTAAAGTTTCAGCAGGAAATAAAGAAATTTTACAGTCCCCATTAAGATATTTCACAACTTACCCCTGTGTGTTGCACCTATTTCACTACATCCTAAGCATGTTGGTTTTGGATTGATGCTGAATTTGTAGCCAGGATTGCAAGTATACACTGGGAAACATTGCTTAGCCTAACAGCAGAAGCAGTGGTGTCTGTGTTTCCTTTTGTGTTCAGGTAATCCAAAGTTTTTCACATACTGAGAATCTGTTCTTAATCATTCAGTTGGTGGGAGCTGAAGGCAATGTCCAGCTGAGCCCATAGAGTAGATCAATACTCTGTACTCAATCATAAAATATTTCCTTGGGAAAGAAGAAAAAAAAGGCAGAAATGCAGATAGCCATTGATTTATTTATAAACCTTGTTTTAAAAAGTATCTGCTGTGTCCATTTTCCAAGTAACATTGATTTTAGCCCTGGAAAGGATTTGGTGGATAGGTGGAAATAAAGTACAGTCCTGAGTATTTTAATACATGAATACTTCTAATAAGACAAGTAGGTTTTTAAATATACTCAGTGTTCACATCATCTCTTAAGCTCAGGCATGTACTTTCTTGAAGTAAAGTGTATTGCTTAGAAGTTGCATGGCCTTGTCATTATCCCTTTATCCCTCCTGCAAAGAACAGTCATTGTTAATTGTAGTTCCTTTCATGATTCTTTGGCTTTCCTGGCAGCTTTTTTGGCATCTAAGCTAACCCTTTATTTGTTTTGTATAAATATCCAGAGAATGCCTAAAAAATCTATTTGTGCTGTGGTCTGGACATTAACTAATGCATTTAGACAAAAACAACTTTGTTTTACCCTAAAGCAGTGTTTCAGTTGTCTACTAAAACTTCATCATCAGTTGCAAGATGTCAGGGACTTTGATCTTCAGCAGAAAAAACTTCAGAATCTCTTCAACTGCAATCAACAGACAGTGATCTCTGTGGTAAAATTTAGCTGGTGCATAGTAAAATGACATTGCTGTGACACATGTGAAATCTGTGTCAGCTCATGTCCATCCTGCAAGTTTGGACACAAATAGAACTGTATGTAATTTGTGGGAGGGATTTAGATTACCCCTCAAAGTAGGGTGCTACTGTGTTCAAGAATAGTTAGCATATATTTTGAGTAGTAAGGCTCAGAGCAGAAAGCTCTGGGGAAAATGTCAAAACTTCTGCTGAATACTTTGGTTTGGGGCTTTGGTTTTAGACAGAGCTTACTGGGGTGAGTGGGTAGGGAAATTGAGTGGAAAAACTGAGAAAAAAAAATTATACTGCAATTCTGGTGGCCTAGGACAGGATAAGGTGCTTTGTTGTGGTGTCAGTGAACGCCTCAACTGAAATGAAGCAGTGGTGTTCACAGGAGCAGTGTCCAGGGGTCTTCACCTGCCTGCACCATTGGGGTGTGTTCTTCTGAGAGGTGTACAATGCAACCTCAGCATCTCCCAGGCAGAATATTCAGTAGACTCCCTTTTCTCTGTGCTTAGGTGAGGGTTAATGGCAGCAGCATTGTCTACATCACCATTGTCCCTATTTGTGTTCTTAGCTGTTTTCTTTAAGGCGAAACCAGAAGGAAACACTACATCTAAGTTAAATTCTGGGAGAAGGGCTTTATCCTCTTAACAGAAAATGCACCAAGATAGCACTATTTTATTGCTTTGAGATCTCTTTTTCTTTTTTTGCAAACCATGCAACTGTTTAACTAGCTGTAGTAATGCACTTTTTGCATTAATGTCAGAGCACATTGGTCATAAGATCCATGCTGAAGCAGTGAGTTTAGTCTGATCAAAGGATGTTCAGCAGGGTATTTTAATTTACTCTTTTTAAGTGTATACTTTCTCCCAGGATGAAACATAACAGATCCTCGATGATATAGGGAGTCAGTGAGTAGTGATGCCATCTGGAAATATATCTTAGTTGTGGATGAATAATCCACAATCTTTTTTCATGTGATAGTGTTCTATGAAGGTAAAAGGAAAAAATTTTTGTAGTTTTGTTACTGATCACTTCACAAGTGTGGTCCTAGAATTTTTAAAAATGCCTAAGGTTTTTATGGTTTAGTTGTTCATGTTAGATAGGTACTGTGTTTTAATGACTTGCATTATTTGCCCCACAGGCTGAACAGCACAATATTACCCACCTTATTCTATGGCTTTTTCTTTCCCATTGTGTAACTTGTTATGGTTTAACTAGTGTGTATTATTTCAAACTTCTTTTTGCATAGAGAATGTCTGTAAAAGAGAGTGTGGAAAATGTCCTTTGAATACCAATCTGTTGAATTTCAGCACTGGAAAAGGGTCCCATCCAGAGCTTAACTGTTAAGCAGTGTTTCATAGTTCCAGCTGTTCTGATGTCAAAGCATGAAGATCCATTACTGAATTATTTCTTTATTTCTTTCTGTGTTACTGACGCAAAACAATTTTATGCCCATGATATCAGCAATGACTTTGAGAAATAACTTCCATTTTATTCCATACTTTAGAGCTCTTCCTGCTACAAATGTAGGATTCCTCTCAGTTTGGTTTTGGTCTTCTTGTGCTCTGTCAAAAACCAAAAACCAAAAAACTCCAACCAACAACAACACAAAAAAAAAAAAAAAAAAAAAAAGGAAAGAAAGGTGAGTTTGGGTTTTTTTCAGTAGTGTTGCTTCAGCTTACCAAAAACACCAGTCTCTTGGACTCTTTCTTTATAAGGGAGGGATTGTTTGTTTTTTTTCTTCTAAATATGGTTATGCTAGAATCTGAGGACAGAAGCCTGACTTGTTCTCTGCTGTCTTTAATTGACACTGTGAAATATTTAACTGTGACTACCCCAGTGGTAAGGTAGTGGCAGGTAAATAGAACTTCTGTGAAATTATTTTTTGCTGGAGAAAAGGGGGTTGATTTTGGTGATGTGCAGAGTGTTGCCCCTGAAATTTTACCCCATGAAAAGAGTGGTGGCCCAAGAGAGCTGACAGTTGAGCCTTTTGCATCTGCAGTTGTTAGTGGATTCCAGGTTGACACTAGAAATTACCATCTCCTTGTCTTCTTGAATGTGCTTTGTTCTATGAGTTTTATGGATGCTTGACTGCATTATGTATCAAAACTTGATGGTTTTTAAATGAAATATAGTGCTCAGATTATGCACCATAATTGGCTAAAACGAACTTGTTTCTCATTGGTTTTGTTGCTGTGTCCCTTCGGAGTGGGAGGAGAGGAGAGGAGAATATGATTTGCTTTATGTATGAATCTCTGTCTATTTTCAAAATCTGAAATTAGTATAATCTTAGAACTTGCTGATTTTGATGCTGTCTTACTTAAGTCATCATGTCTAAACAGTCTTTTGCTCTAAAGTTGTCAGGAGGAGCCTTCAACTTTCCTAGATAGTTGAGTATGATAACTTTGGATACAGTCACTTTATTCTAGAAATGAAGAGGAGAGGGCTGTGTTTATCGACTTGCTGTTTTAGTACTTTGAGAAAATGTGAATACTTTCAAATAATTCCAAACTGACTAAACTCTTAATCCTTTACATACAAATCGAAACAAAAATGCTGCTGCATTTCACTCTCATTAGAAGAATCTCATTTTCACATGGACCCAGCTGTTACAGGGGACAGAAGCTCCATCATGTCCTATGGCTATTTCATGAAGGCACGGAGACAGCATTTATAGCAGA
This sequence comes from Melozone crissalis, assembly GCF_028551555.1. Taxonomy (NCBI): domain Eukaryota; kingdom Metazoa; phylum Chordata; class Aves; order Passeriformes; family Passerellidae; genus Melozone; species Melozone crissalis. Next base: position 35,636,260 of record NW_026535783.1, on the reverse strand, counting down.
TGCTGTAATGGAGTTTGTCCTTGTGGCCACCCAGAATGTCAAGAGATTGATGATCCACGCTGGCTGTGTGGTTGGTACTAAGAGATGGCAACATAACAGAGAGGTGTAACTGCATTTGTGTTGGCCTCATGTTGCCCCATCATGAGATGCCCCATGTGCAGCATCTAGTGAGTGTTCTTGCTCTTGTAGACTGGTCAGTATGAAAATATAAGTAACCTCGTCATTATTTTTTGTGCAAGTGTCAGTTGCAATGGGCCAGACCCCTGCTTTTTTACTGCTGATTCAAACAAATAATAGTTGCTATTAGCTACTGAATGGCCAAACTGAATTTAGTCAGAATTATAAAGTTTCCATAGCTTCAAAGTTTTATTGGCAGTCTTAGTAGCTCACAGTATTTCGTTTCCTCTCTTCTCACCACGTAAACATGAAGCTAAATTTCTTTCTGGCTACTTTCAAGAGGTATTAAAAATTATGTTTCTAGGTTTCTAGTTTGCAGCCAGGGTTTATTTAAGGAAAAGAAGAGGAGAGGCAAATTTGCCTTCAAAGGACTTGCATGAAATCTCTTTGTTTCTGTCTTTTCTTTCAAGCTTCTCCCTAAACCTTTGAGCACCATGACAAGGTCAGAAGTCAATCTGAAAATAAATCAAGTCATGGAAGAGCATTACTGAATATTTAAAAATATCTTCTTTAGCTCCTGATTTGCTTGTATTTTTAAACTTATTTTTTTTAAAGTCTTGCAGTATTATCATCACATAAAATATTAAGGTTGCAGTCTCTTCAGACTCTGAGGTGTGGACATGCCTGAAAGAGTTTTTCTCAATCATTATGAGACTGTTGAGCTGAGGAGCAGACTTCTATTTCAGAGACAGAAACAAGTATTACTGGTTTCCATATCATATATATTTCATTAGAAGTAGGTCTATTCTCATTGTGTTGCACAGAATATTCTCATTGTGTTGCAAAATAAGAGAACACTATGGTTATACTTCTCAGATTCCAGGTTAAAACTGTTAGGTGTTTCAGGTTTGTGGTTTTTCCCTCAGCCTAAAACCCATGTAGAAAGTAACATTTCTGTGCTTTTGACTACTGTTGCTCATATTTGGATATATCAATGAATTTATAATCCCTTAAATAATCATGTTTGCTAAATGTGGGGTGTTCTGAGGGCACAGTTGTGTAATGTAGCATGAATGATTTGTGTTTGAGAGATGTAAAATTGTAAGATTACAAATTATTACAAGGAGTAATGAATACAAATTAAAAGAGGGGAAGATCAGGTTAGATAGTAGGAAGAAATTCTTTGCTGTGAGGGTGATGAGACACTGGAACAGGTAGCCCTGGAAGGATGTGGGTACCCCAGCCCTAGCAGTGTAGGATGGAGCTCTGAGCAACCCTGATCGAGTGAGAGGTGTCTCTGCCCATGGCACAAGGCATTGAGGACTAGATGTTCTTTAAGGTCCATTCCAATATTTTAACTTTATATGAATTTATTATTTGAATTAGCCAAACAAAAGCCACATTTATAAGTTACCTTTACAAGAGAAAATACAGAGTCATATTCATGCGAACATATCCATATTCAACATATCCATGTTCAATGGTGGCTTGAAAGGACTGTAGAGAGGAATGGCTACATCTAAGGAACCTGCTCTGATTTTGTGTTCTGTGCAATCCTAGCTCACATATACAGCTCAGAAGTAACAGGAAGGCTAGCTGAGCCTGAGCTAACAGAAAACAGGGACTTTGTTTCACATATTCTGGAGTGATTTGGTTGCTAAATTAATACCTACTTATCTGGCTGCTGACTCATACAAGAATTGAAGTCATCCAAAAAGAGATGCTTTTGAGCCTAATTTCAGCAAGTTAATGTGGCCTAACTATAATTGTGCTTTCTATTTCTGCTGAATATGCTGCTGCAACAAAAGGGAGCTAGAATGCAGTAGTCAGTGGGTTAGAGTGCCAAAGTTGGAGTTAAAACACAGTGCTAATTAAGATTCATGGTACTTTGAAAAATCATGGAATCACCAAATGGAGGAGACCTTTAAATGTCTTCTAGTACACCCTTCTGCTGTGGAAGGGGCATCTTCCACTAGATAAAAAGTGTCAGTGCTTCCTACACTGTCACTTACCCATTTGCTGCAAACGTGTCTTCATGGGCTTAATGAATACTTATTACTGATTTGTTAAGCCACAGAAACGTCAAGCCAAGCCAGAGCAGAGAGGTTTTAATTTCCAGTAGGGTCCAGATTTAGTTTTAAACTTTAAATTAGGACTGAGGCTTTGCCCAAACTGTCAATACTGTGCACCAGATTATGCTTGTGGAAGGAAGATCCCTTGGGGGCAGGCTGTGCATGGCCATGCCACTTCTCCTGTAAACAGGCTCCCAAGAGCAGAAACCCTTCCTTCACTTCATCAGAGTAATGCAGTGCAAAAAAAGGATCTGACTGTATGTTTCCATTGCGCAGAAGGTTTCTGTGGCTCCTTGTTGTCTTAGAAATAAAATAGTTTTACTATGACAAAGCAACACGATAATTTCCTTTGAGCAGATGTTGGGACTATTGTGGTTTATTTTTCTGAGAAGGAAACTTATGTTAACTTCAGGTGTTATGAAGGCTGATACAACTTGACATGGAAAGCCGTAGGCATGGAAGCGGTAGGCAATAGGCATGGCTATAGGCATGTAAAGTTGTCCTGGTAGGGCCATTCTTATATAGTTCCTTTGATCGTGTCTGTGTTTTGGTCTGGCCACAAACACTGCATTTACAGTCATGGCCACATGAATGATCTGAAAGATGATGTGATTGTCATGGGATTAAATGACTCACTGAGATTTGCCGTGAATAAATCCTGGATCTCTTGCTTGCAAATAAAGTTATTTCTCTGAAAATACAGTTAAAAGCACACAGAATACATTTTTACATAGTTGCACAAATTTGCCTAGCTGTGTTAATTGGAAATCAGGAAGTCTTTGGGATCACACTGGAAACTGCTATAGCATGCCTCTGTAAAAACAGTGTTCAGTTCTGTCTTGTTGAACATGCTTTTGTTAGTAATGTTACCTATGCCAAGACAATATTCTCTTTCCTTGCTAAAAGGAAAAATGCACTACTTCCACGAAAGCAGGTTAAAAAGATACCTGGATATCTTGATTATTGTGTAATAAACAGAGGAAGTAATTTTAGTTCTTGCCACTTGCAAGAAGTATTTTCAATGAATGAATATATTCTCTGAATTTTCAGACATTAGGTAATAGTATCTTTTCCTTTATTTTGGGGGGGTTAAGCTGTAATTTATAGGGAGATGCCAGTTTCTACTGAAACTTTAATTTTTTATTTCTAGGAGGTCAGCCAGCTTCATCTTACAGTATTTCCTGAGCTGTGTGTTAAATTTTTGTTTTAAAGAGAAAGCTGTGAAGAACATGAGAGCAGGGAGTGGGGGTCAGGGGTGGGCGCGTGTCTGTCTCTGTGTGTGTGTGTGTGTATGTGGTGGCATTGCTTAGCATCCATAGATAGCAGTTTGTGAGTTTAAATGAAACACCACCCAGAACTTTGATGTCTAGAAACAGGGAGCAATTCAACTCGCAGTGTTGATTATGGTGAGAGTATTTTGGCATTCCCCATGGCTGTTTTTCTCAAAGTGATGGAAATATTCCGTTGTTTTTTCTTGAAAAGAGAGTGATAACAATGCACTAGCCATGCCATTAATTTTTGCATAAGAACAAAGCATCTCTTTCTATCCTGCTAGTAGTTTGTTTGTTTGTGGGTTATCTCGGGATGCATGTGCTCAAGTGTATAGCAGAAGTGCATGCAAAAAGAAGCAGACTTGACCCTCTGCACTGAGTTATTAATCTATTTAGACGTCCCTCGATCAGTGATTTTGACTATCTTAGTTAATTTTTTAAATTTGGATGTCAGTATTTACTTTCCATTTTGAAAGGAATAGTGGAAGTCCTAGAATTAGGAAATTTAACAGAGTCATGTTTCTTGATTTTCTAGTTGTCTTAAAGGAGTCCTCCATTTAATTATGGAACAGCTGAAGGGAAGAAGGGCCTTTATTCAAAAACTGTTTTGAAAGCCTCTGAAAAACATTATGAGACAACAGTGTTTGCCTCACAGATTGCCTGTTTTGACATTTTTCATCATAGTTTCTGTCCTGCCTGTTGTTACCCACAAAATGAAGTCTATGCACAAAAGGAATTACCAACTACTACTTTTAAAATGAAAAGTAGTCCTGGACTGCAAGTTCATAGAATCATGATAGCAATAATCATGTATTAATTATAAGTATATTTATTGTCACTGCTATTAAATGCCGAACTTGAAAGCAGACAATAGCGGAGAAATCACATCAGACTTCTCAGTGTTGAGCTGCATTAATGGCAGTCTCATCAATGTGGGGAGTACACCAGATATTTTCTCACAGATGGTAATCTGGCACTCATAAGGATCTGAATTCGTACGCTTTTCGGTCTCTAGGCAGTCTACACAAGTCTAAAAACTGAATGTCATTGGATAACAGTGTAATAGTAAAAATTCCTTGTGTAATTCCTAAGCTAAGGCAAACAAATTTTCAGCATACCCTAACTGTGTAGCAAATGTGGTTGTGGAGCTAGGAATTGTGGTTGTGAGCTACTGGATACTTCATCTTTCCGTAGGAACACTGTTCAGGAACAGCTAAATTAATTTAAGCTTCCTGAATGGAAACAAAGTCATGCACAAATCTGATTAGTAGGAGCCTGCAATGAGAGTTCCTACTGCAAACGTCTGTTACAAATAGATATTTATCTTAAATTGCTGCTTCAAAGAGAGATTTTTTAAAAAATGGTATTTATCTCCTTGAATAACATTGTACTGAGAAAGCTGCAGTCTGAAGGATTGTGTCCAGGGAACATATGCATCATGGACAGGAATGGTGCCGACTTCTACAGTACACTCATCCATAAGGACCACCTACAGGGAGGGAGGATGTAATTCAATTTCCACACTCATTCATTCCCTTGTCTTTCAACGTTGATAGTTGTGAGCACAGCTTTTGCCTTTTGGATGGCTTTTCCAGTAGAGGCTGAACCAAGGCAAATAAGATAATTTCACCTAGCTATAGTTTTGCTGATTGCCTTTGTTTTTATGTTGTGTTTCTTCAGAAAGAGGCTATAAATAGTTAAGCCTCTCTCTCCCGTTCGGTAAATCGTTTTTTGCATACAAGATCATATGCCAAAAGTACATGTATCCTTTTCCAAAGCTGGAAGTACATAGAATAGATGCTGTGAACATATTTCCTTTAACTCAGAAGCCAAGCTTGACACAGCTAACAGAGGCTTTGTCTGTCTGTCTGCATTTGTTCCTAATTCCACTAAGGAATACTACAAAAAGTGGAGAAGATACCATTTTGCCACTGCTGTATAAGCAAAAATATTGCAGATACAGCGATGTAAAAGTGTCAGGACTGGCCTCAAAGTGTGTGTATAAATAAAAACCTCTAATTTTCTTCATGCAACAACTTATTGTAACAGTATGTTGTTATATTTTGGGTAGAGCTGAGATGTAATTTTTAAGCCTTTCAATGTTCCTATTTTCACAGCTTCCTCATGCAAATCTTGCTGTTTCCAGTTACTGAAGTCAACGCTTAGCATTTGTCTGTTTACCTTCATGGCCACAAATAATTTCTCTAAAGCCTTTAAAGACATCTAAAGTCAATTTACTAGAACAGGTTTTTTTTGGCACATCTCCAGTGATCAAAATGTATGTCAGAAAATAATGCATGCTTGATAATACATGCTTCTTATGCACTGGTAACTTGCTTTCTTGGTTTGGATTACACAGCACTTTCCTGCTGATTTCTAAAAACCTTTTGTGTTGGAGTTGGAAAATATAACTACTGAATTTCATCACTTTATTGGCATGTAGGTTACATAATTTTGTGCTGCTCTGCACATATATATTATTTTGAAACCTTTTTATTCCTATATATAAAATTAGTTTGACCCATACCAGTTTACTTGGTATTGCCAAATAAGAATTGACACAGTGTGCAGATGTCATCAATAATAAAATCCGTGAACAAGGTGTTTGGGAGTGTGTAATGTGTTGACTTCAACTTCTAGCAAATTTGAGCAAGTCTGTTCCCTGCAGCACTGTGCTTTATGTTATGCTCTTTAATGTCTTCGTGTTTCAGCACTGCACTGAAAGTTAAAAGTTAACCAAAGAATATAAAATGTCAAAATAAATTTAAATGATCACAGTGTGTGTATTTTAAAATGATTACTCAGAAGGTGTTGTGTGCTCCACCCTGCAATCCCTGCAGATGAGTTTCACTGAAATCCGTGGGAATTTTGTCTCAACAAGTTCTGCTGCTAAAATCGAGTTTGTTACGTCTGAAATGCTTAACATATAAATCTAGTGCAAAGCAAGGCAGTTGCCACTCAGATTCCCTAGTTTCTAAAAATTGTGGACAAGTCTTGTTTAGGTAGTCCAGACAGTGTAACAAAACATTTTTGATGTTAATATTACCAGAAATAACTTGTCACCTATTTTATTTTTCTTTTCTTTAATTTTGTTGTTACAAGGGGGTTCTCTGATGTCCTTTTCCAGAGTTTTAGCCTGAAGTCAGTTTAGTCAGATCTGTTCTGTCAGAATTCATCAGCTCTTGGAAGTATCAGTCAATATATTTTGTTTAAAATTCTGTACTGCTTATTCTTGAAGTGTTTGTATGGATTTACAGTTTTCCCAGTTACAGCGTAGCATTGTATCCACACCTGTCAGAAAAGCAGTGCAAAATTATATTAGCATTTTACATCAGTCCCCGCTAGTTTGCTCTGCAAAACACAGTTTGTTTGCAAGTTGTGATGAAGCTGCAAATGAGCAAAAAGAAAAGTACTTTTTAGACATCTGAACATTAATTTCTCTTGTTACTCCATTCAAGGAGTAATAAAATCTGTATTTAAAAATGTATAGGAGTTTTTCCATGTATTTGTTGATTTGTATAAGTGGGGAAATTTGATTTATAGTTAGATTCACTGTAGCATTTTTTCCGGAGTAGTAGTGTATTAGGAATAGCAACTAATTTTAAATACATGCCCAAGCTCTTATGCTGAATTAAAGTGTCTGCGATGTTTACCTAATGTGTTTTTTGAAGTGTGACATTATATAATTTAATTATGAAATTATATGGGTAAGCTAATATAGCTGGAAAATTAGCATCAGAGTTAATGAGGAAAAATGCAGAGATTTGATTTGAGCATGTAGTCTCCATGCTTGATTTTCTTTCTAATATTGTTTTTCTCCTTACTTTTTATTGAGTGGTAAATGCATTTCAGTGAATAGTACTTCTATCTGCCTTTTGCAATATGGTAAACACACCTTTGAGCATTGTTCAAATAAAAGCTAATTGTGAACTACTGAATGTTTTTGTTTAAGAAATATAAACATGGGGTTGCTTCATAGTAACTACCAAAATTTTGCTTTTGTTTATAGACACCTATTATTTTTATTTTCTTTGTATTTATAAATTAAAATATAATAGAAAATGAATAACAGCAAAATATAGTTTGAGAAAATCATTCTGTAGGTTTTAGACGGCATCATGTTCTGCCTTGAATTGTGCATTTTTCTGTATTACAGCTTTGAATCACAACTGAATTCAATTGTTTCAACCAGAAACAACAAAAATTTAATTGTACTGATTCCCAGTTTCCAGGGATGTTTGTCTGTCTCTTTTAAATAAACAACACCCCCGAAAGCCTTTAGGCGGAGCTCAGGAGAGTGGCACAGGCGGAATTTAGAGCTGCCTTTGGAGAACCAAGGAGAAGTGTTTTCTGCACGTGCGGTGCCGCCGGCACGCGTGAGTACCGCTGGGCAGGTGGCCTCGTGTGCACACACACAGCCTCTCCACGGCTGCAGTTTGCTTTCTCAGTTTTGTAGCACAAGTCTTTGTTCCTACTTCTCACTCCCTCTACAAATCCTGGGTTTCAACTGTGCAAAGTACGTTCATTTTCCTTTTTTTTTTTTAAAACCTCAGCTTTATATAAAACTATGTAAGGTACTCCTCTGCTTTGACACCCTGCCAGATTTTGTGGTTTTACAACCCAATTTCCTGGAGAGGGTTTAAAAAAAAAAATTACTGGTTTGGGTTTTTTTTTTTCCCTCTTCCCTATTGCTGTGTGAGTAATTTAGAAACAAAACAAAACAAAAACTGACTGGAGGAACTGACTGTCTGGAGGAAACAGTGAGATGTCAAACATTAAGTAAACTTTCCAAAAACAGAGGAAAATCCAATCACCAAAACCAAATGAAAACATCCCAACCAAGCAACCCATATCTATATAATGAATAAATACGAAAAAAAAAATTATAAAAGGAAAAGTATGTTAGTGTAATGGAACTCACTTTTTTTTTCTTATGAATAACCTACAATGCATTCTTTAAAAGACAGACAATATTTGATTTAAACAGTAGATAGTATAAGTGGAAAGGGGGAGAGGCATTCAACAAACAACTGGCTAAAAGCCACCTAAAAGTCTGTTTTCCCATTATTTTGAGGTCTCAGAAGCCTGGCTCAACAGCTTCCATTCTATCCTTTGCAATTTTACATACCCAAAATCTAGATTAAACTAATCTGTCTTGCTGTCTACTGCTGCATTTAGAGCTGTGCTGTGATATACAGTGCATGTGTGTATCACCACATTATCGTGCATCTACAAAGCAAGCACTTACTGGTGGAACTGGAAACCTGAGCCTTAAAAAATAAATATATAAATGGCAGTATTGTATACATTGAGAGGCCCTTAAATTGGTTTCCTTACTGTGAGCAGTAAGGGTTGTGGTTTGCAAGGTTGCTAGGCATAAATCAGTAATTTTCAGTGTTCAGACCAATAAGCTCTAATTGGCTTGGCAGTACAAGTTTAGCCATGTAAATGCTGAAAATGCCAGTCATGACAGTTTGGGTTTTGTCTGTCTCCTGCTGCACCACCACCCCTCTCCCCTGCCCCTCCCTCCTCTGCCCCTGCTTTACTTTTCAAGTCAGTTCGAGCTGTATGGTCAAAGATCCCTAGGGGACTGCAAAAAGGGAAAACAAGTTTTCCAGAGAAAAACAGTCCTAAGCACTGTATGGAACTTAGGCAGCTTTGTGAAAAAAATTGCTTTCTGTTAATATCACAACATGTCTTTGTTGTCACCTTCCTGTTCTTCCCCTTGAGACACATCTCAGAAAGGTTCAGATCCCCATTTTGCTCCATACAGATACATTCAAAACTAATCAGTATTGTAAACACTATACTTCTATTGGGGCAAACTATTCTTTGACTACAAAGGGTAATACAGAAAGGCGGTATGTACTGGAAAGGCTGCTTATTTATACTGGCTTTATTACTGATACAGACCTGGTAAAATACCATTGCTGCATTTGTTTCTTCTAGCGAGACTGCCTATGAGCTGGGCTTGGTGTTGTGAAATCAGAGACCAGCACTTGTCAATTACTGTAAGCAGGAAAATTATATAACATTCATAATTAGCAGAAATTACAGTTGCAATAGACTAATTCCTTTCATTGATTTTATTTGCATTAAAATTTTATTTACAATAAAACAAAATGCAGTTCTTTTGAAGATTGTGAAATATGTGCTGTCCTTGGCAAACCTTGCTGCACTTGGTTTTTCAGCTATTAAAGTAAAAGGATGTGTTTATTGGCTCTGTTTTCTGGAAGTCAGTGCACTAGTACCTGAAATTAAGAGTCCTTCTGCAAATGGACGCACTCATCTTGTTATAGAAGGCAGAGGGTAATGTTTCTTCTTTTGGTCTTGACTTTTAAAAATGCAAATATATTAGGAGGCAGACGAAAAAGTGGTTTACTTTTACATTGTTATTGCCCCTGGAACAGTAAGATTTGTCAAAACTAGTTTTGTGTTGTTTAATGCCAAAATTAAAATTTCTAGTTAATGTGATTATTAGAGGAGACATAATATTCCCAGAAGAGCATTGAATAAAAACGGCTACACTGTGCAAAGGGAATAGGGAAGGAAAGAAGTGGAATATGATCACCGACAGCAAGACGTAATTGCAAGGGTGGAGCATATCCAAGACTGGTTTGTGATTGGATTTAGATTAAGAAGAAGAGCTTGTGTATTTAGTCTGAGAGAAGACAAATATTAGAGGCACCACAGCACAGCTGTAATCAGGTTAAAGGACTTTGTGCTCTTGCTAACAGAGTGGAACTGAAATTGCATTTGCAGTAAGTATGCTCTCATCTTTTGGCCTTTTTAGAGTAACAGTGAATTTTTTTTTGTCACGTGCTTTACCAGTTCTTGGAGTAATTCAGCTGTTATGAGTTACAGGACTAATTTTGAGTATCAGTGAAAAATTCCTTTCATGTCGCCTTCTTGCCTCTATTGTCCATTTGCAATTAGAAGTTGATAAGAAGTTGGATTTATCATTAATCTCTTGTTTCAGGTGTGTTTATGAAAGAACATCAGTGTCTGTTGCAGAGTTCAATTGCAATACTAAAACTCAGATGAGAGTGTTTTACCTGTCACTGAGCATTTGCAGCACAGCTGGTATCTGTTCGGTGACTTTTGGGGTATATGAAATACTAACTTAGGAAAAGTTTACAGGGGGAAAAATATTTCTAATACTCATGTAATCAGTTTGCTATGCCTATTCAGATTTTTTTTCAAGGCAAATTTTGTTTTAATAGTGAAATCTGTGACAGTTTAACATGCTTTTTGTTCTTTAGAGTGAGCCTTTCTGGAATTTATGCAGAGATAATTGACAAAATGAAGACAGACACGCTGATTCGTAGCTAAGCTGATTGTGGGCCGCAGTTTGCCCTTGTAACAACCAATGGTGAAATAACTATGAAGAGAAACATATTTTGGTGTACAGTGCCTGCTTTTCTTAGGCCTCTAAAATGTACGCGCTCTGGCTGGGAGGTGTCTGATTTGCAGAGGTGCTGAGTGTGCCTGGTTCCCAGCTTTCTGGGACTTAAGGAACATATCCATCTGAAAGTCGGTGCTGCAGAAGCTTCCCAGGCTGGGGTCGGTGGTGCACGGAAACTGCAGCATATTGTTGGAGCTGAGATTCTGTGTTTGAAAATGCCAGGGTAGTAACATGCATTAGATTTCCAATAAGAAGTTGTTTATTTTTGTGGATTTTCAGGCTGGGCTGGCCAAAGTTTTATACAAATTAATGACTTCTGTAGATTCTGCTGAGAATAAGCTGCTTTAACAGAAATTCTTCTAAAGTCCTTATAATGTGTTTTGAGCTAGTTTGAAAAAGCAATAACTGTACTATCATTGCAAAATTCTACAGGTTTTTTTGCCATTCTTTTATTAAGCCCTCTAATGTCATTGTGAAAGGCATATGTAAGAGGGCCAAATGCATAAACTAGAGAGCAAGAATAGGCTTCTTCTTTCTGTGGAAGTACTCGTGCAATTACACCTGAGTGTTTGCAGCATTATGCACGTAAACTGTGGTTGTCATGGGGTATTGTTGTTGTAGGTGGTTATGTAGCTGAGATTTTGAGGCATATTCAGGGGATTATGTTAAAGCATGGGGGGGAAAACTGCACAACAACTTAAATCTCTACTGCTTAATTTGAAAGAAAAGGGAGAAATGCTTTAGGTTTGGGGTTTTTTTTTAAGACAGAACTATGAAGGGTTATTTTTGCCAGTGGAAAGTATTCCTTAATCATAGCTGTTTGCTCTATGTTACCATAGCTTTCCTAATTTTGAGGACTTGCAAATGTCATTAGACTCAAAGTAATCAACTGTCAAATTTTCATTTTTAAAAATAGGAGTTCAGTGATAAGAGATCTGTCTTAAATCAGTAGGACACCTTGGAAATTTTATTTGGAAAAATAATAATAAAAATAGTATTTTTACAATCTTTTATAAACTGAGAACTTTAATACGAAGTTTCTCTCTGGAGAGAAATTTTTATAGTGAAGTTATAAACACCTGAGAACTGCAGTTTATAATGGAAACTTAAGGTCTGTTTTTGCTGCAGCAGCACACATGTTTCTAAAATGAAAGAGACTGACATAGTTAGAAGAAAAGAGCTGGTAGAGTAGCTGCTTGCCTTTGCTTCTTGAGAACAAGACCCATACTAAACAGACATTTTGCTTGTACATTGGAAGAGGTTGCCTTTCAGTATTCAAAAGCATTCATTACTTGCGTTAAATTATGTTTAAATGATTGTTATCCAGCCATTTCTTAACTTAGAGTGGGATTGCACTGTTTAAAACTTTTATATGAGTAACTTACATAGCAGTGCAGGTTCTTGCTAAAGCCTGTTTTCAGCCAACTGTAGATAAGATTATGAATTACTGTTGAAGTACTGCACTTAGTGGTTGTCCAGCCATTTGTACTATAAATAATACTCTGCTGCTGTACAGTTGGCCCACTGCTCCCTGGCATTATCTGCTTGATTATTTTCACATTTCTCTGTAAATTCAGTGATGAAGAAGTGCTGGTCTTATTCTCCTTCCTAGAAAAAATAATCCCTTGAAGCTAATGGGAGATCTCCTTCCATAAGAAGTATGTAATGAGCCCATAGGTCCGCAAATTTTATAGATGTCCTTCTTGGCAATCAATATTCTTTCTTCCCCCTCCCTTCCTGAGGTGGAAGAGGTAGAAATGAAATAGCATGCAGCCTTGGAATTAAGTAAGTGAATGCTGTTTGTTGGAGGATAGGGTCCCCCGCTGTCAATAGCAGTGACTGTCTCGAATCTGCCTTTGAGACCTGTTTGCCAGGAGGTCCTGCTGTAGCCCACCCTGGTTTCTCCAGGTCCATATACAAGGGCTGAAGTAGGGCACAGAATATCTGGAGTGGAATCCAGAAATGCACAGGGCAGGATATGGCTTGCTCTCTGCTTAACATGTTTTAGGTCCTTTTTCTAAGGAGAAGGGTAATATTGAAAGGAATGGCAGTAAACTGAATAGTTTCTCTGCATGTTTATAGGATAAAAATTACCAACTTTGTCTGGGTGTTTTGTGTAAGGATTTATTTTAATTTTTATGCAACAACTGCTTTTACCATTGCTTTCTCAGTCATTTGTAAAGCATTGGAGATGTTCATGGAAAATTATTGATGGGAAACATGGTAGAAAATCTCTATTTGAAAATGCAGAACATAGGACCCTCTTTGATTTCAGCATGAAAACTTGCCTTTGTCCCTGCTTCTGGAAATCAAGTTGCAGGTTTTTATGTTAAATGATTCCTAGTACTCTTATTTTATGCTGAATGATTCCTAATACTCTGCAATGTGATGCTTAAACCTAATGGATGGAGGGCACGAAATCAAGTTTTTTTAAGCACTTCACTGAATCTTCCTTACAGATACATAAAAACCAACCAAACAACCAAACCAAGGAAAAAAAAAACTTAAAACACCACCACCACTGTTTGGAGACAGGTAAAAAAATTGTTAAATTATTATGTGAGTGTATCTTTATATACTTACATGCATATACGAGTATTATAAATCAGCATAAAAAGTTGCATGCAATTAATATGTTTAAAGCCTCTAGTTTTACCTCTTCTGTGAGACTGAGTTTATAAGGAGGTTTATGCCTTAAATGTCATATTTTTATTATTACTCCTTTATCAGCTTAGTAGTTACTTAGTATGTCTAAAATATTTTTTCTGTTCCTGTCATGTTTTCATAAAATCAACACACATTTCTATAATCACAAAATGTACTAATTTGGGGGATTTTTTTGAAAGAGAGCTGTTCAGAGGCTAGTGTTTTGATGCAATTCTGTTAAATTGAATAGAGTTCCCCCACAAAGCTATATTTATGTATCAAAACCCAAATCTCTTGTAAAGATCCAAAAGTCATTATTAATGTTTTGTCAATATGTGAAACTATTGAGTAGTACATGAGATGAAATAGCTCCTGATTGCTTTTAATGATTCACCTATCATGCTAGACATTACAGAAAGTCTCATCTGAAAAACGTGAGCAGAGTGTAGCACTTACCACGTTTTAAACTCATTTTATCTGATAATTACTTCTGAAAACATTAGTATTTCAACTAACTTCTTGGGTTTGGTTTGCTTTTTTTTTTAAGTTCTGTTCCTGCATGCACTAATGGTGTGCAAATGCTTTCTCAAGCCGCTTGCATTCCTTCAAGCTAAAAAATCCATAAGTCAAACTGCAGTTTGGAAAAGTTCATGTCAAGCAAGTTTGAGCTTGGATTATTTTTATACTTAGTTTTAATGCTCCTGTATAGGAGAAATATAGATTTTGAAATACAGATTTTGAAAGAGAAAATTAGGCAGCGACATCCTTGCTAGTAATTATAATGTCTTTTTACATAGCACGGGCATAATAACCATGTTGTGCAACACTTGTTCTCATATCTTTTAAGGGGTTGATTTTGGGTTTTTTTCCAGTGTTAGTTGTCTTTTGCAACAATTTAAATTAAAACCTTATCCATATTTTTTAAATCAGGAATAAAAAGTAGTGGGATACACTTCTGTTCCATATCACACTCATCACAATAGGATTTGAGTAGCCTTCACAAAAGTATTAAGCAGTTAACTTTTGTCATGTATTTCATTGTCTTATCCTCTGCTCCTGGAGAGGGCTGTATGCAGTGAAGCATTTTGTTTCAGAAAGGGTTTTTTGGGAGGTAGAAGTGGTGGCTTTTTTTTTTCCTTTAAGTACACTTTGCTATGTATTTGTAGTAGAGCAGGCAAAACTGAGAAACTTGGCCTACATCTGGAGTGAGAGGTGGTGATGCTCGTTACCAGTCTTAGGTGACAGTGCCAGTTTTGGGACAACTCATTGAAAAGATCAGGTGCCTTTTCAAGAAGTTGGTGTGCTTTGAGTGGATAATTGTGAAGTGGAGGAAGTGCCTGGCTGTGATCTTTGGGCAGCAATCTGCAGTAGCTGCCTCAGAGTCATCAGTGTAGTCTGCAGTGGTTGATTATATGGGTATTGGTGGGAAACACAAAAAACTTGAAAACCAGGTAACCATACACAATCTCTGTTGCTAGTCGTGGTGCAGTGTTCAGTGCCAGTTATCT
Source organism: Melozone crissalis (assembly GCF_028551555.1). Classification (NCBI taxonomy): domain Eukaryota; kingdom Metazoa; phylum Chordata; class Aves; order Passeriformes; family Passerellidae; genus Melozone; species Melozone crissalis. The sequence goes on along the minus strand of NW_026535783.1, from coordinate 35,621,241 downwards.
TCTAAAGTGTCAAAGGCTTTCTTTTGGGATGATGAGGCAATTGGGCTGAGAAGTGACACCAGCTGTGGAACTAGGTAACTTTCCACCACAGCAAAAAGAGTTCTTTCAGACAACTGATAGTTTTAGTCATGGCCATTGTGAGACCTTAGTTAAAAGAATTCTAGAAGCTGATGGTAGTGGCTTGGCATCTCTGCATCTTTGATCAATGGGGACAGTTTCATGACTGCAAATTCTATATACTGCTTTTCTAGGTTCCCAGCAGCACCTATTCTTAGGTTTAGACTGTTAGAAGTATGTGTGTTTTAAGGTTGTCCATGATTAAGACTGTCTTGGCGGTATGTGTGTATTTCTGAAACTGGAGTTCATTCAGTCTCATCAATTGCATTCTCAACAAATGAAAAAACCCCCAAGACCAGCACCCAAAACAACAACCAACGAGCAAACAACAAAAGGACTCTAAAAGAAAAAGGGATCAAATGTATGTGTGTGTGGTGAAAAATTGTTGTGAGTATGCACAGGCTGTGTTGGACACACAGTCCACCAGAGCCAGATTTCAGAAAAGAGAGAAAATATGGATCTGGAAATGCACTTTATCTACAAATGTTAAAAGATACAGGACATAATTAAATATGAAAGCCTTCATTATCTGTTGTTCTGAAATCAGAAAGAGTAGAAAAGAAAATCAATTCTTGTGGATTCCAGTAGTAAAGGGTTAAGAAATGGAAGTGCAGGTTCCCATCTGTGCTTTAATGCTTTCGTCCAGGAAGGCTTGAGACATTGTTAGTGCTTTATGATGAATCTCAGACAGCCTTCCCTGAAGTGGTGGTGTATCCTGCAGCCCCAGCTTGAGCTGAGTGGATTTGATAAAACTTCCTTCAGCACAGCCATAGTGAAAGCTTTGAAGACAAAGAAAAGTTATTTTCTCTCCCTTTCTTTAGGTCCTTTCTCTGAATTCCAGCTGTTTGGGGCATCTAGTAGGTACTAGATGTAGTACCTTTATACTTGATTTACCAGAAAGGAATGTGTTCTGGTAAAGAAGCTGAGATTTTCCCAAGAGCTGACCACACCATAAGAGAGTTGGAAAACCTGTAGTGAATTCCTTGAAGATAATCCTAGCTGAACTCTGGGCATTGACTGAGTCTTGCTTTGGTAGGTATAGGCAGAACGAAGTTCTGTGCCAGGAATGGCCAAATGTGTACCAAACTTTCAAGGAAAAGGATTATACTTCTTCAAGCTGGCCCTTGCTCAGTTCTATTGTAAGAACATTTCATTCTGAAGAGGTATCTCAATGTCCTGGATTAGTTTCCAGAGATGGGATTTTTCCTTTTCAGTGCTGGGTGGTGAGGTTACTTGCCCAGTAATTTGCTAGAAAAATTAGTTAAGTTCTTAGATTCTCAGGTTTTTGTCTTTTTCTTCTAGTACTTAGAATGAGAAGAATAAAGGAAATCTGTTTGGGTGCTGAGGGTGTTCTCGCTGACAGTTGTGGCCCATATTCCATCGTTATCTTCTTCAGCTCTTCATTTTTCAATGTCTGCTGTAGTCCATCACTTTCTGTTAATGTCTCAGAGGCCACTTGGTAGCCAGGTGGTTTGAGAGGATCTAGGTATTGGTCATTCAAGGTGAGATGGTTTATACTGCCGCTGATCAGCTTAAGCACATGATTTGGAGCATTGAGACCTACACTGTTTTGGGTGGACTAATTAGGAGGCAGATACTTGCACTTCAGCATCTGTTACAATGTGTGTATGAAATCTTTCCACCAATTGCTAAGATTTGGTGGTCTTTTCTATGAATCCTCTAATAGGTAATAGTCAAAGAATCTGGAAAATAAAACAAATATTCTTCTTGGCTTTGTTCTTTGCAGTTAGATGAATAGATCGCTGAACCAGCAGTGCCTCTGCTGGGTGTGCTGTTAGATGAGAAAAGGTGGTCTAAATGCCAGCTGCTCACAGGTGGTGAGCACTAACCACAGGGCTGATATTCTGACCATTCCTCTGCACTGCTGGGGACTCCTGAGATCGAGTGAAGGGATGACTGAAGATCTTGTTGTTGCCAGTGTCAGCAACAACAGAAGCTTTGGTTTGTGTCACAGTAATGCTGTCTGTGAAGTGTGTTTTGAGATGTGGAATTTGGCTTTCTGTGTCAGTTTTCTCTTGGTGTGGCCATTTTATCTGAAAGCAGGAGCAGCACATCCTGGAAGCATCATAGTAACTGGCAGGGCTGGTAATCTGCATAGAATAGAGAATGTGTAGCCTATTATGCTTGAAAGGAAATTATTATGCTTGAGGGCAAAGTTACAGTGAAATGTTTCTTTGAGAAAGCTAAGGTTGAGAAAAGGACTGCATAACCTGACTGAACCTGTAGTGGAAGACACCTGTTTTTCATTTTGCTGGCTCAGCAGAATATTAGATCATGGAGGTTTAATCATTTTGGACATTTCAGTGCATTTATCTTAGATTGCAGATGTTGAATTTCTTTGTAAGTGGATCTTCTCTCCACAAAGTAAATTATGGGAAAATACTTCATACCAAAGCCTAAGAAAAAGTTCCAGTTCATGGACTGGTAGCAGTGGCTGGCCTTTTAATAATATTACCAGTAATGTGTAACCAGAATATCAGACACAGAACATAAAACAGCAATTTGTGTCCTTTATTCAGCAGTATTTTCATATTTGCGGCCAGAACAAACCAAACCTTTGTGTTTTAGTATGTATTGGCCTTAAAATTATTCCTGACAGAGCTTATCTGCTTTCAGAAAACAGCCTTAATTTTGATATTATAAGGAGGAAAGTAACTGGGAACAAAATGCCAGTGCCATTGTTTATTAAATAAATTGGTCTGTGTCATTTTTATGTTCTAGTAGTAAGAAGTAGGTGATGCCAGATATGAATGTCCCACAAAAAGCATTTTGAAGTATAACACAAGTGAAATGTTGATCAACTTGTTGGAATTATTACTTTTTGAAATAAGGCCTTTTGAAGCAAAGTTCATAGGAATGTATTTTTCATGATAATTGCCAGGTACAGTTCCTGGTTTGTGTTTTTAAAATAGTTGTGTTCAAAAATGAATTGCTGAGCATAGAATGAGCCAACTGAACAGATACAGATAAACCACACACAGTGGGAGGAGACATTATACAAGTGCAGTTCATAAGTAGATGAGAATATGTTACAGACTGAGATATTTTGCTTTTAGATATAGTGAGGACTAGTTATCTTTCATAAACATTGAAAGGGGAGCTGACTTTTCATCAAGGGAGAAGTCAAATAAACTGGCCTAAATGAAGTTGAGCAGAGCTCTCTTTTTCACTACGTGCTTGTGAAATTTTGTCAGCCTGTGGCAAAGATGGGCTTTATTTTGCAAGCCAGTTCAAAGCATATTTCAGCTGCAGAATATGTTCCCCTCCTGCATATTAATCAAACAGCAGACTAGTTCTTTCAGAGTTAAACTCTTTTCACTAGTATATTGCACTACAGTACTTAACAATTGTAAATGTGGACATTTTTTAATTGATATTTATTTATATGCTAGTTGATATGAATACCTTTTAGCCCTTGAAGGGGGGTGGGAGGGGGGAACATACCTTGTGTTCATTTAAAAGAAGTCACTGTGCTGATCAGCATCTGAAGAATATTGAGATAAACAATGAAAACATCTGGCTAAAAACATGGTTGAGTAAACAGTGCTTTTTTGAATTTTCGAGCTACCAATTTGCTTAACAGTTTGAATAATAAGGGAATTTGTTCTACAGCACTTTTATTTAGTTGCAGCCTGCAGAAGAAAGCATTCAAGGCAGTGGGGGGGAGTTTATAAAATGAGATGCATTCAGGGATTTGTTTGACCATGTGAAGTAAAAGTGCAGAGATGATCTGGACCTAAAAATCCTGTCTCCTGGACTAGTAGCATTGCTTTCTTGACTGCAGTTTATGAGGAGATCGAACAGGCTGCACAAGGTTGAGTCAGTCTCTCTGGAGGTATTTAAAAAAACATGTAGGCTTGGTGCTTAGGGACATAGTTTAATGGTCAACATTGCAGTACTGGGTTAGTGGTTGTACTCGGTGATATTAGAGGTCTTTTCTAACCTAAATGATTCTGTGATCAATTTTTTTCTGAAGGGAACTATTCACAACTGAACTGTGGAGTGGGGGTTTTCCCTTTCTTTCCTAAGAGGGGAGTGGGAAGGAATTTGGTTTTACTTGGGAAAACATGGTAAATATATAAATGAAAATACCTTTTGTGTTTTTGAGGATAGGACACAAGATTATCTTCCACCAAGTACAGGAGAAATATACTTATGTGTGCCTTAAAAACTTTAAACATTTCTGTGTAATTTTCAAAGACCAAATTGCTTTAATTCTCTATAAGGCCTTGTTTTTCTTGTATTTCAGCCAGCATTTTCCAGTGCACAGTAGTGATTTTTTTTTTCCTTTTCCCCCCTGTTTTTTGCTCAGTGTAAACAGTTCCTTGCTGTGGTTACACAGACAAATATAGCAGAGAACCCTTTTCTCAGAGAAGATTCTCCCTGTGCATTTTTTAACCATTTTTGGGAAGAATTGATCTATTTGTGCATGCGAGAGAGGGAGGCAGTAGCTGTAAATTGAAGTGACATCATATATATTTCTCCCATTGATCCACTTTTAGACTAGAGCCAGGATAAAAGGAAATGGCATCAGGGAGGAAGTATGCTCATTTAGGCGCAGATCCCAGTGTGATAATGGAGTAATAATAGAAATAACGCCACTGTCAATCGGTTGCTGCATTAGTCTGAGGCAGATTTTCCCTCCAAGGAGGCTTTCAATGACTTCATTCAAGTGCAGGCAGGAGCAAATGGGATATTCAACATACCAGCTGTACAACTTTAGTGATTTGTGTCCTGGTGGAGGGGTGCAGTGCAAGTGCTGGTGCTGTGGATCAACTCAAGTAGATATCTATGTGTCACATTTCATGGCTGAAAGGTCAGTAGTCAAATGTTTCAGTGGCAATTTTTTTCCTAGTATAAAGAGTGGATCGTGCATTTATTGTGTTTGCTAATTTAGGAATTGATAAATACTCTCTTTCGTGTGGGTGGTCTTCGGGGATGTGAGATTGATGGCCTCTATAGCTACTATATCAGATCTCTGAAGGGGAAAGATTTGTTTTCTTTGTGCTTTTTACAGATTAGAGGTTGTACTTTGAAAATTCATAGTTTTGTTCAAAGATTATTTGTAGAAGACCTTTCAAACCTACTAATCTAATAAGATACTCTTGTAACACAGTATAATGGCTTAAGTGTTTTGTGTACTGATATGAATAAAATACAGAGTATGCTTTTCTTACTTCCAAGAGATTTAGTATACAGTGAATATCAGTTATATTTTCAATTAGTTTATATTTTCTTTATTTCTTTCATCTTGCATTTTTTAAATACAGAGCCAGTTTTAATATTCCCTATCACTTACAGTTTGTTTTAAGGGTAATAGCCTCTTTACTGGAGTTGCCACATCAGGTAACTTAGGGGAAGCAGAGAACAAATGGTTGTTTAGTGGCAGGACAAAGTGAATTCTTTCAGAAGGCTGAAGAGTTGGAGGAGAAGTCTTACAGTCTTAAGGGCAAGATAATATATACAGTGCTGGGATACAGCTTTATAGAGGGGATGATGTTTAATTACATGGGACATGACAGGAAACCTCTAGTGTGCTTGATCACAACATATTCATTTATATCCTCTTTGTAGTGTCCATAGTCACAGCTGGGGGAGGGCCAGCCCTGAGAAAAGTAATATGATTTCCATGCAGCAGGCATAGATGGCCAAGAACTATCTACTTTACAGTATAAATAGATGCTGTTGCAGCAGTTTGACGTAATGAAAACTATTTCTTGATCCTTGCCACATTTCCTGATTGAAACAATCTGCTTTCATAATTGCATATATTTGAACATTTTGATTGTGTATTATCTATTCTAGTTCAGAGTATGAGGGGGTTATTTTTATTTTATTTTATGAGGAGCACTGAAATTTTGCATTTATGGTGTTATGGCTGTTTTCGGAATGTTTTCAGCCTGAAGACACAACTTGAGAGTGTGATGATTGTCCTGCTGTAACTTGCTGTATCTGTGTTGTGTACTTTTCTGTGGGTGTTAGATATTCAATATGCATTCAGAGAATATGAGTTATTGTAAGGAAAGTGGTTATACAGTTCTTGAAAAGAAATTTGCATTTAGGTCTCTACAGTATTTATGTTTAGATAGCACTTAAGGCAAGGACCTCTTTGTATTAAGCATGAGGCAAACAAATTGAAAATTGACAACATGCACCCCAAACAATTCTCCTGGTATGAAAGATGGAAAGTAACAGGTGGGCAGGACAAATAAGGATGGTGGTAGGAAAACAGAAAACAGTGAGAGTGGGGTTTCTGAGACAAAATTCAAGTGCAATTTTTGAAGCTTATTTATAACCATTAAAAGACTGCTTTGGTGAGAATGATACTCATATTGTTGTGTGCGTGGGGAAAAGAAAACGTCTGCACCCCTGAATGAATTTTGTAGCAGCTGGTGTCATGAAACACTGGTTGCAATTTTCTGTCTCTTGGCCTAAGTTAGGGTTTTAAAGCAGAGTCTCTTTTATTGAAAGGAAAGGTTAAAAGGGTAGATGGGAACGTTCCTCCTTTTCTGTCAGAAACGAGTCGGAGCACAGACTGTAATAGCAGTGCGCAGTAGAGCCTCTGCAGGGAAAGGCCTGCCCGCCAGCGCTCCCCTGCCAGTGCCCGCCCTCTCTGCTGGTGTTCACTGGCTCCTGCCTTGGACTCTGACTAATCCATGAGATAGAAACTGGTATGGAAGGTGCCATCTTGGGCACCTGGAACGTGGGAAAACAGCAGAAGCCGTGGTCTTATTCGCAGAATCACAGCAGATGCTCAGTTTGAAGGGGCCCACAAGGATCATCGAATCCAATACCTGGCCTTGTACAAGACACTTCAGTAATCACGCCATATGCCTGACAGCATTGTCCAGACACTTCATGACTCTTGGTTTTGTTTGTTTGTTTGTTTTATTGGGGTTTTGTTTGTTTGTTTTGCTGACTCTCAGAGTTTAGCCAGTAATTCTTAAAAAACTTAGCCATGATGCAGAACTAGACAGATGTAAATTCAGGGCATGGCTGCTACTCTGCTGTTGCTCTTTTGTTGGCTTCTGTAATGCTGCCTTAAACAATTGCTTTTCGTGGGTGAATCTGTGTAGCAATTATACTGCAGATACATTATAAAATACTCAGCTGTTCTACGTACCTACGTATTCAAGCAACTGTTCCATAGCTTCTGCAAATTAAGTATTGTTCCTCTGTCTTTTTAGTTAACAGTGAAAACTGTCTAGATCAGAAGTTACCTTTCTTTGTGTGGTGTTCTGCAACATTTTGTATTTTATTAATGTTCAGAATTAATTGCTTTTCCAAGTAGTGTCACTTCCCAGAAGCTTTCCCTGGTTTATTTTTTAACTTGTCTCACCAACCCCTGGCAGCTGCTGTTAGACTTTGTAATAAGTATTTAAGCTGATATTTTACTAGTTGTCCTGAAATGAAATATTCAATATTTTTAAATATTGAATTTTAAATATTGACCACTTTAAAAAATACCATGTGATTGGCAGGCTTTGGTATTACTTACAAAATATTTCACTAAGTGCTAGTAAGATGTGGGATATTTTCAATCTTCAGGAATACAACTTTACCAATAAAAAATGGAAAGAAATCAAAATGCAAAGAAACCAAAGCATTACCATTATAGAGATGCCCTTTCCTCTTTATTCTGATTTAGATACTAGTCTAAAAGGAAAGAAAATGACATGTTGCTAAATTAGTTATTAATGTAGATATTTTATAGATTAAGACTTATCAGAAGATCCTGGGTATCTTCATGGACTCAGAGATCTGAGATCAGAAGTCTGGTCTTGTTCAGTGCACATAAACAGCCCTGGCTATGGGATGTGTTGTTGGAAGAGGTGTTTCCTATAGCTGACTTCTTTTCATCCTTGCTTAGTGCGTTGTCTCAGCAAAGCATGGGCAAGACAGTGAGGTGGTAAGAGAAAATCACCAAATGTGGTGAAAGCTGGGAGTACTGTCAAAGTAGCAGGATGTCTTTTTTATTAGTCTGTCTCAAGAACATTAGAAGTGAGCAGGATTGGTTTCTTTTTGTATGCAAAAGCTTTACTGACATTCTTTTGCCTTTCCCCTTCCTCCCCTGGTGCCCTGCAATGATGAATAGTGGGGAAAGTTTTGGGACATATAACAAACTTCTGACTGATCACCTTGGAGCCTGAATTTCCAAGAGATGTTTCCTGGCAGCTGGTGCAATTTCTCTCTGAGCTCTGTTTGAATTATTTATTTGTTCATCCAATAAGCCTATTAAACAGAGCACTTAAGCACTGGCTACAACAGAATCTTGTGAATTTTTTTTTTTTTTTTTAGATTATATTAGATTCCAGTTCAAAATGATAGGTCCATGAGTCAAGAAACCAACTGAAACTACTGAATATATATCTGTGTGTAGATGCTGTACTGTGTGTGCCACAAATACAACATTCATGCATATTTCCCATGAAAGGATGGATGGTTTGTGACTCATTGCACTAAAATATGCCTCAGAATGTGTTTTTACAACAGTTGTTTGGTGGGTCACTTATTTGTGTGGTGTTTCTTTGTTCAGTGTAAACAAATCACTCAAATGCTTGTATATCAGATAAAAACACCACTCTAAAAATTATATGTTCATATACCTCTTTGATTTCTCAAATTATACACTGTAAATTATTCTCTCTTCAAACCCAAACAAAATAAAATTTCTTATTTTATACATTCCATAAAAATCTTACTTATCAAGCCATGATTCTATTTCAATAAGACAAGCATGTTTTAGATCTGACCTAACCATAGCAATGGAAACCATGAAAAATGAGTCCTAGCACAGTCTTCCAGAACACAGACACATAAACCCTGAAGTTTTTCAGAAACCAGCTAGAGATCCAAGTTGTATTTAAAGCACATGCTGGAAGTGCACAGGTTACCACAATCTTGTCCTCTTTAGTTTGTTTCCATTAACATTGCTCAGCCAGTAGAGATCTTCATTCACACATGGCATTTATTTTTCTTTTAGCTTCTCCCTGACCAACTGGTCTTACTTCTGGAGTTCCTCTTGGAGGAGAAGACATTGTGTCCTAGAATACTGCAGTGCTTAGAGAGAACATACCAGCTCCGGGAGCAAGATGCTGAGGTAAGTCATGTAAAAATAAATCTCTCTAATGTATGCCACTGTGTTGTTGACTAGGGAAAACAGTGTTCCACTAGGAACCAGGCTCACTACAGGGATTTTTTTTATGTCTGAATCTGAAATTGAATGATCCTAACTCCAGTATTGTTGCATCTTCATGTGCCATAATTACACAGTGTTTCCCTGTGTTTGTGTAGGTAGGTTCAGTGTGTTTTGCATACTGTGGTAGTAAAATACAGCACAACCCAGATGTCCAAACTATTTTACATGTACTTAGACAGCACATTTATTCAAATGTTAGATTTTTCACTAAGTTTTTCTGTGTAGTGGAGCCTAGTTTGTTTTTGTTGTGATATTGTCTCCAAATGTAATCATGTCTGTTTTAGTCTAAAATTATTTTTCCCCATTGTCAGCTCGTATCGTTCCTCTTTGCATGCTCCAAAGTCTCACTCAGGATTTAGGAAAGTTAGCTTTCCAGAGAGACTACAGTGTTTTCTGGTTTGGGGCCTTAATTTAATGTTTTTCACACTTGTGCTTTATATCTTTGGGAGGCAAACCAGTAAATCTTTATTACCATGTGCAGAGAGGACTCTTTTAAGTCCTATGGTTTTCTTGAGCTGGGAGAGTTCTGAAAATTAATGCAGAAGTGGTGGCCGAAAGCACCCTTGTAAACAGCCTTTGCTTCAAGTATGTAGTATTCAGGAGGAGGTAAGAAAGTCAGAGATGAACATAAAGGAGTCTAGAAATGTGTGTGTGTTTATGTGTGTACATATATATATATATGTGTGTGTGTGTATATATATGTATATATATACATATATATACATATATATGTATTTATATACATATATGTGTATATATATGTATATATACATATATATACATATATATGTATTTATATACATATATGTGTATATATATGTATATATACATATATATACATATATATGTATTTATATACATATATATGTGTATATATATGTATATATATATGTGTGTGTGTATATATATGTGTGTATATATATATATATATATATATATATGTATGTATGTATGTATGTATAAAATAAGGGGTAATTCTGATGTAGCATACGACCAAGCTACTGTGCAATGAAGGAATATGGTGAACTTAACATTTGGCTCCTGTTTATTTAAAAACTACCTTGCAGTAGGTTGCAGAAAGCCTGCTTGACTTACCCTGTTATTCTTGGAACTTTGTGGCAATTATTAGAATTGAAGGAGAGATCAAAATCTGTCTTATTACTCTTACAGCTGAAGTTGCTGTGTGGATGCTTGGAAAGACTCAGAAATCCAAACCTTTACATAAAGATTGATAAAACATATATCTATCTTTTTCTCAGAAAAAATAAAAAATAACCACAACATTTCAATTGCTGCTGTTTATTGCACCTTTTTACTTTTTGTTGATACAGTTTTCCAAATGCCAGATTTATTTTTAATTAGTACTTGAACCAACATTTCTTTTTATAGGTATTAGAATATATTTTAATCACATCTGAATACCAGTGAAATGTCAGAAGTTCTATTATGGGAAGAGGAATTAACAGGGACATAGATCAAAGCAATAACTGTGTTGTTGTTACTGTTTCATGCCTATGAATTGTAAGCACCAGGCCACAACCTTCAGTTTTTCAGTTTTTTCCTTCTGCTTCACTTTCATGCTTTCTTTTTTCCTTGCAGTGTTAATGTGAAAGTACGCAAACAATCTATCAGAATGTTTTTGTGAAAAACCTCCACAAACCATCAAGATTAGGACCTCTCTGAAATTAACATAATCTCAATTTTATTTTACAAGGTGAAACCAAGGATTTAGCAGACAACTCACTTAGAAGTACACCTAAGATAACATTACCATTAGTATTTTACCAGTCATCAGACCCCAGGCACCTACAGTCCTTTAAAGGGAACCAGCTCCCATGGCCTCATCTAGTCTGAGGAACAGACTATTTGGGCCTCTTTTCTTGTATGTGCACAGGGGATTTTTGTTGTTGTGACCCCGGGGCAAAGAACTGCAGTCTGAGCCTGTTCTTGTCTAGATTAAATTTGTGGATACACAAATCACTTCTAGTGATCCTGCTGTATTACTGGAGTTCAAGTGTTCTCAGTAGCTAAACATCAGAAATGGATTATTAAAAATAAAAACATAAAAAACATGCATGCAGGTCAATAAAAAGAAACCTCTCAGTGTCAGAGGGTTTATTCCAGGATTTTTGGAAGTGAGGTTGTCAGCTGTGTCCCATCTAGCAGCAAAAAGTTAAGAAATAAACTTGTTTCCTTATTTTTGAAAAGTAGCATTTAAATTAACAATCATCTTCGAGTAGGGATAAGCAATGATATGGCAAATAGTGTGAGAGGCTACATACGCAAAGGAGTTTGGTTTTTATTATGTATTTTCACAAATTTTGGTCTTAAAATTTGTACATAATAATTTTGAAGATTTTTGCTGGGGGTCCATCTGTCCTGCACGAGTACAGCATGGTAAGTCCTTGCCTGGAATGTAAAGGTTGATCTCTCTTGAAGAGATCTCTGCACCCACTCAGTGCAGTTCCTTTCCTCTCAAATTAGGCTTCAATGCAGATACATAGGCTCAATGTCTATCTTCCTACTTGAACAGACATTTGAATGCTTCTTTTAACAAACAAAAAATAAATCACAGGTTAAGTAACCTATTTGCGATTCATAATGTCTAACTTTGGAGCCACAAGAGCCAGAACTGTGAATGGCTTAATCACATTCCAGATAGGTCTGCCCCTAGTCTTGGATGCCAAGAGAGGCTTGTAGGGCATCTGCCAAATTTCATAATTTGTGACTCCTTTCCACTTTTTGCAGTCCACTTCTGTAACAAATAATTATTTCATTTTCCATTTATTCCTCAAACCTTGGAACATCTGAGAAGACACAAAACTACAAGTTTGTTTTCAAAAGATTAAATTCATTGATCTGAGCTGTTTGAATTGAGCATATCCAAGAGATCTTTGTTTTAAAAGCAATAAAGGTTTCAAAGTTTAACGCCATTTTCCATTCTCGCTGTGCCTTCAGCCCATTGTGGCTCAGCCAAGTAGTGTCAGACAAGTGGGAAGCAATTGGATTGTGTCCTCAATTTTCTCTTCCTGTTCCCCCTGTCTTGTTGTGCTGCGTCCCACTGCATAACAAAATAACTCATGCACAGGCTACATCTCCATGACATAGCACATCCTGCATTGAAGGGAAGCGTTTCAGAAGCTGGCTGTATTTTGAACATGACAAAGTCCAGCTGTAAGTTCAGCTGGCTGAGGAGAAATGAGATATGTTATAAAGCAGCAGCTACAGTTGCCACCAGACCGCACAGTGGGATAATAAAATTTAAAGTGGGTCTGCTGTTGTTTTTGTTTTGTTTCTTTCCAAAGTGACTGTTCTAGACAGCTGTTTCATTTATTCAATATCTAGCATCTGACAGAATGTGGAGAGTTGGTCTACATGGAAAGTTTTGGGTGTCTAGTATTTTTTAAAATCAGTCTGACCTTGATGACATCTCTTCTGATATGACAGTGCAATCTTATCTCATTTGAATAAGCTATTGAGAACTTTCATATAAATAAAGTGGAGTAAATAATTTACAAAAGACAGCACCATGAGATCTGAGTTAACAGTCAATGAATCTCTTAGCTAGGTGAGCCCTCTCATTACTCCCATTATTTCTGTTCTTCATTTGGCCAAAGGCCTGTAACTTGTGGGCACACAAGGACACAGAATGGCTGAGTAACCTGCAAAATAATGAAAAATGTGGCAGGAAGAAGATCACAGCCATAGGAGAAGAACAGTGGGTGTGACACTTTCAGTCCTATTTAAGACTTGGTGATATTTCTGCAAGTGTGTTTTACTTGTTGATGAATTATCTAAGAAGTGGTGATAAAAAGTACAGAATGTGGACGGAGCAGAAATATTTATGGTGTACTTCCCCAGATTTTTCACTGTAGAGTTAGCTTTCCTTTCTTTCCTACTGCAGATTTCACTTTTTTCTTGCCTGCACAGCATGTAGAAAGTTGCTTTGTTGTGTTTCCTTGTCTCAGCAAGCAGATTGAAATGCTCTTCACTTATATAATGCTTTCCCTGTATTTGGGATCATAATGTGGTATATTTTGGGGAGAAAAGAGAAACTAGAACTCTTTCTGCTGTAAATGTGAGTAAAATGAGTTAAGATCATAATATCGTCAGTCATGTGGGTGGCATAAAGCTGTTCTCACACAAGTACCTCATTGTGCATGAGGTCTGCCTGTGTGACCAAGGCTGTAAAGTGATGGCATCTTATTTCACTGACAGAAATGCACACAAACCATCTAAGGTGCTTGACATCCTACAAGTGGTGAGAATTCTGTTATGGCAAAATAACTGTGGTTCATTGATCTTTCCTAGCCTGTGAAAAGCTGGCAGATGTGGAAGTACAAATGAATTTTTGTCATTTCCCATCTGATGGTGACTGTGTTGAGCTGAGCATATTCTCAGGTTGCATAATTCAGCTGTCCTGCAGATTGTGGATGGGCATTGTTTGAAGGCACGCTTATGGAACAGAGCTCCCTGGACAGCATTGTTTGAAGGCACGCTTATGGAATAGAGCTCCCTGGACAGCACCGTAAAACTGGGTGGGAAAAGGGAACTGCTTGGGAAAGGTCAGCGCATGCTTGAAGAAGGCACTTGGTGGGATTTACTTTCAGCACAAACACTGGGCCAGTCCTCCCTTGGGGCGGGGACTCGGAAGCAGTGTTCAGCTTTTGAGTACAGTTAGCAATGTATTGCAAATACCTCCACAGGCTTGCCAGTCCTTCCTGACTCAGCTGTGTAGCAACAGGTAGGCACGTTTCAGATAGTGGCATTGCAACCACAGGGAGAGAGCCACGGTTCTTTTCCTTAACTGATGTCATTGTTGGTATGAAGCACCAAATCAGAAGATAAAAAAGGTGACAGCTTGAGCTGATGACTCTATTACAGGGCATTGCTTTCTAGTGATTTTTTTTCTGCAAGAGTAAAAATAGTTTCTGTACTTATTTTGTATTTAAATATACAGATTATTACACAGTTTCAGCTCAAGTCAGGAGGAGATGTGTTATTTTGGATAAGACAGTATGTTTTGCAGGACTTAAAAATCTGCTGTGAAAATTTACCAGGAGTGCAAAATAAATTTCACCTGTCTTTTCCTTTCTGAATGTTTTAGTTAAAGCATTATTGTGCCGCTAGACATAAGTATGGTTACACTGAATAATTTTTTATTTGCAATTGAATTGCAGTTAGCACATCAGGAGGAACCTGATATAAGTAATCTAGAAAAGTATAATAAGGAACCTAGAAAAGGCTCTGTAGATGAGTCAGTCTGCAGGGTAGGTTTGTTTCTGGCATAAATCATATTTGAGGTTTGTACACCCAGCCATTACTTTTCATTAAATGGAAAAGAAAGAAGAAATATATGTTTTCACAAAGGGAAATCTCTTTACTATTATCAGTCTGCTTTTCACACACATTCTCACAGAAATACTATTTTTTCCCTGCTCTACTTCTACTTCCTTATGCAAATCCTTGCAAATATACCTCTGTCATAGAAAGCCCTTCCCATTTTCACTAGAAAAAGGGCTAATTTCAGGGTATATTATAGACTGTCCTTTTTGCTGATAGATGTGTTGACTGAAGCCACAGCCACTTGCAATATGTCCTCTGTGATCTTGAAAAAATTTCAGTCTTCACTATGTTTCATGTTCTTGTTCATGTTACATCTAAATGCAATTTGCAGGCTCTTTGGCACAGACAGTATTGGTATTGATATTGGTTAAGATAGTTTTTCAAAAGTGTGCATTTGCAGGAGTTGGATCTTTTCCCAGTGAAAGGAGCTTAGAAAAGGGTAGCTTTTAGGAAGGTGGCACTTGCTTCCCAAAGATGAGGTCCAAAATTCAAAGCTAAGAAAATTGGAACAAGATGAGGGAAAAACACTTCCAGTGACAGCCATGGGAGTCCTCCCATGAGACTCACTCTGGCTCATGTGCCTGTTGTGACTGAGTGGATGTGTTGAGATGAATTTGTAAGACTGGCTGAAGGATAATCTCAAGTAGATATAATTTGGGTTTGTTTTGTTTCCACATGCAAAGTAGGGGGGCTTTTCCAGCCACTTGAGAAGAACAGAAAATCCCTCCATCAGCATTTGCTGAAGGGTATGATCAGAACACGGGATTTGTGGAGCACTGGAAATAGCTTTCCACCAGTCAGCACTCCTAGTCCCACACCCCTCCAGGAGCCAACAGCAACATGTTTTTTCCAAATGATCTCATTGGCTGCTGGTGGCATGAGCAGGAGTTTTTGTGCCCTGACTGCTGCCATTACTGGTGCTGTTCACATATCACCTGTTTTGAACTTAATTTCCTCTGTGTTGCAGTCCAGAAACTTAGCGCAACTTGGAAAGCAGAGGAGCTGATGGTAGGAGGGAACCAAATATGCAACTGGGTTCGTTTGGCATTTTTTTACTGCTTTTCCAAAGAATCTGTGGAGGAAGGGGTTGGAGATAATTCTGTGTCCTATTGTCCCGCAAGGAGAATGAAGTAGAGTACTCTGGGCTTCTGAACTCAGTCCTAAAGGTTTTCTGAATTGGATGCAATTGCTCTACATAAAGTTTTACTCAATATTTCTTTGTCGGGCAGTATAAACCCGATGCTGTAATACAAACCACCAGCCTTTGTTATGAAATTTAAAAAGTTATTTTATTTGCATATATATAATAGCACTGGCATAGTGCCTTTGACAAGGAGGGGGTACTTCTAAAATGCAAACAAAAGCCCCTAGCTATCAGTAATAGGGATGTTCCTCTGAGGTTTGCTTTCTTTGGGAGGTTTTTTGGTTGGCTTGTTTTGGTTTTTAATTCTGAAAAAAATCTGAAAATATTTTTATTTAAAATAAACTTTTTTTGAGACTTCTTCCAAATAGCTTGTCTAATACTTCTCATTCCTGTTTGAAGGCTGGCTGCAGATGCAGGGTATGCCTGAATAGGACCACAATTTGGAAACAATCTTCTATGCCTTGTGAGGTCTAAATACTTCAAGAAGCAGGACTATTCAAAGGTGCAGATTCTAACATAATTTCTTAACCACACAGACATGATTCCACCACCGAGTCACTGACTTAATAACAGTGGGTAAAGTCTGCTGTCCTACTTTCAACCCTTGTGCCAGCTGGAGTTGCAGTGTTCTGAGAAAGAAGAGAAATTTTGTTGTGTTTTGTGTGGTGTAAGCATTGTCCTAAGCAACAACCATCACTGTATTCCAGCAGCAGGGAATAAAAGAAGTGGAGAAGATGACTAAAAAATGTCAAACACAGAGAAAAATCGAAATGCTCTCATTGCATGAATGAGCATATTTCTTCTGATTTTATAAAATCAATGCATTTTTCACTTAAGAATTTTTGCTGGGCATTGAAAAAGGAAGAATAAGAGTGATGCAAAAGGTCTTTGTCTTTGGAGTAAAATCTTGTATGTAATTATTCTGAAACTGGAAATCCAGGTTTTAAGCAATGGGAGATTAGAAGGATGTGAGCATGGACTGAGTAGACTGGCTGTGACCTAAGTTATGGAAAAACCAGGCAGCTACATTGTTCATTGCTTGGAATTTGAGTCTTATTTTCGTATGGAGTTCCAGATTCTGTCTATGACAGTAATCTTGCCTGGAAATAACAAATGTTTTGACCACAGTCACTGTGGGAGACCAAAGATAAAAGGTTTTTTGCCTCTAGCTACAAGACAGATGAGGTAAAAGCAGAGGGATAAGAGAGAGGGGCATTAGGCAAAGGGGTAGCTTACTGTTGCCTTACAGCAGCCTTTCCTTTTGCTGAACAGGAGATATAATTTAATAATAATTGATAACAGATTGCTGATGTGCTTATCTCAAACTCTTCAGAGTTTAATTTCTACGTCAGATGTATATGTTTATGTGCTTTTTTTCCCACTATAAGTTTGGATTTATAAGTTCAGCATGCTTTTATGTGCATATATAAATAATCTGTGTTGAAACACATATGCAGACACTATATGGATAAAAATTATAAGCAGACTCTATCTGGAGACAGCCAGAAGAGACAGTGGTAATGAGAAGTGTTTTAATTGCTTGCTATGGTGATAAAAATTTCTGCTGATTCCAGAGATACTGTTGGGATAGTGACAGCTTCAGACTGAAAGAGGGTGGGTGTAGATTAGCTGTTAGGAAGAAATTCTTTACTGTGAGGGTGGTGAGGCACTGGAACAGGTTTCCCAGAGAAGCTGTGGATGCCCCATCCCTGGCTGTGTTCAAGGTCAGGTAGGATAAAGCTCTGAGCAACCTGGTTTAGTGAAAGGTATCCCTGCCACTGGTGGGGGGGTTGGAATGAGATATCTTTATGGTCTCTTCCAGCCCAACCCATTCTATGTTCTGTCACAATCTAGCCATTATTGTAGATAGGTGTTTCAGTAGGCTGTCAGAGGGAATGTGGATGGGGCTGTATCTGAGATGGCAGACAGTTGTGTTGCTGCATTTTGGCAAAAGTGTCCATTTGGATGTGAACATGTGCCGCAGCCAAGCTTACCTTCCTGAAGGCATGAGTCTTGTCCCTGCAATACCCCTCTGATGTTGGCTGTACCTTAGGCTGGGACCTGGTTTTCCCTCCCCTCCCTCTGAGGTGCAGGATCTCCTGACCCCCAGCACCCTCTCCATACTCACCCTCACACTGTGTCTTCACACATGCAGCCATCCTCACCAGAGCACCCTGCTGGGGAAGGCAGGAGCAAGAACTGAGAGCCGAGCCGGCAAGGTGGCACAAGCATTGTTTCTGTCACCAGCCAGAAGGCAGCCTTGCTCCTGAGGGCTGGCAGCGCCACAGCAAAGTAAAGCTCAGCACACATCTCCAGTGAAATTGTTGAAAAGGCAGATGGTGGCATCTCTTCTGCCATCTTCATCATGCTGCAAGCTGTGAATGGCACTGGTGCTCCAGCATGCTAAGCAGGCAATAGTGAAAATGCAGGCAAAGGCCTTTGGTTCCAGTATAAATAGTGTATCTATGTTTTAAATGAAGTCTTATTTTTTAAAACCTTTGTTTTTGAAATTAAGTGAGGTAACATGCTGTGTTAAACATTTCCTTACCTTACATGCGCTATGATATAGGAGCTGCTCTCCCCAGCGTGGGGACAGTGGCAGCACAAATGTGCATGTTGTGAGAAAAGCCTTCAGGCACCATGTCAATGTGGTCTCCCAGACAGTGCTGTTGAAGCTGTCACACTGCTTTGCTGCTGGTGGCCTTTTCCTCATCTAACTGTTCTCCGGGTCATTTTCCTATAATCACTTTGTTGGTTTGCTAGAGACCATCCTCTTTTGTATCCATCTCCTGTTAGACAGGGTAAGGAGGAGCAGGCTGAAGAGCATTGAGATTACACAATTAGGCATCCCAACCAAGCCTCTTATTCACAGTGACAGCTTTGACATCAGAAGAGAGACAGCCAGTGCCACCTTTGAAAAAGGATTAGACATGGTTTCTTAGTCTCTTGCCTTTTCTGACTTCTTTTGGAAGCTTTTTTTTTTTTCTACCAACACAGCTGTCCTTGATCACAGATGGGGCCCACATAGGGAGAAGAGTGTCTGCTTTGTAATTGGGACCTCTCTGCTGTAAGCCTGAAGTGGGGGGAAAAATAGCATTTGTCTTCTTCGAACAAGTCCTCAGCATTTGCTGCATTGCCAAGAGTGAATCCTGTCCTGAAGTGCTATCCTTTGGTTGCTGTGCCTTTTCGATCACAGCAAGCCTGCTGCTCTGCCTGGGCTTTCTGAAGCAGCATGTTTTGTGATTTCTGGCTTCTTTTTGGTCATGTAGAAAAGAGCCTCTGTGCTGGCTGTGGGAAAGATACAGGTTTTATTTGCAGGTGGAAGTGGAGTCATGTTCACAGCCTGTGGAAGCTGATGAGGTTGCTCTTGAGCAAGGCTATGGTACTATATAAACTTCTTAACATCTTGTTAGCTAGAACTGTGTGACTGCTGGAACAGGAGCTTGTGGTTGGAGCAGAGGAGAAAGGTCAGGAAGGAAATACATGTCCCTGAGTCACATTTATAAATGTGAGAAGGCTCAAGTGGGCACCTGCTGCTGCTTGAGGCTTGCACAGCAGTGGAAGCATGCTGCCTGGCCCATGGGCACACTAACACAGGTACAGGTTCAAATGCTGCCAGCTGCCCCACACTCTGACATTGACCAAGCAACAGAATTTGTCCTTCAGACCTTGATTGTGCCACATTTTTCTCTTCTAATACTAAATATAGGCAGTTGCTGCATGAGCTCTACCCACAGCTCTTCATCAGAGCTGTTAAAGGAGGAGATGGGACTTACATGTCTTTCTCCATTGTTTCTAGCACCCTTCATATGTGCAATTGCTAGATCTCTGCAGAAGTACAAATCAGAGGAAGAATTAATTACAGAAGTAGAATATTGCTACAATATTGCCAAAATCTAATATCTGATATTCTGCTAAAATTAGCTTTTAAGTGACTTTTTAGTGATCAGCTCATACTACAGGTTTTAAATTATTTTAGACCTCTACATAGTCCTCCTCAAAATTACAATTAGCTCCTGACAAAGTTTTGATCTGCCAGCTCATTACTGCCTTAGGGTTTCCTGAACGACCATGCTTTTTTTTCTGCTTTGCTGGCGTGTCAGTGGGCTGAGATACTCATGCAGTGCTGCACAGCAGGAAGGGAGGTTGTCCAAGGGGACAGGAATGGCATGTACAATCGCTTGTACAACCTGGAGCTGCTTATACAATCAGTGATGTCGAATGCAGAGCATGGTGGAGCTCCATGAGCTCAATCTGCCTCAGGTCCAGCTACTGAACTGTGGTTCATTCTAGTACTCAAATAAAATAGCCATTTTTAAAATTAGAAATATTATCATCATTTTGGCTGTAGCTCTGGAAAATTAAGGGTTTTATACTGAAACAGAGCGTTGCACTGTGATAAACAGCATTAACTGAACCCTGAAGCCATGAGGATCTCAGGGAGAAAAATTGCCTTAAAGATTGCTGCTGCTGTGGTGCTGTATTTTAGATTCTTTGGGCTCTGCAGTACTGTCAGAGCAAGCGCAACAAGACCTGAGAGAAAACTTAGGCTGTGAAGCGTCCAGTTTTTAGTCTAAAACAAAACTAATTTAAGCTGATAGATGGCTTCTTTACTCAGTCTCCTCACAAACTCTTGGCAAACACAATAATCACAATTACAGAATCCTTGTAAAAATGATGAATCCATTCTGCTTGCATCCAGTAGGTTTTTGGCTCTTTGAGTACACTCTTTCAGATTGCCAAACTGATTGTCTCTCAACACAATTGTAACACAAAAAGCTGGTTCATTCCTCCTGGTGAGCTGCCTCAGCATCCCTCACTTGCACAAGTTTCAATGAAATCAAATTCACCTTCTAAAGTCTGTGTGTACTGTGACATAAAAGATAGAAGTGCCCACTTGAAATTCAGACTATATAGAATGAAAAGCCACTGGTGTATCAAAGAACAACTACTTCAGCTAAGATAGAGGGGGGAAATGGTCATTAAATGCCCTGTAAAATTGGCAATTCTTAAGTTGCAATTCTTCCATGCTAAACAACTGTAAAATCTGTTTTTTAGTTCAAATATTTTCTGGCAACATTTGTTCCTTAATTAGGTAGGCAAATGATCTAATATTTGAATCCAGTTTATTTGTAGATAGGAAGACACTGGCAATAAATGCTTTCAGATGGAACAGAGCAGCATTCAGGTGCTCTGGAATGCTTCTTTATTGTTAATTAAAATTAATCTGTTGTAGCATAGCTTGGTTATTTCAAAAAAAATCTTTATTTTTTCCTCTGTGAATTAGAGTGGAGTCTGACCTCTGAGACTCTTTAATTAACATTTAAGACTCAAGTTGTTAAAATAATTTTTTCGATAGAGTCTCAACCTGTATTTGGTAAAGATTACAGATGCCCCATACCTTTAATAAAGGTTCCACTTTTCTGGACAATAGTTCTTACTCTATTTCAAATGATCACATTCTTTAAGATCTTTTAAGTACATTGGTTTTGTTTTGTCATTTAGATTTGTTGTCTTATGGCGCCTTTTAAATTGGATCCAGCTATTACCAATGTGTACTAATTTTCCCTGAAGCTAGACTCCCATTCTGCAAACCAAAAGCTTAGTAAAGTCTAACTTTTTTTCTCCCTTTAATAAAGGCATGGTTTAAATTACTTGTTTTGTAAATCTTATGGGTAGACCTCAGAAGTAATTTTTTTTTTTTTTTGCTTGTATGCAACTCTGAGAATTGGACTTAGTTATCCTTAAGGGTTCCTTCCAACTTAGCTGTGATTCTGTGAGATTCTATGATTCATGTGAGGAAAGGCCAAAGAATTGCGTTTGTTCAGCCTGGTGAAGAGAAGGAGTGACCTAATTGCAGCCATCTTGTACCCGAAGGGAGCCTGTGAGAAAGAGGAAGAGGGACTGTTTGCAAGAGTATATAGTGACAGGACAAGGGAGAATGGCTTGAAACTGAGATATTTGAAAAACTTCTTTACTCTGAAAGTGGACAGATGCTGGAACAGGTTTCCCATAGAAATTTCCCCTTGTGTGGAAATTGCCCCATCCAAGACCAAGGCTGCATGGGGCTTTGAGCTACCTGATCTAGTGGAAGATATCCCTGCCATGGCAGGAGGGTTGAAACTACATCATTCTTAAAGTCCTTTTAAACACATTCCATTCTATGATTCTGTGATTGTGTGGGTCAGGGGAGAATAACATGGATGAGGCAAAACAATTTATCACCTGGGTCAAAAACAATAAGCATCTCTTTAATTTAAGTCATGTTCAAAATATATTTTAAAATAATTTTTTCTCAGTTATGTATGTCACTGGGAGCTTTTCTTTTGAAAGTTAAGCTGTCTATTTGGTACCTTACGCAGCTTTAGTCTGTCAGCTTCAAGCACTGTCTCCCAAAAGGTCTTGGCCCAGGTTGTTAAAGGGACTGCCTTAGAGCTGGATTATTAGAATATTTTATGTAATTTCCCCCCCCCCTCAAATAATCTCATGCAGCAGCTTGCATTGTCTGAAAACAGAGCAAGCAAAATTTTGCTCTTCGTGTCTTCCATTGAGCTATCTAAATGCAGGTATTTTTGAGTTACAAATAATATTGTGCAATACTGTGTATTTTTCTTAAAATTAAATTAAAAGATATTATGAGGCTCCTGGAATTCTTTGTATGAGCTGCTGCTCCCATATTTGGGACTCTGCTGTCTGGCAGTAGCATCCCTTCATTATGTTTCCTGTAGGTATGTGCCAGTACTTTAGATCTCAATGTTGTTGGTACTCGTGAAAATTAAATTTTGTACCTGAGACATTGAGTCTTTCTGTCTTCATGTTACTGGATCGTGCCTCAGAAATACACTACTAATATGAGTATTGCATTGCAAAACACACAGTTACAAACTTCATTTAGCTTAAAAACCTGGCAGTGGAGAGGCCTCCCCCATCTCCAAAAGCAGGGTGGGAAGACAAAGCAATTTCCAAGCAATGAGGGTCCATCCACAAGGAGCCTGAGGTGTCAGCAGGCCTCCATCACTCCTCTGACCTACTTTTCCCCGTCCTTGGGAGTGCCAGCCATCAGTCCTGGACTCGGGAGGACAGCTCTCACCCTGGTATTGCAGGCTGCAAAAATAAATTTCAATTCCAGTATCAGCATGTGGGTCCTTGCAGCTGCCAAACCAATAAGAGCGTGGGTGGGTGAGTGGGTGAGCAGTTAAAGGTGTTGCTTCAGGTCCAGCAAAGTCCTCTGTGCTTTCTGCCAGCAATAACAGGATGGATTGCTGTAAATTACTTTTCAGGTTTAGTTTATATTGTTTATGGTGTAACCAGCCAAAAGGACATAGGCTGTGAATCTCTGAACTGTAGAAGAGCGCAGGGAAACATACAGAGAGAAAACTCCAAGAGAGCTAATGAATTCTTATTTTTGCCACTGAGTGTTTGCTCCTGGGAGGAAAAGAAAAGCCAAGAAGAGCATGCACAGGATGTGGTATGGTTAGCCCAGTCCGACCACAAGCAACTTGGTTTTCTAAATTTCCTTTTGAAACTGTTTTGTTGAAAGTGCCTGTTCGCATATGACTCATTCATTAGGCTGTGAAGCTGTGGGGCCCATTTTACTCTTGTCACTCTAAGTATTGGATGAGACGCTGGGAACTGGGGTTTTTTTTGCACCCTACCCTTATGTGACTAAAATTCTTATGTTCGTGGAATCAGCCTCAGGGGTATGGAGTATCATAGAAAAAAAATCCTTCTTTATAGTTTATGTGTCTGAGAAACTGTTTTAGCTGCAGTTTGGGCAGCACGGCTGTCTACACACCATATGGTGCAGGGGGCAGGAATGTAACCAGTATATTTCAGTCCACATTGTGCAAGGGCCCCCTGCCCCTCCTGCACTCGGAGCCAGCCTTGGTTTCTGTGCTCTGCTTTTGGGGGTCTTGCACAAGGCAGAGAGCAGGGCTGACTGAGCTGATGGTTTCACAGGCCCTTCAGCAGACATTGGCTCTCCTGCAGTTTGCTCTGCCACGGGAATATTTGGGGCAGACAGGAGGCAAATGTGTAATCTGAGGAGAAGAGGCATGCTGTTCCTGCCCCAGCTGGCAAAGTGCCAGCGTTTCAGGTCTGGGAATGTGCTGGGATTTGTACTCACCCTGGGAAAGAAAGGGAAAAAAGCAAAAGAGAGAAAGAAAAGTGTGTGCTGTCTCAGATCTCACTCAACAAATAAATATTTTTCCTTCTAACTGTTTGAATAGATGTTGGTTGCCAAGGACAGAAACCATATGGAGGAAGGAACAGTTAAGGGAATAGGCATAGCTTAGTTCTGTGTTTTCCAAAGCCATCGGAACTCAGATGCTCAGGCCATGATGCAGTGTCAGTCATATGTGATGTTAATATGTCAGGAAGTAAGAATGCCTTCACAGAGAGAGCTTCCCTTCTGCTCTCAATGCAGCTACAATGGTTGCACCAAGAAAGGTGTTTTGGGGACAAACTGGCTTCTGTGCTCTTTCAGCCAGGTCCCTGCTTGTTATAAAGAGTACTCAGAAATGTAGGCCCTTTAGTTTTGTGACTCCCCCTCTACATCAATAAATACTTTAACAACTGCAGGGGAAATAACAGCTCCACCAGGAGGTATGAAGACAGCCCCATCCCTACTGTTAAAATATCCTCACTGAAGGCACAGTTTGAGCCACAGAAGCTGCACTTGATTGCCTACCTCCTGAGTAAGTGCTGTAACTGCTGGATCATGAGATGTAGAAGAGCAGTGATCACAGGGGGGGACAACAGAACCTTTCTCCTCCTCATGTTTCTCCTTGTTGCTTTTAGAATACATTAGGAATTCTGTTTGGATTGTTTGTTATATATGGAAGAATCTGCGGAGTAAAGTGTACCTGCAGTCTTTTAAATGTGTTTATATTGTTTGCTTAAGTCATCTTACAGCTAGGAGAGGTGTATAGTTAAGTTTTGATTCTGGGTAGTTTCATCTGGGCAAGGAGGTGCTTGGTGCTGAGAAACACCCTGTAACAAAGCTGGATTGCCTGGGAAGATTTCCTGGAGAAACATTTAGTGTCTCCTGAGAGAAGCAGCAGCTGGGCAGGGTTTTGAAGGTCTGCCTTGTGAATATGGGCATCTACAGCAAAGTGAGTTGAATCTTGGAAAGCCATTTCTTTCGTAGATTTAGCTGTGGTTCCACTAGCAGGAATCCTAGCAGCTGCTGGGGTTTTTTTGCTATATTCAGCAAAAAGCTGTAAGAGACAGCAGTTATTCCCTATCATGCACAGCACTGTAGCTGTAGATTTAGTATCTTTCAAAGCAGTGAGTGCAAAATCCACCCAGCCCCAAAACCTCACAGTTTTTGTTTTCCTAAGGTGTCTTCAAACTATTTTGTATAAGGAATCAGCTGAAAAAAGGTATCACGTACCCAGGACGTGTGGGCATTTATCACTTGTTATTGTGCTAATAGGATTGACATCTAATCTAATGTAATTCTTTGAAATTTTTTCCAGAGCTAAAAAGTTGGCAGGGACTGGGATGAAAAGGAAATTATTTTCAAAACCTTATTTCCAAAAGCAACAGTACCTTTTTCCCCATGCTCCCTTTCTGTCTTCAGTTCTCAATTTCATCACTACATCTGTCATTCAGAGAAAGGTTCATATTCAGATACTTGATATGAGCACAATTTGGACTCAGTTTCAAAAACTACTAAAACTGCTGACATGTCACTCTGGCTATGAAAGGTGATTTTCATTAGGTGCCCTGTCTTTTTAAAGATGGTAAGAGAAAAGGCTGAAACAGAAGCATTGGGAGTTATTCCACTTAACTGTTTTTGTTTACCATCAGTGCTGAATTGCTAATGGAATATAAAACGTTAGGCTTACCACTGCCTGCAATCAGGAAAGCCTTACTGGAGAGTAAGATGACACTTAGGCCACAAGAGTGGCTAAGAACAAAGTCTAAAATGTAAAGACAACACACATGTAATTCATGTTCATACTACTTAAGTAAAAACATTTTTTCAGTTGTAATTTGCTTGAAAACTTTGTTACAGTGTGTCAATAACTGTTTTTATCAATGTGTATTGGTAGAACAGCATGACAGCTTTTTAAATGCAGATGAATTTTAAATGCTTAAGAATGTGCTTAAAATCTGTTAGTAGCAAAACTGGTTCATTTAAGTGAAAGCTCTCTTTCATGGGTTGATATCTAACTTTTATCCTTTTGGCATGGATTTAATATTGATACAGAATTACATTTAAGCCTTTTTATCACGTGTATGATGCACTTAAATAGGAGATATTATCAGTTATATTTTATGGCTTCTCCAGACCTTTGCAGTGGTAATCTGTTTCCTGCCACCCTCCTTTTGACACTATGAAAGAAATAACCTCTAGCCTAACTTAAAAGGAAGAAAGTCAAGACTGGAAACAGTGGCAGGGAAGATGCTGCAGATGTGTGCCTGGATCTGGGTTAGTTTCTAGCACCGAATTCGGAGTTTGTCTTTGAGCATCCTGGGTTTCCGAAGCCCCAGCGGCACAGAGTTCTGGCTCCTCTGTCCAGCTGACTGACTTGTCAGGCTGCAACCTGCCAAAAGACACAAACCCAACAAAGTTGAAAAAGCCAAACTGGTACAGATACATTATCAACACTCAGACAAAATACAAGGGCTTGTTTGTTTGTTTTTACCTAGTTTTATTTTTCTTCTGAAAGGTTCGTCATCGGTGGTGTGAACTTGTCATTAAACACAAATATGAGCCTGGGTATGGAGACATTGAGAGATTCCTTAGAGAGGATCAGGTAAGTTACACTGAACTAGCATTTTGAAAACAATCAACTTTTTAAGACCCTTATGCTGAAATAAAAAAAAAAATTAGTATATTTTCTTGCTGCAGTTTGTCAAAAACTTGGCTGTGTATTCATCTTTTTCTTCTGTGGGCGTCTAAACACTTAGTTTAAGGAAGCCACTTAGGGTCGGGGTACTCAACGCCACCTAAACCTAAAGACTGCTTATCCTCTGTCAAGTGGGGAAATAGGATAGAATTCCTCATTTCCTTGCATTTTATGTAAGCCAGAGGTATGAGTGATGCTAGGAAGATACTTCTCAGCAGGTTCCTTTTGCAGGATGAGGAAGGTAAGTGTGGCTGTGAATGTCAATGCAAGTATGGGATAGGTGCAAAGCAGTCAGTGGTGTGGTAACCTTAGTTTTGAAGATGACAGACAGAAGTAGTGTAGCACATCCAGGGAATGCTAGCCCCTCCATGGGTAGGAACATTGTAAGAGAGGATTATGAAGGCATTAAGAGGCTGGACATACATGATTCCCTTACTATGGCCTTACATTTAGGCCACTGTGAACTTAGAATTCTGATTGCACTGCTGCCTTGTTCTTTTTCTATTTTCCCTTTTATTTATCTTTATTCACTATGAGCCCTATAAAATCGAGACATTCGCTGCCTAGGGTGAATTTTAAATATTTAAGTATATGTTACAAAATAGAAGATGGTGAAGATACATCAAAATCCAGGCAAGATATTAATGTCTTTACCTTTTATGCTGACAACGAACAGAGCTGTTTACAGCCAATGAGGATTTTCTGCTTTCAGGCAACACAGCACAACTGAATTACTGCAGTTTGAGTTCTTCTAGCTTGGAAGTATACCTCCTATTTATATCTAAGCCAATGAACAGGCTCAGAGCTCTTGGCAAGCTCTGTATTAAAACAAACAAACAAAAAAGACATAAAATAACATTATTTCATAAGGAGTTACGTGGATTGTGCTATTTATATTCTATGAAAGGATGGAGATGACCACCAGCAGTACCTGGGCATTTGGGGTTCAGGAAACCCTTGAGCTGATAAAACCATACCGAATTGCATTCTATTTGGAATAGCTATTATGTCAAGTAAGGACATTTTCTGCAGTGTAGGGGGGGAATAATTTTTTGCAACTTTTTAATGTAACCTTCATTTCATTTACTCCAGCAGTGCACACAGTTAATGGCACGACAAGCTTCTGGTGTGATTAGTACTTAGAGCAGGTGCATGTCTGTACTGATCATGTAACATGGCATTTTTAAAAGTCTGGAGGGAAATGCAAATGGACTGTTTAAATCCTTTGAAGTTCTACAAAACACTAGTGTGTTTACTGCATATAAATATTTAGACCTAGGGGAGAGTTATTAATGCTGAGTAGAGAAAGTACTTCCTATAGTAAGAAAATGTCACCATTTAAAAAATTCTCAATGAGAGCCCAGCTCCATTTGTGTGGCTCCCAGACCTTGGTGCAGCTGCAAACCTTGGAAATGTGAGGTTTTGGTTCTCTTGGTGTCACAGTATGCTTAGGGAATTGGCAAGGAGTCTGGCAGGTTCCTGCCACTCTGGGACTTTCTCCTTTTACTTCTCTCATTTTTCAATTTTAAATGTCTCTTCTGGCTGAAGAGGTTTTTAAGGCTTACCAGCCAATGCTAGAAATTGCGAGGAATGGCATTAAAAATTATTTTTTCTCAATGCTGTCCAATATTTTTCCGCTCCTGCCAGTCCAAACAGTAACTGTAAAAGTCAGCATCCTAAGCTGCTAATATTTTGTAACATATGTAAACCTATTTTGGTAAGTGCAGTTTAACATTTACTGAATTCCTGTAATTAGCTGAAAAAAATGTATCATCAGAAAAAAAGACAATGTCCTATAAGTTTCCTGTTAAGTTAGCCAGAGCTTTGTTGACAGTGGTCAAAGGGGCCCAGATCTCCTCACAAGAGCCCCATTACCTTTTTTTATAGCTGCTATGTCCAGAATAAATGGTTAGGAAAAGCCTGCCTTCATACCCAACCAGAATTTATGCATGTTAAACTGTATCTCTGTTATAAAGGGAGTCAAACACAGATGTGACCATATTCAGTTGATGTCCAGTTACAGAATTGCCAAATGGGAATTTTAAAGTGGAGTACTTCAGTTTTTGTTCATGGATATGTGAGTAAACATGGCAATTGGAAAGAAAATGTGTATCCTGTTGAAGGAAGGAGAAGCTTTCTTCTTAAGGGGCATTTGGAAAAAAATCAGATAGTTGGTAAAAGGAAACAGTATTGAAACAGTATTCAACCTGAACAGTGGCAAGGGAAGTGGAGTGAGGAATGATTTTCTTGTCATGCCATAACACAAAATCGTTACATTAATAATTAATAATCTGTTTTTGCAGAGTCAACACAGCATATAGACCAGTGTTCTTAGGCTAAAGAGACACAGAGAATATTAGTTCTTCTGGGGGAGAGAATAGACATTAGAGAGTAAATGGTATTTTCTGTGTTTTGGATTGTCTGTTTTGTTTCATTTTTAGTTTAAATGAATACTAGAGGGTCAGTGACAAAAACCCAGCTAACTAGTTATTACTGGTGGTAGGATGCTTGTGTGTTATGTTCCTCTTTCAGGCTATGGGTGTGTATCTCTATGGTGAATTAATGGTGAATGAAGATGCAAAACAACAAGAACTTGCACGGAAATGCTTTGCTGCAGCACAAGAACATATGGATGCATCCTCAGCCAAAGTGGTGGCAGAGATGTTATTCTGAAAAGGTGATTTTTAATTTTAATCCTAACATCCTGATTTTGCTTCATATAGAAAAAATATGCAGAGCTCAGTGAATGTGGTAAACTATGGCATACCATACAACTTGTGGCTGCTTAGGCTGAGAAATAACTCTTGTTAAATGTCTTGTTGGCTTGTTTTTTTTTCTTTTTCTTAAGCCCAGCAGCGGGAGCAGTGAGTTACATACATGTAGGCATAGCTGGAGAACGTGGAGAATGGCTTTGTTGTAATGGACTATACAAGAGGCAACTGTAAGTCCAAATGGCCAAAGAAGGCCAGGCTCTGCCTACAGTTGTTTCCCATCCTGTATTCCTAACTCTGCTTACAAAAATTTCAATTGTGCAAGGACCATTTCTGTTTAATAGAGCTGCATTTTGACTTGACAGGCAGCATAGTCTTTGAAAAAAGCCTGATCCCACAGTGGAAATATGAAACTGTGGACTTCGAAGCAAATATCATGTGAGAACTAGCTGATAATTCAGGTTTTTTTGTGTTAAGGGTATGGAGGTTTTGAAGATTGATTATGAGGTAAGAAAAGTAGCCTTAACAGGAAGAAGCTAGCTTGTTTATGAAATTAAAGGAGAGGAATCACCAGAAAAAGCAGAATTGCAAAAATATTTATGGAATGATGATTGCCGTAGGCTATAAATTTGCAAAGATACTTTCCAATTCTCTGTCTGAGCAGTTGGAGGTAGTCTTACAGTGTCTGCACATGCATGTTTAATGTATAACCCATTAAGATTTGTATGAAAGTTTCTTAGAGTACAGCATTTTTGGTTAATCATATGACTCATCCTACAGACTGATTGCTGTGGTTGTTCACAAACTTTACGGCTGATTTGTGGTATCAAAATTCAGGCTTCTAGGCTGATTTGTGGTATCAAAATTCAGGCTTCTAATTTAGCAAAAAACCATTGTCACCTAATTGATACCAAGCAAAAATCTTAATTTTCTTCTGTTCTAGCAGTACTAGAACTGTGAGTTCTGCTTGGTTTTGTAGTGGTTTTTTGCTATGTTTATATGAAATACAGCCAATGACAGACACTATGAAAGCAAATGTGATTATGAAAAGCCATGTTGTTCTTCTGTATAGACAAGAACTGTGCCTGCCAAGAAAACTTTTTGGGAAAGGTGGATCAGACTGTAGAGTGGCAGGATATCAGTGGTGGGGTAGGAGAGACACCTTTTAAAACAGAGCTAAAGAGACTCTTTAGTGTACTCCCAATTATCAAGGACTCATAGGAATTTGAGTTATGTTCAACAGTTCTTAATCTTAATCTGGTAGGTGTCTTCAAGTGTCTGAAGGCCAGAAACAATAAAATCAAAATTTCTACAAGTTTCTGATGGTAAGTATCTAGCACAGGAAAATTACATGGTATGCAGGTGTTAGCAATAGTCTAGAATTACCCCTTTGACTTTACAGAGTGGAAGTGCATGGTTAGCTATAACATAAAACCTAAAGATACTGAGTACAATACTCTGTGTAACTGCACAGCTTTCTTTTAATGTTATGGCTGTTTGGGTTCCTGGCATGATGATTTGTGACTAAGATTAAAATCACATTGCCAGGGATTACCACGCAGCCATGACCACAGCTGCTAGCATGAAACTCACCATTAACAGTCTGATGGGTGCACAGCGTGGAATCCTCTCCATCTATCAAAAAACAAAAAAAAACCACACATACACCAAAAAAAAAAAATAGACAGAGGGAGAGAGAAGCAAACCCCCAAACCCACCAAAAACAGAGGAAAGCAGCAGAGCATCATGGAAGAACCTCCTCCGAAAACTATCTCTGCTGAGACCAAGATCTCTCTGGTGAGGTGCAGAGCTTAGCTGATTGGTGAACAGTGATTGTTTTCCTCTTTGTTCACAGTGGCTAAGTTCTGCACCTGAAGAGAAGGGAGAGGAGACTCTCTGCAGGGCAGAGAGCGTTTGCTGGCTGAGATCCCTTGCTGCTGACCGGGCAGATTTGTGATGAAGGCATGTGTCCGAGGCTCAGTGTATGGAGAATAAGAGGCAGAGGCAACCTGGGAAGGACCAAAGACTTTTAGTTTTAGTTGAGAATAAACAGTGCTCCTTAAGTTCTCAGTCTGATTGCAGATGTAAGGCATTGCCTACAGTAATTTGGTTACCATGCTTTCCTAAAGGTCAGAGTAAATAACATTTGTGACTTTTAACCTGAAATTGTCAATAAAGATTTTGTTTTCCCTTTAATGGATACTGTAATGATCCTCTCTGAGCTAAGTTGTAGCTTAGCACTGTGTGTCGTTTGCAGGAAATGGTGGCAGCTCCAGTCGGAAACAACTTACAGCTGCTGCTGTTGTTCCAGGCTGTTGATGGACCCGTCCTCCGGTGCCTACTGAGCTGATATCAGTTCTGATTTTACACACTGGCTCAGTTCAGCAGGAACAGGAGTCGAGCCCTAGAGCAAAAAACAAGATGTACCTTTCCTAAGAGCCTTTGAGAAATGTTGTTGCTGTTTTCTCTCAAAAATGAATCAGTACACCTTATGTCCTGATGTTAGACACTAAATGGCCTAAGGTGGAAAAGCTACCTCAGTACTGTTCAAGAGGACTGTTGGCTAAAGATGAGAAGGTATGTGAATATGTAGTACATCACACAGTATTGCTCTGGTAACTTGCCTCCAACGTTATTTTCAGAGAAACCTGGTAATAACCAAAAGATTAGTGCTTCCACCATGGATCCCTCCCTGTCTTCTCCAGACCTTGTTGTGGTAGCTTTAGGAAGCTAAAGAGATCATTGTTAACTCTGTAGCTATAGTTAGACTCTACTGGTGACCTAAAATATAACTCAATTTGGAAAGCTGGGGCAATCAAGAATGCAGAGATATTCCTTCATTGTGACAGAGTAATAACTTTAAACGCTGTTTCCGTTGCAGGAAAGATCACAGACAACTCTTTTAATAGATCTTCTGCTAAACTCCGATGGTACTAGGATTTCACTGACCCAGGACATCAAAGGAAGGATTATGTGACTGCTAAAACAATCAGCTGACAGAAATATTTACCTTTCTGTATTTCTAGAGGTCCACTGTAACTGAGAATGCAAGACAAACTACACACACACAAGTTTCTCTGGCTCTAGGTAATTCTTTGGTACAGGAATTTCAGGATTTATCCTTGTGCTTTGGTAATACAACCATTCTGGTTTGTAGATGCCAAAGATTCTTGATTTGAACAACTTTATTAATTTGGGCATTCTGAAAATGGATGGAGCTGTATTGTGTACTTAAAATTTTGTTTGTAACTTCTCTGTCATATTTATAAAACCTCAGTGTGAAATCAGCAGGGGCTGGGGTGGGGCTTGTAAGATTAGATAGACGCAGAAATAAACTGTGGAAAGTTACCTGCTATCCTCCTAGTCATGGGATGGGACTGAATTAAAAACAAAGATCATCATGCTCTCTCTGTCATGTTTAGGTGAAATTTTACTAGAAGTGTCAGACCTCCCATTTTCTGAAAGTGTCTTTCATACCTTTGTGATACTTATTTTGCAATGATATCTCAAGTGTATCCTTTCCTGATCAATGAATCTCTACATTTTTAGAAGACATCTTCATTGTTCCTTTCAGAGAGTAAGAATTTAAACCACAAAAATCTGTGAACTTATTTCCCTTGTACTCTATTGTTTTATATCAAATCCTCTTTGATAATAATAAAATTATCAATTTTTTTCAAGTATATATAGTCTTTCCATTGCACTGTGGTTCAACATTATTTTAAAAACATGGGAAGAATAATGACTTCATTCCTTCTTTTGCAACAGGAGAAAAGAACCTGGAACTCATTACTTAAGGGATGTTAATGAGAAAAAATAAATGAGGTACTTTTTAAAAGTTCTTAGAATCTAAAGTAAAAGCCTGCCTCAACATTGTCTTCAGTACAAAGAGTACAGTTCCTTTTCACGTCACCACATTTTCTGTCCTCCCCCTTGGCAGGCATAGTGTCAAAACCTGAATTAAGGGACACTCAGCAAGTTCTTTCAAATGCAGCAAGAGTTAGGAAATTGTCCAGGCAGGCACTGAGACACCACAATGACTTCTAATGTAGTGACTCTCAGAGACGTAGTTATTACAGGATCCTATTCATAACAGAGTTACACTTCATTTCACAGGTTTTTCTGCGAAGCCCAGCAAAAGAAACCAGCTTGCTTTTTGGCTTTTTCATTGTGTAAGGAAAAAATGCAGAGCTGGATAAGACTCTTGCACAAAATATGCAGAAATTAAGTACATTGTAGGCCTCTTCGTAGCCAGTACTGTTAAAGCTACAGGGCAAATAAGATACTACACATTTTTAAAATAGCACCAAATATTTCTTCTTTCAAAACAATCTACTTGCCTTTTTTATTTTAATATTGAGCACAGCAGTAGTTTTGTTTGCTACAGCTCTTACAGTCGGCTTCAGCAGCTTTAACTTGAACATTTCCCCGCACTACAACGTCGTGACCCATCACACATGGTAGAAACTGAGAAAAGCAAGAGAAGATAAAACGCAAACACCAAAATACCTAGAAGATGACAAAGAGGTGGCAGTCCTGGCCTTCATCCAGTGCTTATGGGGCCTTTTGTTGCTAATCCAAGTGATATAGAGTGAGGCTCCAGATTAAGAAGAAAGCTGAAGGTGGCATTGAACAGTTATGGTCACCATAACTCATCAGAGAGCATAGACTCACATATGTATTGTTTAGTAGGGTCACTAACATGATAGTAACATTGCCCTTAGTTTAAAATCCTTCTGTATCATGCAAAAATCATTGGAAGGGAACCATATAATTATTTACAGAATCACAGAATAAGATGAGTTGGAAGGGACCCACAAAAATTATTGAAATCAGCTCCTCACCCTGCACAGCACCAGCCCCAAGAGACACACCGTGTGCCTGAGAGCATTGTCCAAATGCTTCTTGAACTCTGTCAGGCTGTGACGACCTCCCTGAGGATCCTGTTCCAGTGCCCAAACACCGTCTGGGGGAAGAACCTTTTTCTAATATCCAACTGAAACCTCCCCTGAGACATCTTCAGGCTGTTCCCTCAGGTGCTGTCACTGGTCACCACAGAGGAGAGATCAGTGCCTGCTCCTCCCCTTCCCCTCATGAGGAACTTGTACCTGCAGTGAGGTCTGTCCTCTGTCTCCTCTGGGTTCAACACACCAAGTGCCCTCAGCTGCTCCTTGTACAGCAAACCAGCCCCCAGCAGTGGACGTGAGGCTGCCCCAGCTCAGAGCAGGGCAGGACAATCCCCTCCCTTGCCCAGCTGTGATGCTGTGCCTGATGCAACCCAGGACAGGGTTGGCCCTCCTGGCTGCCAGGGCACTGCTGACCCATGTTCAACTCACCAGGACCCCCACGTCCCTTTCCATGGTCCTGCTTACAGCACCTCATTCCCAGTCTGTCCATACATCCAGGGCTGCCCCATCCCAGATGCAGAATCCAGCACTTTCCCCTGTTGAGCTTCATATGGCTGGTGATTGCCCAGACCCCCAGTTTGTGGGGGTCTCTCTGCAGGGCCTCTCGCTGTCCTGGAGGGAGTCAACAGCTCCTCCCATTTCTGTATCATCTGCAAACTTGCTCAGTATCCCTTCCAGTTCCATGTCCAGGTCATTTATGAAGATGTTGAAGAGCAGAGGGCCGAGGATGGAACCCTGTGGAACCCCAGTAGTGACAGGTGCCCAGTCTGATGTCACCCCATTCCCTGTCACCCTTTGTGCCTGACCCGTGACCCAGCTGCTCACCCACCCCATGAAGTGTTTATCCAGCTGTGGCTGCACAGTAGGTCCAGAAGGATCCTGTGAGGGACAGTATCAAAAACTTCACTGGCTTCCCTTGGTCAGCTGGGTGGGTTACCTAGGCATGAAAGGAAACCAGGTTGATAAGCAGGACTTCTCCCTCATGAGCTGTGCTGGCTGTGACCGATAACTGCGTTGTCTTTCAGGTGTTTTTCAGTAGCCTCAGAATAAGCTTCTCCATAACTTTACCAGGCACTGGAGTGAGACTGACAGGCCTGTTGTTTCCTGGGTCCTCTTTGCCCTTCCTGAAAATCGGGACAATGGTTTGCCAGCTTATAGTCATCTGGGACTTCTGGATTCCTAAGACCACTCAAAAGAGACATCTTATGATTACATCAGCCAGCTCTGGAAGGATACTTGGATTAATCCTATCAGGCCCCATAGGTTTGTAGGGATCCAGCTGGAGCAGTAGGTCCTGCACATGTAAGTTTTTAATAGACCCTACTATCAAAAGCCTAAGATGAAATATCTAAGGAAAAAAAAAACCCAGCCAGCCACCAACATTATGATTTTCTTTCAGGTGGGTGTTCTTATATTGAGTTCCCAACAGAAGGAAGTTGCAGAATCTAATTGTAGCAAATAGAAGTAAACAACAAAGAAATTTATTTCTTAACTTCCTCTAACTAAATCATTACAGGAAGCAATGTCTTTTCAAACAATACTTTAATCTAGGAGATGGACTCAGTGGTCCTTGTGGGTCACTTCCATTTCAGTGTATTGTATGATTGTATGTGGCTATGACAACACAGGCATCTATACAGGTATGCCCTTGCCCTTAAATTTCATTTACTTGTTTCATAGGCTGCCCACTCTGCATAAAATACAGCATTTTGTAGGAGTTTTTTTCCCCCTCCCATCCCAAATTCAGTCCTTTCCAAACACAGTGGTAATATTATTCTGAAGAGCATTGAAAGCCCAATGCTGGACTATCTCCCACTTACTTCATCAGTCCAGCATCTAGTTAGGATCTCACTGTTTCTTTTCTGGATGCACCTTTCAGCTCTGAAAACGAATCTCAGATGAAAAATTGAAACTGTGTCCATATAGTTAGGCAAGGATCACCATCATGCTGCTTACTGTGTTGCTTTTTCAGAGTAAAGGCAGACCATAACAAGGGGGTGGCCCTGCGAGTCCCTCAGCTTCTCAGTGGGAATGCATTCATTCCTTGCCATACACGTTCTGTTGCAAGTACAGAGCAAAACCATTTTGCTGACAGCTGTTTTCTGTCTGCAGCTTTGCTGGGAGGTGTTTGCAGCTGCTGCTGTCTCTGTGACTTCTCCTTTAGAAGGGAATTAGCTGTACCCTATTGCCCATGCCTCACACAAAATAGCAAAGGAAAATGGTCTGGAAACAAAGGTCTGACTGGAAATGCAGCAAGTGGGCAGCATGAGGAAACAAGCTGGCATAAAGAGCCTAAGGATTTCTGACATGTAAAAAGCACTATGAAAAAGGATGCTACCAAAACAAATAAAAAAGTTATATGGAGCATTAAAATGTATCATGCAGCGCACTGCAGCCAGTCAGTTCATCTCCACAGCTGATGAAAGTCTTGAGAACTGGTATTTGTACTACAGAAAATGTCAGGTGTTTGTAGGCTCCTTTGCATACAGAGGTACATGGGAGGAAACCATGGTGCTTCTGTAAGAATCAGCAAGCAGCTGAGTTACCATGAGCCATTATGTTCCAAAGGCTCTATTAGTTTGGGGTTGATTCTTTCCATGGAGAAACTGGACTGTAAATGTCTGGAAAATCCACACCTTCCAGGCCCCCGTACTGCAGGCAAGTGCCAGCTCAGACACGAGTGCTGCAGCAGGTCTCACTTTCACTACACGTGATTTAAGAGTGACTAGCAGTACATGAAATATCTAAGGCCATTCAAATTTTTACCAGTAACTTAATGGTATTTTACTTTGAAAAAACATTCACATAATAATGTACTGAGATAAGAGCAAAATTTGAAATACACCCACACACTGAGCACAAAACCATCCTCTAATTCACTGAAAACCCTATTCCACAACACCAATTCTTAATATCTAAAAAAAATATTAATTCATCTTGTGGTTGTTTTAATAATGTATCTTGTGGGTTTTTAAAGCTACAAAATATCTACCTTTGTGCTACAGTTCCCAGTATTCATGAGTCATGTCTGATGTCTTCTATAACAGTCAAAGATTTCAACAGACACCTAAGTGCATTTCTCTTTCTGACCTCAATTGCTGATGCCGAGACTAGTCAGAAGGAAAAAAATTGCAAGAAAGGGCGAGGAAGCAACCAAACAGAGGAGCTGACTCACCTAGAATTTCACAAGTGTACTGAGTTTAGGCACATAAACAAAATACGAAGTGAACATACACACTGATGGCTATGTTCCTTTGTTTCTGTGGACACAGTATACTGGAAAATTTGTTTTAAAATCTTACCTGCTGCCAAGTTGACATTTTAGGTCAGTGAAATATGGCAGTGCTTACAGAAATTTAGACATTTGCACAGTCCTTGGGAGACTAACTGCATTTGTCCGTTTGCTGTGATTTAAGCTAAGTGCATATTCTCTGCACAAAATTAATATTTTATAATACTAAAATATACCTGTTTTCCAGAAGAACAACAGGCATTTGTTCTGTTACCTGAAAGCATGCAGAAATTGCAGTTCTGTAAAAATTTGCTTTTACATGATCATTTACACATCAGAAATTATTAGCACAGTGGTAGTGCTCACAGTACAACCTGTGAAACCCTGGTTTTGCTCACATGCCCCTGGCAGCAGCTGGACGTTGCTGTACCCTTTAGCTAATGTAGCTCCCTTTGGTCATCTCTGAAAACTGCCTATTTCTGAGCACATCCAGGCTTTTCCTCTGGGCTTGTTGGGAATGCTGTCTCAGCACTGGAGCCCTCTGCTGAAGCTCCATCTAAGGCATTTTATTCATGGGCCAGTGTTGGCTGCTTTGCCACTGGCATCATCCCCAGTCATCATGACTGGATCTGAACAAGCTAATTTGAGAAGCTGGTGCTTGGCACCATAATGTGATTCACTTCATCTCTAATCCTGAAAGGATGACAGTACTCATCATCTACCACACAGAAAAAACATATGTTTTAAAAAAAATTTTTAACCTCAAGTTGTTTCTTCACAGTAACTTTGTCCCACACTTATTTTTATATTTGGTAGTAAAAGTTATTTGCTCTCCAGCTGTACCTCCTTACAGTCAACTCTTGCAAGTACAATAGAACTAAAAATTACATTATCTCAGCAACCATCTTACTTCAGTCTGTATCTGTTCCTTGGTGTGTGTGAAACTCACCTATTTTAATTTAAACTTCCTCCCCAGCATGGCTCTGTGAAAATCAGAAAAAGCCTTGGTTCTGTGAAAGCCCTGCCCGGCAATGGCAAAACCAGCTCTTTTATTATCAATTCTGTGTTTAACAAAAATCTAAAACTCAGACCCACATCAGCCTTTGAAAAGGAAATTAACTCTACCTAAGCCTAAACCAGCACACTTCTTTACACAGATGTAGAGTCAGATAAGTGAAAGACTGTCAGTTTTATACAAGAAGAGGTAAGCACACCTCTTGACATTTTACAGTTTCTGCACCCACCTTCTCCCCAGCAGCACTTGCCTCTCCTTTCTTCAATTAAATCACAGGAATGTAAATTCACTTGATAGCTGGAAGGAAGGAATGAAAACTAGAAAGCTTCCAGACTAAGTAAACAGAAAGACCAGTCTTATTTATTTCTTAAGCTAGTTGAGTCACTGTTACCAGTATGAAGTAATGCCAGCATCAGCTGAAGGACAGATGTGATGCTGAGTAAAGTTCTACATCACAGAATGAAGGTCAATGCTAAAAGCTGGTGTGGCACTGGTTTTTTGCATCAAGGGCATTCAGCATCAAAACCACAGGTTTATAACATGTAAAAACCAAAAATTGTTCCCCACTTGGTTTTGAAATACAGCTATTAAAGACTGTGCTTTTTGTTTAAGCTTTAGAGGTGGTAAGGACCCAATGCAGTCAGGAAGAACCTTCTGAATGGTTCTTCCTCCTGCTTACTCCCTGAATGTGTGAAAAATTATGAGCTAAACTGTCTTTCAGATTCACAAAAGAAAACCAAATTGATAGGAAAACTATGAAAATGGCACCACAGCAGGATGACACAAGGCAGTTCTTCTTATCCTTTCTTTAAATGCATGTGGCTTGCCAGACTCTACAATGCATTTTGAGGAACTGTCCCAAGGCCCTGTTAACCATTTAAGTGGGGCACCAACTGGGCTGTTCAAATGCATGACTTCTGAAGCGGGGGGGGACAGCATGATACCAAATTCTGCTCTTTCATTCTTCTACAACAAGTTTACCAAATCTGAAGAAATCAGGACAGGGAACAACTGACCTACAGATTGGTGGTTAGACCCAACTCTGTGAGTGAAGGATCTCAGCAGATATTCAGCCCATACTTGATTTTATATGCAAGTTCTTAAACTTTGTTCTATACAAGAATATAAATAACAAAAGAAAAATAAAGAGACTGGATCTACCATTTGTATATTCATCTTGGATCCTGGCCAGAAAGAAGAGAAGAAAAAAAAAGGCAATGCTTCTGCCTAAAGAGTAGGCACATGTGGGAGCTTGCTCTGCCAGTACAACGAGCAGAAGGAGAACTGGTGAAGTCAAGATCAGAAGAGCCACAATGAAAAACAGTCAACAGATGTCATCTGAAGACTTTAAATCCCAATGAAATTATCTTTCCTAAACAGATGTTATTGCTTAATTCCAAGGTTTGGGCTTGACATTTGCTCAGTATGCACCGGCCTAAGACAAGCCAATCAGAGAAAGCAGCTACCATCAAGTGGGTCTGGCCTGAAAAGCGTGCTGTGCAGCAAACTGCTCAGCACTGGCCATCTGTACCTCAGCAAAGAAGCAAACACACAAAAAAAGAAAGCTGAAATATAACAGTGGGGTTTGCAGTGAACTTGGAGAAATTTACAGGTCTGTGGAAAAAACACTGGTAGTTTTCTTATGTTTCCAGAAAAGATGCTGCTATTGGTCCTCCCTACTAGAAACTCAAAAAGTGCCAGAGTTCATAAAAATGTATCACTGATTTCCATCTTATAAATTAATCCTACATCATATTTCAATACTTCTCTTCCGTGGAATCTGATACTGGCTTTTCTCTCTCTTTTCGCAGACATCTGAAGCTGATATGGAAGGGCAGCACAGTCATGAGATTAAAAGCACTTAAACAGAAACTGGTAGTCTCTACAGGGAACAATGGTACAGATAGGAAATTTGCATTATCAGCTACCATTACAAGTTAGTTGGAAATGAAAAAGCTGAAATTCTGTTTTCAGAAAACCTATACATAGTAGAAGTTATGGCATCATTAGTCAAAACAAACAGAAGCTGCTTTCTCATATGCGAAATATTGAGTAAACTTTTAACACTAGCAGGCAAATGACATTGCATGCACCTGTTTTGGAAGCCTCAAAATAAACTCACAAGCTACGAAAGAAAATCTTAAGGGGTGAACTGTACATGCAGGCTAAGTGGCACATAAATGAGACATCTCAACAGTGCAATTCACAATGTTAATCAAGAATATGTAAAAGCACAATCTCTTCAGGATGGCATTTATGTGTCTGCAAAAGTTCATGGGACTAAAAAATATTTTTATTGAAAAGGATAGAAAAAAGAGGGTCATTGTTTCTGAGGGTCTACTTTTTTATTATCTGAGTCCATTATCTGACATAGTAGAGAAGAGTTATGAAAGAGGCTTTTAAAGTAGTAAGAGATATATAGTTAAATATATAGTGAATATAGTTAAAGTTAATAACAGTTAGTTAAATATACAGACCTATTAAAGACACCACTGCTGGATTTTTTTCTGCTATTTGTTGATATGCAGGTTAATGGAATGTCATGTATGGAACTGTTGCTTCCTAATTCTGTCAGTATTGAATATAAAAATCATAGCTAGATTTCTACAGCTGAGTTTCAAACATGTTGGGTTTTATCTTTTTTGTCACTCCCTCCCTTCACACACATGCAAGAATACAGAATGCAAACTAAAGCACTACCCTTGCCTATGGACTAGATCACTACAACTCAGCTAGAGCCAGCTACATTTCAAATTTTTGTTTCAGTGGCTGACAGCAGTCCAATGCTTATCCCTAGCTGGCTCCTGGCAGCTCAGACAACAGGGAGCACACTCAAGCCATCAGAAGGATCTTGTGAGGTTTATTCCTTCCCAGCAGCCAGACAGCTGGGTAAAGGAAGATGGCCAGTGCAAGCAAGGGAAACGCCTCCGTGGCATTCACTAGTGAACAGACCACCTAACAGCAAATTCCCAGAATAAGCTTCTCTCTACTACGGCAGCAAATGGAATGTCTACCATGAACATATTCTTTAAATCCAGGCAAGCATTTTAGAAAAATTTCTATCACAAGTAAGGAAAACTTGCCAGAGAAGTGGATTTAAGCAGCCCCCATCTGAGCACTGCAATGAATGAAGTGCCAGAGGGATGCCTCCAGCACCAGAGCATTCAGCTACAGTGGTTTGACTACTGGTGTTGCCCAACAAAACATGCTGGATGTTTAAGAAACCCATTGCAGACTATCAGGAAAGCATAAAAAATTCAAACGCATGCTCTGTGTGCTCGTGGAGGACTCCTCCCGTAACAAGCCAGGTTTTGACTTTTCAAATTGGGGTCTAGTAGAAAACTGTGTTTTAATGAGTATGACATTACTCATTCACACAGAACATTAGGTACTTTATTCCGACATTAGATAACATTCCAGTGAAACGGTGCAAATCTGATTTAACAGTATTTTTTTTAGCAACTGCAAGTAATTTGTGCTAGATATTTTATCCTATACTTCTATAATGCTAAATCTTCAGAATTTTTTTAATTGTATCCCTGCCAAGCCAAACATATATCACAGTTTCCAGCTCACTGAAACAAATATTAACTCACTGTGTCTATTAACATCTCTTGACACTTACAATGCTGAGAGTACAGAAACTTAATCACAAATGCTAGCAGTAACACAATAAATGCCACTGTTGGTCAGTTAAATCGCAGGATCTGACAACACATGACAAAATAAAATACATTTTGCTTTGTATAGGCACGCACTGAGATCTTGATTAAATAAAAGCCACAGAAATGACCTTTTTTCCTGCCTGAAGAAAATCCTCAGAAACCAACCAGCACCATGCTGCAAAGCTTGCAGAATCCAAAAAGCTCTAACTTAGCAGTCTTAGACTGGAAAGGAGCATAATCAACAAAGAAGTAAAATTTACTGTCTGTATTCTTATTCAAAAAACACCTTG
The DNA here is from genome assembly GCF_028551555.1 of Melozone crissalis. NCBI lineage: Eukaryota > Metazoa > Chordata > Aves > Passeriformes > Passerellidae > Melozone > Melozone crissalis. The sequence goes on along the minus strand of NW_026535783.1, from coordinate 35,578,735 downwards.
AAGCAGAACAGTTTTGAAAAGTTCTCTATGCACTGAACACAACCAGGGTGTGTGCTGCAGATAGAATCCAAGGGAACAATCTTCTTGAAGTCTGATTTCAGGACTTGTTGGCTGGTTCAGCAAAGAAGTACAGCCTTGAAGGCCCCAAAGAACATTTCCAGAAAACAGCAATTACAGAGGAAAAGATGCACATTGGATGGATAATGCAGAAGCCACCGTTTGAGAAATCTTCCATTACTCAGATCTACCAAACTGCTCTGTAGCCTTCCACTGGCAAACTAACAAAAATAGCTTCAACATCCCACAAAATCACAGCTTATATCAAAGTTAGATTATAATTCAAACATAGTGAAAGAGTAAGGAAAAAGAAACACCACTATGCTAAAAAGAGCTAAAAGAATGCTAATAAAGATGTATCTTTTCTAAGTTACAGACAGTATCAATTAGGTTTCTTCCTTAGAGCCTCCTGAAACTAGCAAACCCTCCTTAGTATTTAAATCATTCAGTTTTTCTTAGGAAGACAAACACAAGAAAACAAGAATGTATCAATTCACTACTAATTCTGGGCTTTTACTGCCTTCATTGTACACTTCCTTCCTGCTTAATTCTATTTATCCTTATTTATCAGCATAATGATTTTGTTAATTGAAGTTAGAAGAATTTTCATGCATTTTGTCAATGGATAAATAAAAACACTGACAAAGAAAAGATACTTAAAAATACCTGTCCAAAAACTTCCATATGCATCTAAATATTATACCTATTATACTCACAACATTCACCTAATTAATCTGCAAGAATTAGATATTGCAGTTCTTTGCTTATCATTCTTCTACATAGTTAAAATTACATATAGGCACAATATGGAGAAAACACATCCAGAAAGCCTCACATCCAACAACCAGATTAGACATTAAACCAAAAAAAACAACAAAAAAAACCCCAAAAACCACACAAACAAAAAAAATCTTTCTTCCTTTTAGTTCAAATTTTAGATTATTTATCATTCTAAATAGAGCATTCCACATCTGTTTTCACAAGAGGAATACCTCCGAGTTTGTGACCAAAAAGCAATTTGGTTTAATTCCATGCTTTTTAGTTATGGTATTCAGGGAACAGAAAACTGGGTTGCTTGATTTTACTTTTTTAGATACATGTGGCTATTTAACAACAGAAAAATTGCTACTTATTTCTTTCTGAATTTTCATTTAAAAATATTTTTTAATCAAAAAAGAGAAAAAAAATATCCTTTCTTTGCAGACTTACATTATGAATTTGCTATTTTTTCACTAGCAAACTGACTGAGAGGGCATGTAACTTCCGTAATATGACTCACTGGGAACAAAATTGTAAGAAATCAGTTAACAGCATAACAGAAAATATCTTTCCATTTCTTACAGCCAAAGGACATTAAGTACACTGTTTTTCTTTCCCCTTGCTCAAAACAAATGATACATTCAAGAAGCTTTATTAATTCAAGATACATGCTTGGATTTTATATGCAAGACTAGAATTCCAAGTAGCATCTTTGAGTAGCATAGCACAGGCATTGGCATTACAGAAAAGTAATACAGGGGAACAAATTATGGAGAAAAGCTAGGATGCTCTGTCACTACTATTCTCCATGGTAATTTTTCTAGTTAAGCTAGAGACAGGTTCACAAAACTTCTAGGGATAAATACCTTCCTAAGAATAAAAAACATAAGCCATTGCTACCTACCTATGCTCCTTGCAGGACTCAAAAAACCCAAACAAAGAAGTAAGCAAATTACTGCTGGACACAAAAATGAAGGCAATGAGTTGCAACCTTTATAGGAAATCTGTCCCTTTGAACTGGAAGACGTCCCTGTGTCTCTGCTTTGCTTGCCCTCTTTTGTCTGAATAAAAGCCCCATATTTCTTAAGTGAATAAATAATAGCATCAGTGATGGCACACTGTTAAGTGGGCTTTACTGCAAGCAATCTTATGCCTGCAGTATCTTTTGACAAAGACCAGCTATTGGTCTAGTACTTAGAGGAGAACTCTGTGCTGTGAAAGCTGCAGTATTGAAAAAACCCCACATTTAGCAAATCTGGGAAGAGTTTCATTTTGGAAACATTTTCAAAAAGAAGGAAAGAGTTCCGGAAATATCACTCACTGATTTCCTGAGAACACTATGAATCACTTGAGATCATCATTAGTTTCAGAAAAGCAGAAGCACAGAACAAAACACTTTAGGAACAACTTACCAATCAAGCAATAGGATATTACTTACTTAAAAAAACCCACATGAGTAATTTGGGAGAAAAACTGATCCTCAGCCAGATAAACAACAAGGAGATGAGCAAACTACTTTAAATTATGTACGTCTCTTGTTACAGAAGGTATTCAAAACAAAATTTTCATGCATCTTTAATATTTACTACAATGCTTCAAAAGATTAACAATTCCAAACAACAGATTATTTTTCAGTATAGATAAGGGAATATAAATTAGCAGCTATAGCTTATATAGGTATCTTTCTGCCACTGGTAATCTGCAGCACTAGATGCTAATGGAAGTCTGACACCTCGATAAAGACCTGACTTGTTGGTTTGATAAATAGATCACATTGAAATTCTAAACTTTCAATGTAAATTTTTGAAGAAGTTCATTCATCAGTTTCACAGTCCTTTGGTTTTTTTCTCCACTATGGTTAAATCTGTAAGCAGTACGGATAAGAAGGTTATAAACTTCTTTGCTTGTATCCGTTATCTCAGTAATCTGAAAGAAAACACAAAAAGTTAAATTTGGCAATTATGTTGCTAAATACTAAGAATCCTTCCAAATACTTGCAAGAAAACCAGATGTTTTCCTCACCACTGAATATGTGAGAAACAGTTTCTGCCCAAGGTATCTCTTTCCATACATCCCAGTGGAGCCAAGCAACTTTGAGATTTCTGTTGTTGTCTCAAATTTAAGTGAAACAAATCATGAGGCCAGAAAGTTTTTAAAGGAAACACAAATGGACAGTATCACCATTTTATAAGTCATTGCCATGGAAAAGAACTAAAAGCACATGAAGGTTCTGCATGTACTTGGGGAGGCAATTCAATTCTGTAAAACTTTCAAAAGTAAAAATAAATACTTCCCCCAAAAGATGACAAAAAACAGGAAAAGACTCTAAGTTGCAATTTTTGCAGATCAGAAGGGACTTGACTCCTCATTATCTGTGTTAAACCTGAAGTTTGCTGTGCTAAAAAGAACCACAACCATCCCACATCAGTTCAACACCATTCTTCATTTCGTATATTGTCTTTAGTCCCTTTCAAATCACATGGAGAGCCTAGCTACACATTAGTGATTATATAGATACAGTCAAAATTAATCAGACTGATAAACAAACTGGCCTACAACAGTTCATGACCCCTCTGCACTGGGAAATATTCCGTTTTGAAAGCTAGTTATATTGCTATGTATAAAGAAGCAGAAGACTGTCTTTGGTCCTCCTGGAGGGATTTAAAGTAGCAGGCTATACATTACAGCATCACAGCTCAACAGCTGCACTTTCTTCATGAAGAGAAACTAGAAATAGCAGTCTGTAAAAATACATACATCCCCCCAAACTTTATCATTACATTCTTATGCTGAGAAAAAAACTGATCATTTGTGAACTTGCACCCTAGGATGTGAGGAATACCTTAGCCCTTCTTAAAGAGAAAAATGCTATGTCTCTTTAGTCAGCCAGCTGTATCAGAATGGCCTTACACATGCCATATACCCCATACAGGTCTATCCATAAGACCACACAGCTGCTGAATTGAACAACTTTTGGAAGTATTAAAACTACACACTGGCCCTAGACCTGCTTGCATAGGGGGCATGCACTTCTTACAAGAATATGGTTTGATAGTAAGGAATGGGTTTCTAATCCTACACTGAGATTGCACTGTTTAGCTTAATTAACACTAATACATTTTGTAGTTTGCACAAATACACCTGAAGGCTGTCATCACCAACAGAAAGATACTGTGACAAGCTTCCAGCCTCCTTTTACTCCTCTTCATCTCTTTTTACACCTTAAAAGACACTGTCTTAGCTCTTAATTTTCTCCTTCCCTCTCAATTACCACACTGTTTTCTTCACTGGCTTTGCCAACCAGCTTCTGCCACATCAATGCCAAGACCTAGTAACCAGCTGTCCCACCCAATGGAAAACAGCAAGAGAGAGTTCCATCACGTCTGCAGTAGCTGGATAATTTAGGGAGTGATTTTTTGGGGGAAAATCAAAATGTTTGCACATGCTATCTATACCATTGTAAATTAACTGCAGGTATCTCTTAACTGCAAGCCATTACTTCAGCTGTTTCTGCATCTGTACAGTGACATCAGTAACCCTGTCAGTGAGATCAAGAAGTGAATGGAAAATATTTTAACTGAATTTTAGCTGAAACAGATATGTAGCAAGTTAGATATGGCTGTTACAGCCACAGTCTCCTTTAATTCTCTGTTATGTGTTTTCTTTATTAAGAGGTAGAAACTTAAATCAAAAATAGTAAAATAAGTATGTATTGAAGTTAACCTGAAAAAAAGGGAAGAAACACTTACATGGTAAATACATTCCTGGGCAATCTTATGTCCACCAGAGGAAAAGAGCAAGAAGTTGGTCAGAAGATGTATTGTGAGTTGCTGGTTACAACACTGCTCTACACCTGTTACCCTGTGCACAGCAGCCTCCAGGTCTTTGAGAGAAAGGTCCCTGCAGCTGAACAGTGTCATTAGATGGTTGTAGACTGCTTGGGCTTCTATCTGTAGGAAATAATTTCAATAGGTGCAGAATCAGAGAAGAGTAAAGGCGAAATCTATGGTATTTGACTTTGGATTTATTCACTAAAAGAAAACCAAATCTTTGGAGAAACAATTCAAACATTAAAAAAGTTTGAATTTAAACAGCAGGAAAACCAGGAAAGGAAGGGCTGTAACACATTTCTTTTATACTGATTCACACACACAAAGGTGGAAAAAATGGACTTTTTTTTTCTTTGCTCTTACAAATGAAGCAGACAGGGCATCAAGCCAGGATTTTACCTTTTTTAATAATATAAGGAAATGGAGAAAATCCCTCAGAAGAACATGGTCCGATTTTCACATTGTGGGAAAAAGAACAAAGGCTCCTCAAGGGCTCATTTCAGTATAGCTGCTGTAAATCAATTAAATCCCCATGTAGTCTGACCTCAGCTGATAAAATGTTCTGATAAGAATGTGCAATTTAACTTCTTCCTGTGTTGTTCACAACTTATGTTTTTATGTTGTGAGCTAGACAATAAAACCTAACTTTTACTGGGGGTAGGAAACAGAAGAGTTTGGCCCCTCTAGAAAAAGGACTATGAGCAACTACTGAAAAAGAATCCTAACAATAATTCTGTTCACTGAATTAAAAATTAACTGAAAAAAACTTGTAGATGGAATGCAAATGAGTATCAGCTGCAACAATAGAAAAATACACCACTGCAGACCTAAAGGAAAAGAACACCTGTTTCTCAAGGATATTCACTGGGACAATTTTTTTCAGACCTTTGTCTGACATTGACCTACCCTTTCAACAATTTCACATAATATAGCCTCAAAAAGCTGGTAAAAGCTCTTGCATTAAGTCCACAACTACATGTGAGGCACAAATGATACCAGGATCTACAGAAAGGTAACTGGAATTCCTCATGACTCTTTATTCCTCTGTGCATCATATGAGCCAGAGACTCCAGATGGAGAGTAGCTGGTCCTGCTCCAAGAGCTCATGTACCCTAGAAATCTCTTCTTAGGGCCAAACTCCAAGTTTTGCTTCCTCAATGTTTCAGGCCCTAAAGATATGAAAGGAGTGCAACAAAGGAATAAATATTGAGAAGCAGAATTTTTAGACCTGTACATATGAGTGAACTTTAGTGAACAGCAAAACCAGCCTTTTTCTTCTTTAAATAATTTAAGCACTTTGTATTACACTCTGGCTAATATAAAGGTGTTACCTAAAGTACAGAGCAGGAAGACAAAATCCTAAGTCATAAGTGCAAACCTTTCCACACAAAAATAATGCTGAATGAAAAGTACACCAGATTGACATCTACCAGAAGTTCCCATGGCATGCTAATCCTTAACTAGTGAAAGGTGCTGGGTTTGAGGTGGAAACCACTTCATTTGAAAAAGCTGAGAGCTTAATCTGCCAAAGGACAAATTTAAAAAAAAAAACCCAAACACCTAACTAAAGGCAGAAGTCTTGCATAAAGTGTGGGAATCCTCCTGAAGAAGCCTGACCTGTCCAAAAAAAAAAAAAAAAAAAAAAAGAAAAAGAAAAAAAAAAAGAAAAAAAAAAAAGAGAAGTCTCAGTTCAAATACCTAAGAGAAGAATGATAATGAACCGAAATGTCAGACCTCTGGGAAAAGATGAGTCACTGCGTGGGCAGTCAGCAGAAAAGCTTTTTTGTTTCTAAAGTTTGTCTTATGTTACGACTGAATAACAAAATGGAATGGGGGACACACAGGGAGATGATTTCATATATGGAACAAAGTGATTCCCTTCTGTGGAGTTAGAACAATGCACTGATCTGCAGCTAGAGTGCAATAGCTTCAATCATTCATGTTTATTGCTCATATATTGCCTACTTTCCCAAAACTACGTTCTAAAAACAACCCTGATTTCTTTACTTCACCCTAGCTCTTACATAACTCTACTCAGTCAACCCTTCCCTTGCCTTCCCAGCCAAACCATCCCATCCCTTGCTCCTAGACTATGAGAAGTGTAAGTGAAAAAAACAATTGTAGGTGATTGGGATGTGATCTTCCATTTGTAGTGCCATCTGAAAAGCAGGAGGGGAAGGAAATAAAATATTGCATAATTCACTGTTGTACGTGGAGCATTAGATGTAAATTTAAAGCATGATTTTTACTACTGTGGTGTACTGAGCTGCATTTTTAAATCCACCAGAATCCATTTTAAATTAAGGTAAACTAGACAAGTTGCAGCCTTTTGAATTGGGCCTTTGTAGATCCAATTTCTTGGGCTAGTTCAGATTTGCATAATAAGTTTAAATTAAAGGCTTTCAAGTATCTGCTTGCATACACAGATGCACAGCACTCTTCGTGCAGTACAGTGTGTAAGGTTAGAGCACTGCTCCTTCTGTTACCAGCCCAGCATATGGTATTATCATGTATTTGTTACTGTATCACATGCCAAAAACTGTAGAGAAATCAGAGTAGCTGGGGAAGGCTTGGATTCAAGACTGTGTTTGATTAAGTATCTTCACGGTTTCAACTGCTGTAATTTCTCTTGTTTCCTTCTCAGAAGATGCCATAACATAATGCATGCTGAATTCTGTCACACTGATTTTAAAAATACCATCACTAGGGTACTTTTATTTAGGGCTAAAAACACCCTCGTTATCCAAAAGAAAGCCAAGAGGGTGCTAATCCATACCACATACTTAAAAAGGAGGAAAAAGCTTTTCTAAATGTCAAAAATAAGAAAAAACCCAACTTTCAAGTTGTCCACTGTGACACAGTTCCCAGAGACTATGTGAAGTCAATATCTTTCATTTTTCTGATGTGCACTATTTGTTTTACAGCAATAAGATATAATCAGACTATTGACTGCATATTGCCACTTACTATCACTGCATTACCCACCATTGTTTGAGTCCTTTGTTGATTTTCATTCTTAGGACAGTAGTAAAAGGCCAGCAGCCACAGCACAGGATCTGGTTCTACAGCAGCCTTCAGTAATTGTTCTGCTGCAATATCCAGCCATTCTCCAAAACAAGCAACCAAATACCAGATTTCAAAGAGGTCAGTGAGAGAACTGGAAAACAACACAGATAAAATTAGGTACCTCTCATTATTTAACGTTTTTAATTGCCTTAAATTAACTAAAAAGGATGCTGACAGTTAATTAAAAAAATATTTAAACCACTCTTCAACAGAGAATACCCTACCTGCTAATCATACACCCATGTACTACTTATTTAGTCTATTATCTGAAATCACAATCAAATGAGACACACCCAGTGTTACTACAGATTATTTTGAATGAGACACACCCAGTGTTACTACAGATTATTTTGACAGTACAACAGACCATCCTTAACAGCAGCTTCTAATAAACTGTGACAAAATATTATGTATGAAAAGATACACTTCAGCTGCAGGGTTTCCAAAACTTTAAAATCATATTACACTCTGAACATACTGCTGCCTTTCCCTTTCTCTCTGCTGCTTTCCAGGGTTATTTTCTGCTTTTTGGTAATTCATGAAGTGCATCTTTTTTGGTCATTAACGAGGAATTACATTTAGATGGACTGAATAGAAAGTTTTAAAGTATATTTTCAAGTATATCTCCTGACTTTTAAAATTCATGTTTTCTTAAATGAAAATTTTGAAGATGTTTACAAAAGGATTATTGCTCTAGGAAAGGACCACCATTGATATCCATACTTTCTCATGTGTATTCATATTAAGTCACAGAAGACTAAAGAAAAGAGAAGCAAACTAATGGCAAGTGTCTCAAAGCAAAAAGTTAAACTAAGCATGGAAGGACAAACAGAAGGACAGCTAGATTAAGAACTAGGAACAATTATTTCTAATAAATTTGGAAAAACTTGAAAGAATTAGATGGTTTTCTTATGTTTTATTCCTGGGGACTCCAAAAGCTGCTGTGCCACCTTTGCAAGGAAACTACAAGAAGATCTTAGAAATCCCAGGAATTGATGTTACCCTTATCTTGAACACTTTCTACCATTACAGAGCCTGTTTTGGAGTCATGTACCCTGCACTTCCATCCGTACTGCTGTTTCTGCCTGCTCTGTAGGGGCACCTATGCTCCACTGTCATTGACAAAAGTGTCCCCTCACTACTTTTGGGATGTTCCCCCACAAAATGTCCATAAGTTCATCAACTTATCAACTGATTTCTAGTTTGAAATGTCATGTAACATTCACTGCTCACTGAGAGTACTACATATAATAATAAATCTCAGCACAGAAGCAATCTGTTGATTAGAAGGACACAGAAAGCATTTTCCTATAAGACTCACACTTGATATAAAATAACCCCCCTGAAAACCAACCTATATAAGAAGAGAGCACTGAGAATCAACAGGATATACTGTGTAACAGAATTTTTTTCTCCTCCATAAATCTTATTAAGTCAAAAGAATACAGAATCAGGAATAAAGCAATAAAAGAAAACTGAATATGGTTTCTTCATGGATATTAGTATTTATAACATGTTAGACCATTTTCTTTCTAACTGGGAGGGGTTTGGTAGAAAACATAATTGTTGTAGGAGTTCTAAAGGAAGTAGGAGTGTGTTCTGGCAAATACAATACTGTTCAAACTAGTGTACTGTTCAAAATAAAGGGGGGAAAAGACTATATATAAACCGAGAAAGGGCTGGGACACAAAAGGAGAACACACATGGTTATACTACTGTAATGCATTATGATTGATGGTATTTGTTTTATTTATTTGTTCTAAGCTCAAGTTACGTGTTTCTTTAAAAAATCAGGGTCAGCTATGGGTCACAGTCCAAGGACAGAAAGGTTTGACACACTTCAGGGAGGAACAGGCAAGCACTGAACTGCAGCTCACACAGAAAGTGAGAAGCTACCACCAGACAGCCTGGCCACAGAGGGAGCAACAAAAAGCTTTTTTCCGCCACTCAGCAACAAAAAAATAGGCCCCTGTGAGTTAACTGAAACCAAGCACGGTTGCAAGTATCTTTGTTCCAGTACCCAGGGGGAAATCTGGGACAAAGTGGCTAGACAGCAGCCAGGCAGAAAGGGACCTGGGGGTACTGATTAAAGGCAGACTGAACACTAGCCAGCAGTGAGCCCAGGTGGCCAAGAAGGCCAATGGATCCTGGCCTGTATCAGCAACAGGACGAGGGCAGTGAATGTCCCCCTGTACTGGGCACTGGTGAAGCCACACCTTGGGTGCTGTGCCCAGTTCTTCCCTGAATTTAGGAAGGACACTAACATGCTGGAGCAAGTCCAGAGAAGGGAAAGCAAGCTGGTGAAGAGCGAATCAAACCCTATGAGGAGCAGCTGAGGGAGCGGGGGCTGTTTAGTCTGGAGGAGGCTCAGGGGAGACCTTACTGCTCTCCACAATGACCAGAAAGGAGGGTGCAGCCAGGTGGGGGTCGGTCTCTTCTCACAAGCACCAGTGACAGGACAAGATGACAGTCTCAAGCTGCACCAAGGAAGGTTTACATTGGACATTAGGAAGAAGTTCTTCAGAGAAAGAGTAATCAGACATTGGAATGGGCTGCCCAGGGAGGTGATGGAGTCACTGTCCCTGGAGATGTTCAAAAAAGACTGAATGTGGCACTTGGTGTTGACAATGTGTTATTAGGTCATAGGCTGGACTTGATGATCTCAAAGGTTTTTTTCCAGGCTAGGTGATTCTGTGATTCTACAATCTTGTTTTGCAAGTCTGGCTGGCCTTGGTGTTCTATGTTTATTTTTATATATTTCAAGTTTAAAATCAAAATTAAATTGGTTTTTTTGAATTTAAAAGCTGTTTAACATTCTTTGGACAGCTAACTCTCAGAGCAGACCTAAGCAAGCAAATTTGTATCCAAGTGCTATACAAGTCAGGTCTCATCACATTCCTTATAAGAAAGAATTACAAGGCAGCAGCAGATAGAGATGTATGCTTTTTCATTATTTTCATATAGTCCCAGAACATCCCCTACCAAAGCATAATTCATGTAGACAAACAAACAAACCCCCAAGGGCAGCAGGTCAGAAACATGGAGTGACAGCCCAAAGATTAACACAACAAAAATGACACTGCAGTCTGGCAGTCATATTTATGAAAATAAGGAAGTTTGCAGTTTGGGCGTTTGTACAAGCCTGCAGAAAGCCAAGCTCCTTCATAAAACAGGGTTAAAAGTTTTGAGGGAGAAATGGGAGAACAGACAAGTACGCATTTCCATTCTGCAGCTAGATGCTTTTTGGAAGGAATAACAAGATTTAGTTTCCTTGGAGGCTTATTGGCCAGGTTGATAGATGCTATAAAGCTCAGGTTCAGAAAGTAATCCAAGTCCTATTCTTAAAAATAAAGCCCGACTTAAAGAATAATAAGAAAATTATGAAATACAGCCACTAAAGACTTCAAATGACATGACCTTTCACAAATTAACATGAAAAGGACAAAAAGTTTGAAGATCTTATACTGCTTACCTAACATTTGTATCTTCTACTATTGCTTTGAGCATATCCGAAATGTGTTTCACGTGATGAGACCAATATGTAGTTGGGAGTTCTGAGGATGAAGGATGAAAACAAAACACTTAAAATCATAGCCTGTCTACTAGAATATAACACTGAAGCATTAAGGTAGCTACAAGATTTCTCCAAATTGATTAAGTTATAATGAAGTATTGAAAATTTCATTTCAAAATTTCCCAATTTTAAGCAATATCTGTTACTGTATTTCGTTCAACAATTCATTGATAAAGCCATGGAAGGAAGTACAGCTAGGAATATTGAAATGAGGCTTATGTTCCTTTGCTACCACAATATTAATATATAGTCAGTGCAGTAGTATTTTTAGAGGCTCTTGTACAGAGCTTTAATTATTGTCCATAAAAAAATCGTACCAAATTGAACAGTGGTTTCTTGATATGTATGAATAGGAAACCTGAAAAAAAGTTGGGTTTGCAACCTAAAATATCAGAATTCAAGACTCAGAAAGAAACAGAAAGCCTGTTTCCTGTGAAATACATGTGAATTCTTCCATAATGACAATTACTGATATTATAACATAACAAGATTGCAGTATTTTTACAATCTCTTAACATGGCAATCATTCCTACATAATTATTCTTTCTTTGTTATTCACTTCTGATTTAGTTTTCTTTAAAGTTACATCAGTAGTATTGTTACATAAGAACCAGATGTTCCTGCAGAAAAATACATTAAAAGAATATTATGAAAATTGCTAAATCAAACACACCCTAAAAAGGAAATGCCAAAAAGTTATCTCTATCCCTTTTAAAGTTATTTTAAGACATATACAGATCATGCAGACTCATAATGCTGCAAATACTTTATGAAAAAACTTACCAAAAGGATGTCTGACTAAACTTCTAACAAGAGGCTGGTGATGGTATGGGAAGTAGGCCTTCAGTGGAAATTTATACTAAGACACAAAATCGTTATTTTAAGAGGTTTCTGGTCAGTTTTCAAAACAAACCCACAATGAATAATCTCATCTAAGACAGTAATTAACAATACAGACTGAGGCAAGAAAACAGAAAATTAACTCTTTAGTTAATTTTAGGATTTGGCATTAAAAGGGGGATATTTAGGAAATGCTTGCTTATAAAAACTAATTATTTATAGATTTTAAAAGTATATGCATCAAAAAAGATTCAGAGCATGAAGAAAATTATGTTACTAGTCTTATCCTTTTCCCTGTAATCACATAAGTTTTCATTCTTAATATGCAGAGCTTAAAATAGACACTAGTTTAATTTCATTTTCCAGTGTAAATAGATTCACAGATGACATTAAACGAAGAAGTAATAACATCTACAGAATCTGAGGGTGTTGTGTAGATTATTGCCATCTGTTCAAAAATGGAAACCTAAACTTCTTAGGACCTGATCCAGCAGCAGGTAGGGCAGTCACAGATAACAGACTTGCCCTGTTTATCGGAGAATGTGTGACTTGTATGCTGTGAACATGGCTTGTGTAACTGAGACTAGCAGTATTAGCACACCTCTAATCTGTTCTGCAAACATGAACTACAGGCAGGTCTAACATGGAGCATGTAGGTGCAAGTGCAACACCAACTCCCCCTGAGACAGACAGAAAGCCAGCCAGGCCCACATGGTGATCACTGGCACAAAATCTAGCTGGAGTCCAGGGCACAGCAGGGTCAGCACTGGGCCCAGTCTTATTTAACATTTTCATTAATGAACTGGATGAAGGGGCAGCAAGTTCCCTTGGCAAGTTTGGTGATGACACAAAACTGGGAGGAGTGGTTGATACATTAAAGGGTTGTGCTGCCATCCAGAGGGACCTTGACAGGCTGGAGAAATGGGCTGACAGCAGCCAAATAGATATCAACAATGAGAAAGTATAAAGTCCTGCACTTGGGCAGGGATAACTCCAGGTATATGCTGGCGGACACCCAGCTGGAAAGCAGCTTGCAGAGAAGGACCTGGGGACCCAGTGGACACCAAGGTGAGTGTGAGTCAGCAGTGTGCCCTTCGACAGAGCAGTGATGGCATCTTGAGCTGCCTTAGGCAAAGGATTGCCAGCAGGTCCAGGGAGGTGCTCCTTCCCCTCCTCTCAGCACTGGAAGCAGCCATTCCAGCAGCCTAACCTGAAGTGCCCAGTTAATGCTCAGTTAAATAAGGGGCCAAAAGGATCATTAAAGGACCAAGAGAACTTCTATGAGGAAAGACTGAGAAGGCCTGAAGAAGAGAAGGCTCAAGGGGGATCTTACCAATGTATATAAACACCTAAAAGGAGGGTGCAAAATAACAGAACAAGGGTTTTGGCAGTGGTGCACAGCGACAGGATCAGAGGTAATGGCACAAACTCAAGCACAGGATGTTCTGTCTGTGTATCAGAAAACACTTCTGTAATTTATCTTTTCACTTCATTTTCACTGTGAGGTGGCCAAGCACCACCACAGTTTGCCCAAGAAGTTGTAGAGTCCCACCTGGGCACAGTCCTGGACAATTGGTTCTGCGTAGCTATGATCTGGAGCTCGGGAGTTGGACAAGATGATGTCCAGAGGTCACTTCCAATTCTCAAGCAATCTATGATTCTCTCATTTACATCTTTGAATCTCCATACCATAATCTTTCTGACAGCTGCCACACTGCAACAGAGATTCACTCTCCTATCACACAAACCTGTGAACTGCCAGATACAAGCCACTTCTTTGGCAAATTTTATGGATGTACGTTTGCCTAGAGTTTTTTCAGTTAACTGGCTCTAAATTCTGAAGGTCTCAGTGAACTCACTTCATCTTCTGTCATTAATGTTTTTACCATTCTTCTGCTTAATGCTACTGGAGCACTTTAAGTCCCGTCAAGGGCAGTCAGATAACACAAAGACAGATACCTTATGAATATATATAATGATAGTATGACCAAAGGGGAAAAAAGGGATCTGACTGACTTAAAGTTTAGGAAGCAATCTGTACCCGCCTTTTTGCAAGTTAACTAAAATTACATTTGATTCATAAACTGTGAGACAAGGGACTTTTAATTCTATCATTGAAGATAACAACTTAATTAGAACTTCATTACTTAAACAGTATACAAACTAAATAAAGTAAACTCAATATTTAAAACCACTTTAGAAAAATGGGCTGCAGTCCATGTTAGCTGCTAGCTAGCAATGCCAGCAGGCAAAGCACTTTCACCTTCAAGAAAATGTATCAGCTGCACAGCAGGATTAGCTCTTGGGAGTCTGATGGGTGTGGAACCTCTACTTTCTTTCTCACCCACTGATCCCCACCTGGGGCTACACAGTGTGTTGTTGCCATGCAGTCAGGGTGGCACAAGATCATCATGCACAGCACTAATGTATTAAGCAAGAAGGCTGCCTGAAACCAGAAGACAGATTCAGTCACACTGCTAGTTAAAAGCCAGTATGCCACAAGTTTCAAGAAATCCCAGTATTCTCTTAATTACCATTTCCCTCAAAAAGATGCAAAAACTCAAAGGAACTGAAAATTTTCTTAAGTTTAAAGTGTAAGGTTTTAAATGACAAGTTCTTCCCAAACTTGCATCATACGAATTTGATTTCAAAAAACAAACAAGATGAACAAGATGGTCAGAATGTGACCATGTGATTTGGGAATCTGAAGTCAAGTTTGCAGCCTGTAAGTAAAGTAAGATTTTTCATATCTGTATTTTGAAATTTTAAGGTAAGAAACTGATCTTGCTCTTGTTTAAATTAGCACAAAACTAATTCTATTTAATTCAGTTCAGTAAGACCAGTACAAAAACCTGTGCAGCAGAAGAAAGACTAAGCTGTAAAAATTGAAAATTTAGACTAAGGAAAATTTCAGAGAGACCACTGTTGAGGGTCAGGAACTGAAACCAGTATGTATTCCGTGTCCCAGTATGTATTTCTCTGTGTCTTTTACCTTCTGAACAGACAAATACGACTATTCAATATCCTTCTTATAACTATCTAAGGGACGAGGAATGGGATTGTTATCTCTGTTTCATTTATTGTCAAAGACCCTGCTTCTGCAAAAGAAAAATGCATCTAGCATTTTTCCTCCTTTTTATCATAGACAAATGTCCATGTTCACTCCACAGGCAGAGACCTCAGCATCAGGGAAACAGAGCCAGGGAAAAGCACTTTAGGCTGATGGACTTGAGGGTTAAGTTAGGTAAACTGCTCTTATGTGCTGCTTTCATGCTATAATTTTATGCGCAGGTGAAGATGTTTGAACTGAACTTTGGCATATCTATACAGCTACAGAGGGATGATATTATTTATATTCAGTCACCTCTCTTAAGAGTAGAATTGGGGTTTTTTCTTGCAAAATTTTGCATTTTGTCACTGGAGAAAAATAAGAAAGAGATCTTGACTAACCTGTTTGTTTTCATTCTGATAAGCCTGAAGGAAGAGCTGTGTAAACACCTGTATAATTGTCATAACTTCTGGGGTTCCATCAGTTTCCATCAGTGCATTCCTATGCATTGAAAAGTTAGATATGACAGATCAGATAATTAGTCTGCCCATCACACCACTGTTAACTGAATGAAAGAAAAAGGTATATTCTTTGTATGCTGTAGATTCAAACTGTGTCTGAGCTCATTACACGACTAACAGAAATACTAACTTTGCGAGCTTTTTAGATTTTATTTTTGGTTTAAAAAAAAAAAAAAACAAACAAAAAAATACACAACTCCTCCAAATAAATTAGACTTAGTGAATATATATAATATACATGCAGACACATAATTTACCCTACCTAAATAAGTATACAATTAAAAAGACTTGCACAACTTTATTAACCAAATTTGGTGTCTGATCAGTTTATTGTGTTCGGAGCAACTACTCCCATGATTGAGTTCAGCATACTTTACAGTGTTTTGTGGCATCCCATATGCCACTCTAGAGGTTTACAAAGGTAAGTGCTTCAACTTGCCTTCCATAGAGCAAAATAACCTTGAGCAAATGGAGCAAGTGGAGAAAAACACATAGCAGCAATTCTCATTCTCTTATTTGAAAGACATATAGTAGAAAGGAGAAAAAATGTTCAAAGTAAGTTGACAGTGAGATACAAGTATTAGAGAATTGTTTCATTCCTCCTAAAATATATTAAGAGTTAACACATTACTGTAACATAGAAATGTCACAAAACTACAGGCAAATATAATCACTGGTAAGAAAACAAGAAATAGTACATGGAAACTCAAGATAGTCTAGGTGTATGGACTTCTGTATAGCCACACAAGGCAAGAAAACATAGCAAGAAACATTGGGAAATAAAAGCAGTAAGTAATATCACTGTGATAAAATCATATAGAACAATTAATCTCAATATGTATGCAAATAGCAGGAAAAGTTATTACAGAAAGAGACACAATGCTTAGATCCATACTTCCAACAGAACACTAACCCCAAATATAAAAGAAATTTTGTGCCAGCTTTAGAAACCTAACACAGTTTCCAAGCAAGGAAGTACATCTTCTTTATCAGCAGTTCTCTAAAATCTCATATGTGATTACAACTGGAATAGTAACTTAACATCTGCACACCACTTGATAATAGTTGGAAGGACATAGAGAAATAGAACAAAAATAAATAGAAGGCTGCGTAAACCAATTGGTCTGCAAAAACCAGCTAACATATACAGCTTCATGTAAGTATCAAGAGAAGGTGAGACAGTATTCTTAAAATACACCAACGTTTTAATACCAACAATGTAGAGGGACAAGCACACTAAGCAGAAACAATTCAAAGTAAAGAAAGGGAGCAGAAATGTAGGCTTAGAAACAGGAAAACATCTTTTTTTAAGACAATTTGAAACACTGATAGAAGTGCAAAGTTTTACCAGGAAATGCTGTGTTGGACAAAGCCCTGCATTAGCTGAGAAACATAATTTTATCCATTTCTACGTCTACCAAAGGGGAAGGATGCAAAAGAGTAGTGAAGTCATGTGTTTTTTTAAAAAAATATTCCATATAGCATGACCTTAAATAAGCCAGGAAGCCTGGACAAATTTTGTCTCCCTGTACTATCACACTATACAGTCTCTCCAGCCTAAGACACCAACACACATCTGCTGGAGTCACATCAATTTTTAAATGCATCTTGCTTTGGGAAAGTGATTAATCTCAACTCTTCAGAAAGTGCTCTCTGTGTGCAGACACACAGAGACCACAGCAGCAAAGGACTGCCAGGGCAGTGACTCCCAAGTGGCTCCACTCTCACCATACAGTGTCTACAGCCAAGCCTCTTCTGTTAGTGCCTGCACAAACCTGAATGTGCACACAGACACACAAATGCCCTCACACAAATGCACCTGGGAGCCCTGTTTTCATAAGAAAGGAAACACTCAATGAGCAAAGGATGTCAGTCACCAAATACATTATTGCTGTATTGGAATTGTTAATACTGATAACCCTGGCAGTAGATCTACTTAAAATTAGTAAGTATTCAGTCCAGTGAAAAGAAGAGAAAAGCCACTGAAAACTGAGTATAAAGGATTTGAAGCCCCTGCGTGGTAACCAACATATTGGTTGCTTCAAAATAATTTTAATACATTCAAAACTAAACTCAGTATTAATAGGTGGATCAATAGTTGAAGGCCATTAAGAGCATATCTAACATAAATCCTGAAATATATAAGCAAAATGTAAAAGAGGCTACACCAGTAAGTGCAAAAGGTTTTGTTAAATGCTACCTTCATGTTGGCATGGGCCAAGCCATTTCAGCATTTAAAATTTTCACCTCAGAACTGTATTTCAACCACAAATCTCTACTGAAGTACAAAATAAATTACAAATTTTAAAGGCTAAAATACACTGTAGTCAACTGTACCAATGATTATTATGATGTAACTTTTACTTAAAGTTGATAACATTTTTAACATTTTTCATTATTTTCAGTGTACTACACAGAAAGGGACTTTAGAGAATACAAGTAAAGAAAAAGATATCCTGAAATTATAATATGTTGCAGATTATAGTGCTGCTTCTGCTCTTGAAGAAAACCTCAGTGTTTAAATTTAAACATAGTAATTTCAAAACTTACTTGAAAATTTCATTTACAATTCTGAAAATAGCAGGATGGCTTGCTGCTTGTGGCTGTTGATAATCAAATGAAAGAAAATTAGGTATTAATAAGGAACAACTCACACAACTGTCATTGCATAATTTACAGCTTAACTCATTGATGCTATTACACAGCCATTATTAAACTGTAACTCTAAGATCAACTCTCACTAAGCCCTCAGATTTTCTCCGGATTAGAATTCTTAGGATTCTCCACAGCAAGACCAAGCAGGCTCAACAGCTGACAAATGCAAACACCTGGGATCCCAAACTGTTTATGACAACAATCACTACAAATACTGAAGGCGGCAGACAGAAAGAACAGGTCGTTGCATGCGATTGCTAGAGGCTAAACACAGGGAGTAGATTTTCAAAAAGCTTTCCTTTCCTCTCTGCAGAAAATCCTCTCAGGATGTGCTTTGAGACTCTTGCTACATCTTCAAAATTAAATTCCACAAATTAAATTGATTTTATCACCTTTGTCTTTAATAGTTTTGCATGCATTTTCATCCCAGATATTTTCTCACAGTATAATCTTCTTTTGTGAACTTCAGTGTTGCTAGTACAAGCTAATTGTCTCAGTGCATAAAAAAAAAATTTAACTAGTGAAGCCTTTTACCATGCTACCACACAAAAGACTGTTTTGAGAAAGTTGTTATATTAAACATGCACCAGTAAACAAACTGCTTTCTAATTCCATATTCTCAGGCTTTTATGGAACACCTAGAAAAAACCCCACTTACACGTTTCCTAAAGTACTAAGTTAAAGTCTAAGTTGAAAAGCAAATCCTCACTTAGTGTCTCTGATGTCAGTGCCTGAAGATTTAGTAAGAATATAGTTCTTGAACAGCCTAGAGTAAAGCATGTTTAATAAAATGCATTATATAAACTTTAGGAAGCATGGTATTTATAAAATTTTATTTATCAATACAGCTTTAAGTGCATAATGTACTACTGAAAACTTGTATGTACTCATTTCAAGCTAAAAAGTACCAAGTAGAAAATGAACATAACACTGTAATAATCTATATTAATAATGTTTATAAAAATAAGCTATAATAATTATTATAACAATACTAATAACGATTAAAATAATATGTTTTTAATTGTACACAGGGAGAACAAGGACTTTGCTCGCTACGATCCGTACCTGGTAACATCAGAAACCAAACCACCCTTACTAAGAGCTGTTTAGCGGAGCTGCTCCTGCGCGCAGCCGCGGCTGTACAGAGATGGCACAGCTCTGCCCCGTCCCTGCGCTATGGAACGGGCGCCACCTCCCGCTCCAGAGAGGGGCAGCGCCCCAAATCCCGCCGGAGCAGCCGCGGAACCCCCGGCAGCAGGCTGCAGGACGCGCGGGCCCCTCCTCGCCCGGGGGTCTGCTTCTGCCTTCGTGCTTTGTTTGCTTCTTTCTTGGTTTGTGGGAAGATCGGACTGTATCTCCACAGCTGCCTGCTGGATCCAACCATCCTGAGGTGCTGGAGAGCAGTGGAAAGTGACAGTGTGCCTTCAGTCCAGCTGATTCCGTAATTCCTCCCCTGTCTTTCAGACACTCTACCCACCTCTGCACGCACACTTCTCTGATGAGGAACTCACACCCTGTTGCTTACGACAGGCTGATAGAAACCAGAAAGGGTCCACCAGAGGATCAGCTGACAGAATGTGCTGTATACAGCAATGAAAAACTGTGCACGTCTTCCTGGCAGACAGCAGCAATCTAACCATATCCACTATAAGAAATCATAGTTAATAGCCCCTAGGGTTTTATCTAAACTAATGAAATCAATATGATTGATATCTCATCACTGGTAGTCAAAAGGGAAAAAAACAAAAAAACAAAACCCAGGCCCAAACCCCACTGTTACCAAATTTCACAAGCTTTTGATCAATGGACTGTATGGAATTAATTTGCAAGCATTCAAGAACAAGCATGCTGTGATAATGCAAAATTCTGCTCCACAATTTAAAGATGCCCTTTGTAACAGGTCAAGAGCACGCAGCACAATTCTGCTGCTGCTAAGAGCAGTTCTGGAATTTGGGAGGGATTATCATTTTCAGGAGGGATTTTAATAAAATTTTCTTCTTGTTGACATTTTCTCCTTACATTTTCAAAATAAAAAGGCATTTTACATTTCAATAATCTTGTCTGCAACTATTCAATGCTTTTCACAGAAATCAAACCCTATGTATTGTTCAATCACTTCTAAAACATGCACAATACAGACGGCACAATACACACTGAACAAAAAGATTCAAACACAGAGAATTGGAGCTACATGTGTGGTATTATGATAGAAAAAATGTACTTTTAACATAATGTTTTTCAGACACTACTCTTGAAGAACTATACCACTTATGTATCTGCATTATTAGAAAGCAGAATCTGAAACAACTTATTTATAACACAAAGCCAGAAGTGAATAAAAAAATAAGAAAAATGCATCTGTATCTACAGTAAGCAAGTAAATGGGGGAAAAAAAGAGGCAGAATAATCTGCTTTTTATTCATATCACAGAATTCTCTGTAACAACCACAGGAATAAACATGGGGAACTAAACATGACCATGGTCATACAGATTTGAGGTGTTAACTCTCAATTTTCAGACTGACATGCAATTAATTGGACATGACACTTCTAGAAGTTAAGGACATCTAACTTCAGGAAATTACTACGGTGCTGTATTTCAAATGTTGTCTGCATCTTCCAATTGTATATTTGTATTTCTGAATTTTATTTTATATTTACCAGTTTAAAATAGGAAATGTTAACTTTTTTCTTATAGGAAATGCCAAATGTGGTTTTTTTTTGAAGAATTTATTTTTAAAGCACAAATACATTTTTACAAAAGTTTTAAAAGTGCCTGAATCTATCAACATTAAGAGTAATTTTCTCTATCCTTCCTCTTTTCTTCCCCATTAATGCCTCTTTTATTGGCCCTGTACATTGGAGAGTATTTTTACTGTAGAGCTCAGGGACAGCGGGGATAAGGCTGAGTGCCTGTGGGTGACAGTCAGAGGGATGGCCCACAAGGCAGAGATCCTGCTGGGAGTCTGTCACAGACCACCCAGCCAGGATGAAGTGAAATATTCCTTCAGTGGATGTTTCTTGGTCACTGGCCCTTGTTCTTGTGGGAGACTTTAACTTGACAAATGTCTGCTGGAAGCTCAGCAGTGGAGAGGAGACAGTCTAGGAGGTTCCTGCAGTGAGTGGAAGGTAAATTCCAGACACAGCTTATGAGGGAGCCTACCAGGGCAGGCCCAGCCAGACCTACTGCTCACAAACAGGGAAGGGCTGTGGGATGTGTGGTGGTCAGAGGCCACCTTGGGCACACTGGCCATGGAATGACAGAGTTTCTCTGTTTTTGGTGCAGTAAGAAAGAGATCAACAGAACCTCTACCTTGGACTTCCAGAGGGCAGACTTTGGCCTGTTCAGGACACTGGTTCAGAGCCCCTCAGGAAACTGTTCTTAAAAACAAAGGGGTCCAGGAAGGCTGGGCATCCTTTAAGAAGAAAATTTCAAAGGCACAGGAGCAGGCCATCTCCATGTGCCAACAGATGAGATGGCATGGGAACTCAGAGAAAAAAGGAGAGCTTATGACCTTTGGAAGAAGGGGCAGGCAACTCAGGATGTCATTAGGTCATACAGAAAGAAAACTAGAAAGACAAAACCTCAACTAGAACTCAATCTGGCCACTGCTGAGAAAGATTATAGAAAGTGTTTTTACAAATATTTTAACTACAAAAGGAGGGCCAAGAAATATCTCCATCCTTTACCGGACACGGAAGGAAGAGAATCCCCTGTTGGGGATGAGGAAAAGGCTGGGTACTTAATGCTTTCCTTACCACAGTCGTTAACAGAAAGCTCCATTATCCTCAGGCCCCCCTGAGCAGGTAGACAGGGATGGGGAGCAGAACAGAGCCCCTGCAACCCAGCAGGAAGTTATGAGTGACCTGCTCTGCCACACACAGACAATCACAAGTCTGTGGATTCAGACGGGATCCATCCAAGGGTACTGAAGGAGCTGGCAGAAATGCTCATTAAGCTGCTCTCCATCATTTATCATTAGTCCTGGCTGATGTCTCAGATGTCTGAAGGTTGGCCAGTGTGACACCTATCTACAAGAATGGTGGAAGGGAGGATCCAGGAAACTACAGGCCTGTCAGAAAAATTTGACAGAAAATTTGTGGATATTGTCTACCCAGACTTTAGCAAAGCACCTCATTGCAAGGGCACTGAGGGGCTGCAGCAAGTGCAGAGAAGAGCAACGGAGCTGGTGAAGGGTCTGGAACATCCTGTGAAGAGCAGCTGAGGGAGATGGGGTTGTTCAGCCTGGAGAAAAGGAGGCTCGGGGTGACCTTATCACTCTCTGCAACTGCCTGAGAGGAGGGTGCAGCCAGGTGAGGATCAGTCTCTTCTCCCAGGCAACCAGCGACAGGACAAGAGGACAGAATGTCAATTTCTGTGTAGATCACTAATAATTTTGTCAGTTAAACATTAGAATAGGCTGCCCAGGGAGGTGTTGGGAGTCACCATCCCTGGAAATGTTCTAAAAACAATTGGATGTAGCACTTAAGAGTCGTATTTAGTTGACATGGTGGTTCTCTCAAAGATTGGACTCAATGATCTTGGAGGTCTTTTTCAACCCTAACGATTCTACCATTCTACGCTAACAAGGTGGAAAATAAAATGCAGCAAGAACAGATGGCTCATAAAGAAGAAGACGACAACAAATTTTAAGCCTTCTCAACCTATTGCACTTTTCGTGCAACATACTTTTGAAACAAATAAAACTACTTTGGAAAGCTATCTCAGAATCAAACAGAAACTAAATTACACCAATTTGATCACATCTCTTTTTAAATACATGGGTTTTAAAAATCTGTGTATACACATATCTATCCATTCCTGGTAAAACATAAAATACTAGTATGTGTATTTACTGCACGATTAGTTGTTAATGCAGACATACAAATCCTAAAGTTACTTCAGAGAGGAAGACATCCACTCACCCACTCAATTTCAAAGAAGCTAAGAGACCATCTGAGATGGTCACTTCAATTGTTTTTATTACTTCTGAGTAACTACAGAATTTCCAATACTAATTTCAGTTTAGCCACAAACATACAAACATAATAGCATGCCATACAAACGTAAGTTAGTGGACCATCACACAACAATTACTCTTGGAATTAAAATATGTGAGTAGTACATATCAAGTTTATTTCATCAGAGAAGTACAGTAGTTTACAACTACCTGTGTACCCTAGATGTCAGTGAGGTTTATGTGCAGTATAATTATTGTATTGAGACACTTTATTTAGGTAAGTTACTCTGATAATGAAATTATGAAAGAGCTGATTGAAGTTTCCTTCTTAAAATGTACTATAATCAAATCACTAACATCACTGACTATTTGTCCTCTAAAGGTTTTCTTCTAGTTAGGAAAGTAGAAATCTAGTTTTGTCTCATGATTCCACTATTACCATATCCATATGGTAAACAGAGCTTACATCCTAAACACCATAATCCAACTGCCAAAAAGTTCAGCTCCACATTCCTAAAAAAGTATTTAAATATCCTTTAGGCAGGCTAAATTAGTATACTGTTGGATTCAAAGTGCTGACTAATTTAATGTCATGCAAGTATCTTTACAGTAAAATGAACGTGTTGTACAAAACACCATTACCCATCTAGACCACTATTTCAGGATCACATTATTTTCCTTCTATACTGCCTCTCCGAAGCTTCTCATCCAGCTGTTTTCATCTGTTATGCCATCTCCCATATATGCACCCCGCCTCTTATCAATGCCTATCAATCCAGCTGCCTACTGCCCTCTTCTTTACAGCTCCATTCATTCCATTCTTTGTCCACAGGATGTCCTCTCTAAACCAGCTTTCAAAGGTGCTGCACTGGTCTTGTGAATATCTTATTTTGAAACCACAAAATCTTTGGAGCAGAGGCAAGTAAAGACAACCTAAGTGTGCTAGCACAGCAATGTTCCATTCTTTTCAGAGATCAGGATGTGAAGGAAACTGAAGGATGAAGATTTTTATTAAATTACAAAAGCCAACATTTGAAACAAGTATTTGACTATTTTAAAAACATATTTTATATTTATAACCTAGATTTAGATATCTTTTTTTCCTCAGCCAGTATATGGTATAGTACCAGATACTATATAAAGTTTGCAATATATCTGATATAGAAAAATTATGCATAGGCCCTCTATGCAGTCTTGTTTGCTGTAGTACCTAAATCCCCAGATGGCATACGAAGAACTGCTGACACCAAGGCATTTATGGTATTTGCAAGCATTGTAATGGATCCCTAAAATAGGAGATTTCCAGGTTCAATTAAAAAGGAAGAATATGTAAAGGCAGCATTTTTTTCCTCACTAGAATATGTACTCTGTAAGCAGTTTCATAGGCTGAAAATAAAACACCATATGCCATTCATTAGATCTGTCATTTTACGAAACATATAATTTGACTGCATAGCACACATGCTATTTCACACTGCAATTAACAATTATATTTACATTTAGCGCTGCAACTAGCTCATTATTTTGGAAAAAGTACAGCGCCTGGTTTTCTCATAGGGAAGATTTTTGGTGCTCTGCATAACACAGCATCTGAAAATAAATTTTAATTACAGATTAGCAAATGTTTTGCATTAAGAATTTTGTTCAGGCTTGCAAACAAAACCAAGTAACTAAGCAGTCCATAACAAGGGACTCCAGCTGTTCAGACTGCTGGACAAAGGGCGCAGAGATCGAAGTAAAAACAGAATCAAATCCTTCCTGGCCAGAGTTCATAATTTTTTAAGACAGAGAAAGGTACTCAGCACCCTCACCACTGGGATTTGTGTTTCTCTACCCATTTTTCATCACTGGATGACATCTTTTTTCTCTTCTACCAATTCATTGTAAAAACTAAAAAATTAGTGATGTCTGTAAGACTCAAGATTTGGTTTGAATTAACAAGTTTTATGTCCCATAATGGCCGTTTATGCTGATGCATGTCTCTACGCTGACATATTTGAAAACTGTCACTCCTGAAGCATGAAAGAGCAGTATCAAATGTACCTTATATTGCACATACCAGCAATGAGTCTTTCATTACACGAGCCACTTCTTCCAGTGAATTCAACTGAATGGAAAACAACTGGTCTAAAAGATGTAAGGTAGCTTTTTCAAGGCTTGGTAAGTGACGAAGCCAAAGGCTGAAGACAGCTGATTCAGGAAGGGAGATCTTCTTCCTGGTTTAGAGAGGAAGATACTGTTTTACCTGAGTAACTAGAAGGAAGTCCAAAAAAAAAATTTACTCTTTTTTTTGTTGTTGTTTTTTTTTTTAAATATATTGGGGAAAAAGTAGACACAAAGACCAACCTGAAGCAAGAGACAGAAGATCTTGTTTACAGTAGCCTGTTCAATAGCAAATCATAATAGCAAAGAATGACAGGAAATCACCATCATCTACAAATGCAACTTTACCACATGTGTTTAAAACCTAGAAATTTGGTCACATTGGAACCCATCAAAGGGAAACAGAATGTTTAAGTCTGGAGTTCCCTCCCTCTCTCAAGAATGGTCCTGTCCCTGTGCTCTCTCAAACCCAGATTAGTTCCTGCAGGGAGCTACTGACAGATGAACAGGAAGGTTTCTGCTGTATAAGCAAAGCATTACCTATCTTTGCAGAGAAATAAGGAAGAAACCCAAAACCAACAACAACAAAAAGGAAAAAAAAGATAACAAACAAAGAAAAAAATATTACTTAGAGGTAGCTAAGTCTTCAGCCCACCAGCACTGACCAGAGCTATACAACAGACAAATAGTTAAGAAGACAAGTTATCTCTTCACCTAAAGACTTCAGCTATTGGTGTTGTATCACCACAAAAGAAAAAGCACAGTGTGGACCAGCATGAATCAAAATATACTAAACTAACCTCCCAAGAAGAGATATCACTGCACAAACACCCTAGAATATTTTTGTAGCTATTGTGATAGTTGCATATTAAAAGGTGCAAAGCAAAACAATACATAAATAACAAAAAATATTTGCTTTAGTCTTAAATCAAGTTAAGATTAAAAAACCTAAAATTAGGCTGGAGAATACATGCAAACTAAAGCTACTGATAAAAGGAGAAAAACACCAGCAGAAAGAATACTAAGCCGTTTTAGGATCTATTTTCAATGTATTTATTTTGCCATACATTTGTTTCATTATCAGCTCTCAGAATTCTGAATTTCATTCAAAAGCCTGTATTTTTTCCACTCAATATTATGTAATGACCTTAAAGTATACATGAGGAGACAAGAAATACATTGAAGTACCCAGAAATTCAAAACTGTAAAGCAATGTTCAATTTCAGGATA
This sequence comes from Melozone crissalis, assembly GCF_028551555.1. Taxonomy (NCBI): domain Eukaryota; kingdom Metazoa; phylum Chordata; class Aves; order Passeriformes; family Passerellidae; genus Melozone; species Melozone crissalis. Next base: position 35,552,090 of record NW_026535783.1, on the reverse strand, counting down.
CTGTTTTATTAAATATTACTATTAAAGTACATACACACATGAGAGTAAATAAAGGATGACAAGAGATTAGCTGATTTTGCCACTATCAACTTTCTTGTTGTTTTTGTGACAGCATGGTAGATATTATAAATATTATGTCAGGAAAAGAAAGCTAATAAGCTCACACAGAGGTGCTGCAACTGTAAGATATAAAAAACCATACAGGAAGTTAACTGTAGTGATTATACTTCCACAGCTGAACTTGCAGATGTCCCCACCAGGACAATTTTGAGTTCTTTGGAGCCCTGCAAGTGCTCTGTTCTCTGGGGCAGGTTCTACCCATGTTCAGAAAAAAGACATGTTCAGAACTCAACAGAGTAAGGGAAAATAGAAGTCAATTGTCAGAGAGGGGAAAAAAATAAAATACAAGCACATTCACATTAAGACCACATAAGTTCAGTGACAGTCCAGGAATATATCATGCAAAGCATGTGCGATCCTGTACCTCTCTCAGGGAAACTTTTGCAAACTGCACTTTTGCTGAGGACCCTGCAAGAGTCACTTAATCAAAAGCCATGTGAAATCGGGTATATTTGTTCACTGTGATAAGCAAGTAGCTCAACAGTTAATAAAAGACACATTTCTTTCAGTCAGAAGAACCTCTTACTACCATCCAAAGAATGGCCTTACTCACGACATGAAGTGTCAGAATGGTCATGATGGACTGCCCATCAGCTTACTGATATGAGAACAAAACATCTGTACAGAACCTGTGAACTTGCTCTCAAAGTCTTTCAGACTTATGGAACAGGAACAGTCAGAGGCCACAAAAGATGGACAAGTGGAAGGGGGAAAGACAGCTCTGTGCTTCTGAGCACATCTTTCACTACGAATTGCCACATTCACACTCCTTTTTAATTCCTTTTCCTCGACTTGTAGAAACATGCATGGATTAGTTATTGTACTTTTCCGTTAGTTATCTATTTTTGTCTGGAGCCCTCAATGGATCACCACAAAAATATTCATTAGAACATCTCAGAACTTATGATGAGTACAGAGGAAGCAATTAAGACTGCTTAGAAAAGGAGAGAAATGGATAATTGACACAAAATGTTCACAAGGGACATTTTCTAGTATAAAAAAATATTTATAATACAGCATTTCAGGTACATCTTGAATAAAGCAATTCTCAAGTAAATGCAGGATGTGCTTTCCCTGACATTTTCCCTTCATGGCATAGCCAACCTTGCTGTCCAGGTTCACTCAGCTGGTTTCCATCCATTGACTAATTTTATCAGAACAGTGGGTTTATGGTAGCAAAACAAGCAGAGCTGTATTTCACAAACATCAAACATAAGGATCTGTCTTACAGAAAAACTAAAATCACTCCCAAAATGTCAAGTTAGCAAAGGCAATATACTTATATGACACAGAAATGACATTTCTGTGACAAGTTATCACGACTTCCACAAAATTCTTAAAATCTATTGGAGGTTTTAACCTCCTTTTTAGGGAATAGGTGAGACAAAGTCACAGTCAATATTTAAAGCTGTTATGCCACATTTTGTGCATAACAGCAGAGTAAAATTCTGCTTTGGCCCACATCCTTAGCTTTGCTATTCGACTGCAAGGGAAATACCTTTCTAGAAGAGTATACAGTCCATTCAGCACACAAACCTAGAAAAAGGACATTGAATTGAATTTATAGTCTTTACGAAAAAGCAAAACAATAAAAACCCTGCTACTTACTTTAAAAAGGCCTCATTCACAGCTTCTAGAAACTCCGAACTGAGAATTTCTTTTGATGACCCTCCGTGGTAAAGAAGGAGAGTTTCCAGCAATGGAGTTAGATCAGGCAAAGTAATGAGAGGCACGCAGAAAATGGAAATAGCATTCACACGACTGGCTGAAATGCTGAGGGAAAAAATAAACACAGTTCATATTTTAGAAAAGTCATAAATTCTAAACTGTTAAGGAAATAAAAGAATATTAATAATTACAGAATATTAAATGTAAGACATGCATACCTAACTGCTCAAAAATTATTTACTAGAATGACTGTTGACACATCATTTCTTATTTTGCACAGAATTTTAAGAAGTCAGATAAAATTTTGATATTTAAGTGCTCAAAGCAAACCATGTGAGGGATATCAACACAACTCAGAATTGAACCCAGTTGTGATGGCTCCATCACCACATCCTTACTAGTAGACACTTCACTGTCTTTCCCAGTGAAGGAAGACTAAAGACTCATAGCTCCCAGGCAAGTTTCCTGGAGCCCCAGAAGAGACAACCTAACTGCTTTTCAGGCCTCCCGTTGCTTTTTTTAACCTTTCTTTCCTCTTAACAGAAACAATTTATGAATCCTGCTGTCTTCAAGTGCTCAGCTGGAAAATTTTTGTCTTACAGATCTATAGCTGAAGAAATATGTAGCCCCTTTGGACCTTAATACATAAACTACATGCTGGATCTTCTCACTAAAACTACATGGTTGGAAATGGTTAAAGACAGTGGAATCTGGAACATAAAGAAAATATAAAAACTTTGGAACTTTAAGAAAATTAAAATGCCAGAGACTGGATCTGCAAAAAGAAGTCACAACTTTCCCAGAGAATATATATTGTTTCTAGCACCTAAAATTGTAGCATTGACACGAAGATACTTATAAAGACCAAGAACTATGAAACACTGAATTCCAGCAAATTAAAATATTGTCCTATATTGCTTGTAAAAGGCTTCCCTGAGTTCCTGCAAATTTCTCCTGATTCACTAAAAGAAGTGCATTCTCTGAAAAAATCTGAAAGTATTTTCTTTGAGGAGTCACCAATAGGACTTCAGGACCTATTGGTGAAGACAGGGAATTAAGTAGGCTGCTCAGCAGTATGGACATGAGGTACTAATCATCACTATTTAACCAGAGAGAGAAATAAAATAAAACATTTTCCAAGATGCACATTTCCGAGTAATTACCTGATTAAATATTTGTTTAAGGCTTCTTATATTGAAATACTTCAAAATGCACTTTTGTTACAAGTATTTTTGTAAGAATGGTAATTATTGGGATGATCTGATCGTGCAGCAGTATTTTCTAGGATACACACACCTGAAACTCTAGATCAGCTCCCTTTACAAAATTATGTTTCTAATTCCTTATCCAGGATTAGCAAAATTCAGCAGATGAATTTACTCTTACTTAACTTCAGAAGAAAAACCCTGTGAAGACAGTTTTGTTATAGATAATCTTCAAAATATGTTCTTGGAAAATAATGCACAATCCACTCTACTGTGTACAATGAATTTGCAACTATGCTATCATCTAAATTTTTAAAATATCATAAAATGGAAAAAGCAGAAAATGTACATCTCTAAAAGCAACTACTTTTGTCTCTGGAACTTGAATAAACATCCCAATCATAATTTCTACACTCAAAAAACAACCTAAGTTCAAAGTTTTCTCTTTCTCCCAGCAGAAATCAGGTATTTTTCTTCCCAACAGTCTCAACCAGCTTTACAGCTAAGTCTGTTTCACCCTACTTTTAAAAATGTTGGCATTTAGTTCCTACATGGAAAGAAACTTAATGATACTCCTCATTAACTGCGTCCATAATTTTAATACTAAAATCAGTTCTAAAAAATTCAGCTCATTTAATCTTCCTTATCACATATCTAGGTGCAAAGAGGAAGGGGAGGATAACAGCCAAGTTAAGCCAAGAAAGGCATAAATCAGACAGCAAAAGGACATGATCACGTAACAAAGAGTGACAGCAGCACAATTAGCAAACGATCTTTGAAGGTCCCTTCCAATTCCTCTACTACTGCCAGGTTAAGTATATCACTTACATGAAGCCAAGCTTACCAAGCTTGTACACACCTTAAATTATCTAACATATGTAGCCAAAACTTTTCAACTGAAGCCTAATTTGCCCAAGACTGTAAAATGATCCTCACTGAACTGTAATGACCCAGACCAAAACATATCAAACCTATGTTTAGATAACACCTACCTCTCCTGAATGTTAAGTCCACTGCACTGGTTTTCTCTGAGTTCTGTTACTAATGAAACAACCATCTGTTAAACAAAATAAAAGTAAATAAAATACATTACATTTACTGACAACAAGCAGACATTAGTTGCATGGTTCTCTGTGTGACTGTAAAGGATTTACTGTAAAGGTTAATAACTTCCATTGTTCATCTATTTTGATTTTTTAATTTTTTAACTACTGATGTCAAATTAAAGCTCTCCAAATCACTGAACAGACTGTACTGCAAAATGTTATTTTACACATTATATACTTTATACATTTTAAAACAAAGAAGATATTCATTTCAGCTCTGCTTCCCCAAGAGTAAAGGCATAACTTTCAGAAGGGCATTACTAATAATTTTTACATACTTTGTCAAATTTGAGTCAACATATGAAATATTCTTCCCATTATTTTTATATATCTTAAATAGAAAAGTGACTTTAGCTAACATTTAGGGTTCATCTCCCATTTTAAACACAGCAGATACAGTAAGAAAACATTCAGAAGTTATATACTAATACAAAAAATTATAAATATAATTTTAACTTCATGGGTAAAAAACAATGATAGGTTTTTCTTTTGTTATAGCGCAACGGGAATTGGAATTTTGTTTCTATGAATATTTATTATAGTGTAATCTAATAAAAATTTCTCATTTGTCCAAAGATCTCCCACTTCATTTTTTCCCTTAAAAGGTTGTAAAAGTAACTGAGGTAAGAAAAGATAAACAAAGTTCAGTTCATGTTCCTTATCACAATGACAGCTCCATGTAGGTGCTTATAAACTGGTGATTTATTATTGTCAAAATCTCAATTACACCAAATACTTACATTTTTAACCAAGTGACAATAATAATCTGCTGACGTGTAGCCCAGAGCTGATATGAACGTACTGGTTTCCGCTTCATTACTTTCCCACTTAGAAGAAGAAAGGAGATGGCACAGCAAACTCTGAAAAATCAACAGAATGGCAATGAAGCTCCAGGCTAACACAAGCTGAGTAGAGGGATAGGACAGGTACTGAACTCCGCCTGGGGTAAGGCCTTTTGATCAGCTGTGTCCATTTTACACCATTGATACAGAAGAGCAATCAGCCCCACCAACCATAAGGAAAATGCTGCAGCTGCTACAATCAAATGTGGAGTCACACACACCACAAGATTTCAGCAGCCGTCCAATCTCAATGGAGACCAGTCACATCAAAACCACAGACTGTAGCTAGGTCCAGTTCTCTGAGAGCCATTTCAATCACCTGTAGTCTTGGTCAGTACCATGATCAAGAAGTGCATGAGTGTAATTAACATCTACTTTTCCATATCACTTCTTCAAGATGCTCCAGGATTCAGAGTCTGGTCTCACACTGTAGTTTGCCTAATTTCCTTATTATTTTGAGAAGATGATGATAAAAATCTTATTTTGACATTTACTTCTCTACCAATTTCACTACAAAATGCTTTATGTTTCATTAAAGCCTTTTAAATAAATATAACATAAGCAATCCTTTGATGATAGAATCCTTTGATAGATAGAAGTCAGATTAACAGATTTGGTACACTGGTTCTGCAGGCGTGCACAGGGGACTCTGAGCACAGTACTCATGCTTTCCTAGTTCTTCAGACCTACACCACAGCTCTGCTGTCATTTGGACAGATATTACACCCCAGCACCTTTCCTAGCAAACTCATTATGAAAACCAAAAATGCAAAATCTTGAGCACTTTTTTTTTTAAAAAAATCTTGGTGTCACAACTGAGCTGAGATAATTCTAAGTTGATCATCAAACTATCTACTCCGCATTTTTTACAGTTTCATTCCTGTTCTTGACTGCTACACGCCAACATAACAACAGTTATGTTCCCTTTCCAGAGTTCATTTCAGGGCTTCATGCATCACTGACACTTAAAGTATAAACTCTATATGTCACTAAGTATATAAAATTCCTTGTAACAGAGGGTCAGGATTAGTATACACTGAAAAAGGCCTTCATTTAAAAAACATGATTAAAGGAAAGTTCAGACAAAAACTCTGTGACTTCCATGAGTTTAGGCCGCTTCATTCTGTGCATTCTTATTAATAAAAAGAGGAACCTGATGAAAGATTTTTGAGACAAAAAAAAAATAAAAAGGAAATCTCATTAACTTCTTTTCTCCTTTCAGAAATTCAAGTATTTATACATGCTTTTGCTGAACATCCCTAAGCAACTGCTTCAGAAGTCCTGGAATTAGGTATATTCTATCCATGTGTTCCATGTTTGATTGATGCGAGAGAGAAGAATCAGCAGAAGAACACCAGAGGTCTAAGAAAATTCACTGTTCTCAAAATAAGTAACAAGAATTTGGGATACCTTATTTATTGTACTTCAGGATTCTTTTACTACCTTGAAGAGTTATGTTAAATGTCTACATATCCTTTTCCTTCATAACTTTTTTCCTAGATAGCCCTCAACAGGAGCAGCTGCTGTTCTATTGGCATCCAGAGAATTCCCACAAATAAAAGATAAGGAAAAATGCTGTGTCAAAATAGTTTCAAAGTAGTAACTTACAATCAATTTTTGCATTCTTAAGAAAAAGACAGAAAACAGCAGATACTAAAAATGTACAAGCCTCTAAACGTGTCAAAAGCAAAAGTTAAAATCTATAACCTCTACAATCTCCCAACAAGCCTTAATCAATTCATTAATAAAAAATAATAACCTTTATATATTTTTATTGTCTTTTGCAACTATTACTAAAGTTAAATTTTCTTTTCAGAACACTATCAAGGGTACCTACAAAACATGATAGTTTGCCAAGCAGAATGAGACAAGGGACGAAACTGCAAGTCAAAAACAAAATAAAGGAGGTGTTACAACAGCAAACCTGGGATGCCACTTTCACGAGAGGTAAGGAAGGGGCTTGAAAAGTACTGAATCTGTTGGATTTATTAATGAAAGACTTACAAAAAGCTTGACCAGTGATAATAAACATAAAAATCTCTGAAAAGGATTTGGCAGGCCGACATGGCAGCAAATGACAGCTAAATGAGGGAGTGGCTTAAAATCCCACATACTCACCTGGACCACTACCAAATTCATTATCTAGTGACCCTTTCTGTAACCAGAATTTTCCAAAAGGTAAACTAATTGAATACTCTCTTTGTGAAGATGATGTAGCAATAATTTTGAAATTATTTCCCCCCCCTGCCTTTGTGTAACAGTCAGTGCTAACCAAGCAGTAGAAGAAAAGAGGAGCAAAATGACTGTACACCATCAGAGACTGCATATGTCCTGCAACACTTTCCTGTGATGGTTTTCAGTTTGGTACTGTTTTGGGGTTTTGCTTGCTTATTTACCTGCTTGGGGTTTTTTGTTGCTTCATTTTCAATTTACTAGATCCATGCAAGGAATTTGCAGATTTTTTTCTTGAAATGTACAAAATCTCTGAGCAGCCAGAAGGGGGCAAGGGAACCACAGGCAAGGAGATATTGTAGTCAAAATGAAATGTGCTATTAAGTATTTATATAAGACAAATAGGTACAAAAGATGGAAAACATTCACAATTCAGCTCTGTGTCTTATGTACTTCATTTTACTGACAGTGTTGCAGTGGAAAGCCTGAGACATCCCTACATGCAACAAAGGTATTTGTTAAAGTAAGTTAAAGCATTTGTCTTTTTCAGTTTAAAAGCTTTTTTAATCTTCTAGAACACATACAGAAAGCTCTCCTTCTCTCTAGAAAAAATAGCTTATTTATTTCTTATATAATTCTGGTTGTAAGTGATAATTCTTTTATTACTCTATATTAACAGAGAGCTGTCTGGAAGAAAAATTAGTACTGATGCTTCACTCATACTTGACAAATGAGTTGTTAGGATAAGGAACATTTAATGCCTTCATCAATGGGATGGGATTGAGCGGGGCAGTAGGACTGACTGCACCTACAGCAAGTTTGCAGATGACACCAAGACACGTGGTGCAGTTGATTCCCGGCGGGAAGGGACGCCATCCACAGGAAGGAGGGGCAGGCCTGTGTGAACTTCAACAAGGCCAAGTGAAAACTCCAGCACCTCGACTGGGCAATCTCCAATATTAATTATCAGGGATGAATGGATTTAGGGCAGCCTTGAGAGCAGAGAAAGGCTCAGGAATATCTGAAATTAACTCTTTCAGAATGTACCACAGAGAAATATAAAAGATTTCAGATTTTCTCGCATATATAGGAAGCAATACAAACATTCAAACCTTGTGACAGGTTCCATTATTACATTATGAATCCCCCAAGCATTTGGAAAATCAAAAGGCATGACATACTACAGAGCCACAGTATTGAACAGTTATTTGATACTGATGACTTTTAAGGAATCATTTCAAGACCAATATCTACGAGGTATTCAAGTACATGCTGAGAAAATTGTCAGTACTAAATGTACTCCTGTGCTGATGGTATCAGCCAAGGATCCTATGCTTCCCCAGCAAAATTAACAACTGGTGATCTGCATAATCATCAATTATTCCTGGCAGTGAATCAATTACCACTCACTGTCTAATCCACTAATACCACATTCTACAAGCCAAGAAAGTGGATCTGCAGCAGAAATGCTGCATTCAAAAGGAAAAATAACAAGGGGTCTTTTATTTTTGCATTTCCAGAATCAAGATGGCTGATTTTGGAAAACAAACACCAGTCAGGCACACTCTAATATCCTAAATGACTTTTTTCTTGACTTCTCTCACCACTAAGTAAGGAAACCACCTTGGCTGTAATTGCAAGAGAAGAAATCCATCCCCTGGCCTAGGGTTAAAGGCATGCTATTCAAGATCCCATTCAACCTGAAACTGAATTAATGAATTTTTATAAAGCCCTCACAATGACCAACTTCTCTGAACAACCTTGCAAGTGACTTTATTGTACTGATGCAATTTATACTGAGTAATACTGCAGATAATTCAAAATCCACTGCTGCAGAGAGATTTCTAATACCTTTAACAGGCAGATAATCCTATGAGCATTTCCACGAAGACATAAACTCATAAACTTTCTTTATCAGTGTAAGCACACTGCTTCACATCTACAAGATCCTATAACATACCTCCACTTCCTCCCCACTCCCACAGCAAAATTCAGTATGGCATATGGAATAGCATATGATTTGCTGAGGCAAAGCAAGGGGAGAAAACAAATTTTCTCAGTTCTTAGATTTCACAGTACTGTGGATGGTCCAGAGCTGGGATATCAAGACCAGGAAAACAAAAGAAAAAGAGAGGATAAAGTGAGAAAAGAGAAAGAAAGCCAGAGAAATGCGGGAATGACAGAAAAAATAAAGAGGGGACCTGATTTATTCCCTTTTATAGTTCATCTGGTGCATGCCTCTTATGTAAACTAGACTTGTTGCACAATTTTGTTCACTCATGCACAGCCAGCCCTTCTCCTGGAAGTGAGGTGGGGCTGGGGGACTAAGCATGACTCTCAAGGCAGAGCAGGATCTTGGCTCAGAACAGCACTGCCCCAGCTCTACAGGACTCTCTCCGGCAATCATACCTTTCCTGTAGCAATACTCAGAATGTTGAGACAAAACATGCTCAGATCTGATCCTCTACAGTGGCCCCTCAGTCAGTTTGCAAATGAAACTGAGTTGGGTGGGAGATTTGATTTGCTGAAGTGTAGGAAGCCTTTAATGAGGGATCTGGACCAGCTGGATCAATGGACTGAGGCTGGCGGTATGAAGTTTGGTATGGTGAAGTGCTGGGTCCAGCCCAACACTGGGTCCAGTCACAACAACCCCAGACAGCACTATAGGCTGTGGCAAGAGAGGCTGGAAAGCTGCCCAGCCAAAAAGGACCTGCAGGGGCTGGTCAGCAATGGCTGAGCATGAGCCAGCTGTGCCAGGTGGCCAGGAAGGCATCCTGGCCTCCATCATCAGTAGGAAAGGTCTGAAGCACAGACCCTATGAGGGGCAGCTCGGGGAGCAGGGGATGTTTGGCCTGAAGAAAAGGAGGGGAAACTCTACAACTATCATTCTGTACAAGTGCCTGAAAGGAGGGTGTAGCCAGGCAAGGGATGGTCTCTTCTGTGACACTCTCAGTAACAGCTGACAGGACAAGAAGACATGGTCTCAAGTTGTCAGGGGAGTGTGAGAGTCTGTCCAAATTTTCCCTCATCTGCCTCACGATCGTCCTTGGGAGACCACTAAAGGGAAGACCCCTCCTGTTTAGAATATCTGGCTCTGAAGGAGAAAAGTCACACGTCACGGGCCCTGAGACCTGAAAGCTCAGTGTTGAGCTATTGTTTTCACAAGTGTGTTTGTTGTATGCTAAGAAGGGGCACCGTGCCCTGTTTGCAACAATAGCAGCTCTGGAAGCTGTCCCATCCCTTGGCCTGGCTGACTTCTCCTGAGTCTCAGGTGGTCTCCCACAGAAGACCCTTACCTGTTTTACAACCACCGTGACAGACAGACGGAGATGTGAGAAGCCTCTCCACCAAGGACTGAGACATGAAACTCCTAACAGGCCCCTCTGCTCCTTCCAAGGACTGGGACTGAAACCCCCAGCTGGGGGGAGGTGTGTGGGGGAGGCAAGCTGACCGAAGCGAGATGTTTGCCTGCAGGTTGTGACCACTGAACCAAGAAAACAATGGCTCTCATTTACTGCTGAGAATATGGACTACCTGTTACATCTATTCCCTATTGTATCTGTTTCCCCCCCCTCACAATTTTCAGTAATAAAAACCTCTGAGTTAGCTAGAGCCTTTGAGATCTCCCCAGCGTAGCAGGCGGACCCTCGGCTGGACTGGACCAAAGGACTTTGTCTCTGCGTTGGTTGCTATATCCCCTCTCTCTCTTTCTCTCTTTTTCTCTCCCTTAATCCCTCTGAGATTATTTTAATAAAACTGCATTTAATTTGATTATCACTGCAAACCCCCTTGTACCATGTTGGTTTTTGCACTCTGAGATCATTCCTACGAACCATCAGGTCATCTGTCCACTAGGACGGACCCTGACAGGGGGGTTTAGACAGGATATTAGGAAAAATGTCTTCATTGACAGGGTTGTCAGGCATTGAAATCGACTGCTGTATTGGTGGTGACATCATCACTCCTGGAAGTCTTCAAAAGTTGTGTAGATGTGGCACTAGGAGATGTGGTTAGGTGGCAATATGGCAGTGCAGTGTTAACATTGGACTTCATGATCTTATAGGTCTATTCCAAACTCCATGATTCTAAAGTGGACTAAGTAACTAAAATACTTCTCACAAAAGCGAAGCTAACTCTTTTGATACTCCTCTTTAAGTAATGAAGGCTGATTTCTATGAGCTATAAGGGATTTGTTGAGTTACTCCATAACTTTGTTTGTAACAACCATCTCATGAGGCACATGACTCTATGAAAGCCTGGAAATTACTTTTCTGGAGCAGAATTTGTCCCTCCACTGATTTAAGTAACAGTCCCAGGCAAACAGGAACTCAACTAGTGTCCACAAATCCAGCATAAAGGCAGGAGGTGCTTTAGGTTCTGATACCGTATTTACCAAGCAGGGATCCAAAAGCTCTGAACCATTTTACCCCTTTTCTTTCTGACACAGCCAATACTTCCCTGTACACATCAATGGGGAAAAATATAGAAGCTTGAATTAAAGGCACAGTTACTTCTGAAATTAGACATCAACACATAAACTGAACTAGATTTTTATTACAAGATGGCAAGTTTTATGCTAGTAACTGTATTTGTGTAGCAACTGTCCTGGAATTTATGACACAGTTTCAGAGAGATTCCAGGGGAGGCAGATAAAGCAGTTTATTTCTGGAAACTTCTCAACGCACTCTTTCCAAAATATTTATGGTTCTGAATGTCCTCAGAAGCAGATGTGAAAATCAATAGCTACAATATATTTTGAACAGTGGAGATGGATGGTTTCACTGAGATAAACCATTCAAACCTAACACTAATGAAGACTTCTCAGCAATGATACTGAGCTCTTTTTTGCTATCTTGGATGAGTCTATCAAAGCAACAGTAGAGCAGGATTAAACTGAATAATCTATCATTTATTCTAAATAAATATTTCTCTTAAGTATATTCTGCATGAAAATACAAAGTGCAGTCATTTTTTGAGAAGAGACCATTAATGACATTTTGCAAAAAATTATGATCTATGTAAATCTGTTAGAGTAAGTACAACATGGATACTCAAGGGGAAATTTCTGAAATGTGGTCAAGTAACAGGTTTATTTCTGACCTATCTGCTTCAAGAGGAATCAGATTTTTTCGGCTCTACTAAAAGAAAGCACGTATAATACGAAAAACTACATCTTATTCAGAGGAAGTTTTAGATGCAAGTGCTATTTCTTATTTGCATTTAATAAGACTTGGGAATGAGAATTTCTTGTATGTCAATGACTTCAAGAGTCTGTACATCAGTGTTGCTCTTGGGTGTTTCCTTTCTAGCCAGATGGCCCATGGCTTTCAATGCAATTCTAGAAGACAAGAAGTCAAATTCTATTTCCAATCTGGCATAAAAAGTAATCCAAAACTGTATAATTGATTGCATAACAGATAAATCAGACAATATGATTTCCAGCCATAATTTAAAAATATAAAAACAGTACATAATAGGGTTTTTCTTTAAATGTAGGACTCTAACAGCCCACATTACTTCCTAAATAATTTAAACAGAGTCCTCAGTAAGCAAGATATACACATTGCTCTGATTTGTTTTGTAAATATGAATTAATTTTTTGTTTGCTAGCTTTCAGCAGCTCAAATTCCTGTAAGTATTTTTAGCAGCATTTTCCTAAAAATCCTGCCTAAAGGCCTGTGAGTTTTATCATGTCCCATGTTCTCTAGATTGAATAATTGACAATAAAACACAGAGTTGGTACTTTTTAAACCTTCGTATTATGAAAAAAGTAGCCAGTTCTGAAGAATCATAGTGGTTAAGTCCGTAAATAACAAAGTAGTATATTCATTTAAAGACCATTTCACCAACTGTTTACAAAATCAATTCTGGGACTGGGATGCTTACATAATACAGTTCATATTATTTCCACACACTTACCCACTCATAACAAAGTTTGTGACTTTTAATTTTGCTTCTAAGACCTCTTGCTCACTTGCTCCCTGGCTCCAGGAGAACACAGAAAAACAGTTTTCTGCAAACCAAAATCAAAATGTAAAAGAATATAAGGTGTGGGAAATGCAAGCACAGAGAGGAGCTCTCAAGGCCTCAAGTATACAAGCTCAGAGACAGAGATGGGTACAGTGTTTGACCTAAGACCTTGGAGAAGGCTTGGAGCTTTAGAATAGAATAGTGAAACAGACATGAAATAAGAATAAAAATGTGTAGTTTAAGCACAAATATGTTTTAAGCAAGTAGATATAGGCCTCATATAAGTGAACAAACATATTAAGCAAAATAGTAGAAGATTTTAGAGTTTCACAATAGAACCTGTTGTAGAGTTGATAAAAAGTGGAAGATACAGCAATAAGTTTCAATAGAGTTACATGATTGGATAGAAAAAGACACATTGTGACAAATTGTGCAAAGCTTAGCAATTAGCAATTGGTTATGAAGGTGCTAGTGAGCTTTGTGGAAGTAGCGGATGGGATAAGAAATTTATAAGAGACATTGTAACCAGAACTAGTTAGAATTAATGACTTTGGATACAAGTCTTCTAATGTGGTAACTGTGGATGTAACAACCTTCATCTCACCCTTCCATGAGACTGATTTTGCAATAAATCATCTTTCAAACACCTCACCAGTTGACCCTGTCTTTCTGCATCCCCAACAACTGGTGCCCACCCGTTGGAGAATTTTGCTCAGAAATGGCTTAAAAGGCAGCTGTGAGGAGCAAATTCTCACAGCCTGTTTCTGTAAACAGCTAAGTTCTCAAGTCTGTCTTCAATAACATGGAGGCCTTGAGAACTTTCATAACAGGGTGAGAAAATAAATCTTGGATTCAATAAGAAACCACAGGTATTGAAAACAAAAGGAGGAGTTAATGTGTAATCTGTAACCTATGGTGAGCTCGGATTTTGCAATATGTATGAACTTAATTAACACGGTTATAAAAAGTGACTGATTGAATCAATAAATCAGAGTTCGATGCTGATCAACAAGGATTGGTCGTCTACCTTCGCTTTCAACACCCACCGTGTGAGGAACAAGACTTTCACCTCACTTTGGGACCGCCCTGGAGGAAGATTAAAGGAAGCCCTGAAAAGAGGGTGAGGGCAAGTTCCAGTCGAAAAGAGGGTCAGAGTCGAGTTCCAATTGGCTGCTGGGAGGAAGCAGATTACCATGCTTGCTGGACCCAGCCTGGCCTGAGCCTGACTTGGATCACCTGTAGACATCAGGTGAGCTCTGGGGAACAGGGCAAGAGATGTCCACAGAACAGAGAGACATTTGTACTCTGGTAAGATCTAACACTTGTGCTGTACCCAACCAAGAACTTAAAGATCTTTCAAGCTGGGTACAGAAAAGTTTTGAAAATGCAGATTTTGAATTTGCTTTTACTATGTGTTTCTGGGATGCTATTGGAGTTAAGCTATACAACTATGGGAGTTAAGCTATTGGATTTTACAGTCGCTACGTTGCTCCCAGTATGCCATGTGCTTATCAAGGTATTTAACAAACAGTTCAGGCCAGCTGCACCCTTGGTAACTCCCTCAGCTCTACCGCTCACTGCAGCTGTGCCTGCTGTGGCTCTGCCTGCTCAGACTGTGCTCCGGCTCCTGCCGCCCAGACTGTGCCTGCAGGCTGTGTTACCTTCAGCTGCTTCTGATACCACAGAGAAAGGGAAAGATAAGAGGGAGCTCAAAACTTTTAAATAAAGCATCGAAGTACAATCATTTTCTGACTCTTGCACCGCTATAGTTTGTTTAAAAGTTTCAAGCTCTTTCTTACCTTCACAGAGAGCTCCCAAGGCCTCCAGCATACAAGCTCAGAGATAGAAATGCATACAGTGTTTGACCTAAGACCTTGGAGAAGGCTTGGAGCTTTCTGTGCTTGCATTTCCCATCATGAGATATCAAACACCAGTACAGATTTAAACATCATCTAGCTTTTAAAGTACTATCTTACTCAAAATTATTCTGTTTTCTCAACATTTTATAAAATTCTCAGTGCATCAATTAGGGGAAATTACATGGCATATACTTGTGAAAAACAATTAGTATGTACAAGCATACTACACTAAAAAAATGGTAAAAATCATAAAAAAAATGTTTAACTAGACCATTGATAAGCTAACCAAAAAGTTCAGTCTCTCCTTTAAAATTAAAACTGGTTAAAACACATTTCAAAAGACAAAATGTTAAATCACATATACACATACATTTAAATTATTAGCTACTGAACACAACCTCTCACTTCACCAAATTCAGTCTATTCCAGTAATCACTCAGAGGTTTTGCAAAAAAGAAACCACTTCAGTTTCAATTAACATTGGGGAAGCTTGGAATATTCTTCAGTAATTTAGTTAATTAGGGTCAAAGTGCCTAAGTACAAGGATAGGAGAGGTTTGCTTCTTGCATTTCTTTCTGACATTTACTGTCAGAGAGTTTTTTTGTTTCAGCACAGTTTATGGATACATTTATCTACAGGATGGTTTTCATTAGCTAAATTCTGTGCCAGGGCACTAAATAAAACTGCTGGCTATGTTTAGGATTTACTGCATCTTCTCATTTTAGTCCTTCTTCACTTGGAACATAAGTCTGATATCTGCCTACATCTAAATCTCTATTGATAACCATGACAGACTAGTTGATCATAAACAAATTATTCTGCTAAGCAATCATAGAAAAATAAGGCTCTTGTCCTTCAAGCATGTCATCAAGTTATAGAAAATCTACAGATAAATGACTAGACTGAACTACTTTTGAGCTAAAAATAAAACAAAAGAAAACCCCCTACAGGAATAGTACTGTTCTTTCAGAAAGTGAATACTCAGACTTCATTACATTTCACATATTCCCAGACATGAAAACATAGATTCTCTGAAGTTCTCCACACTCTACCTGATAATTACCCTTAACCCTGTTCTGTCCCTGAAGAATTAAGCAGGCTCACCTTCAGTCAGTGTCTTCAGTAAAACTGCTTTAGGTGCTCTTATACTAGGCCAATTTCCTCAGTTTTCTTTCAACAGTCATAACTACATTTTTCTCCTTAAAAACATTTTACAAGTATGGCAAAAATACACTAAAGGACCATGAAAACCTACTAGAAAAACTTAAATGAAAAAAAATTTCAAAACCCCATTGAGACAAATATGCTTTTTCTTTAGAAATTAAAGTATGCTATGAACTGTATTACTCTTGCTGATACATGAGGCTTAGTAAAAAGACTAGTCTCATATTCTACTTCTGTTTCCTAAAATGGATGAAAAATGTTACATGATCCTAATTTCCAAATGAAATGTGGAAAAGAAAATTATAGGGAGGAGAAGGGAAGGCTGCACTGTTTTTCCCTCACCAATGCAACCTCAGTTACCTTCTGTGACACTGGTACAGTAAAAACACATTGCACTACTACTGCAGCTAAGACCATGAAACTTTTTAATGGATGAGGTCCAAAGCCTAAGCTCCATCTGCAAGTCACTAACAAAACCCTCAGAAATCATAAGAAAGAAGCTGAAGAACTGCTGGGCTGGCAAGCTTTGAGTCTAGTCTTGGCCTCAGACAGGAAAAGCAGTTTCAAATCTCCTTTCCTTTACTCTCTCCTTTCTCTTTAAGAAACACCCACCTAGAAAGTGCTATTACTCTTTGTATTAAAAAAGAGGAGACTTTTGATGCTGAAATAAAACACACATTTACACTAAGTTACAAAAGGAAATTCAATAGCTCTACCAGAGTAAACCATAAATCTTTTTTCTTTTTTTTTTTTTTAAAGCTCTCTGGTTTAACTAGCCAGTGATTTAGAATTAATTTCCTTCTTCCTGCCACAATTTTCAAAAGCCAAAATACAAGCTTCCCACTGAAGAATTCCTTTTATCCACACAAAAAAAGGTGTGGAAAAGAGGGATGAATAAATTTCAAAAGAGTGGATGGCTTTTAAGATTGTTTCACTTTTACTTTAAATCTGTGAGTTACATAATTTCTAGAAAAATTGCAATCTAAAATTTATGCTTTTTTCAATGAATGTATGTACCCATTTTTATACTTCCAATAGGTACACATTGCAAATACTGCATCTAATTTACAACGATATTCAGGAAAAATTACTTTAATCCCTTTGGGCTTGGACTTCCTAAGTCTCAGACTGTTAAATGTTTAAGGGGAGAAAATTGTCCACTGAACTTCTTAGCAAAAAAATCACAAAATACACCTATAATGGTGATACAAAAACTGCTGGTCACAGTTATATTAAATTGAGCAAAAATATCTAATGCCAGTAGAATTTTTTCAAATAGAGACCTCTTTTTGTGTCTCAGTAACAAATCATTACTCTTTACTAGAGCCACCTGGCAAAACCTAAAGTGCTCTGAGAAATGTCAGCTGGCTAGCAATTTGTGACACTTGCTGTGAAAGCTCAAGCAGCCGTGCAGGAAAGCAGAATCCTTGGTTTCTCGTTTTGTTCTTTGACATACTTAGCCTTTGTTTATTTCGACCCAGAAGCTGAGAAATCCTTCATAATCATGTTAGCTTGGCATTGTTAAAGAATTATATTTGAAGAAGAGAGGTCTGTTTTTTCCCATTCATAATACCATTCTGTTTTCAACCAGAAGACTACAGGAATGCTTGCAAACTTGAAAACATTGCAAATTCTCTTACATCCTACCAATGCAACTGTCTATAGGTGACCAGAGAATGTCCAAGTCAGCTTAAAATGTTGATTCTCAAAAGAGCTAGTGAGAACATTAACTAACTATCTAGCTGTATAATCTTCAAAATGTTCAAAATTACCAAGAACTCCCTCTGGCTAACTTTACAAAAGTGAAAGAACAACAGAAAAAAGAAAATACTGACAGTGAACTCAGTAAAACTTCAAGATAATAAGTATTAGAAATAGTTTATGTGCTGTATATGAAGAAATCTTCATTCTAAAATGTTTTCCATGGCAAACAGATCCAGCCCCAGTCTCTTCTTGTATGAATAAGTTTAACATCTTTTATCACTCTCCCATCCTTTATGAAATAAATTGCTTTAGAAGCTATTCTACTAGAAATCTCTTAATATATACTATCACTGTATCAATTACTCATCTTTGATTCATCAGCCAGTTCCCATTTCCAATGCAGTATTTCCCCTCACCCATACTTAACCATACCTAAGACCCTTGGGGTCTTTAACCTTTAACAGAACTGTACATTAGCAAGTTTAAGAGGCAGACGTGTCAAATTTCAAGCAAATACTGCTATGAGATGTGGGTTTCCTAAGGTGTGTACACCTTAGGAAGTACAGAAGTACACTCACTTCAAGGATAAAGTCCTTGGTATCGGGGACACAAAAGTCATCACACAAAGGAGAGAGAAAAATGCCTGAATCGCTCTTTACTCCCTTGGGACACATTGCAAAGCAAGCCAACTTGATTCTTAAGATTCAATTTTAGCTAGTAATTTAAAATTTGAAAAGTCTCTTAGCACATTAAGAGCTCATTAAGTCATTAGGCTTTAATTATTTATGTCAGATCTTAAACACAAGTCTGTGTTTCACGTAAGTCCTCTGTCCCCTGTTTTGATTCAAATGAACATTCACTTTGAACTATCTGTTACTCACTGACACTTAAGACATTTCTTTCAAGCTCATTCACACACTTGATTCCACATATGGCTAATTACAATGTAAAAAGTCATCTATCAAAACATATCCCTTCATGTACATGCACTTAAAAATAAAATTAAATTATTTGTCCTCAACTGCAGCTGATTTACACATTCCAAAAAAGGCCTGTAAATGCTATGTAACAAATTTCATGACATCAAGTTTAGCTGCTTAAATCTATTCCATTCAACTCAGATTCCAAATGACTATATGTCAAACATCAAGGAGGGGAAATCAACCTCCAAAGGAGTGAACTGGCCACAAGGTTAAAAAACACAAGAAAGTTCCCCTTCATTATGGTTGGAGAAAAGGTATTGTGCTAATGGCTAGGGAGAAAATAAAGCATTTTACACAAACAGCAAAACCACACTGGGCATTGAAGGAAAAAAAAAATCAGGAGGATAAAAAAAGATGAAAAGCTTTTAAATTTATCATAACACAGGATTTAATGTAAGGCCAGAGGTTTTTTCTTGCTGCAAAAACCAACAAAACATTCAGGTTTTAAAGTAACATATATTTTAATAACAAAAGCCGCAAGAGAGCACAACAAAGTTTTTAAAGAGCCCATAGATAGTACATTATATACTATTTAGTTCAAGCAAAACTGATTTGGTAGGTAACAGCTGACAGAAGCAAGCAGCGAAAAGGACGGGTGAAGGGAAGCTATATTTTTTCAAAATGAAAACCCCTTAATGGTCTGTGGAATGCTGTTTACTTCAGCTCTTTTTTACAACCACTGCTGCATGGAGAAGGGATTGACTGAAACGTCCGCAGCCCGTGGCCACCCACACTATGGGAAGCACTATGATTAAAGAGAATGCTACGTTGTTGTATCTGCCAGCAGTCTGTTCCATGCTGTAATTATTATACTAGCCGTCTTCTTATAATCTATTGCATCTGTTGTGGCAAGACCCCAGTGTAAGCACTGTCCAACAAGAAAACCATTGAACCTGAATAGTAAGTTATTTTTAATGCACACAAATGGTCTGAAAACTGGATACTTTAAATACCTCTCTTTAAAGTTTATGAAAACATTTTGCCTTACAGGATAGCCAGTGACACAGAGAAAGCAGATCTACCACTGAAATACTTACTTTAACCTAACTACTTCAAGATACAGTGTGACACACCACCCGTTCACCCCACATCTTCATAATGAGCTAAGATGTTGCATTAGATCTTAGAAGCACAAAAACTGTGAATTCTAGATAAGATATCTAGAAAATAGGTATCTAGAAAGTACTAATATATCAGAATATATCTGTCACTTTGTTATTACATCCACTGAATATTTCTGATGACCCTGTAATTATAACTGCTCCCTTCCTCTACAAGAATATTTAATAGTGAATATTTAATAGCAACAGCAACTTTGAAAATAACAAAATAAGCCCTAAACACCAAAATAAGTAGCAGTTCTCTAAGCAGAAATTTTATTTTGAATTCTGATCTCTGCATTAAGTGGTAAGGAGTTCAAAACTTATACTACATGCATTCTCTTGATTTTTTTGTGTGTTTTATCACACAATATCAAGCAGTACAACACTACTGTGCACAACACATAGCTGTTATTGCGCTCTTCTCTAACAAATGGTACAGGCAGTATCTGTATCATTTCAACAATTTTACCAGGAGTTGGCTGCAAATGCTCCTGTGAAAAGCACAGACTGTCCACTGGCTGAAACTACGAGGTATTGCACTAAGCAGTGTGCCACCACCCAGCAAAAGAGGGAAAAAGGATATATCACAAGCAAGGCTGAATGAAAACAATCAAGGACTGAGTAAAAGCCCATTTGTCTCCAAGCACTCCAGACCACCCTGAGGAAATATCTTTAGACCCTCTTACATACAAGCCGTTGATGGAAGGCAAGGGTAAATTCCACATAGAGTGATTGAGGAAAACTGCTACAAAGATTCCTGAAGGACCAGTGAAAAACACAGAAAAAATTAATAGAAAAAGTATAAACAAGATACATACTTAAATCACCATCAGACGTCTTTCATCTGAAGGAACACACTATGATCTCTGCAGTGATCAAAGCTCCTGATGATTATTTGCACAGGTTAGAGGAGGAATGACAACGTTTTTCCAAACATACCAAAAAAGCCATAAGATCCGTAAAACCACAAAACTGAGTCTCAGAAAGTGATTAAGTAACTTTGAACTACTTTGGCCTCCAGGAGACTTAACATTTTCCATTTGTCTCTTGGATGCATGCCTCCTGGAACACAGACGTCCCTCTCCCCACAACCGCCAGGGAAAACCAGATCCCCTGCTCCACGCCTTCCCATCCCTCTTACCCTGACATTCCCTTCTGATTATTTGGTGTTTTATCACGGTAAAATATTGCAGTGATATTATCAAAAAGGTAAGAAATAGCCCAAAACAACAATTAATCTTAGTCCAAATACTACTCAAATTGTTTTCCCTTTAGAGAGGAGAAATGACAATAAAAAAAGTTTGAAAATTCTCTATTATAATAGAACCCTGCTAAAACCTATGCTCTATGACACACATTCTCTCTCTCTCTCCTTTAACTTTCTCAGTAATAAACAGCAGGTGAAATATGTTCATATTTTAACTCAGATATCTCTGTTCAGCTCTTAATCTCCTTCTTTCAAAGTTGTCTAGATAAGAAGGAAAATATATGTTTCTCAGTATGTCCTCTAGCAACTCATAAGCCTATTAATAGACACATTACCCATATATGTCATTAAAGTAGTATTCTTATCTCATAGAGACATCCTTTATTATAAATCCAACACTATTTTAATACGTCTTCCATCAGATGATCTGGGGGCCCATATCCCCCATGGAATGACAATCACAAGTGATTTAGGCTCTTCCTAACATAAAAAAGCAAACTAAAGGACAGATATTGAGGTTCACTCTAATCTGAGCACTAGATATTTTCTTTATGTTACCTGAAATTCTTTTCTCCTAGAAAAATGTGAACTTGAAGACTTTCTTCTATAAAGAGTTAATTATTTAAAGAATACCTTTTAGGAAAAGAAGAGAAAAGCTCTTTACATTATGTTTGGATTACTTTTAACATTTGTCCTTTCCTAACAATTTCTAATGTTCTCCTGACAATCTGACAAAGCGTGCATACAAAAAAAAATAGTAGGCAATGAGTTGGAAACATGGCAAGTATATTGGCCCCAAAATCAAATCAACATTCTTTACCTAAGAAGAGAATATTGTAATTCCAATTCCGTGTACATCCTACATAGCATCACAGAATGGTTTGGGTTGGAAGGGGAATTGAAGATGATCTAAATCCAGCCCACCCATCCACCACGGGCAGGGAGACTTTCAAGGCATGTGGGCCTTGCCTGAGCTCCGCTGCAGCCGTGCCTGCGCTGGCCATACACCCTGCTGCCCTGGAGCCTGACCCCTGGCCATGGCTCACAGCCAAACCCTGGCCTGCCTCGCCCCTGTGCGCCTGGTGCGGCAGTCACTGGACTCACTGCTGGCCCTGGGCAGTGTCACTGGACTTGCTCTGTATTCAATTCCACTAGGTGCCACTAATAAGTCTTTTCAATTAGCCTCTCTATTGAATACTCTCAGATCTTACAAGGATTAAGAGTTGACCTACACCTACATTTTGCCTCACTGAATTTTTTCCAAAGGCAATTCTGTTGAGGGTCTGAATTTACCTTCATAAATGCAATAATTAAGAGCTGAAAAGTGTAAAAGTGTTCAATTTCTGAATTTATTTATCGACCTTTTGGCCACAACTGGATTATTACTATTTAAGATGAAGTTCTATTTTCACAAACAAAAAAAAAAAAAAAAAAAAAAAAAGAAAAGCCACACAAGCATCATGAACTGAGGTCAGTGGACGACTAGGATTTCTTATTTTTGTTTATGTTAGGCCCACGACACAAACAGCTGAATTTTCCCTTTTTAATTGACATGACTGCAGTGATACCATCTCTGGGGTTTTTTATTTGCAGAGATGGTCACCAAAACTGAGGATTCACCTTCATAAATTATTTATTCCATTATGTTTTGAAAATCTTTCAATATCTGCAGATATTGCTTCTCGAAGAGTTTTGCACAAGAGTACACTTAAGGATGGTTCAGGCCACTTGATGAAGGATATTCAGAAGACTTTTTATACAGTGCATCCATATGCATGACATTCTTAGTACAATCTGTCTTGCTCTACTCTTCTCCACAGGTGTGTTATGCCTGTGCAAAACCCTTTGTGCCTGTTTCACTTAGTTCAGGAATTCTGCTTCTTTCAGAAATTACTCGGAGCTTCTGACTACATGCACTTATTTATATGCAGCTTTCCCTATGGTGAGGGCTGAACTAGGACTGTTTTTCTAAAAGCAAGCCTGATGCTATAGAAAGCTTAATATCTGGCACCAGCCAGAAATTTCCATTTTTGTGTTATTATCACATATTCTCTTCTTATATATTTAAATGAATAATCATTCATTGGTGTTGGGTTGGCTTTGTATATTGCCAAAAAATACACCAGTTATTCTATAGAACAGGTGGCCTTGAGGATAGAGTCACAGAATATCTGGGCCTCTTCAGGTTTGTTCTGCACTTTGAGGGCTACTCTACTGAACTGGAATATTTTTTATGCCCTTTCAGTGAACCTTTCTTCCTCCCTCTCTGTCAGATTTGCTTTGATAAGTGGCCCTGACAAAATTAGCTTTCAAATTTTCCATGTCTTAGCTTTGACTGACATAACCTTTTTAATTTTCTTTTGGCTCTAATTGTCCAACTGGTGCTTGATGAATACAACCAATCACAACTTTGGTCTATATCTGCTAACATGTAGCTCACCACTTGTTCTAAATTCTAATTTACACTATGACCTATTGGCTGTGAGTCAGCCTTTAAGTTTTTAAGACTGGCATTTGTTGGACCCAATTCTGATGGCTTATTAACTTAGAAATGACATTAAAATCTGCATTTCCCACTCTCTCCATAGGATGCCTATGTGGCATGAAAAATTGGATAAAAATTTTCATGAATGTTAAGAACATTAATAATAGCATAGCACAACAATAAAATTTCTAAAAATACATTGTTCCAGTGCTTCAAAGCTTTAACCAATCATAAATTATAGGAATAACCTAAAAAAACTCCAAACATAAATAATGCAATATGACAAAAGGGATCACTAGCCTGTAATTATTAGGAATCTCTTGTGTGTTCAGAAGAGCCTCCAGAACAGGCAACCATTAGCAGCAGGAAATATAGAAAATGTTCTTGTTTCCTTTTTGATAAGACATGCTTATTTAATGACTGCTCTTAGTTTTAACTAAGAAAGGAAAGCTTTCAATACACAGAATATCTGAAGATAATGTATATGTACAAGAGCTAATTCCCAGATTTTATTTTCACCCTCTGCTCTGGTGAGACCCCACCTGGAACGCTCCATCCAGCCTGCAGGCCCCAACACAGGAAGGACATGGACCTGTTGGAGAGAGTCCAGAGGAGGAACACCAAGATGATCAGAGGGATGGAGCACCTCTCCTGTGAGGAAAGGCTGAGAGAATTGGGGTGAGCCTGGAGAAAAAAAGGCTTTGGGGTGACATAAGCACCTGAAGGGGGCCTACAAGAAAGATGGAGAGCATGTGGTGACAGGACCAGAGGAAATGGATTTAAACTAAAAGAGAGTAGGTTTAGATTTGATATTTAGAAGAAGTTCTTTACTGCGAGAGTAGTAAAGCACTGGTACAGGTTTACCAGACAAGCGGTGAATGTCCCAACCCTGGAAGTTTTCAAGCTGGATGGAGATCTGAGCAACGTGGTCTAGTGGGACCTTTCCAACCCAGGCCATTCTACGGCAAGTTGAACAAATTATCAGCAACCCACCGTATGATACTGCCCTTTTATCAAAACACATGCAGGAACCCCTGGGAAAGGCCACAAGAGCACTGCATTAGGTGTAACACTGCATTAGGTGCAGCACCCCCCAAGTCAGAGCCCTGTGCAGGCAGGGATGCGCGGGCACGCAGCCGCGAGCGCTCAGGGCAGCGATCGCCATCTCCCGGCTCCGAGCGCGCCCATGCTGCTGCACCACGGAATGCTGGCTCCTAACCAGAGGCCACACACACAAGAATGAGCAGTTTGTTGTTCCCCACATCACAGGGAAAGTCTCACACCCACGGGAAATAAACTCGTGAAACAGCAGCAATTTAAAAAGAGGTTACAGAATGAATTAAAACATGGGAGCAGCAAGCCAAGAAATATGATGAGAGACATACTACAGATATTCAGAATGGATTGGTCAGTTTGTCCTTAAATAATACAAATGAGCTACTAGGAAACCATTAATAGGAAAAACAAAGGAGTGGAAATACAGAAAAACCTGTGCTGTTCAGAATACTACTTGTAAATTTACAACAGTGAGAGAAGGAGGAAGTGAGAGAAAAGGAATAGCTGTTTCTTTTTACTCAAGCTATTTGCAATGTGAGTTTTTCATTGTAAGTACTTCAGAACCAAGGCTTGAAGTGTTCACACGTAAACTGTTCACATATACTCTTTAATATAACACATCCTTGGATAGAAAGCCCTAAGTGCTAAAACCCCAAATTTCAATAAGCAGTCACTAACCAAAAAAAGTGAAAACACAGGCAGAATTCTTCTACATCTGTGGAAAAATTATGGGCAGAAAAATTAAAAACTCAGCTCAACTGAATGCACTGTGAAGACAGCAAAGATAATGAAATTAATTTTCTTATTAGTGAGGATACTGAACTGTTGCCAAAAATGTCAGGAATCTTAATACACGATTCTCATTACTGCAACCCACACTAGAAACGAAGAGTTGAAACAATGCCACACAATAAGGGCAGCAGGGAAGTTGGCTTCTAAATTTGAGACTACTATTAAAATAAATGTTCAGTTTTCCTTGGAAGTGTATTTATTAGAGTGCTGTGAAACAGAAAACTGTGTAGATATTAACAGAAAATTAGTATATGCGTACCTGTATGTAAATAGGAAGAACGCCATCTACTGGTATATAAAAATATACACCACTGTTTCTAAGTTAGCAAACAGCTATCATCATAGGCAACAATGTTGTCATTACTATGTTCTACAAACAAGTGTCCAGTTTCGAACTTTGCCTGACATATTCAGCATACAGTACTTTAGCAAATACATGTAAGCCATGTATTACATATATATCCTACAACATAAGCTTCTACCCATAAAACACACTAAGAAGCAAATACAATTGTCTTGTGTTAAGGTCTTAGGATTTTACTGCAGCCTACAAGTATTAAAAAGGGGCTTGTAAGAAAGATGGGGATAGATATGGCCATGCATAAGATACAGATTTGCAAAAGAAAAGCTACATTGGAAATAAATTCCAAAGACATAAACAACTCATAGCCATAGCTCATAAACTGGGAGCACAGAAGAAGGTGTGGCCAAGTTAATAAAAAGGAAACCTGCTTCAAAAAAGCTTTCACTTGCAGCAATGTGATTTCAAGAGGAATGTGCAGTAAAAGGAAGCTGTTCTAGCCACATCACAGAGAAGTCTATCCTAAAACCATACGTACTTCACAGCTTCAAAAATCTCTGCTCAGAGAAGGCCAGCTGGAGAAACGAAATAACTTTCCTAGAGACTGGTTTCACCAGGTCATGATCGTTTATATTAGTGAGACATCTGTGGCAGCATGTATCTTGGCTTCCTGTGCTTTGCTTGGCTTTACAAAAGACTTGTGTAATGTGGATTCCAATGGATTCCAACACTAAGGCTCAGAGTCATAAACAAAACAAAAAATATCTACCATTTTAAGTAGCATCTAATTATAAAAACGGTCTACAACACACACTTTATTTAAACATCATTTAATTTCTTTTCATATTTTATTCTTTTAAGAACTTACCAACCTGCACACTCTTAGTTTCAGAAATGTAGTAATAATATATTTCAAGTGGGTAACTACCCTTCTTGCCATTAATAACAACACAGTTTCTATATGACAATGGCAGAAAGTTAACAAGTAAGCCAGCATTAAATACACTCAACATTAAATACATTTTTTGCAACTTTGAAAATGCAATTTAATAGCTAAAAACAAAAGTCTTGAGATCAGCCCTGCTATCAATGATCTTAGCTAAAGATGCACTGAATGGCCCCAGTATCCCTCAGGAACTCACGCCTGCCACCAACAAAAAAGCAAGGTGTAATGCCACAGTTAATGTACATAGCTATTAAAGCAACGTAAATAAAAGATTCAACAATAACTTGACCAAATAATGTAATTTTCTAATCAAATAGGACTTTGGATTTTGTTTGTTTTTTAAAATATAAATCATTATCACAGATGGCAAAAGAAAACCCTCAAGAGTAGCAAAACATTTAGTTTAGGTTCTTCTGTAAAAACAAGCATGATAGTCCTTATCATACTACAATTGCTGGTGACTAGAATGACAGTGATGATCAGGAAAGGGAAATAAAACCACTTTCTTCAAAAAGTTTTGTGATGACACCCACTGGGCAGTAAAAAACTGAGAAGAAATTCTACTAACTCTAGAAAACAATTTAATAATACCCTTTCTTTTAATCCCAACTGCTGTATTCTCATGAGGTGCTGCATTCACCTTATACAACCAGGTAAGTGCTGAATGATAAAAATAGCGAGTAAGATATGTTTGTGTTTTGAATTCCTCCATGCCCTCTTTCCCTAACTTTTAGGTTAACTCTTGACCCATCAAGTCACAGTGGCTATTACAGGTGATTGAAACACACAGTAGGTGGAAAAATTTCTGCATATTACAGGGCAGTTTGAATCAAATACTTTACATGTTAGTTTCAATACAAGACAAAAGCAGCAGCCCCATCTCCATCCATCTCCAACTGTTTGTTCCTGCTTACCTGATACTTTTTCCTATATCAGCATCAATTCAGTTACATGAATCAGATGAGTCAGACATTGTAGATTAAAACAATTGAAGTTTTTTTTTCTGTCTGTAGTAGACTGGGTACAACTCTCCCTCACCACTGAGCATCACTAATGCACGTTATCAACATGCATCATTAATGCATATGTATATGCTATGCTACTAAAAAGCAAAATGAACAAATTTTGCTCTGTTTAGCAACTAACTGCATACCACTGTGCCTCTCCTATTTCATTACAAAGAGTACAACGAATCAGCAAGACTACATTTGGAAAGGCAGAGGGGTTTTTTGTGTGATTTTACTTTGGTATTCAAGCATTGCCACACTTTGAATTAAAAGTATACTAACCTCAATAAAAGCCTCCTGCAAAACATTAAAGACAGGAAAAAAATAAGGGTGATTTTACTCAGCATTATATTGTTCAAATTTTCATGGTGAGAGGTACAGCCCACTAAACAGGTATATACAGGCACCCAAGGCCACCTAAAAGACTGTGAGAACGTATTTCTAAGACTACTGCTTTTATACCAACAATAGCTGTTTACTAACAACACAAATGTGCATTGTCATCATCATCAATTATTTTATAATAATTTGTACAACCTAGTATTACATGCATACCTAGATAATATGACACACAAAATAAACTAGTAAGTAAGAAATTATCTACCTACAGAAATCTAGTAATCTATCTTCAGCTTTAGCAGAGCTGTACATAAATATTGATTAGGCTGCTACATTCTCACAAGCTGTGAGGACTAAAAGATTTTTAAAAATTCCCTTTATATTTTCTACCACATTTTTACATGGAACCATGGAAAAACGAAGGACACAACAGAACTGCACCCTCAAATTAGTCAGCCATGTAAAATATTAAGCATCAATATGCTGCAAGCCATTTACATGCTGATGTGCTTTATTAATTCAGTGTGGAAATACGAAAAATTTGAACAGATGTGCCATGCAAAACTCTAATTTTGGGACTAAAGTTAGATATTCATTATTCATTAAGTCACTAAATACAAATCCACACACAAGCACTGCCTCTTCCCTCTCTGACTGTCTTTGAAAAAAGTTCAGATACAATTAAATTCTTCATAGGCAGGAGATTAAACAAAACCCAAAAAGAATAAAAATTATGGAACAAATATAAGTTGCTTTCTAAACAAACCATGACATTTTTCCAGGTTATGTATTTTATCCTAATTGAAAGCTTCTTTATTTTTAATAGCAACACTTGCTTTCCTTTCTGCTCCTTATTCAAGGATACTAGACCTGGTGAATCTAGGAAGAACATCAAAACTATCAAACATAAAATACCTCATCCTTTTAAGATTTAAAATGAGACTAACACTGACTCTGTTTTAATTAGAATCATATATTCTTCAACACAATATGTATGCAAATTGTGTTTGGAGCAGTTTCTTGAATGACCGAATGACAGTGTATCTATGCTATAGATGTAGAACCTTTAAATCATCAATTTAATTCAAAGCAGCCCAGGGAAGGATCCATTCACTTACCCGTATCCAGCTGTTGGCCTTCAGTTCCACAGCATTCTGTGGTTCGCTGCTGTACAGACAGCATAAGCACCACATCAGAGTCTTCTGGCTTTCATCTGCAGGGAAAAAAGCAAATAAAGATACACTTAGAGGGAAAAGAAAAACCCAAACAAAACACAGACAGAATTACACACAACAACCCCTATTCATCCACAGAACTGAGGCCCTAAATATCAGCCTCAACTCATGCTGCTTCTATTCTACCAGATTCATACCACACACTTAACTTTAATCACTATATACTTCTTGTGTAATCATTTCCTTCAACAGCAGTTTAAATGGTACCAAAGTGTTCAGAATCTATACAACAGTTAGATGATCTTAAGAAATTTGCAGGACCTAGTAATTCACTCACATAAATAATACCTGAAGCTACCTTCAAGGAACTTTCAACACAGTAAATAATATCATTAATAAGAGACAATACTCTAGAGTAGTAAAAATGTTTATTACATTGTGTCTAAAGCTTGCACAACTCAAGCATGCTCAGTTACAAAAAACTAAAGTTTGTGAAGTATGAAATCATTCATAACTAGAATATAAATTACCAAGTTCTCTGTAAAAATAGAGAAAGAGTCTCCATGCCTCAGGAATATGACATTTCTGCCGATAGCAGAATAGCTAAATGATAATGCAAAAAAATCCTATTCCAATTTTCTGTTAAGGACCAGATTGGGTTTTACTTAATTCTAAGCCACTGTTTGAAATTAGCTCTCTTCTTTAAGAATCTACTACAAAACGAGCACAACTCTCACTGCTCAGATGAACAGATATTATAGAGGAGCTGATTATCTGAAGTAAGCAGCGGAAGAGACATTTAGCTCATGATTATTTCCCACAACTTTGTTTTCAATAGGCTTTGGTGGCTTTTCCCTAATGTTCTTTGGCACATACTAAGATGTTCTACAGTGGATTTAATGCCAGAACAAAATTGTGTGTGATTGAAATGAAAATTCTGAAAACCAGATGTAGTTCAGATATAATGTTCACTTAGTAAGCAGTAAGCTTCTTGTTAAAAATAATACAAATAAGTGATACTATCAGTTTTAGACATTATGTTATGAGACAATTTGATTATCAAGCTGAACAAGTAAATTCTTTTGTTTTCTGTGTATTTGTTATCCAGGATGCAATAAACAGTATTATTTAGAAGTGTTTTGTTGAGAAAGCCCGAGGAAAAAATAAAAGGTCCATTAAGTAATGCCTGTATTTTCACCAGGTGACCAAAGACGTTAACACTGATTTAAACCAGTATTCCTCAATAAATGTCCAACAAACCTGGAGGCCATTACTGACATTACCTCCCACTGACTAACATCTCTGCAATAGAAATGGTTTCCCAAGCACACACTTTTAACCCACCACAGTTCGGGGTGCTCTGCCTTTGTGTGTTTGGGGACTTGTTTCAATATGGATTTTTACAAGGCTAATAATTTCCTGTGTTTTGTAATTCTGCAGTTAAAGGATGCATCTTGCATGCTGCTCAGCAGAAGTTCTTAAATCCCAATTATACCCAACTGGCATTCAGACATCAGCACCAACAGACAGACAACTATCTTCTTCAAAAGCACCTTCATCTAAACTCTACTATGACATTATCTGTGAGGAAAAAATAATGAGTGGTTCATTTACTTAAATGACTAAATCACAGCAAATTCCTTATTGGAAAATAAAGATTTTAAACATTATTAATTACTAATACTAAATATTGCCTGATTGTGAAATCTGGCTTTTGACATACCCTTCAATTATATAAATTACACAGAAAAAGGGAAGAAGACATCAACTCCAAACCTCTTATCTCAAACAACATATACATAGTTAAAGTATTTCTTCTTTTGACTCATACAGTTTATAGTATATGTCTACAATATGTCACTAAGTAACTTTATTTAAATTTTGGGTTTCTTTTAACTTAAAAAATTAAGAAAATATGTGAAGAAAATACATGTAACTGCTTGAATAGATTTCTGGATGAGAAGATTTTTTGTTACATATGATGACTTGCTGCATACTATAAAATACTTTGCATGTATTGCTCCAATATGCAAAATGCCAATCAGTATGATGAAAGCTAAAATGATGAAAACAAAGCCTAGATAAACTGAGCTGGTACACTTTTCTAGCATAATAAATTTACATAGATTAACACAGATAGATTCAAACTTCATCCCCAGTGAAACCAACCTATGCTGGTCTCATAGATAAGTCAAAAGTTTCCAAAAAAATAAGGAACTGGTACAATTTCAGATTTTTCTAGTTCAAAAAATTACTTTTTGACCAAAACTGAGGTAGCCTCCCATAGATCTGTGAAAAAAAGAGCCCATAGTCTTGCTGATATACCCCATGACACACTCTGAGGGAAACTCTTGGTTCACTGTTTTCACAGCTGCCCTGGAACAGGGGATGAAAGATGGGAAGATTAGCCCAGATCTTAAAATAATTACAGCAGCTGCAAAATATAATCCTATCAAAAGACCAAACACAGAGCCATCGAAAACCTAGTGGTGGATTTTTTCCTCCCACTTTTCTAGCAACTGTGATCTCAATGAAAAACCTATCATCATGATGAACACTGAAAAGCATTATCAGGATACAAACAAAGGCATTTGATCTTATTATGGCATGAAAGGTTGACTAATACCCAAACAACCAATTAATGCATCCACAGAAATAAAATTAAAAACTCAAAGCTGGATACTCCAGCTCAAAAAAGGTTATCTGCCACCTATCTACAGGACTCCTTTAAGGAGGTTAATGTTGTATTCCAACAAAGAGAATAAAAAATTTCTGTAGGAAATTTTAGACTGCTTGCAAGCTGCTTTGGGAAAAAAAATGAAAAAAAGAAAAGCAAAACACCAACCAAAAAAGGGAAAAGAAGCCTAAAGAAATAAACAAACAAACAAACAAAAGATCTGAAACACCTCCAACCAAACAACCAGTCAAAAGTCCAAAGCTTTATGATAATTTTGTACTTCTTTCTCACCAATCTCACAACGAAAAAAAACTATAAAAAAACCAGACAAAGAACCAAAAGGTATGTTTTTCTCATAACACAAGGTAGTCTCAATCATCCCAAGCACATTCAGTTTATAAATACCCTGCGGCCAGACAGAAAAAAGAAAACTCTAATCTTACAGCCAGAAATATTATTTTCAGAGTTCATTGTAAAATTTTATTGAAACACATCACAAAATGTGGATTAGCTAAAACTGAACTTTCTGTTGAAATTAGTCCATTCCCAAGTTTGCCTGCTCACACACATTTACTGACATAGAGAGCCACCAAGAAACCTCCCAGCATTTATAGTATTAGTTCGGGGTTCGAGGCAGATCAGCTTACAACTCAAACCAGGAGGGTTCTACTGAGAAGATAATCACACAGCCCACAAAAAAACCAACCAAAACCAAGCAAACAAACAAAAAAAACAAACAACCCCCCCCCCGCAAAAAAAAACAAACAAGCAAACAAACAAAAAAAACCCCCACACACAAAAAAAAAACCCAAACAGAAAAAACACCACCACTGGAATTCCTAACCAAAACTGAATTCCTCCTGTATCCCTTGTGGTTCAGGACCGCAAGTACAGTCATGAGATTTTCTTCAGTCATGCTTCCCTCACATTAGCATTCTAAATAAGGCTAACTTGGTCACCTCCTCCTCAGGAGTGTTTATGAGGAGATTATTTTCCCTCAGAGACTATGCTTCCTGCACTGAGTGGCCAGCCATGTCAGCCTCCAGCACTAACAGACATTCATCTAAGGCGATAGGTATTGTGGTTTGGACATGATGCAAAAGTATAATGTTTTTCCTGCTCCATTTTTTAGTATGAAACACTGAATTGAACAAAATTAGTTCCTTCTTCTGTGAGGGTGGCCTGTCTCGACACATGCCTGAATGAGCTATTTATCCGAATGAGAAATTATATGAAACCCACTTGAGAGTCAGCATCTGCTATAGCCAGCACTATCTTAAAGAATATCTTCAGAACCAGTGCCAAACAAAATGAAAAACTGCTGAATCTAAAATGCCACCAATCCAAAGAGTGCTCAGGTGGCCCTAAGAAGAGGAAGTGGTGGGAATGTATAAGCAGACATCTTCAGGTCTATCGATGTCAGAAAATCTTTAAGCATTAAAGTGAAGGATTCCATATTCAGCAAGCAAAGCTCTCTGGTTTGCTTGCCACTTGGAGACAAAAAAAACCAAACTGTAGCAAGACTTCATCGTCAAGCAAACTTCCGAAGTAATGACCAAACTGCAGAAGTACAAATTGCAGCTTCAGAAAATGCTGAAGGAACACAAAAAAGAGGAAAGAAGTAGAGGAAACCAAGAATGTACTGCTGGGATTTTTGTGAAAAGGAGCCAAAAGCAGACAGAGATGGCTTTCAACTCTGATGAGAAATATAAGTGAAGCTACTTTCTATAACACAATATACTGTCAGCTCAGAAAAACTTACTGTCTGAAGACTTGCATATTCCAAACAAAAACTTAGAAGCAAAGCATGTCAACATTAATGGTTACCAACACACTCAAAACCTATGATTAGATGTGAAACCTCTCCATAGTAAAAATAAATCTCTAAGTATGAAAAGGCTTTACAAAAAGCACACATTTGTTGCTCTGCAGAAGTGGTCTATGTCTAAACCTATGTTTCCTTCCCAAATTTTGCTTTCAGAGGTGCAATGCTGACATTACACACATCTACGATGCGTTTTACAGACAAGTTCATTTTGCCTGTGCTTGGAGCTGTCTAGAAAACAAAGCCAAAACAGAAGATGTATGCTGTGCTTGACTTAAAAAACCCTTCTAGCTGAAAAAAAATTGCCCTTTTCTCTATTTCCCCAAAAAGAAGCAAAAGCAGAAGAGACAATGTTGTTTAATTTTTTTTTCTTTACCTTTTTTTATCTGTAGTTGTAATAAGAACAAAAGACTGACAAAAAGTTATTTTAAGGGGCTCACAGGGAAGCTCAGAATCAGTTTTCTGCTTAAATGAGATCCCAAGTAATTGATCAAAAATTTAACATCTCAGTTCCTGAAAAATGCATCAGAACTGTTGATGACATAGCACAAGGAGTGCCTCCTCCCTCCAAACAGTTTTCCTATGCCAAATTTATTTTCTCTTCTATATTCTCAACCACACACATATTCACCACCAGTAAGAGCATTTTGTTTTTCCATATGCCTTTTTCCTATGTTACTACTTTACTGTTTTAATTTAATGTGCATTGTCACTAGTTAAGGACAGAGAGACGGGGAAAATACATCCTAAGGACTCAATGAAAACAAAGACAATCATAACACAGACTAATTACAAAACACACATATCAGATAAGTTATTTCTTCTGTCTTAGCATACATGTATATTCTGATACACATGGAAGGAAACTTCCGTTGTAAGAATCTGAAGCACTAGATTTTGTACATTTTGAGACTCCAACAAAATGTAATCAATACAACAAAAAATGAGAATGGAAATCGTGATGCACATAAACACTCACTGGGTTTAAAACTTACTGGTCCCAAGCCAAGATTCCATGAAATTAATTAGATCCAAAAGTGAATTTAACATTTCTGAAGCCCATATATTTAAAGCACCATGGATAGCCTTTTCATCTCAAAAGTTTACTTCAGTAAAAAAGAATGCTGTGTTTTTTTGGAAAAAAAATCATAGTATATAACAACTCATATTTTCCCAATTTCTACAAAATAAAGTTATGGAATTGCTGCAGAAATATCTCAACACATTCTTACCATATCCTATAACAAAAGGATTCCAACAGAGCCTTCCTAGAAGCTGTCCAATTAAAGGGAACTGCTGGATTGCTACAGTGGGACCCTGCTAAAACACAAACAAAAAGATAATAAATATACTGCACATCAAAAGTAGGTTAAGAGAACTGTTAATGATACTCACTGCTGCAAATTACAATCCAAATTATTATACTGTGAAATGCTCTGAAAGCAAAACACATGCAGGTATGTAGATTTTCCATAATATCATCATTCAAGTAAGTTAAAACTTAGGTAATTTTCTTACCTAATACTTAACTATGTTAGAAAATTGTTCATTTGCCTCATACCCAGCAGATCAATATTAGTAACCAGCAAGTATACAATGTCATTGCATTAAAAGCCTAATTCACACACATTTTTGTTGGTCGTCATTGTTATAATACACTCACAGTTTCTGAAGAGATTAATATCTACTGTGGCATAAACTTACTTCGTTACTTTTGTTTACTTTCTTTAAGTTAACTTCTTTAATAATCAGCCAGTAACAAACTGACATTTAACTTCTAACCAAATAGAAAGACGTTTCACTGTAAAATAATAGACAAAGTAGTTTATATACAATTCCTGTGCAGTCAGTCTTATTTTTCCATTTTTGTAGCTTTACTATCTAATAAATGAAGGCATTGAAAAATAGTGCTGCACTGAGATAACATACAAGTAGCAAGGATGATGAGCATCTCCTGCTATTACAATAAATTCCTTACATTGTCTCATGTTTGGGGCTATACCAAGACTTTCTGGGGCCATATTCACACAGTCCATTTCAGGCCATGCCTCAGATTACGTGAAGTAGCAATGTTCTTTTTCCCCCTTAAGGAAAAAGAAATGCAAATATGGGAAGAAACTCCACTCCCCCAAAACCTTTTACTTAAAATTTAACATTTAAAGTCAGTTCAGAAACAAACCTCCCTCTGCAGTCTATAGATAAGAATATTTTAAAAAAAGAACTTCCAGAAGAAGCAAGCCTTATGCCATAATGCAGTACTTCTAAGGCTAATTATACTGAATATATACACTGAAAAAGTGATGCTCAGAGAAACATACTAGCAACTAAACATTAACAACTACTTTTACTCAAGAGTGCAGACAATAATTAAATCAATAAACAGAACAGGCAGCAGCTTATGCCAGTGATCGGACCATGCTGCTAGAATTCACTGTGTGTGCCATAACAAACACTGGGGTTAACATGTCAGCAGACCCCCTAAGATTTAAAGGATCAGTCACAGTTTTGCATGTTAAGGCCTTTAAATCATCCAATTTATGACCTGACAACCAGAATCACATTCTTCTTTACTTAAAGAGTTTTTTTAAGAGGCTAGAGCGTTGGCTGGGAAACTTCACATGACATCAACTGATCAAGCAGAAAAAGCCCCTTTCACAATAAATCAGGGAAACAAGAAGCACACTCCTGTTTGCATTACCTGTGACTATTTCCCCAGTTTGCCCCCCTGATCCAGTATTACCTTAGGTCAACAAGATAAACCTTTTTGCTACTGTTACCTTCTAGTTTTGTCAAAACATGGTGCAGGTTGTTTTGGAGGACCTCTTCAAAACAGGTCACTATTCCTTCTAAAGCCACTTACCAAATGTTTTATTGTTTCATAAAGCTGATGTAGAAATTCCTGGAGTTGAGGCAAGTGAAGGCACACATCTTTCTGTGATTTCAAAGTAGTGGCTTGACCCCACTCAACAGCTTTATCCAACCAATACTCAAAGTTCAGTTTGGGCATTGTAGTGTCCTGAGCCATTCCACAATCCTGAAAAAAAGATTTTAACTCCACATCAGGCAGCACTGAACACTGGCTTCAAAACAAGAACGAATATACAAAGAGAGGATTTCTACCACCTTTTTTGTGTGCACACAAGAATGGGGTGTAGGGAGTGTCTGTTTACATCTCATAAGGCTGGTAACTTTATCTGCAATATTCAGAAGTTAAACTAATAATCCCATCATGACGAAGTAGCAAAAGGGGCACAGTAATCAGTAAATTATTTTAGAATAAATTTAACATGCAGATGTGTTTCAGGCTTTTCTTATCCAATTTTGTCATCTTCAATATTTCACTCAGAATTTTAGAATAATTTGAGCATGCATTTGTTTCAAATGCTATGCATGATGAAAAATTAAAAATACTTGTTCCAAGATAAATGAAAGTATTATAATTAGGCTCAATCAAAACAAAAGGTACTAGAAGACCTTCAATCATTGTAATTTCTGTATTTGAAATTGTTCATTAGCTTTATGTGAAAAAAAGAGTATTCTCCTCAATAGAAATGAATAAATTTAGTATTTTAGGTCTGTATCTCCTTGTATACTATAAAGTAAGGGGGAAAAAATATAGCCCGTTTGCAGCTGTACATATAACCCAGTTCTGAATGGAACCTGTAATATAAATTATCTATATCCTATGGCACGCTTCACTCTAAAAAACTGGTCCTTGTGGGATAAGCACTATCATGAAGACAGGACATAAAAATCTAACCAAACTGCATCAGTAAAAGATAACAAAAAACAGCATACAATTTTTTTCTAATTTACTATTATATTTTTCTTTGACAGAAGGACAGAGAATAGCACAGCAGGTAGTATAACAACCTTGAAATCTCTCTGAAATAAATGCCTCATAGGTTGGTAGCCAAACCATAGGCTGCTCTTGCAGCCTTTAAATCATTGCTCTTTCTGCCAAAACTGTAAAGACAACTGTCAATTAACAGAATGTGCTGGCAATTTTCAGAAATGAATTGTTGCACACTTGGAGACAAATTCAGACACTCATAGATGCTACAGAAATGAATGAATATGCATCTTTGCAAGCTATAAACCAAAGAACAAACGAACCTCCATAGCAGTCCTGCAAACCAAGCTTGCTTTATACAGCTAACCCTTACAAACACAGGATTTGTATAGCATGATAATCTCACCCAGACAAAAATTTGAAGATAATTAATAAGCTTGTTTAATTACTATGAGAAATAAATAAATAAATACATAAATACATAAGCCCTAGTGAATCACAACTATCATTTGAGTTTGGATCCTGTCCAGAAAAAATAAAGAAAAAAAGAAAAAGTGAAAAATAAAATTGAGGTTAAGCTGTTGGATTGCTAGTGTACAATATGTATTTGCCCCAAACTTGTTCAAAGACAAGTAAGCAAAGCCACTTCTCTTGTGTTCTTTACTATGCTCCCATTTTTATCTGCCACTGCTGCTGTCAGCAGAGCTCTTAAGGGATCTGTGCAGTAGCAAGATGTTACTGATCTTCTCTGTAGAAGTCTGAAATCCCAGCTCTCCAATAAGAAAGGTGTTTTGTCTCCCTGGTTAATACAGCTAAATAAATGGGATTGCACTTTTTTTTTTTTTAAGTACTGCAAGTATTAAAAAAAAAACCAAAACAACAGTACAAATCATAAGTGAAAGAAAATCTTAGAAGTGTATCTCCTCTTTATGCTGATAACTGCAAGTGTGAATTTTTTACTGTTTCTGATAGCTAACTCCTTTAAAATATCTGAATATTTTGGAGATGAGAAAAGTATTCTCCCATCAACAGACTTGCAATAATCACACACAAGACAAAGCAGCTCTATGTTCGGTGCTATTCAAAACCCTCACCTTGTTGCATGGAAGCACAAACGAAGGACCTGGACCAAAAAACCTCCAGCTATACAATCTAGGGTTCAGAACCCATCCTCAGAAGGATCAATCCTGGCCTTGATCCTTTTGCATTATTTTCTCATGAAAATGAAATACCGCACTGTTTCTAAAGCAGAGTTCAGAAATTTTAGCTGCAGTTTAATGCTCAATTCATGGATATATTTATTGAAAAAAATTAGAGTAGACAGTTCTATTTGCATTTCCAAAGTGGATTAAAGGACAAATATATGTGCTTTTCTGTGCAATTAATTTTCTGCAACTGCTAAAAATCCTAATATATCAGCAATAAGGAACAAATTATGCCTATCATTAAGAGAAGATGTAATCTTCAGTACACTTCTATATCTTTGAATAACCATTTAAAGTGACATGCAAAGATCTTTGCATTTTTTGGGGCAAGTGGGAGGAAGAAGGGTTGTGCACTTCTGTAAAGCTTTGGACATGAACTACTCTTGTAGATTCAATGGTAGCAGAATCCCTTACAGGAACTATTACACAGCCACAGAATCCTCTGAGTTGGAAGGGACACATCAGGATCACCACATCCAACTTTTAAGGGAATGGTCTATGTGAGAATGGAACCCACGACCTCGGAATTGTTAGTACCATATTCCAATCCACTGAACTCATCTCAGGGTTGAATTCAGATTTTCAAGAATTATAATTGCCAAAAATGCTAAAGGCATTTCTGGTCTCTGTTTTGGAATACTACCAATTCACCTCTTTTATAAAATTATGCTGAGATCAACAGAAGAACACAAAAAAGTGGCATTTCTAGGAATTGCTACACTATTCCTATGGGCCACTGGCCCTTGTTTAGCATTTACTATGCGCTTCAATTTATCCTGGATCAAGAATGTGATTAATTTAATACACATTAAGATTTTCAGCATCTCAACACCACATATTCCACACTACTTCCAACAGTGTTCTGTTTTCAATAGCATGACTTTTAAGCTGTACTTGTTTTCACTGGAAGTTTCCAATTAGTTATTTTATTGATTGCTTACTTCAACTATAGCATCTAGTCCTGAAAAGAGCAATTTTATTAATATAGCTTACTCTTGTCTTCACCCCAACATTACTGGAAAACACACAGAAAAGGTACTCTGTATATATAAATACTGTGAATGTATAAATAACCCGATGAAAAAGGAAACATACCAGAGACACAGATTTCATCTCAAAAAACCATCACAGGGTACAGAATATGGTTTATTAGAGAAATAGAAAACTATTAGGTAATCAAAGGTAATTTAAATGTTCAGGTTCCAGTATCGTATAGAACATATTGGAAGAGCTACAGGAAACACAGACAATAAATACTTGATTAATAATTTGACTTACAATACTAACAAGTATATTCCTATAGTCTCTTTTGGATTAATTTCCATTCTTTTCAGTTAGTAAGGACTCATTTTAGCTGCCAAAAATCAAAAACTTATTCTCATTTTGACTGGGTTCTCCACAACATGGCAAATTCAGAAGCCAGATTTATTGTGAATCACCTTATAGTATCTTTTACTTCTAGAAAGAAGTCGTTAGTCCTCTTCTCTGGGAACACCCAGGCAAACCTTCTTGGCCTCATGCTTTCAAGCACACGGAACCTTGGGGAGCTCTGGTATGAGGGTACTCATCATACCTTTCAGAAGTTAATGGCAGCATTTCTAACAAGGAATTTTATTCTGTCAAGTGAGCTCTCTGGATAAGGTCTGAAACATACCACTTTAGTCACTAACTTTTGCTACCAGATCTTGAGGCAAAGCCCCCAGATCTTGCTTTAGTAGGTTCACAAAAATTACAATTAAACTTTCATTAATTTATTTCCATTTAATCTTGTAAATTCAGCTGGTAAATTTAAATTAAGCCTTTTAAGTAGAAGGATCTTTGAGGTACTGCTAAGGTACAATATTTCCTTATGTCACAGTGTTCCAAATAAACATGACTAAAACTAGTACTCAAGGTATAAGCTCTCACTTTGCCTTCAATCAATGATAAGTACCTCCATGCTCCAAATTAAAAATACTCTTATGATGACAGGGCCCAAGGGCCCACAGCACAAAAACTCACCATTAAGGTAACAAAACATATAAATATACACTCCAAATTCCACACTATTTTTAAGGGGTTTTAATACTTACAGAAGCAGTATGACAGTCCTTTTGTGCGTATTTATTACTCTAACAGATATTAGGAGACTAATATTACCAATTAGGAGCACTTCAGTATATTATATAATCAAAAGATACCATCATGTGACTCCTTAATCACCCTAAACTTGATTGTGATACAGCACCATTGATACAGTAATATAACAAAAGAGTATTCACTTTTTCAGTTTGTCAAAGATTATTATAATCATGTCACAAATTTACTACCTAATGGATATTCTGAGGTTATGCCAAGAGGAAAAAAAAAGTAGCAATTATCCTGAACATTATTACTGCTTTCTCATTTATTAATTCTCTACATAAAATATGTATTTCTTTAAATATGTATTTTCTTTAAAATATGTATTTATTTACCTTGTTCTCAAGTATATTTTTCATCTTCACCTTGACAGAAGAAAATTCAATATATACTTAGATAGGAGGTAAGAGCAAACACAACTTATTTCCTACTGTAAAGACAGTCTGTTACCAGCCTCCCCAAAATAAATTTTAAAAATAGTTTATTAGGAAAAAAATCATAATTTTTAGAAACTTCAGAAAAGCCCAGGAGTAGTAAAGACTATGTGAAAATTTAAAACTATTATTAGTTTTAATTATGAAAATTAAGAACTATTACTATAAAAACTATTTATTCCTGGCATCTTATTTTCCAGTACACCTTGTTGAGAAATTAGCTTCACAGATAGGTTTATAGGTTGGTATTAAGTCTAATCTACACACACTGGCAGTCCAGAAGTCAAGAATAATCAAGAGAATAACTTCCATCTTCATTTTAGACTGGTATGTTTATAAGCAGTGTTGATTAGTCTTCTTTTTTTTTTTAGTAACTTTTCACATAAAAACAAGTTTGCCTATTTGTCTTTGTGCCTACATCTACAGATATTTTAGAGCAAGAAAAAACAACTATTATAGAAAACTGCCTGTCTACATGTGCACTTTGCAAATTAAAACAAATTGCATGCTACTATATCTTCCCCAGGAAATAAAATTAAAGGACACAGTTTTGCCAAAACAAAGGAATCAATATTGGCTAAGCAATCCATGAAATCTGGCAAACTTAACAGCTGTCAACCAGGTGGCTAACATTATTATTCAATGTTTAGACTAAAAATTCTCCTGGAGAAAGTAATTAACTCTTCTCTTTTGCTGCTCTATCTTTGTTTCTTCTATTCACTCTGATAATTAGTAATTTAACAGAGTTGCTTTCTGAATTACATTATCAGGTCTCACAGGAAAAAGCGCTCAGTTTTCATGTTTAAGCAATTGTGGCCTCTAGCACGGCTAATTTTGAGGCCAGCATATATATTAAACCTCTTGCACAGGTATCATCTGAGTATCATTGCAAACTGTAGAATTATATTTCCAGTTGCATTCTGTTGCTCTGCAGGTCTAGAGAAGACCTGATGCCCCGAGGAAGCAAACTTTGCTGGGATTCATGCAAGATCTCCCTTTCTCAGATACTCTGAAAACATTACATGTCCCTCTCCCCACAAAAGGACTGTGTGATCATGACAAAGCTCTGCTCTACCAGAGAGTGGCTGGGCACTGAACAGGATCCCCAGGGAAGTGGTAACAGCACCAGTCTGACAGAGTTCAAGAGCATTTGGACAATGCTCTCAGCACCTGTTGTGACTCTTGGGGTGTCCTGTGCAGGGCCAGGAGTTGGACTCGATGATCCTTATGGGTCCCTTCCAACTCAACATGTTCTGTGATTTCCATTAATCAGGTTTCGTGACCCCCAAAAATACAATTTATTTGCCTCACACAAAAATTAATTTTAAAACTTTCTGGTTCCAATAGATCATCTTGTAGGAGCAGATCTTCCCTCTAATTTACCCCATTTCAAGAGGCTTGAAAACAAAGAATAAAACCCTCTTTAATGGGAAAAGCAGAAATAGTATCTCAGTACATCCATCTAACTCTTACCTTCTGCCCACAGGAACAGTGAAAGCAGGAGTGATATCACTAAATTTTACATATGTTATTTGCTACCTTTCCATAATGAATCTTAACAGGGCAAGAAGGCAATCAACTGTACTTTCAAACACAAAATATGTAAGTACTAACCCACACAATGGATTTTTAGGAACAAACCGAAAAAAAAATCTGATCACAATCCACTGTAAGACACTCCTGGCAAGGAACACACCAAAGAAGTTACTAATACTCCAACATCACTAGTAATTTTTTTAAAAGTTAAATTTAAGAGGAGAAAACAGGCAATAAAGTAAGGTACCTTTACATCTCTGGCAGAAGACTCGGCAATTCAGCAAAATACCAAAACATACAATGTCCTAGTTCAGAAGAATTTCAATGTCAGCAGGAGCCAGAACAATATCCAGCAAGACCAACATAAAGCTATCTGTACCAGAACATAGGGAATCAGATGGATGTGCAAAATCTAAACTTGTTTCAAGCTATTAGGCAAATCCCAGATTTGATCAGTGCACACTGATGTTAAGCAGATCAACATCACCTCCTAGAACAAAACCCAGATTTGAAAAAAACAAGGGGCTGCTGGCTCACTCCTTAATTCCTTACTTGCTCTTCTGTATGTGGATTGCTTTGCTCTTATCAGTGATCTACCACAGAGGTAACAACAATACACCTCAAAATACAAAAGAAGCTAAAAATTTACATTCTGAAAGTGTGTGGCATGGTGAACAGAAGCACAAACAAGCACACACCTTCACACGTTTCTAGAAATGGAGAGAGGGAAGGGGGTGTGAAGCACATCTCCTTTCAATGAATTTCCTCAGTAAGGTTTATGTATTTTGTCTTTCAATCTAAATAGTACACCTTACAAGACTGTTTGGTAACACTCAGGTCACTGGAATGTAGCAGTCTCTCCTAATGCTTGAGGAATGAAATTTCTGGGGGGATATCTCTAATGAAAATTAACGTTCAAAGATCCTTGGATTTAGCTTCTTGGACAGG
This sequence comes from Melozone crissalis, assembly GCF_028551555.1. Classification (NCBI taxonomy): domain Eukaryota; kingdom Metazoa; phylum Chordata; class Aves; order Passeriformes; family Passerellidae; genus Melozone; species Melozone crissalis. The sequence continues at coordinate 35,508,347 of NW_026535783.1, read as the reverse complement.
GCCTTTTCATTCGGTCCAGGTAAATTTCAGCTCTATGACAACAATGGAAATAAAGACGACACATGGGAAATTGCAGCTAAAACAACTATGCAAAGAATAAAGGCAACTCTGGGAAGAGACACTAGTCTGACCTAGCCTTCAAACTACAGAAGGCAGAACTGTCTCAGGCATCTGGCAACATAAAAATATTTTTACAGCACTTTGCAGAAAGTCCAATTATTGGTAATACCACTTTAGCTTCACTAACAGTTACAGTAACATCACACACCAATTGTGTATGGGTCTCTGATAACAGCAGTCTAAACGCCACATAAGTTAGATCTTATTTTGCACCTTACAAGAAAAGGAACGAAATGCTGGTTGTGTTTACATCAATGGCAAAATTTTTGTTAGTCTCAATTAAGCCTAAATTTCACATTAAGCTTTAATGACAGTGAGAAACCCATCCACGTAAGAGCCTACCAAGTAACTACATTAGAAAAATTAAGCCTTTTAGCGGTAATGGTAAATTCTTGTTAGATTAAATCTGTTGCTTACCCGTTCTCCTATACCAAATCTGCCAGCTAATGCATCACTCCCTATCTTGTGGGTTACTGTTGCGGTGTGTCTTAAGCTTCTGGGTCCCTTTCCCAGGTGTGCCTATATGCCTCTCCCTTCCCCCTCACCCCCTTGCTTAGTGTGTTGTGTCAATCAGGCTCAACATTCCAGCGAGGTGTCCTGTGGTTGGTCAAGTTCAAAAGATGCCCCTATGCCCAGGGGTCATTGGCCAGTCTGGGTGTCGTCCCCCCCCTGAGACCCAGCCCCCCTCACCTGGTTGGGTGGCTCACCTGTACCTCCCCTCCCCCTGCCCCGGGAGATTAAAAGGTGATCAGGCCATGTGCTCGTTTATTCTGCTGGAGCTTCTGCTCCTGTTCAGACCTCTGTAACCATGGAATAAACTTCTGGACATTAAACCCTGCAGCGGAATCCTCTCCTTTTTCTCTTCACCATCGCCAGAAGCTCTCTCTCCTGAGGTAAATGGAGTTCCTGACAAGCCTGGACTTGCTCAGTGCCCAACTGCAATCTCCAGCAGCCAAGGTATCTCTGGGGTGATTTACACCACAGTTGCTGCCTTTGGCCCAGCAGCGAGGGTCAGACTGGCCCAGGCACCATCTAACTGATAATATTTGGATTCCTATTCCAATAACTGGCAGCACTGAGGGCTTCCAAATGGTTACCTAACAGTTATGTGGGTTATCTGGCTATAGAGTTTTCATTACCCAATTCTAGCAAACGAGCAATTTTTTTATCAATTAGAAATTCTACTTTTTCACTTAAAACTTTTACATGTGGTTACCACTGTCTCCCATAGCTTAAAACCAATATTAGATATTTATACTGTCATTTCAAACATCTGAAAGATTTTCTTCAACTTCTTCTCTACAGAGTAACACTTCAGAAAAAAAACCGACCTGGGGGTGCTGGCGGGCAGCAGCTCAGGGTGAGCCAGCAGTGTGTGCCCGGGCAGCCAGGAGGGCAAACCCCATCCCGGGGGGCAGCAGACACAGCATCACCAGCTGGGATTGGGATCATCCTGCTGGATTCGGCCCTGGTGCCCTCACCCTGAGTCCTGCGTGCAGGGCTGGGCCCCACGCTCTGAGAAGGGTGGGAAGGAGGTCCTGGAATGGTCCGGAGGGGACCTGGAGAGGGAGTGCTGGTCTGTTCCCAGGATTTCTTGGAATCCAGTAACAGGATATGTGCAAATGGTTCAAGCTTTATCATGGGATGTTCAGACTGGACACTGGGAAATCTTTCTTTACCAGGAGAGTGGTCAAACACTGGAAGAGGTCTCCTATAGATGTGGCTTTTGCTCCTCTGTTAAGTGCCTTAAAAAGAGGCATTTGGACAATGCATTTAATACCAAAGTTAACATTTGTTCTGTTGTGAATTGGTCAGGCAGTTTGACTACATGATTTTTGTCCCAAAAAACAGTCCATTCTATTCTGGTCTGAACATGCACCAAACCAAACCAATCACCCAAATTTCCCTCATCACAGAACCTCCTTTTCTATCAACTTGTATACTGTTTGAGTGGAATACAGAGAAACCTATTTCCTTAAAATTCATGTCCTCTGGGGAAAAAAACAAGTAAAGATTAATTCAAAGTTTCACCATGGAATTAGCAGCATTTTGTGCCAGTTACATCCTATGAGCTATCAGTGATGAGGATGTTGCATATACACCAATCCTTGGCACTTGCTTTTTTAGAAATTTAAGTTCCGCAATTAACAGATCTATTATAAAATAATTCCCCCATGTCCAAGCATGAACAGAAGCACATACATTAAACTGTACATAGCAAGATAGAACATTAATCCTCTCATCAGAGGAGTCACTTATGACCTGTAATATGGAAAAAAACATGTATTCCTTTGTATTAGTGTATCAAGGAATAGCATTTGCTTCCACCCATATGTACTAAAATTACAAGGAGGTCAACGGGAAAACCTAAAAATGTTCCTGCCAGAGCATAATCTTCCTCCAGCTAAGCTGTGGGAGTTGGGAGGGAAAGCAACAGGGACACAACCTGTTTACATGCAGAGAAGAATGACTACTCACCTTTCTTCCTTCAATTAAATAATGAATGAACATAAGGGGCTTTATAATTCCAACAATGCTTCTATGATAGTCATGCAACTGCTAAATTCAAGCTTGCCCCCTGGCTTACACAGGTGTACAAAAAGAAGACATATATTCCAAATTCTTTATCTCAAGTATTTGAACATAAGGTAAAATACTGACCGTGTTATTGATATCCAGAGCTACTCGTACAGTTGGGTTCTAATTCTTACACTAAGAATTTTTATAAGAATCTCTAATATTTATTTAGTAATGAAAAACATATCTTTCATTGAAATCTCACAGTTCTGTAGAGTTAAAGCATTTCTGCATTAGCATAAGGAAACAGAGGAACAAACAGAAAATAATTTCTTCAAAGTCACTGAGGAAACATATGACAAAAAGAGATGAAACACACAAATCTTATATACTTTAGCCTATTAGGAAACACTGTTTTTCAAGGCTTTCCTCAAAGATAATCTATTATTCACCTTAAGCTCCTCACGCATGACATGACAATTTATGCAATGATGGTCAATATTCTACCAAAATGAATCCCAAAAAAGTATTTTCTTTTCAGTTTATATTACACATATTTACCTTTATATGAACACTAATGACAGCTTAATAAGTGTAAGTAAAAAAATCTGTGAAAAGTATTCACAGTAAAAACAAACCTGTAAATGAAAGAATGCACTTCTCTGGCATAAAAGAAAAGTCTCATACTTTTCCCCCTCCTCTGACTACTCACACTCAGAAATAGCCACAAAATAAAATCTTCAGAATAAAGATGTATTTATGGCACTAAGTACATCTGACAGAAAAAGAAAAATGTATTCTTCAAAAGAATAAAAATAACTTTATGACATCCACATCAACATTTACACGTTTTTGTTGTACATTATCTTAACACACTCCCACAGATACTTGTCCCTGGAGTCCATTGACAAGGTTTCATGCTATTCACAGGCATTAAATCAGGCCATTCATTCTTTGCAAACAAGAAGAGATAAGTTTCCTCAGAAACATCTAGAGCAAAGACTTTCGCTCATTCGCTCAGTCAAACTCATACCGCAGCAACAATTAGCTATGTGGGCATTTAGACTGAAGACAGGCTACTGACATTCAAATCGATGAGACAATGATTTGGGGAATTTTCAGTCAATTATCACTGCATATATTATGAGCACTTACTTTTTAATGTGCTACAGAGGATACCCTGACTTGTCAATGATGCTTGTCACATCCGTTCACAAAAACCTCCCAGTTTTGCTCCAGCATGAAATTAAAGACATATTTTTCTCTTATCTTATGGGAAGAGAGCTTCTTATGAAAGAGGTCAGTTGATGATAAATAAGAACTTCTAATGTACAGCATAGAAAAAAAAATCTAGCTAGTGGTATGTCTCTTGGCCTCTTCTACTGGGACACTCATTTACGTATATCTGGAATACTTCATTACTGTCAAACAGTTAATCAAGATTTATAAAAAAAAATGTCCAATGAGTCTATTAATAGGGAGAAAGGACAGCACTACAATTTGGTTTCAGGAGTCAGAAGTCTAGGAATCCAATTCTCATGTCTGACACACGACACTAAAAAAATTAAAGTTAGCCAAGTAAGGCTCATTCTGCTTCACCTCTGCAGCAGCTTGATTAGTTCTGCTCTAATTTTAAAGAATAGTACATTTACTTATTTACTTGTTTACTTTAAAAAAAAAACCACAAAAAAAAAACCAAACTAAAAATCTGGTAACATCAGATTTACTCTATTTACAGGTTTTTTTACATTTATTACTGTCAAAGATTTACAAAGTTCCTTTTGCTGCAGTAGCCTTGTGGGCTTTATTTTGCAAGATTACCATAAACGATGCTGCGCAGATACACTTGAGCAAGTAATAATGTGTCCTTACAGTGTGTCCAGTAATATCTGTACATCACAAGTAAAATCATGAAACTATAGCTCACAGTATTGCTTAGAAATACACTTTCTACTGGAAGTTAAAAATGCATGGAGAAGTACTATGTCACAACCCTGCAACCATGTGCAAGGCTGACAGTTAAAAAACTAACAGAAACCTCTCACAAACAGCATCCGACATGAGTCTGCCCTTTATTGTTACACAGAGTAAAAGCATTTTACTCTGAACAAATTTTAAAGACACTGTAATCAAAACTTCCAAAACTCAGAAGAGTAAATAGTGATTGTTAATATAAATAAACTAGATTTATCTTTGTAAATTTATTATTTATGTTTACTGAGTTTATGATTAATATAATAATAATAAAGAGTATTTTGCACCTCCATAATATTTAACATACTGTACATTCCTGTAACTTAGAAAGTAGACTAAAAAGTAGACTAACTGCATGATCCTAAAGTGTTCTTGGGACCTGGTGTCTTGGTATGTGCCACCAAGTCTCAAACACAAAGAATTTTCTAATTCCCAAAACTGCATGAAAGGAGTTACAGATTTTTAATGAGTATTACCATTGTCTTCATTTTAATAACATTAACAATGACAGCAATTTATTATAGCATTAACTGAAAAATATTTTCTGGGAATACCTTTCTTGGTGAAGGTTTAATTGTTTAAGATTTGATTTTTGAGAGCTGTTCTACCACTTATGCATGCAGCAAGATCTTTACAATCTGGCATACTTTTGCTCATTGTTTAGGTCAGGTTGGCACAAAATATGCTGTATTCACTTAAAATAATTTTTTTTAAATCATCTCATAAAGACTAAAGATTTTTATTTGGGAACGATCTCTTGCAATATACACATCTTCCTGTAAATGCCAAAAATTACTCCATGTACATCAGGGGATTCTAAGGAAACAGGAACTTTCTGAGTTCCTGTTTCAAGAAAGACTTGTTTCACCTACCTCTGTCACCCTTCTTAAGATCCTCCACCCAAATGTGTTTTGAAAGACATCTTTGCCATAAACAGCACATTCGCAACTGTAGGGCAGTATACTGAAACATACATCTTAGGGAAAAAGAAATTATAATTTAAAGGTACACTGAGCACCCAAGGATGTTACACTGACGGAACAACTGTGTCTTCAAAGGGGTATCCTTTGATGCTTTAACTCCTCATAACACCACCCCAACTCCACCAGTGTCCCTTATGACCCGCGGTACTCTGCGGTTTATTTCATGTGCACTCACCCTGTTGGTCCATATGCACGTGCTGACCAGATGGAATCACAGAATCATACAACGTTAAGGAGCCTTACAGATCATCTGGTCCCAACCCTCCCTGCCACAAGCAGGGGCAGTGCCCACTAGCCCAGGCTGCTCAAGGACTTGTGCAGCCTGGCCTAGAACACTGCCAGAGATGGGGCACCCAGAACCTCCCTGGGCAGCCTGTTCCAGTGTTTCACCACCCTCACTGGAAAGAACTCCTTCCTAATATACAACCCAAAGCTCCTCTCTTTCAGTTTGAACCCTTTGCCCCTTGCCTCATCACTACAGTTCCTAATGAGGAGTCCCTCTCCAGCTTCCCTGTAGCCTCCCTTCAGATAATGGGAGGTGGCTGTAGATTCTCTACACAACTTTTTCTTATTCGAGCTGAACAGTCCCAAATTTCTTTGCCTGTCTTTGTAAGGGAGATTACCCAGTTCCAGAGGACTCCTGCCCGAGAACATGGAGAATATCAGTCTCTCTCTTTGACCCTGCCTTCGAATTTTAGAATATATATAGGAATAGAATCACCATAAAACCTTTATTCTGCTTTGAAACTTGGTTAAAACTACCATGTTCAATCCTTAGTAGCCAAAGACATGGAGAGGCAGAATCGCACACATCTCACTTCCTGAGAATACAAAGATAAAAAGCACAGAAGTTATCAGCAAAACTGGATCCATGCTTGTAAGCAAGAAGATAACCTCCGGGATCCTTTTCGAACCAGGTTTTCCCAGCGCCAGGCTCTCTGGAGTCCAGGCCCCGCGGCGGGGCCCAGCCCTGCAGCGCCACGGCCGCCCAGGAGGCGGCAGCAGTGAGCACCCGCCCCGCCGCGCCCGAGGCGCCCCCGGCAGGGCCAGGCACGACGGGCAGGGCTCCATGGATTCGGAATTAAGATATATTATAAAGTAATACAGCAGCGCCCCGATCTCCGCCTTCCGCAACGTGCCCACCCCTGCTTCAAACACTGTATGGTGATCAGCTCTTATGACACAGCTTTCCAATCTTGAGCTAAGAAGGGGGGGTGAGCATAAACCCAAATAATGGAGCAAGTAATTCATGTAACTCAGAACATAAACTGAATTAAATTTATTGGGCGCAGAAAATAAAGCCTTCATTTCACAAAAGAGATGGGGGACAGCTTAAGAGCCTTTAATTACATATCAGAAAAAAATCCCAAATTCTGAAGGTCCTCCTGATTTTCAGAAGCCCATCACTGGATTGTTATATCATAGTAGTTTTACCTAAAGGATTCTTCGCTCTCAGAGAGAGAGCATTATGCCATTTATAGTTATTTTAGTTATCCTCCCACATGAAAAATGGCCATTTGGAAAATTTTTGAGAGGAGTGGAAATTTAATTACCTACATTTGTGAACGAAACCCAAAACTTAAAATGTCAAATTCTCCCAGCACTTACAGGACATCTGTCTTCCCTAATCTTTAGTTTAAATAAAAGGCCAGCTACATTTTCTGACAGTATTCCTTAAAAGCCTCTGCTGGAGCTCCTCCACCACAGCAGATGTCTGTGTCAGATTGCACAGTACAAAAGCTGGCAAAGTCTGCTGAATCAGAAACAAATCCCCCTCCCTCTATCAACCATTTAGGAAGCTTGTATCCGTGTATTATTGTTGCATCTATCTTGCACATACATCACAAAATGACCTTTTGTCACTCTGTTTCCTCCCTACAAGGAGGGGGGAACAGCACAGATGTTGATGTCTCTCTTTGCAGATGTTTTCAGTACCAGAGAATGCCTATACGGGGAATACAAGAATGATGGACACGGACTTTTTACAGGGGCATGTAGTGATAGGACGAAGGGAATGGCCTTAGACAGAGTAAGTTTAGCCTAAATGTTAGGGAAAAACTTTTCACCCAGAGAGTGGTGAGGCACTGGCACAGGCTGTCCAGAGAAACTGGGGCTGCCTCACCGCTGGAGTGCTCGGGGCCAGGCTGGCCGGGGCACGCCGGCACGGACCCCTCAGGAGCCAGGCACGCACCAGCAGCTCGGGCAGCAGCGCCAAGGACGCAGCGCAGGCCGCGGCCACCTTCCTCTGCCCACCCCAAAGCCTCAGGGGGGGCCGGCCCGCCGCCTCGCTGCCCACGTCACCCCTTCCCCGGCAGACTCGGCGCCGCCAGCTCTCGCGGAGGGCGAAAGGGGAGGGCGCGGAGCCCGGCGGCTCATCCGCACTCGCGTATCCCCTTCCCGCCACGACAGCCCCCGGCCCGCGACCACCGCGGCGCGGCCAGCGGGGGCAGGACGGGTGAGAAGCCGTGGCTCCCTGGAGCGGCTAGGCAGGTCCCGCCGGAGCTCCCCGCGCCCGCTCCGTCCCGCCCCTGCCTGGCCGCCGCTTACCGCGCCCGCCGCGCCGCGCCGCGCCATTGGGGTTTCGCGCGCTGCCCGCTGCCCCGCGCCGCGCCTGCGCGGGGGGGCGGGGCGGGGCGGGGCCGCCTGTCCTCTGGTGACCCGGGACAGCGCTCGGGAGCGCGGTTAGGCCGGGTTCGCGGAGGCGGCTCTGCGCATTGAGGGTGGCCGGCACTGACAGGCCTCCCGGTACTGAGTTAAAGAAGAGCTTGGACAAGGCTCTCAGGCCCATGCTGTGACTCTTACGCATGTCCTGCGCAGGGCCGGGAGTTGGACTTCCATGGTCCTTGTGGTTCCCTTCCATTTCAGGATACTCTGTGGTTCTTTGATTCTGAATCTGTGATTCAGCCCGCCCCGGCCACACACGCTTCGCCTCCCGACTCAAACATGGGACACCAAGAGGCAGAGCTGTGAGAGAAGCCTTGCCGGTCTTGGGGGCCAGTGCACTCCCAGCGGGTCCCTAGCGACTGTGAGGTGTCTCGGTGGCCTGCACGCTGAAAACTCACTGAGCACACTGAAAAACACACTGAAAACCGGTGACATGGGCAGAGCCAGTCTGACCCGGCACACGCAGCTCAGGAGCGGCTCCACAGGGAAGCCAAAGTGACAGGGACATGGTGGCCCCAGTGTGGGTCGTTTCTTCTCGGCCACCATGCGCTGAACGCTGGCCGTGGCCAGGCCAAGGTGCCTGCCCACAGTTTTGTCCTTTGACCATGAATGAATAAAACCCTTCAGCTGTACCACTTTTTAAGTGAAAAATGTGTTGAACTTTTGCTTCTTTTCCATTTTCTGAACATAGAAGGTCCTTGTATCCCTGAGAACAAAATGCTACCAGTAGGAGTACAGACATAGAGTAAGTAAGAAATTTTGTTTTGAATAAACTTAGGCTTGGAAATAAATATTCAATTTACTGAAATTTGTGTTGGTGCCAAAGTGAGAAATATAGACAGGGTGAACCCTATTGTCCCTCAGTTTGTTATAAAGCATTAGTTAATAAAACTACCAAGACCTGTACTCTGACGCTGGTCCTCAAAGCAGTCCTGAAAATGCTACATAACCTAACTACTTGGTGCATTTTTGCTCATCATTCCCTAGCCTACATAAACAGTCATACTTAATTCTCTTCCTCTCATTCTTCCTATTCAGCTCATCTCCTCAGCTCCTTCTCCTGTTTACCCTGGTAGTTCTTTCATTCCTGCCTGGTTTTACCTCCACTTTTATTATTTGAAAAATAGAGCTGGTGGGAATTTACCACTATATTTCCACCTGTCTTATTGAGAAGCACACAGAATTCTTTGTTTCCTAGCATCTTCCTCCAAATATGTATTCTTACACCACCTTGTCTTTATTTCCTCCTTGAAGAAACTGGATAGTAAAGCACTCATTGCATTCCTACCTATGGAAAAACAAAACAGAAAAAAGCAAAGAACAAAGTTACAAAGGCAAAACACTCTCTATCTTTAACCTAGGTTGAATTGTTACTTTTCATATGGATTTTAAGTTAATTGCAGTGACAATTATAGGCTAGTTTGTATTAGACTTGTATTCAAGATTTAGTCTGCTTGAACATATGACAACCACAGCTGCTGAAGTTAAAATTGCTGGTTTTCTTTTCTCAATTTTAAAAGACTACCTGATGTTCAGACTCCTTACTCCCATTCAGCTTTCATATTCTTGCATTCATTCTTGCATTCTTGCTTTTTTTTTAGAGGTTGCCTCTTTTTTGATCACATCTGCTGTCAATTTTCTATAAGATGAGACGTCCCTATCCATACAAAAACAAGTTCAACCTACCCATACTGTGAAATCCCTATGCATTACTTAAATTACTTTTTACATTTCAGCCTGTCAAATCAGAAACACCAGATGAATTAAAAGCCTGTTTGTGAAAATTTAAAAGTTCTTTCTTGGGAAACAGCAGTTGGTCATGAGGCAACCCATCAAGACAAACTGTCAGGAATGTTTCCCATACATCCAACACATTTGCCGACCATAACTTGGAGCTTTGTGTGTAATGCCCATATTTACACAGTGAGTCCAGTTCATAACTCATGCAACTCTTCTAATCATTCTACTCCTCTTTTTTGTCATGTGAAAACATGGAAGAATTTGTTTTCTACCATGAATTGTGTTAACACTTTCTTAAATGTCAGCATTATTATGCAGCAATGACCGTGGCCTGAGACCCGATGACCCGGCTGGCAGAGAGGGCGGCCAACAGCCACACTGCAGCAGGGGGTGTCAGCCCCGGTGGCAGGGCCCCAGGGCTGGCAGCTTCAGGCACCCCTTGGCGGTAGAAGCCTTGGGCTGTGCCTGCAGGACGAGGTCTCGGTGATAACTGCGAAGCAGGGCGGAGCGAAACAAGAGCCGGACACTTCCTGGGGTCAAACGGGTTTAATGTCCCGGGGGACGACCAGCAGGGAGTGACCAAAACTAGGGGCAGAACATGAGACTTTAAAGGAAGGTGGTAACTGGGGGAGGGATTTACAGAAAACCAATCAGGGAAGAAAAGGGGAAGAGCTTAACATAATAGACTGTAAGGGAGAACCAATCAATACATTGTAAAGGAGGGGCCCCGGGACCTCAGCCAATCACTACTCCCACCAAGAGGAACATTCTGGAAGACTGGGAGTGGTGGGGAGTGATTGACTGGGCCCAGGGAGGAGAGAAAACTATGCATATTTGGAGATATGGGGGCGGGGAAATTACATAACATGAGGGCAACCATAGCAACGAAATAATAAACAGAAACTAGGGTGGGGAAAACTGGGAGGACAGAACCATCATAACAAATGGGGGAGAAACGGAACAAACCAACACACCACAACATCTCCCCCTTTTTTGTTAAATAAAATTGAAAAGAACGGAAAAGTCTGTACTTAAAAGGTTCAAAAGGCTGGATTCCGGGGCTGATCAGTCCAAGAGACTTCTTCTTCATAGCACAGTTCCTGATGGTACAATGGAGGTGCAGCGGGCTCCTCTTCATCCACGGCTTCTTCAGCCTCCGAAGGGTTGTCGCTCACCTCCGCTGACTCGCTTGCTACTACTTGATTTACGCTTGGGGCAGCGATCTTATTAATGAGTCTCTGGACCAGCCCACAGATCAGCGAAAAGCAAATTAAAAGTAAAAACAAAACTAAAACAACTTTCAAAACTGATTCTAGAACAGAACTGGCCCAACTGCCCAAGCCCCAACCCTTAAAAATGTCCCTCAGCCAGTCTGATGTCTCCTGCTCCATCCGGTGGACACGCTCTTTCATGCGCAGGATGGTGTGTCTGACGTCCATGGCTCATGATGATAAATTCATGCAGCAGAGGCCCTCAAATTCCTCACATTGGTGGTGATGGAGCAGCAATAGGAAATCTATTGCTGCCCTGTTTTGGAGTGTCGCCTTCCTTGTTATTTTCTCGTCTGTGAGGAGGTCGTATATAGCAGCTGAAGTCAAATCGGCTTGCTTAACCACCCAACACTCTAGGCGGCCCAATTCACCCAGAGACTTCGCCACTGATACCCACGGCAATAGAACGGTAAAAGCGACGGTTTTGGAATGGGACCAATGTGTAATTTTGTCATCACAGTCTTCTGGGAGATCTTTAAGATCTCTTTTAGATCTAGCCAATTCCGCTGTGATGTTTGTTCTTTTCCAATCCACAATTTGCGTCATGTTGGGGGTAAACAGCGTCAGCTTGCCCAATGTGCACGGCCCTCTGACCAGACCAGAGGGGATGCCTGCCCACGCTCGGTCGCCACAAAATAAAAATGCTCCCCTGGGAAGGGCGTATGGGGTGCGGCCAGTGGTGGTGGGGCCGCTGATCTTTAAAACGGCCTTGCACCACTGGTAAGCTTGGTATTCAACTTTATTTTGTTGCACAACTTCGTTGCCCTTCTCGATAGGGGAAAAAGTATACTCAAATTGAAAACAAATAGAGGAGTTGGCGGAACCGAGTAGGTGGAGTTCAGTGGGCTCGGAGGGTAAAGGATCCAGCTTGACCACTCTGTCTCTCCAGGCGTTACTGGAATCGAAACTAGGAAGGATAGTGAGGCTCCGGGCCAAAATCGGGGAAAGGGCTGACTGAAAAACGGAGGGGAACTCGCCTGGAGAGAAAGGGATCCCCACAAGGCACGACGACATCGGGTCCTCTGCTGATCCTGCGTCGAGGCAGATATGGTCTTGCCCCAACACTTGAGCCAAGGTACGCCAGACATTTACTTTCGGCTGAGGGACGATCCACGCTGCCCATGGTGGCAAGAGGAGGCAGAAGATCGTGAGAGCCAACAGAGCGCTTGGGCGCTGCCACAGTCAAGGGCGGAGCTGGGCCATTCTGATGTTGTCTGGGCCAGGAAACGGGAGATGAACTGAAAGAACAAAATAAACACGGTTACAACGCAAATTCTTTCTCAAATGGATGGTTCTGTCCCAAAAAGCAACTCAAGTTCGGAGGAGGAGTCGGACAGAGGGGAGGAAGGTCGGGATTTGAAGACAACACTGAAAGGGGCACGAAACAGAGGAGGTGAAGAAGAGGACTCTGTCGGAGGGAACCTGTCAGGAAAATAGAAATGAGAAGAGGTGGAAGGTTTTCTCCTCCGCCGCCAGCATGCCTCCTGCACCTGTGGCACAGCCTCAGATGCCTTCGCCTGCCTTGGAAGGAAGGGCTTGACCCATTTTGATGGTATCCATCGTGGCCCTGAGGGAGTGGACACGCAAGCGTATCCCCTCCCCCAGGTAACCAGGTCGTAAGGCCCTTCCATTCGCCAGGTCTCCGGATCTCTTATGAGAACCGGAGGCCTGGCCTTCAGCTGCAGCTGAAGGTGACTGCCAAAGTGCCGGACAACTGGAGGATTCAGGTTGTCGAAAGAGCAGTTTAGGAAATTTAAGGTGTACAAAGCTCTCGACAATCGGACGTGGGGGGTCTCCACCTTCACAGCCGCGCGCTGTTTCTCTAAAATCTTTTTCAGGCTCTGGTGGGCCCTCTCCACCATGGCTTGGCCTGTCGGGGAATAGGGGATGCCAGTCTTATGCTCTATTCCCCATTGCTGCAGGAAGCTCCGCAGCTCCTTGGAGGTATACGCTGGGCCGTTGTCTGTTTTTAAGGCCCTAGGGATGCCCAGGACAGCGAATGCCAAAAGCAAATGCTTCTGGACATCCGCCGCCCTCTCACCTGTGTGGGCAGAGGCAAAGATAGCTCCCGAGAAGGTGTCAATGGAGACGTGGACGTAACACAACCTCCCAAAAGATGGGATGTGTGTCACGTCTGTCTGCCACACTTCACAGCTCGCCAAGCCCCGGGGATTTGCCCCAGCCACGATGGTAGGCATCTGATGGGCTTGGCATTGGGGACATGTGGCCACGATCGCCTTGGCCTGGTCTTGCGTAAGATGGAATTGCCTGACCAGACCTGGCGCATTTTGATGGAACAGCGGATGGCTGATCTTAGCCTGGCCGAACACATCTGGGAGTGGGCCCACCGTGACAGCCGCCGCGGCCAAAGAATCGGCCCGCCGGTTGCCCTCAGCGATGAACCCTGGCAGGTCGGTGTGTGACCTTACATGCATTACAAAGAATTGATGCTCTCGGTGGGAGACTAATTCAACTAGCCTTGAGAGCAAATTAAACAATTTTTGATTTGAGACCTTCTGCAGAACTGCTGATTCTGTTTTAGATACCACACCAGCTACGTACGCCGAATCTGTGACCAAATTGAAGGGACCAGGAAACTTCTCAAATGCTCGGACGACTGTGTCTAACTCAGCTACTTGTGCAGAAGCCTCCACAATGGCAACATCAGCCTCCCACCGCTGAGTCTGAGGATCCTTCCAAATCATCACTGACTTGTGGGATGCTCCGGACGCGTCGGTAAACACTGTCAGAGCATCTAGAGGCTTCCTGCTCTGAATCCCTTTGATAGCTAATTTAAACTCCAAATTGAAAAGTTTATGGGCCGGCCGATCTACTGCAACACGGCCAGTGTAGCTATCTAGTGTGAACTGCAACATTTCGTTGGTTTCCAGCAGTTCATTGAAGGTCTTTAACTTTAGTTGGCCTGAAACCAATTGAATTGGGAGGTGAATGCATGTAAAATCACAACCTGCCAGCTCCCTGATCTGAGATCTTGCTTTCCGGATCAGTTCGGCTATCAGCTCTTGTGGCCTTGTCATCCTTTTGGACCTATGGTGGCTGAGGAACACCCACTCTATGATTAAGAGGGGGTCACCCAGGCCCTGGTCCTTCAAACTCTTGTCCCACTGATGGATCAGGCCGTGAAGATGTGGCAGTTTCCCCAAAATGATGAATTTGAATGGCAGGCCCGGATGGTAGCGGTGGGCCTGCCTGGCCGAAATGGTTTTTTGAACCTTCTCAAGAGCCACCTGAGCCTCTGGGGTGAGTTCCCTAGGAGAACTCAGCTCCTCTCCCCCTTTCAATAAATTGAAAAGGGGGGCTAGGTCTTCAGTTGGTATACCTAGCCAGGGTCTCACCCAATTTAAAGACCCACACAGCTGATGGACATCCGCCAGGGTCTGGACTGAAGTCCTTATGGCCAATTTTTGCGGCACAATGGTCCGCTTTGTGATTTCAAGGCCCAGGTATTTCCAAGGTGGCATCCTTTGAATTTTGTCCGCTTGGAGCTCGAGCCCTGCAGCAACCAACGCACTGGTTGTCAGGTCAAGCGCATGGGCAAGTAGATCATCTGCTGGGGCGCAAATGAGGATGTCATCCATATAATGATGTAACAGGACGACATCCCCGAAGGCTGTACGAACAGGAGACAGCAGTGAAGCGACGTACCACTGGCAGATCACAGGACTGTTCTTCATTCCTTGCGGAAGAACCCGCCAGTGGTAGCGCTTGGCCGGGGACTCACGGTTGATGGAGGGAACCGTGAACGCAAAACGCGGGGCATCATCAGGATGTAGGGGAATTTGGAAGAAACAATCCTTTATATCAATGATAGCCAAATTCCAATTTTGGGGGAGCATTGTAGGGGATGGCATCCCTGGTTGGAGGGGACCCATATCAATTATTTGTTCATTAATTTGACGGAGGTCGGTCAGGAGCCGCCACTTGTCCTTATTGGGCTTCTTGATGACAAAACCGGAGAGTTCTAAGTTGACATGGTCTCCACCAGGTTGCCTTTGAGCAGCTGCTCCTGAACGAGCTCATTGAGCGCCTTCAATTTTTGTTTGTTAAGTGGCCACTGTACTACCTGTACTGGCTCATCTGATCGCCAATCCAGCTTCCAGGTAGGGCGCTCCTCAGTGGCCACCGCCCGAAAAACCTGGGGAGCCTTTGTAAGGTCAATTCTGGCTCCCCACTGGGCTAGCAGGTCCCTTCCCCACAGGGGCTCAGTGTAATCTAAAACGAATGGGCGTACAGAAGCCAATTGCCCATCCGGCCCCGTAATTTGCACAATGCCCTTTGATTGCTTTGCCAATTTGAGACCCCCCACACCTTGAATGTGTCCGGCTGCATTTTGCAAATCCCAATGTGACGGCCAATCCCGAGAGGGAATGATCGTCACATCCGCTCCTGTGTCCAGTAACCCCTGCACGATCTTACAGTCTGCGCCCAGGGACAGTTGGCACGTCAACCTGGGCTTTTCCCTCCCCACAACCTGGGCCCAAGCAACCGTTGGAGGCGAGGACCCCTTAGATGGCTGGGAGTCCTGCACCTCCTCCGGCACCGGGATGGCTTGGGCGATGACTTGGCCCTTGGGGAGAGAAAGCGGGGGCCGGACGCAGTACAGCCCTAGTGCGAATCTGTCCCGGTCAGTTGCCACCAACCCCGAGACTATGTGTAGATCTATTGGCGTATATTTTGTGTCTCCAACAATGATCCACCTGCTACGTCCAAGTCTCCTCCAGCTGCCAGGATGTTGAATGTCAGCAGTCACCAGGTGGAAATCACTGTCCGCAAGGTGTATTTCTGGGGTCAGCTGCAGCCTGTATGGAGAAAACGAAGAGATGGTAGTTAGAGCAGGCTGAGGCTGTAGCCAACAGGTGCAGTATGTCAAGTCCGGAAAGGAAAAGTCACGTCCAGTTGAGGCACGTGGCGGGCTCCTCTCGGTCCCCTCCTCCCTGCCTGATGTTATTTTGCCCGCCTTATTTGTGTCGTGGCGCAGGGAGGGGCTGCGCTCGCTGTCTAGTGTTTTTGTTGTTTTCCCTCCTGCTTCCCGGCAGGACACTCCTTCCTCCTGTATGTTAGGAACTCCTCCCGCAGGGGGCAGTCAGGCATCCAATGCCCAGTTTTTCCACAAAGGTGGCAAGGGTGGGTGCCTGGGTTCCTTCTGGCTGCTCCCGGCGTCAAAGATCCAGCTGCCGCCGTGCTGTGGTCATCATCGTCCGCGATGGAAGGCGACGCGAATGCCACCGAGTTCTGCTTGATCTTAGACTTGGTGTCTGGCGCTCCTTGTAGAGGGACTTCCTGCGCCACGACCTCCATGATCTGTTTGATGGTCGGTCGTGGGCTACGGGGGAGGGTTCGGATGGCTTTCCTGCATTCGGTATTTGCATTCTTGAACGCCATCTGTCTCAGTAAGGTCTCTCTCTCCCTCCTCTGAAGCCTGGGTCTCCACATACCTATAAAGCTTTTCTAAGAAACCCAAGTATGGCTCCTGTGGTCCCTGCCGTGGCTCTTTCTCGTCCTGCTGAGAGAAGACCGCTGGAAGTTTAAAAAAGGCCCTCTCCGCAGCACGGCAGGACTCGGTGATTTGTGCCGGGAAGAGCACCCGCACCTGAACTGCCCCACCAGCCCATGCCCCGGTACCCACCAGACGGTTTGTGGATACCAGCTGGCCATCCGTGTCATATGAGGTTGCTTGGCTCTCCCAGAGAACTGGGAGAACTTCCGCGACCTCCCTCCCCCACTCTACCACCCAGGCCCTAAATTCCATAGGGCCTAAAAGGCTAGAAAAGAGAGTTCTCAGGTCAGCAGGGACCAGATCTCCTGGTGCAAGGGCCGAGCAGAGGAGCCCCTGGAAATACTCCGATTCCCGGGAGTACTCTCTCTGGGCCTTGCACAGTTCCTTAATCCGGTCCTGTGCAATTGGCACCCACTGTGCCTGGGAACTCCCTTCCCCGCTCAGGCGGTACGTAACCAGGGCGGCTTCAAAATCCGGCGCTTGCCCTGGCTTCCGGTTACCCACCCCCCCACCTCCGGAACACAAAGCGTGGGAACCGGAAGGGAAGGCGTGGGAACCGGAAAGGAGGGAGGCAGAGGCGGGGCCTGGCATCTGGGAGGGGCAGGCCGATGGGCGTGGCGGAACAGGAGGTGGTGGCTAGACTTTCTCCGCCTCTGAGGTGGAGTCTGGAGGCAGGGCGGAATGAGGAGGCGGGGAGAAGGAGGGACCACTAAGGGGCGGAGCGCATGGAGGAACAGAGGGCGGAGGAAGGGGAGAAAGGGGTGGATCTTGGGGCAGGAAGGGGTTGGACTGAGGGGCGAAGGGCCTGTGGGAAGGAGAAGGGAAATTGGCGGGAAAAGACGCGTGGCCGCCTCCATCTTGGGCTCCATAGGAGCCATCTTGTGGAGGCGGTGGGACATTAAACCTAACACTTTTGGGAATATCAACTGGGTACTGGGGAGGTTGGGAAAAGGGGTAGGAAAACCTGCTCCGAGGAGTCTGGCCAGGATCTCCTCGGAGTCCTCCTTTAGGAGGGCCAGGTTGGGCCGATCGAGGGGGGACAGAGGGAGGATGGAGCCTCTGCTGTGCGCTGGCCTTGAGGACCCCCCTCAAAGGCTCCGACTGAGGGACACGGGGTGAGGTAGATGGGGTAGGGACAACAGAACTGGGAGAACTGGGGTGTGAACGCAACGTTGATGGATTTTTTTGCAGTTCCCCCTGTGGAGACAACAACTGCAAAACTTTACCCGCCCAGGAAGAGGCCGGGTAAAGCTTTGCCTCCCCAGAGCTGACCTCTTGATCCAATTTGGCCAAAACAGCTTTCCAATAACGTGGGTCTTTAATTTGCTCTGGGGTGGTGTTAGGGAACTGGGAAAAAATCCACCGTATCAATTTCTTTAAGTCAACTTTTGGGGGATCCAACCCTCCCCCAGTCAACAAACTTGATGGTAGGCCCTTTTTTTAGGAGAACTGTGCCGCGCACCCATCGCGGAACTCAAAGAAAATGAGAGAAAAAGCAAAGAAAAGAGTACTCCTCCGATGTCAAAAACTGCCCGAACCGGAACAAAAGACAACTAAAACAAGAAACCGTCTGCTCGCCTGGTCCCACACTACTGCTAGTTTAGGAGATCGGTCCCAAGGCAGGCATGAACCCCCCAGTGACCAGACAGTAGTAAAAGGGCTTAGGAAAAGTAGGAGCTCTTCCCTAGTAGCGGTCCCAGTTGGGCATGACTACCAGGTCGCCGGTCCCAAGAATGGCATGAGCACAGCTCCCACAGGAAAGCGAAAACAAAAAAGGAAGGGGTGTAGGGAGAAAAGGGGCTGGGAGCAGTCCCCAAAGCAGGGCTCAGTTCCCGGGAGGGATTAAAAAGGTGGGAGGGAAGACCCCCAAGGCAGGGGCTTACCAATCAGGCGAACGACAAACTGAAATCTGGCAGGGGCAGGACTCCGCCCTCGGAGCTCTCCCTGGGTGACGAGAGTTGTAGCTCCGAATCCACCGGGAGCGCCGCTCCTACAACGGAGCCTGTTGCGACCGGTGGTAGATTAACGTCCAGAGGTCCGATGACCTCGTCTGCCGGGTTCGAGCAACGGCCCAGGCCCCACGTTGGGCGCAAACTGCAGCGATGACCGTGGCCTGAGACCCGATGACCCGGCTGGCAGAGAGGGCGGCCAACAGCCACACTGCAGCAGGGGGTGTCAGCCCCGGTGGCAGGGCCCCAGGGCTGGCAGCTTCAGGCATCCCTCGGCGGTAGAAGCCTTGGGCTGTGCCTGCAGGACGAGGTCTCGGTGATAACTGCGAAGCAGGGCGGAGCGAAACAAGAGCCGGACACTTCCTGGGGTCAAACGGGTTTAATGTCCCGGGGGACGACCAGCAGGGAGTAACCAAAACTAGGGGCAGAACATGAGACTTTAAAGGAAGGTGGTAACTGGGGGAGGGATTTACAGAAAACCAATCAGGGAAGAAAAGGGGAAGAGCTTAACATAATAAGCTGTTAAGGGAGAACCTGTAAGGGAGAACCAATCAATACATTGTAAAGGAGGGGCCCCGGGACCTCAGCCAATCACTACTCCCACCAAGAGGAACATTCTGGAAGACTGGGAGTGGTGGGGAGTGATTGACTGGGCCCAGGGAGGAGAGAAAACTATACATATTTGGAGATATGGGGCGGGGAAATTACATAACATGAGGGCAACCATAGCAACGAAATAATAAACAGAAACTAGGGTGGGGAAAACTGGGAGGACAGAACCATCATAACAAATGGGGGAGAAACGGAACAAACCAACACACCACAACATTATTAGTTGTTTCATTCATGACACTTTTTATGGTTCTGGTACACTGGAAGAAGCTTGAACGGAAGGAGTTTGATAGCATAATTTTACATGTTCCTGACTGAACATATTCCAGAGTTGTCCAAAGTGTATTCCTGTTCCATAGTCAGAGTGGCAAAAAACAGCCTTTGTTAATCAGCTTGATGAATACACCCTCAACTAACACAATTTTATTGCTGCTCAACAAGCCAACCGCACAAAAAGTCCTCATGCACACCTGAACATATGGCGAAAGATCACTTTAATATACTAGAAGCTGTAAAAAATAAACCCAGGAATTAAAAAAAAAAAAAACAAAACAACAAACTAGAGCATTTAAGGAAGTAATGGGAAAGGGTATAATAGAAAAATATATAAAAAATAGAAGCAAAAAACAAATGTGAAAGTAAATTACTAATATTAATAAACCCTAGTAGGTGGAAAGAATACTTGGTAATATTACCTTCAAAGGACCCTCATTTTAAATTGTCAAAAATAAGTGGAAATGATGCAAATAATGAAATAGTAGTACAAATCAAGTGAATGCCTATACAAACGTTATGTTACTTCAGACATCTGTATGGAGTTTTCCACTCCCACTTTTCATAAATGTAAAACACTTGAGGTTAAAACATGTCATGGGGATTGCTATTTCTTTAGCCTTGATCTTTAATAACAGATACTACTACATATAGAGCTAATACAGCTGCCTTAGGGAATTACTAATAGTAAATCTCTGACAGAAATAATATTTGAAATTATTAAGTCACCAGAAATAGCACTGCTACAAATATAAAATTCCATTACTTCAAACCCTGAATATTTCAGAAAGGATATTCCACATACCAGAGAATTCCTGGCTGCTCTCTGAGAACCCTAGCAATCTCCTCTTCTCCAGGGTATGTTGCCAAAGCGCCTCATTAAGCCTTGCACTTTGATGAGACACAGCAGATACTATACTTTGGTTCAGAGTAAAATATCTACATTTGATCTTTTGGCCAGTATTAATTTGGTAGGAAAAAAAAGTCCTTTGTTAGGGAAAGAGAAAAAAATACATATTTGACAAGTTTGAGGGGGAAAAAGGAAGAGAGAAAAAAAATAAAAATGAAAAGTCCTGGCTGTTTGAAGGAAGTCTGGAATGTTAGACTAAATGCTGGGGGAGGTAGATTGATGGAATGAACTGCAGGTGAGGTGCACAAAGGTACATGGTAAATATAATTATTAATGCACATGACCACCACATACATAATATATTTTATGTACATCATAACAATTAGCTACAGAGGACAAACTGCTCTAAGCAACAGACAAGTACCAAGCAAAATGCCCCCAGACCCCTTAGCTGAGTATGTGCCTTCATGTAGATCTGTGGCTAGCTCAAAATGGTTGGTACAGGGATAACAAGGAGCTAAGGTAAATGCTGCAGCCATACTGTTGTCCTTTAGAGATGGGATGGGAGCTACATGACCAACACAGTGGCAAGCAAAGCATAAATTATATTCAAGAGATTCCCAGAGAAGACCACAGTGTGTTACAAGTCACCAATAGATTTAAGTGTATTGCTGTTTGCTAGCCACAGTAGAGGATTTCTGAATAGGCAGATATGGCTTTTCTAGATGCTGATTATCTATTTGAAAATTTACTCACTAAAATACTGTATTTTGGGCAGCTGTTGGCCAAATAGGCATGTTGACTTCCTTGAGTTCCAGGTGTTCATTTTCTCCCATATCTCCCATTTGATTTGCAGTATAATTTCATGGTTGCTTATGCTTTTCCATAAAAGAAACTCTCTTCAGTAAGGAGGAGGGAGTTGCTTCTTGGAGGCATCAGAGTCTGCAAATCCTTTTGGTGAACTTTGTGGGCAGTGCATACCACACAGTCTTTATGTTCACACTGAAATAATTTTATCTCTCCTTCTTTTTTTGTTGATTTGGAATGCAGTTCCTGTTGATTTGACATCCTGGGGATGTTTACTTACTCCTGAGCAGAACAAGAACATTTTCTGTGTTCTGTATCCCAATTAATAGATGAATATGTTTGGTTTCTTCTTAATGCAACACCATTAAATCTTTAGCTGGGGACCCTCTGGAGGATCCAAAAAAATTTGCCCTGAATTGGCCAGTGCTGTTAAATGTTCTTTAAACCAGACCTGAGGAGTTCTCCTAGGAGTTCTCCTACCTTCTGTTAAGGCAGGCCTCTTATTTTTCAGACTGGTATAAAACATGGTCACAAGGATAAAATTTGGAAATTGTACCATGTATCAATCACTTAGCTAATCTTGGCAGAATCAAGATTTTCATAATTCAACTTACTGTATGTCTTTCCAAAGTGTTATTGGAGAAGCTGAAGTGTTTAGGTTGGTGATTACGTTTCTATCTATAGTTTATAAATTTTTTTGTGGCAAATAATCTTGAAAATAAATCCTTTTCCTGTACCTGTCTGCACTCACAGCAGGTGCTATACAAAGAAATCATGAGTTACATCAATTATTCCCAAGAACTGAGACAATAAAAATTAAAAAAAAAATCTTTCATTATTTCCTGTTCCTGTTGTGTCCTGCTGAACCCCTGAATGCTGGAGAGCATTTCCAAAGTTTGTTCCACAGAATCAAGCAGTACAGTACATTGAAGAAGAGTGCTTATTAATTTCTGTGGTATTCCCTATTGATATTCTAAAAAGTTGCTGTAACATATACAGAAGAAGCATAAAATACTTGCTACAAGATGGAAAGTTAGTGACTTTGCCTTGACCTGTTCTCTTACTGATAGCTGTTAACAGTATGTGTGGCGAGGTGTATGTGGCCAAAAGGTCAATGTCCAGCTAGCAGAGGGTAATGGCCGACACCCAGCTGCATAAACAGCCAGCCCCCCTCAGCGTCTGTTGGCTTCGGGCTGAGCTGGCTTGCAGATGGTCTCGCTGCCGATAGGACGAGAAAGAAGCTGGACACTCACTGGGGGTGAAATCAGGTTTATTGAAGGACCCAAGACACCAACCAGGGAGTGACCCCGAGGGGAGGGAGAAGTGAGGTTTTAAAGGAAGGGAGTGTACATGGGAGGAATTTACAGAGAACCAATAAGGGAGGACAAGGGAGTGGACTAAACCTAACAAACAGCGTAAGATAACCAATAAACACAAAGTAAGGGAGGGGCCCCGGGACCTCAGCCAACCACAACCCCCAGAGAGAAGAAGATTCTGGAAAGCTGGGAGGAGTGAGGGGGTGATTGATTGGGCCCAGGGAGGAGGAACCAATATACATATAAGGGAAGGAGAGGGAGGAGAAATTATATAACCAAAAGGACCGACAACCCCAATGGCGGGAGTTGCCATGGGAACAAACATAACTGGCAGGGCTAAACTGGGGGAGGGCAGAACCATTTACATTAAACATGGGGAAACAATACATAAAATGGAGGGGGGGTAATACAAGAAACTTAACACACACACCACAACAAGTATGAAATACTCCAGTGAGCATTTCAGTTTCACGAGTGTGACTATATTCCTTCCTGCTTTATATAAAGTACTCTCCTTAACTAAAAGAGGTACTTACACATTCTAGAACCTGTGAGGTTTAACCAAAATTTGAGATGATAAAAGGGGAAATGTTGTTTTTGCTGGCAGAATGCAGGAGCCATAATAAATAGTCAACAAAATATAATAAAATTGTGCTTGAATCAATTTTCAGAGGGTTGAAGATATGGGAAACTGCCTGTTAAGAATTTGTCTTTCATGAATTCCATTATTATTCAAACTCATTATAAGTTATGAAGCATTAAATTTTTAAAATTAAGTTACTATCATAAAGTAAACCACTGAACTCAAAGATATCACACACTGAAAGTCTTCAGCTTTTTCCTGTGCAAACCTGATTTTTACAGGTGATATTTTCAAATTAAGAAGGAAATCTCAATAAATTCCTTTTTCTTCACAGTTTAAAAGCATGAGAGAGCTGGCCACTACTTGAAACTGAAATTTCAAACAAGCCCACAACACTGTAAAACTCTGCAAGTAAAACAGTTTTTAATTTCTAATTCCATTAAATACAGAAATTTACTAAATGTACTAGAAATATATTAAAAATCCATCAAACAGTCATTGTCCATGGAATATAAGACAAGTGTAAGATTAAAAGGAGGAAAGAAAAGACTTTAAGTGAATAAATTTTTCTAAAACTGCCTTTTATCATATGGATTAAATGCTTTTGTTAAAAATGGAAGCACAGTTGCCACACTAACATAGTTTTCCTTGAAATGAGAGACTGCTTCTTCATCTATAAACTTTGCCAAACCTATGTCTACATCAAAACCAAACAAATCCCACATGAACACAAAGATGTTATATATCAGATGAAAGTGAGGAAATTACCAATATTCACTCAATAGATGGATTTCCATCATTGTGCTCCTAGTGATGACTTTGCTATTAAAAAAAAAAAGCCATAGAACAGAGGAAAAGAGGGCTGAATGAAAACTCATCTTTATAGTCTGCATTTTTCTATGTTTGCTGAATGCTGTATATGATAATTTGTTCACATCAGCATAGGCCAGTCTATGATTGTAGCCTTTAAGCCTTTACAAACTACATATTTTCAGTATTGCAGACCACAGCCTTACAGAAAAAAAGAGAAACGCCTCAGTTGCGATCCCATCAAAATGGAGAAGATCTCCACTATTGAGTGGCTTGCCTAAACTAGCTACCAAAATAGTATAGAGAAGTCTGTGGAATCATTCCAGTGTTAATAAAAAAGTGGCTAAAATAGCTCTATGACAGAAAATAAGAACAGCAGTTTGTGGATTGCCAACTTTCCCCCCACAGTCTCTGTACATTACTGAAAACCTTCTATTTCTCATTCCTTCATTTAGCCTGTTAGACACTGCAGTATAATGCTTCTCTGACCTCCCAAAGGAAGTATAACTCTAGTATTCCATTGCCTTCACTCCTTCTTTAAACAGTTTGTCATCTACACTCCTTTGCCTGCAGTACTCATATTTGCAAGTCGGTGGAACGCACTCTTCATAAATCTCCTTTCAGTTATTTTAGCAATCATTCTTCCTTTATTGGTATTAACCTTTCTTTAACCCTGTTTATCTTCAGATCTAATCCCTTCCTTGTGACATCTCCGATGAAATACCAATTTGTTTTCCATCACATTCTCTCATTAATACAGTGTTCCTTTGTTCCCTTAATTTCTTGCATCATTAACTGAATATTTACATTGGGTCACCTTTAAATGATCCATAATCTAATGCACCGAATCTTATTCACAACTGATAATCACTTGCATTAATATAATTCATAGTGTTCAAAAGAGCTTTTTACAGCTTTGTACAGACCACATAAAGCCTGGTTGGAAAACATTTTTTCATATATCTCTATAAATGAAAGGTATATATGCAAATGCAACATGCAAAATGAAATAGCAAAATAAATATTGTATTGTGTTGATGAAAAGACTGAGGGTATGTATCTGTAAACTACAAATAAATACATTTTGAATTTGAATTAATTGAAATCTGAACATCTCAATGCCAAGTTATTGTCACCTATAAAATAAATTTTAATGTATTAAAAGTCACAGAGTAGTAGCCCAAAGGCTCATAAGGCTGTTCATTTAATCCTAACTTTAAGGCATAGAGTTTGTTTCTCCATAAAAGATTTTATTAATTTTGGAAACAGTTGCATCCCCCTATTTCTCTTGTACGCACAATGTCACATTCCTTGTTTTCCATGTTATCTCTCAGAGATGTGCCCTGAAGTTTGCTTAAGAGCTTTAGCTCAAACCTGAGATTTAACTATGTATTTCCTTACCATTACATATTTCTTTCATTTCATAGGACATAAAAAAAAATCTGACAGCAGTTACAATACTATTAGAGGTTCTGTCATATTTGATCTCACAAAATAGATTTTGTCATAAAATAATATGATATCAAACATGATATGTAGGTGAATTCCCTTTCTCCAAGTGGCTGTTTTTCTCCATCTAGTAAATGAGCAATGTCATACTGGCATTGTAAAATGTTGTAGAAATAGGGACTAAGGAATATTATTAAAAAGCAAGTATAATAATTATTATAAATCAAAGAAATGCACTCAAATGATAGGACTAAAGAAGCCTGGTTGCTCTGAATCTTTATTATTTGGGTTTGTGGTTTCTAGGAAGACATTAATCCTTGCCTTTTCCAAGGACTAAATAAATACTATAAGGGCATAATGTAAAGAAAAAAAAAATTAAAGCATCAGTAACTTTAGTAACAGAGAAGGAAAATTTAAGTGACACTGGGCAAATATCTAGAATGCAAAAAGCCTTCTGTGTGATTTCTTGGTGTATTTACTGGTTTTGGACACCACAATATAGAAAAGACATTAAGCTGTTAGAGACCATCCAGAGGAAGGCCATAAGGATGGTGAAGGGCCTTTGGGGGAATTGGTGTGGGTGGCTGAGATCACTTGATCTGTTCAGCATGAAGAGGAGACTGAAAACAGGCCTTACTGCAGTTACAACTTCCTCAAGAGGGGAAGTGAAGGGACAGACATTGACCTCTTCTCTAGGGTGTCTCCAGTGACAGAACTCCAGGTAATGGCCTGAAGCTGTGCCAGGGAACATTTAGGTTGGACATTAGAGAAAGGTTCTTCCTCCAGAGGGTGGTTGGGCACTGGAACAGGGTCCCCAGGGCAGTGGTCACAGCACCAGCCTAGAGCAGAGCTCTAGGGCATTAGATCAATGTTCTCAGGCACATGATGTGACTCGGGGATGGTGCTGTGTAGGGCCAGAATTTGGACTCAGTGATCCTTGTGGGACCCTTCCAACTCAGCTTATTCTATGATTCTGTGATTTGGGATACAGCAGTGAAATGTTCTAAAAATGATCATATGTGGCTATACATTACAACATGTAAAATGCAACATGTAAAACAAGTAACTAAATTAGTTAGGGAGACATTACCTATTTTCAGTGTTTCCAGTATGCTCAATATTCAAAACCTATGTGGTGGCCGTGGCATTACTTACTACCTCTCTAACATCCTTCTCTATGCCACAGGGTGAGAGCCAAGCTGCACATGGGAACAGATGAGGAAGCATGAGAAGATAGGGAGCTTGACCCTATCTAGATTTTTTCTCAAGGTGTAAGGTGGGTGGAGCAAAAACTCCATCAGCAAGACCTTGTGCATCTTTTGTCAGAGCTGCTCTTGTGCTGCTGACATCCTGATGATTCATACTTTGCCAGGCACTCTGTTCAGTTATGGTTGCTCTGTACCACTAAGAGGAATCAGAAATGGACATGATTTAGTGCTGCTCTGAGTTGTGCCAGTGCATGAATGGGAACTGAAAATACGTATGATCTGTGTCTGGATAATAGTGTGATACCTGTTTGTCATGGGATAGAGAGAGCCTAATTAAGAAGCAACAGGGAGAAAGCACAAGAGGTCTTTTCAGAAAGTCTGCAACAAATGAAAAACAGATCTCTAACTGTCATTTTGCTAGCTTCAGCAGCACTGTATTTAAAATTATAATAAAATGTATTAGTGCTTGTTCAGAGAACTTGTAACCTAATGTTAGACCTACAAAATTCATAGCAGGCCAGTTACAAATGATGATAAAATTAAAAAAATCAATGCTGCAAAATATTCTTTATCAGAAGACCTGTGGTGGTTTTTTTTTTCTGTGGCTTTTGAGGTTGATTTCTCTAGTAGTTTTATCCTCATCACCAGTTTTTATTCATATCCACATTATAAAATTCCTTAACCAACATGACAAAAGGTATTTATCATATTATATTTAGCACTCTTACAAATCTGTAGTATTAGTCTCCTCTCATGCACAAATGTGAAACAGACAGGTTTAACAGAGGGTCATGAATAAATTTCAGGCTCTAGAAGCTCTGTGTTTCTGTGTAGTGTAGCTGCATACCTAGCAAAGCCTTCTGCGCAGCCTTTTCTAATGGTCTGACAAAGTCTTAGGTCCTGTGCTTAAGGCTAGGCAGAGTACTTGGCAAGTACAACCGATGTGCATGCTGTTAAACATGAGCTTACAGCTTCTCAGCATCAGGACTAAATTCCTTGGCACCTCACTAATGCTTGTGCTTGAATGGGAAATGGCCTGAATGTGACATTCTGACCATGCTAGTGCTACAGAGTAAGCTAGAAAATCTGGCTTCCAGAGAGGTGCTTCCTCTGGTTTATCAGTCACTGGGTCTGACTCTTCATACTTCTAATGTCATACTTACTAATGTCATCGCAGATTTTTTTGAAGACATGGCAGCAATCAAAAATTATTTTGTTTGGCTCATCCCTTCAGTAATCACATTTTCCTCACCTGCAGCAGGCATTCACTGCAGATAAGGCTCTATTGCCTTAGATGTATTAGATGCTGTACATATGCAAAAAGACTTGATCACAAACAACTTAGTTTTTTTCTTCCTTGCCATTCTGGTTCTCTGGTGACAGACATTTGCAGATGTTCTATGTATTTCCCCAGAAGACTTATAAATGTCCTCAAAACTCAGACTGCGTTGCCCAATAGTCAACAGTAGAAGAGG
Source organism: Melozone crissalis (assembly GCF_028551555.1). Classification (NCBI taxonomy): domain Eukaryota; kingdom Metazoa; phylum Chordata; class Aves; order Passeriformes; family Passerellidae; genus Melozone; species Melozone crissalis. Next base: position 35,480,228 of record NW_026535783.1, on the reverse strand, counting down.
ATAATGCTGATGCTTCCCTAGCCTACAGCCAGAAATGCCAGCAGTGAACAATGACACAGCCCCAAGGGTGTATAATTTCTCAGAGACATACTGGGAATATGCATTTGCTTAGACCTGTCCATTATGAAAGACTATTTTCCCAGGAATATAATAATTTCTGCTTACCTTGTTTTTCAGAACCCTCACCTTGTAAATAGTTTGGAGTCTTTTCTGAAGGAAGGTACTATGTGCATTTAAGAATATCATTTTCTCTGCCAAGAGCTATTTACAGTCTAGGTTGTCATGCTGTTAGGCAGTAACAACCAAGGAACAGAGCATTTCCTAGGAATTAATGGCTTGCTAGGCTGAGTTTAAAGCCTGAGGTACAGCCAGAGGCTATTAACTCCAGCTGGTCATTAAAAATCCTTCGGAAATACCTTGCTCCAAGGTCAGTATTACTGTTAAAATAAATGTAGGCAGATGGATTTATTTAATGGGTTGCATTTTCAGCTGGTATGCACAGGACTTTTCTGGAGAATTTACACCTTCTTAACATTAACCAGTCAATTATTTGAGTCACCTCTCAGCATTCCAGTCATACAGTTTTAATTATTCTTATTATGAAAAATGGAAGTGTAGCACTCTGGCAAATTTCATATCAGTTTATCTGATTAGCCTTTCCCATCTGCTGGCAAATATCGCATCTTTTTTGCCTACCAAGGAAACAAAGTCTCTGATATGGGCATTTATTCCCCAAGAAATAAGCACTTAATCTTCTCCTAAGTATCTAGTGTGTTTGCACAAAGACAGATAATTCAGAATATCAGCTGGCCAGCAGGCCAAAAGGAAAATTTAACACAGGCAGAGTTTCACAGTCTTTAACAAGAGCCTATAAATAATAAATAGTTCAATTTAAAACATCTTCTGGGGAGACAGTGTAGTAGCAAAACACAAAGTCAAGAAAATACATTTGGAATTGATTTGCTGGAATGGAATAGGAACATTCACTGGAATTATTCCTGTTCAGAAGTGGAGATTGGCACAGTTAGGAATAAACCATGGGTTGATTTAAACTCTACAAAATAAATCTTGAAACTTACGTATCTTGAAACTTACGTATCTGATAGTTCAGGTATCTTTCAAAATAGTCATCTGCATGTGGGCTTATATTTTTGTGATATTCAGATTTTAAAAAATAAAACACAGTAAAGACACTGTTATTGAAAAAGTATTTTTAACCCCTGCTATTGCTGCAGGGGTTAAAAAAAAAGACATTCTATATGTTTAGTAACAAAATGTTATTTTTTACTGCCTATAATGTGTTTGTACTGTGATAATACAAACAAGTCCAGCTACAGATAAAGCCTTTTACGTTGCCAGTTCTCTAATATTTGCAGTTTTTACCTCAGTACTGACTTTTCTCAGAAGTGAAATGACCTACCTGAAATTTCTGACCTTTGTCAGTACATAAAACCTGTTCTGATCTTGTCCAATTACAGACTTTTATTTCACTAGAGTTTAACTCCCTGGGTGATTACATTTAGAGGGAAGAAGCAGGGCTTTGGGATTTGACTTCACCACTTTTAATAAGACAAAACTAAGTATCAGCACATCCCTTGCGGCCACTGCTGGGTTCCTATCAGTAGATGGGGAAGTTTCTAAAGTTTTACTGGGCAAACTATATTGCAGCAGTGAAACTAATTATTTTCTTAAGGTACTCGGAGCTATGGAGTAAAAGGTGATTCCAGGAACACTGTTGATGTCCTTTTGCACTACAAAACCTTGTATCTTTTCTGCTGAAGTGCACCTGTAGTTGCTTGCTTTCCATATGCATAGATACACATACAGATCCTGATAAGTGTTCCATCCTATTGTTAAATTAGTTCCACGGGCATATGAGTATCTTCTGCTTTCAAAAATATTTCAACACCTCAACAAGACTTTTAAATATTCCAGACTTGACCTTCATGGATCTTCATAAGATACAGAAAAGTCCTAAGGCACAAATCTTGCAAATAGTTACACGTCTGCTTAGTTTTACAAACTTAAAAGTCCTTTGAGAGTTAAGCACTCAGTGAAGATTTGCAGGATTATAGCTTGAGTATTTTTATTGTAATATATTGTTATGCATATTGGAGTATGCTTAGTACATGACTGCACTACCTGTTTAAATGTAAATTTTCTTTCTGTGTCACCAAATTCTGATAGCAATATTTGAATGCAGTTTGTGATGTCAGACTCCTAACCTGAATTCAAGGCAGTCTAAGAAATGCAGGTTTCTCCAACAAAGAAAAAGGTGCTTTCCCAACTTAGGCTGAAATAGTTGCAAATCCTGCCTGTGGCTGGGCATGAATTATGGACTTTTATAAAGTGTTTGAAAATCAGTGCTTTTAGTGTACGAGACAGTGTGTATAAAACCAAATTTTGTCCTTCTAAATGTGCTTCGAGATGAAACATCCACCCCTTCAACATTAACTGGATAGGTTGCAGCAGTTACAGTGAAAGGATGCCAAGACTAAACTATTTACTTAAAGGATTCCAATGTGTCCAAGCACCAAATGGTTTAAGTCTTTCAACCAGGCAATTAATAATAAAACCACTATTCCAAAACACAGTTATCAGCACCCCAGATGTATACCCGAATTTAGCAGTATCTGATTGTCCAACATGTTGCACGTTACCCTGAACAAAAATTGCTCACCAAATGGATAGCTTCAGTCCTGAAATCAATATCAGATGGTCAGAAGGTATACTGGCAAAAAGATTTGCCCCAGGTTTTAAAATGCAGCTTGTCTTCCTGTGGACAAGTTACTTGGAAAAAAACAAAAAGCCCCCTAAACCTTTGGAAATGCTTTTTTCCACTGGGTTGTTCCATGAATTAGCTCTTCTTCATATTTATAGACTTTTTTCCTTGTGAGGATACCTAGATATCACTCATCTGGGTAGAAAGGATATTTTTCTTGAACAGAAAATTTTTGCATCAAAATAAAAGGAAAATTTCTTGGGGCTTTATCAATTATTACTTCTACATTATCTGACACCTGTTTAGAAGACCTAACTCAAGTGTCTCTGTTTTCTTATGTGAAAAGAAGGGGGAAATTGGAGCACATGCAAGTAAACATCCAAATGAAAAATGTAAGTGAACATGTATAAGCAGTATGGAGCTCCAAAACAGAAACTTGGGAACCAGAAACAACCACAAATTTCTGTATTTTAATAAAAGAGGTACAGCCACTGCTGCAACATTCAGAAGTCGCAAATCCAAGTAAGCAACATCCATCAAATTCTGTTCACAAGTCTGAAGTCAAGCCAATGGACATAGTAGATGTTCACATGATAGTGTTCAGATTCCACAGAAGATTAAACTAATCTATACACAAAGTTGCAATGTTTTTTACTGCTATGCCAGAACCACTAATGACAATTCCCAGAATAATTATTTGAGTGTATTTTATTCTTTAGAAAGATGATTTATTGAAGGTATTATACACTTCTTGGAGGCAACATTTTATGGTGAAAGCAATGTATTCTCTTTAATAGGATTGCAGGTGTCCTTTTATTTATTCCAGGAGTTTTCCTCTTCATTTGATCTCATGTACTGTAAAGATATTAGAGAGAACCTAACAAGGATGCTTTTGCATAAACTTCTGGAATGTGTATAAATTATTCTGCACAGCAGTATACAAAGTTGCACATTTCATAGAGGCAATGTCTTCTTTCAGCCACTCGCAAACAACATGTAGTTTCAAATTTTGTATGCCATGGAGTGCTGTACATCATTGTTCCCAGACTGTGTCGAACTGCTTAAATGGGCAATCACCTAGACATGCCATTTTTATCAGAGGGTTTGTGATGACCAGCATTGTGGCTGTTTCTGCTGTTGTTTTCAGCAACATGTTTTGAGACACATATGAAGATCATGAAGTAGATACCTGACCAGACTACATCATCTAAATTCTTTGCATTTATGCATGCACAGTAGATTCTGTGTATCATATTTCCACATTCACTTCAGCTCATCTCATCTCAACTAGTTAAAGAAAAATCCTTCCTCAATGCCTCCTCCTGAGTTACTAAGCGTGGAACTTTCCTTCCATGGAAGCGCACAAGGGAATTTAAACCCTGATAAAGGTACAGGAGAATAGGAGAGAATTTATATCAAGTTTAATTGTATGAAGCTTAGAGTCACACATTTTTTAATTAGTCTAAAGGATTACACAATTTGTCTTCTTATTAATTTTCTACTTCAGGGCCACTCAAAATCCATTTGTATTAAAGAAGCAATAAGCCATTTAGAAAAATGTAATGATAACAAGTTGGTCTCTGAAAGCACTGAGGTAACTACGCCAATGATGATGGCATAATTTTTGTTTAATATCCTGTAAGGGACAGATTACAAATCTATGTTTTCCATTACAGTAGCAGAAGAGATCTTAATAAAAGGGTGCCCTTATGAAAGATGCTGCATCTCAAAAAGCTCTGGCGAAAGTGCTCTGACCCTATAGTGCCATTTAAGACAATCATATTGGATCAAAGGCCTGCTGGAATATCGAGCATCTGTGGTGGATGAAAGGCTTAGATTTTATCAGTTAGTGAAAGGTATAATCATAAAGGAATGGGAAAATATTCATGGAACACATTAAATAGAATGTATAGCCACTTTTAATTTTGAAACATAAAGGACTCTAATATCAGTATTTTCCTGACAATTTACTACTGTAATTTTACTGTAGATTACACTATCCATTATGATTATCATATATTTTCAAGTGACAATACAGCACCCTCTGTTCTCCCAATGATGCAGCACTGGGTGCAAATCTGAAAACAGAGCAGCAGTTAAACAGATGACCAAGGATTGAATTTAAGCCGTGATTTACAATGGTGAATGTTTCCAGAACCCACTTCCCTTGGAACAGCGTATAGCAAGAAATAAAAGAGAAAAAAGCTTTGATAGTTCTTTCCTACCTCCGTAGGGTGAAACAAAGGCGCCAGCATCCATCCAACAGAGAAAACATAGATGAGCTATCTGCACTCCTGAAAATTCAGTTACCTAAAATTATTTTGTCCAATTAACTCTTAGAACGTATTTTCTTTCTACCTTTCTACCTTTCTACCTTTCTACCTTTCTACCTTTCTTTCTACCCTTCTAAAAATAATAACTAATTATTTTTCCCTCCACACATCATCTGTATTGTGGTACTTTCTTAGCAGTCACTCTGTGCTACCAACACTGCAGAAAATGGTGTAGATAAAGAGCAAGAAGGAGATCAGACAACGCCCAAAATCCTCCATCCTGTCTTTTATTTACGTCCATACTGAAAACCCAAAACTCTAAGTTTTTCACCCTGTGATAAACTACACTACTATCTATTTCACACACTCATAGATTCCAATTCATCCCAATGTCTTGAAAGTTTTCTCCATGGATGAAGGTTAAAAGCAGTGTTCTCCTGGGGATCAGGACTTCCCAGGACAGGCAGAGAAACATTCCCTGTGCCCTGGGTTCCAATGGAGAGCAGCACTAGCCACTCTTATATTTGGGGGTTTTCTTGTGTCATCGAAAATTTTTTACAAAATGATAGCAAAGCAGACAAAATGTCAACTGAAGCGCATTTGTAAGAGAATATAACCCAAGTCTGCCAACAAGACTACTTCTCTCAGTTCTATGAACTGCAAGTGCTTTACCTACCCCTGTGAAGGTCCTGCCTTCAAACAATAATGCCTAAGTCTAGGAGGTTCCCAGAGTTTTTGGCAGAGAACTTTCTGACGCAGCTGGTGTGTGAGCCAACTAGGGACAGCAGCTCCTGGACCTGCTGTTTGCAAACAGAGAGGGTCTGGTGGGCGATGTGATCACTAGAGGCCATCTTGGGCACAACAATCACAAAATTGTGGAGATTTTGGTTCTCAGAGATATAAGGAGGGGGAACAGGAGAACTGGTGCCTGGGACTTCTGGAGGACAGAGGTTTAGGTTGAAAGGCTCCCTTGGGGAGCAGTCCTGAAGGGCAAAGGAGTCCAAGAAGCCTGGATATGCTTAAGAAGGAAATCCTAAAAGCACAGGAGCTGTCCCCATATGCTGAAAGTAGCCAGGGAAGACCAGCTTGAACATAAAGCTTTGGCTGGAATTCAGGGGAAAAAATGAGAGTTTATGAACTTTGGAAAAAGGAACAGACAACTCAGGAGAACTAGAGGGATGTTGTGAGGTTATGCAGTGAGGAAATTAAAAGGGCCAAATCCAGTGAGATTCTAATCTGTCTATCCCATAAAAGAAAATAAAAAATGCTTCTGCAAATACATCAGCAACAAGAGCAGATCTAAGGAGAATTTCCATTCTTAACTGGATGCAGAGGGAAACTCTGTGACAAACGATGAGTAAAAGAGGCTGATGCACTTAATGCCTTTTTTCACTGAGACTTTAATAGCAAGAACAGTTGTCCTCAGGATACTCAGCCCCTGAGCTGAAATACGGAAACCAGGAGCAGAATAATCCCTCACAACCCAGGAGGAAATGATCAACAACCTGAAATGCCTCTTAGATGCACACAGGTCTATGGGGCTGAGTGGTGTCTACCCGAGGGCTCTGAGGACACTGGTGGAAGTTCTCAGAGAGCCACTTTTCATCATTTCCAGCAGTCCTGACTGGCAAATGGATCCAGTTGACTGGTAGTTAGCAAATATGACCCATTTACCATGCACAACAAGGGTCAGAAGAAGAATCCAGGGAATCACAGACCTGTTAGCCTCACCCTGGGGAATGTCCTGGAGCCAGTCATCCTGAGTGCCATTATATGGCAAAATACATGCAAGATAACCCAGGGATCAGACCCAGCCAGTGTGGGTTTGTGAAAGGCAGATCTTGCTTGACCAATCTGATTGCCTTCTGTGACCAGGTGACCAACTAACTGGAAGAGGGAAAGTCTGTGGATGTTGTCTATATGGACTTTAATAAAGATTTCACACCATTTCCCACAGCATTCTCCTGGAATAGCTGGTTACTCATCGCCTGAGTGAGTGTATCCTTTGCTGGATTCAGAACTGGTGGAATGGCTGGGCCCAAAGATTTGTGGTTACTGGAATTAAATCCAGTTGATGTCCAGTTGCTCGTGGAGCTCCTCAGGGCTCAGTGCTGGGTCAAAGTCCTATTTAACATATTTATCAATTATTTGGAAGAGGAGACCAAGTGCCCCCAGTCAGTTCCGAGAGGACACCAAGCTGGGTGGCAGTGTCGATCTGCAAGAGGATAGGAAGGCTCTGCAGAGGGATCTAGACAAGCTGGATCGATGGGCCAAGGCCAGTGGTATGTGATTCGCTGACAAGTGCTGGCTCCTGCCCTTTGGCCACAACAGCCCCATGAAGGGGGTTGCTGGGCTTGGGGAAGAGTGGCTGGAAAGCTATCCCAGGAAATGGACCAGGGGAGGCTGAACACGAGCCAGCTGTGCCCAGATGGCCAAGAAGGCCAATAGCATCCTGCCCTGGATCAGCAATAGCGTGGCCAGCAGGACCAGGGCAGTGATTGTCCCTCTGTACTAGCACTGGTGAGGCCACACCTTGAATTCTGTGTTCAGTTCTGGGCCCCTCGATTCAACAAGACATTGAGGGGTTGGAGTGTGTCCAGAGAACAGCAATGGAGCTGGGGAAGGGTCTGGAGCACAGGTCCACTGAGTGGCAGCTGAGGGAGCTGGGGTTGTTTAGCCTGGAGTAAAGGAAGGCAAGGGGAGACCTCAACACTTTCTTATAACTACCTGAAAGATTGTAGCAAAGTAGGGGAGTGGTCCGCTCTCCCAGGTAACAGAAGACAGGACAAAAGAAAAATGCCTCAAGTTGCACCAGGGGAGGTTTAGATTGGATATTAGGAAAAATTTCTTCATTGACAGGGTAGTCAGGCACTGGAATAGGATTGGTAGTGGCATCACCACTCCTGGAAGTGTTTGAAAGGTGTGTAGATGTGGCACTTTGGGACATGGTGGTAAACATGGTAGTGCTGGATTACTGGTTGGACTTGTGTATCTTAGAGGTCTTTTCCAACCTTAACGATTCTATGACCAGAGTCTAGGGATTGAAAAACACCCACCAAGATGCACATATTGCAAATTCCCACAGAAAAGCCAAAAATCCCCAGGAAATGCCAGCATAACAACCAGATTCCCAGCTGACTCATAAGCGATGGCTTCCTAAGCAGTCCTACTGCAGCGCGTCTTCACGAGGGCTTCCAGAGCCTTTGCTTTTTCACATACTTAGTCTGTCACATGGCATGTGAGAAATAATATGGTGCTTATTAAGGGCATGTGTGTTCTCTAGAACTGGAAAAAAGCACCAGCTGGGTCACAGCCCACTTCTGGGTCTGACACACAATTTCAGTGGGAAAAAAATTAAGTGTTATTCCAAGTATCCATGCAAAGAAGACCTGAAAGGGAAAGGTACTCTGAGAGAAAATAACTTTAAATGACATAGCAGAGTGTCTTCAATTCAAAGTCTGTTTCTTGTATTACATGTACATTAAGGAAGCTAACAAGGCCTCTTCCAGTAAGTCAGTATCCTTCTATTCTGTTTAATCCTATTTGTAGTCCAAAGAAATAAATCAGAACAACAGGAGTGTAGAAAGAAGGTCTAGAGACTCCCATGGTGTGTAGAACAGTGCAGAAGAAAATTCTTCATGGAAAGTCAGGGAAATTAGCCCCCAGGCCTAAGACAAACACTTGTCTGGAGCCTCTTCTTCTATGGTTCCCTTTTGCTAAACAACAAAAATTAAAGCAAAATCAGAAAATGAAGCAATATGCGCTGGGAATGTCAGCCCAAAGGAAAATCTGAAATCCAAGGTGCAACTTCCCGCATTTTGGAACTTTTATTACATTTCAAGACAAAAAAGCACATGCAAAAACATAAGCCTAACTGGTATTTATCTTGGACTCAATGCTAAAATAACTTGCCAGTAGCAAATTCCATACACTGAAACCACAGTTCTTACTACACACTCGCGTGTTTCCCATCATACACACTCACACACATAGACACACACACATTGCATAGAAAAACACTCAAAAAGCCAGCATCAACACTATAAAAAAATATCCCCCAAAGCAAGTTATCACCTCACCTCTGAGTAGGAACACTGGGCTCTTATGCTCAGCATGCAGGCACAGCCAAACCTCCTTGTCCATCAGAATGACACCCCTCATCATTTTACACAAACTTCAAATGCACCTTTTAAAGAAATTTTTGTGAGTCCTCCTACATGGGCTCAGGTGTAGTTCTCTCTATTTCTCTTTCTGCTGTTTCCTTTATTTTCTGCTGTACAGCTCACAAGCCTATTTGCTCCCCTGTGTTTCAGCGTCCCTTCACCCTGCATCTACCAAGGCAAACAAACCAGCACCACTGTGTCTGTGTGTACTACTGCACACAGAACTTCCAAGTTCCATGTTGCCAAGCTGAAACAAGTCTCATTAGTAGTAAAACTCAACCTTTCTTATATGTATTTTTATCAGTTACAGCATTCACAACTGATTTCTGAATTAATTTTTCCAGTTTGAACAGTCCTAGTTATTTGCAATGATTGTGAAACAAAGGACTTAGCTGTTCAAAGGATCAGAGCTTTCTCTATCAGTAATTTTTCCTCTAACCATGTCTGATAAAAATGGTTTTCAAAAATGTAAACTCTCCATTGGACTAATGCAGATCTGAATCATAAAATAATTTGTCAAACATACACAAAACAAAAAGTAAACAAAACAGAAGTAGTACAGGTAATCATTTCCCGGGGGATACACTCTGAAGGCTTTTTACAGAGATTTAGTTTTTGGGATTCCTCAGGCCTGCCCAGCCTCAAACCAAAACTGTAATATCTTACTGATGCCCAAGAGATCTTGTATTTCTGCACAAGCTCTTTTCATTGGCTTTTTGCAACAATTCAAACTGCATCTTAGGTATCTGTGGGCAGAGCTCCATTCACAAGCTAACCATGAGCCATTCTGTACACCATGCTGACTGACATACCTGTAAGGATGTACAAGGGGGAAAGCAAAGAAGGGCAAGGCTAAAGAAAGGAAGAGGTGTTGCAGTTGTGAGTAAAATAATATTTAAATTGAAAGGAACCACACCTCAAATATTGCCCTGCATAGATGCAGTTCCACAGAGGTAATGGTGCTGTAATTTCCTTGACTTAGAAGGTTTTCTAAGATTTAAACAGAAAAAAATTAAAAGGTGATAAATTAATACAGAATGGCAAACCCAGAACACAATTATAAAATATTGCAATAATAAGAAAGAGACCATTTATAATGGCAGTTACCTGGAAGTCTAGGTTAATGGTTCACAAGGCTATCCTAGCATAGCTCTTCTGCGCATCTCAGGTGAGTGTGACAGATCCCTTCCACAAACAAGATCAGCTCCTTGTTGTTTCTTCTTATGCAACTTTCTGCTTCAGATGCAGCTCAAAAAGGCTCCTGAAGTATGTGAATCCCTCCATGAAGTACCAGAGTACCATTGACTAAGTTACAATTAGGAAAAAACCCTGTACTTCTTTTTACTTGATTCTGAGCTACAGGCAACTAGCTCAAGAATGAACTGAAGCCTCAGCAGTCAGAAATCTCTGTACCTCAACAACAGCAGAGGACACCTCCATTGGGATGACCCATATCGTCCAAGTTATATACTGTGAATCAAAGGAAGGGTATGAACAGCATAACCAGGATCACGCTTTTCACTGTACACCAAACCATTAAAGATAAATACAAAGTTAGATTTGCAGATTTACCTTTGCAGATTAACCACTGATGACAATTTAAAAGCTGTATTTCCTTATAGATCTTAAATGCCTTTGCTGACTCATGGCTTATTCCCACCAGATTTTTCAGAAATTTCCACGCTCCATGTATACTTATTTAAGTAATGAAATGTTCAAATGTTCAGAATGGAATGGCATGGCACAGCATAGAAGAGTATAGAATAGACCGTTTCAGTTGGCAGAGACCTACAATGATCCCACTGCCTGAACAGGGCTGACCAGAAAAGTTAAATTCCATCATTAAGGGCCTCTTTTCAAGTCACTGACAGGCACAGGGCATTGAGGACCTCTCTAGGAATCCTGTGCCATTGTTTGGCTATCCTCTCAAGGAAAGAAATTCTGAATGTCAGGCCTGAACTTTCTGTATTGTGAGAGCTCCAGAAATATCCCGTGCCTCCCCCCAGGACACACCTCTGTGCCTCTGCGCAGCTCCAGGGTGGTGGTGCCGGGCCTGCCCTCGCAGCTTTCTGCCTGCCCACAGAGCCTCACCATGTTCTGCTTCTCCCGCCTGTTCCAGCCGCTCCAGCCTGGGGCCATCTGGAGCCATCTCTTGGCACGGGAGCTGGGCCTTCCTTAGCAGCAACTCCTGATATGAAACCCAGCAGCTGCCCTCTGTCCCTCGGCTCATTTTGCATGGCCAGCTTGGCTGCAGAAGGGGAGGAGCCCTGGGGAGCACAGATGCAGGAAGTTGCACCTTGGATTTCACATTTTCCTTTGGGCTGACATTCCCAGTGCATATGCTTCATTTTCTGATTTTGCTTTAATTTTTGTTGTTTAGCAAAGAAGAGCTTTTTTGTGAGGTGCCCTCACAGCAAACAGTGCTGGTGGGCACCCTGCAGAGCTTGTGATGGGAGGGCAGTGGGGTGGTGGTAGGGGGTGCTGGGGAGCTTGAATGAAGAGTCGCAGAATCACCAAATCATTCAGGTTGGAAGAGACCCTGAGATCACTGAGTCCAACCTTTGGCTGATCAGCACTAACAGCTAGATCATAGCACTGAATGTCACATCCAGTTATTTCCTGTACACCTCCAGAGACTCCACCACCTCCCTGGGCAGTTAATTCCAAGGTTTAACAACCGTGAAGAAATTCTGCCTGATTCTGCTGATCAGGGACAGCCTGAACCTCCCCTCTGACAGTCTGAGACTTTTTCTCTTGTCGCTTTCTGCCTGGGAGAAGAGATCCAGCTGCACCATCCTTTCAGGAGAGTGTGGAGAGCAATACAGTCTGTTCTTGATCTTCCTTTACTCCAGACTAAGCAAACCCAGCTCTCTCAGCTGCTCCTCACAGGACTTGTGCTCCAGACCCTACCTCAGTTGCGTTGCCCTTCTCTGGATACTCTCCAGCCCTTCAATGTCCTTCTTAGAGTAACAGGCCCAGAACTGGGGACAATCACTGCCCTGGTCCTGCTGGCCACACTATTGCTGGTACAGGCCAGGATGGCATTGATCTTCTTGGCCACCCGAGCACACTGCTGGATCATGTTCAATACCACCAGGTCCTTTTCCATTGGACAGCTTTCCAGCCTCTCTTCACCAAGACTGTAGCACTGCATGGAGTTGTGGCTGAAGCGCAGCACCCAGCACTTTGCTGTGTTGAATGTCATGCAATTGGCTTTAGCCTGTCCAGATCCTTTTGCAGAGCCTTCTGACCCACCAGTAGATTGACACTCCTACCTGACATGTTGTCATCTGGGAACTGACTCAGGGGCACTTTATCCTCTGACCCAGTGCATTAATAAAAATGTTAACCAGGACTGATCCCTGGGGTCCCAACACTGATCCCTGGGGAAGTCCACTAGTGACCAACAAGACGTGCTACACCAAGGTGTGTGATCCTGTGCTATAATACCTGCCCTTAGCCATTACAATAATTTTAAGTTTTACCTGTTAGCCTTCTAAAATGTTGCAACATGGTACAACAGCATATTAATTGGCTAGCAAAGTAAATATTCTGAAGTAAAATGAATAGCCTAATTAAAATGGTTGCGTAATCCTGAAAGAGGGTTTGAATTCTCTTCCTGCAAATACTATTTCAGGATGAAAGTTGTGAGTTTCCTATTTATCCTCAATATAATACTGAAATAAGGTGCTCAAATATTTTGCCTTATTAGTTTTAATAGCTGAAAAAATATCTGGTTCTTTGTCTAATGAGAAGCAATAATCTGTTTGTCTCACAGGTGAACTCTAATTGTAGACAGTTCATAAGTTTGGTAACTAGGAAACAGTCAATTGGCATTTTAACCTCAAGATTATTAGTTTAAATTTAGACAGCTCAAGGGCTATTGGTCACCTGTGTTTGCAACTTACAGAGTCATATTTATACTGTCAGCAAAGCCAGCTTGGTGCAGGAGCAGCACTCTATGATGGCAGGCTCTCCTAAAGGAAGCTCCCCACTTACATATCCTCCTAAGATCTGACAGACCCTAGAGGTGCAACCCCTCGTCTTCCAGATGAGACACGGCATCTGTCACCAGGTGGAGAAAGAGCAAAGATTTCCCTTCATCAAAGTTACAAAATCTGGGAAAAAAGAAACATGATAGTGTAATTCCTTTGAGTTCTTCTCAGTTGCCAAGTAATTCATGTTAAATGCCTTTACCTTCTTCTCTCTTTCAAAAGCCTAGGCAGACATACCTTCCTACAAATCTTTTCCCCAAACAAACTTCAGATGAAAAAATCCACAAGCACTAACCTTGACTCAACCTGGAGCAGTAAAATCAATTTTACCTAGGTGTTGAAATAAATTTATAATACCATTTAGGGTCTCCTAAATCAAATGGTGGAGCTCTCCCTCTTCCAGAGCATCCAAAGTCTCTCGTTTCTGCCATAAATCACTTTTCAAATATTTCAGTTGTCCTTCCTCACTCAACAGATGGGGAAATCCACCTCATTCACATACCCCTAAGTGAAGTCTGGCCCCTCTTCCACCAAGGCAGAGCCCTTCCTTGCCTAAGAAGCAGTTTCCAACCTCCAGCTTCCAATCTCCCTGTTTCCCAGCTTCCCTGGTTTATGGCCTTGCTCCCCAGCAGGTTTCATTAGGATGTGGTATGTTAGGCAGCTAGGAGCCTGTGAAGTTGGGCCCGCTGCAAAGATTTGAACTCAAGGGATGGACAGACCAGAGAGAAAAGCCACATTTTTTGTGCTCCATTGTGTAAAAGTTTGCATCCACTGTGCACACTTGACACTCTAATTCATCTAGGAGATTCACAGATCAAGTAACTTTTAACTGGCAGCTTGAGGTAAGCTTGGAGAAGAGCCTGTGAGAATGCTTGGATTAGCAAAACAGGCTAAAACACAAGCTGCCTTGTGTTCTGTGCATCATTAACCCTAAATACAATGTTCTCCATTACAGCCTTACCTTGCACCAATGGCAAGGTGCTGCTTTTCAGCTGCTGTGGCAGCTTGAACACTAGTGACCCACCCAATTACAGCTGTTAAAATAAGAGTGGAAATGTTCATAAGGAGAGCTGTGGAAGGGTGATAAGTGGCCCAGATGACACTGCAGACAACCGAGTATCTGAGCCAGAGATTTCTTTCATAGTGTCTATAGAAGCAAAATGATTTCTGCAGTATCAAATATGCCAGCATATACATTAAACTTTTTTTCTTTTTTCCAAAACAGAGTACTGCTTCATTTTTGTGCTTAATTAGCTGAAATTAACCAGTTAAACTGGGCGTGTGTTTTTCCAAGCCACTCAAGCTAGGTAGTGCTGTTGCCTGGCACGCACCCTGTTCGAGCAATAAGATTCAACATGTTTGCAACAAAAAAGACAAGAATGATTAAATGCAGTTGGAAAGTAGTGATTGTTCTCATTGCTTGAAGCAGACATTAAAAATAATTACAATTTGGCAATGGTATATTCAGATATAAACAGTCAGTGTCTCAAATGCTCCTTGGGAGTAAAAGTTAACAAAAATGAAACACCTGTTCATATATCAGTGCTGCTGCAGTTTAGCAGCATGTAGCATTCCTGAAGCTGTTAAATACATGCATTATGCCAACAAAAATTTGGCCACATGTTTACTTAAGGCCTGAATAAATATGGCCAATCTCTGGCAAAAATCAGATCAAGTTCTTACCTGGGGTTAATCAGACTGACAGCAAAATGATAAGAAAACTAAACATGAAAAGTAGTATTATGTAAATAACTATTGTTTTTGCAAAACAGAATGTTTAAAGGAAAAAAACCCATGTTCTGACGGACAGAATGTATTGATTTATTTACATGGTTTCCAGCTGTGTGAATGGAGCAGCTCCCATGGATCGCTGGACATAAAAGATGAAGTGAGTGAGTTGAGCTAAAGCAAGGCCTAAGTGAGCACTATTCTCATGGGCTGTATCCACAAGAGCCAAATCTGCAACCTGACTCAGGCTGGCTAATCCTGAGGGTGTGAGGGAGAGTATTTTGAGTAGTAAAAACATATGTGTTGAAGTTTTGCAGTTCAAGTCCTTTAACTCTGCTTTTCTCTTTTGCGGTTAAACTTCCAGAAAACATAAAATTGAAAATTGTATTTGTATTTACTCTGGCCATGGAAGGTAAAGCCTGAATTATTAATTATCTCAAGACAGGTTTGGGCTTTTTCCTTATGAGACGTTTAGAAGTCTCATGTAAAAAGATCATCTAAGGGTTAAAGGATAAAGTGAAGGACTGATGGCTCTGTGGCACTTGGAAGGATGCTGGGCAGAGTAACAGGAAAAAACACCCTGCGGTTTGCGATGCAAATGACTTCAGACAGATGATGTTACTCTGTTCCCTGCTGCCCACTGCAGCTTCTCCTCCCTGCCTAGTGGGGCTTGTGTGGGGCACAGGGACCTGCACCCTGGCTGGCAAGCAGTAGCACGCTTCCCAGAGGGAATTTTGTCAAGAGTCTCCCTTCTTAGGGACGGCTGTAGTTTTCAGAACTCAGAACACATTTATTTTTTCTTCCACAAAGTGGAAATACCAGACTGATTCTGTTATCCAAGGTGAAAATTTAGGGTGAAAATTCCCACAGAGATGGGAAAAAGACAAAGAATTTCCTCCCATGTCTAAGAAGAAATAACCTTTATATTTTATAAAGTGCTTTAGTCAACAAATCGTTTCATTCAGACTGAGAAGGACATGCATAACCCAGTCCTAAACCTATCCCCCCAGCATGCAAAGGTAACAGAATCAACAGACAAGGGCCAGCATGCCACTCTTCAGACAGGGCAGCAAATGGCTCCTGCTGCAAATGGGCAAATCTGAATATCCCATACATCCCAAATACTGAAAGATCTCAGATTCATGCTCCAAATCAGAATGATTGCATGGTTGCATCTGCAGAGATAACCAGCAGTAAATAAAGAAGCATTCCATAAACAAGCAAATCCATATCCAGTAAGTTATAATATTTTTTTATTCATGTTAGAATTTCTATCAGTGTTTGAACATTAATATTTAGAGAGTTTTTACAATTTCCATTCAAAGCTTAAAATGAGAACCACGCTAGATCACAAATGGTAACTAAAACACAGTTCAGAATTGTATGAACAGTCACACTCTCTTTCTCTCTTAACACTGTTAAACACTTTCTTTTCTCCAGGGGGTTTACAAGGAAAAGTGTGCACTGTAATTGTATCTCAGCAGTGTTCCAAAACATAATGGTATCATCATTACATATAAACTCTTTAAAAATATACTTCTGTCAAAAGACTTGATGACTACTATGTACACTACAAAAATAAATTTTCATATAAATAAATTATATGGCATAATTTTATCTTTGTAACTGAAATGACACAAACCCACTCCTACCAAATAGGCAGGCAATGAGACCCAGTTTGAATATTTTTTCCTTTTAACTCCTTACACTAAAAGCTACAAGTCCATAATGTAAATGTTATATACTCTTTCCTATTTAACATTAGTAAGCACTCTATACAAATAAAAATCCATTAAACAATAAAAACATAACTGTAATAGTGTTTCCAATAGAAATAAAATCCCTGCATTTTGTTTGTTATAAACTGGCATGACAAATACTGTAAGAAAAACATTCTTATGATACAAAAATATAAATATCACCCATGATTAAAAAAGTTAAGAAACAAAACCAAAACAAAACAAAGGTTGCCAGCCACTGAGTTCTCCCCTTGCCAATGTGACTATCGAAGAAGAAGGTCTACATTGTGCACAAAGCAGCAGACAGCTCACCCACACACAAGCACGCAGGCAGGCTTGGGGCAGGGGCAGGTGGGAGACACTGCAACTTGCCCTGCGCCCCTTGCCTGCCGAGGAAGAGCAGGAAGCAAGGCAGCCTGCGGCACGGAGTGGTGCCAGTGGGAGCCCTGCCGGTCTCTGACAAGTGAGCGCACAAGCTTGGTGGTTGAAGGCGGCTTCCAACTGGTATCATACAGTTTTGTTGCAGATTTGTATGATCTGAGGTCACTATGCTGCTCGTGCTAAATTGGGGCCCCTCATCTTTTTGTCATCAAGAGTTTTCATGTTAGACAGTGAACTGGACCAGTAGGCAGTTGCGACATTAACCCTTGGTGTGCACTGAGACAGTAGCTTATGTATCACGGGAATGACACCAGGCTCTCGCCACCTGCTCTTCGAGCGTTCACATTGGAGATCTGTAAACAAGTGCCTCATATCAAAGTGTTTTCAAGTGAGCAAAAAAGGCATGGAATTTTGTGCATTCTCATTATCCCCATTCGTTTTGCTGGCAAGGTCTGTAGGCAAAGATAGACTCCCTGAAGCCACTGGAGAAAAACACTTTCCCATCAAAGAATTGGCCACTGCTATTCAGGTATGCATAAAGAAAAGCCCCACCACTGCTGTGTTTAGAAACTGAATATTGGCTGTGTTTGGCTCTGAATACAAAACTGAACATCTACCTGCTCTAAAAACCAGCTTGGTGAAGGGCAGAAAAAGATAAAAAAAGAAGACGGAGATAACGAAAACTTGTGTTGCATTATTTTAAATTAAGGTTCTTTGTTCCTACATTTTGTTTCCAGTGGGAACACAGATTGCAGTGTTTTTCCAGACCCTTCACCTGCAGCAATCCCCTTTTAGTTTAAAAATAATAGTACAAAAAGCTAAATTAGTTTCGCAAAGAGATCCCAGTTTAGCTGTTATAATTAAAAGTGCCAATGCAGCATGGGAAAACACAAACAATAAAGAAAATAACTACCCAGGCCTTAAGTGTCATTACCATCCTGGCCCACCGGAAAGTCATTTATATTTAAAAGTGAATGTACTTTTTTTTAATCCTTCCATTTGATTTTTATTACTTACTATTAACTCCTTCCTGCCACGAAAATAAGGTGACCAGAGATACTGCTTTCAATGTTGTAATGACTCAGCTAAGCTGTGGCTCACCATCAAACAATCCATTATCCAGCTTCTGATCCCATTCAAAATTAACAGTATCAAAATAAGGCAGATCAAATGCTCATTGTATTTCTATAACCACCAGCACCTGTCAATATGCAGCACCTTTGGTCATAGTGCTTGCACTTACCTGGCATATTTTGCGAGGGAAAAAAAAAACTCGAAGCACTACATGAACTGTCATTAAGCCTCACAACATTCCTGGGAGGTAGGTAAGTGTAATTATAACCATTTTACAGAATGAAAAATTGAGGCATGGGGCAGTTAAGTAACTTGACTAAAGTAATGTGAAACAAGTCTTTAAGGGTTTGGGAACTGAAATATAATTCTAAACCTCAACTCCCTGTCTTCTCTAGTATTTTAGTTGGGCCTTTGATGATGGCAGTCTATAGTTGTATATATTGGTAAACAACAACAGAGTTTTCACTAGTGCCTACTAACAGGGAAAGCCAGACTCACATCAGCATGAGTGGGTTTGCAAACCCACCAAGTGTTAACATACAGTAAAAGAGAAACTAGAGTACACCAGGAACATACACACAAAAGCAGGCATGTTTCCAGATGCACGCTTGGACACATACAGCAAAACAAAACCTGCACATAGCTAAGTCTATTTAAGCCTCCCAGATTAACTCGCTTTTCTTCATATTTGCTTATTTTAAAAATTACCACGCATAGCGTGTTTGAAAGTTAACAGTAACATTTCATACTACCACAGGGTTGTGATACACAAATTTAAAATATTTTAAACAGACATGTATCTTTTAAAAAATCCTATTACATAAGCAATATTTGCATAGAATTATACAAGTAAATTATAAAATATTTAAGCAGCAGCAACTTATGCTGAAATTTAGAACTAGATTAAGCTTAGTTGTGGCACAGATATCAATGTACAAAAAGTACAAAGAGCACACAATTTTGTCCCCATTCTATTGCCCAAAGGCAAATTACTCCAGACTATACTACTTTACATCATTCTTTTGTATATTACATATGTGTACATCTTTTAAATACTTAAAAGAAATATTTAACAAAATAATACAATAGGTTACAGTAACAGTGAACTGTTGTCCTGATGCAGCATGTCCTTTTCTACAACTTCAAGCAGTTCTTCTCTTCAAGCAGTTCTGGAATACAGTTTTCCATCTTTGGCCTCTTCTTTGCTTCAGTTATTACCCTGTACAAATAAGGAGAGAGAAAAAAGCAAACAGTCACTGAATTTCAAGAAAAACAAACCAAATGAAACCAACTCATTTCATGATTCTTGTGGTTAGATTTAGTAGTCAGGAAATGCTGGCTCTACTTTCATCTCAGTTATTAATTTCCTGGTGAAGAAATACTGATGCCAATTAAAAAAAATGTTCATGCTTTAATTTCTAAGTTCCCAGTTTTAGATAGCTGTGACAAATTCAGTCAAAACCAATGAACAGTTGAAGAAGTATGCTACATTGAATACTGAGTTTACTTAAGAGTCTCACATTAACGTACACTTCAGTTTGAAAAAACTAAGCCCAAGTATTTCCTTATTCTGTGGATACTAGTATTTGCCATATTTCTAGACTGCAAGGCTAAAGGCATTCACTCCTATTTACGCTTTGGGATGTTTGGAGAGACATTTTATGATTTAAAAAGTGGTTTCATTTTGAATTATCATAGAAATTTCTGTCAAAACTCTGTGTGTTTGCATACATATGCATGCATGCATAAATGCAAAATATTCTAGAATCAAAATAAAATTACTTGCTCTGCTCAGACTGTTGTCTGTCACTGAAAAGCTCAGACAAGCAAAGAGAAAAAACAGTAATCCACAGATAAGTAACTATTCTATTCCCTGCAAGAGAACATAGTAAAAATAGTGAGAAATAGTTTTCATGTAAGAGCCCCAAGAAGTTTTCAGTGTAAAAACTCAATGGGCAGCTCTATCCTGTGCAAACCTGCAATTGCCACTGCAGATGCCCCTGGCATGGCAGAGGTCAGCTCAGACATCTCCAGTGTACGAGGTCACAGGGGAGGTCTCTGAAGGCCCCTCCAAAGAGCAGGGGACACTCTGCTGAGCAGAAGTGCACTAGGCATGTAGGACTTCCCACCTCTCACCTGGCTCATCTTCCAGAGGGATTCAGTCCTTATTATGGACTTTAAATTCTTTCACAAATTATTTTATTCAAGAGATGACAACTCCTCAAGTAGCTGACAATTTTTACACTCTCCTAGACAATGTTATTTTATATAATGTTTGAGAGCATGCCTGATTCAGGGATCAGAAGACAGGACTTACACAATGGCATATGCAGTTGCACAGCTCTGAAGATGTTATACAACATCTCTGCTTTATTTTCCTCATCAGGTAAACTGAGATTGTATGATGTACTTATCCATTTTGCAAGGCTCTTTAAAGTATGACTTCCCAGTGTTGGAATGCTCTACCTTAGTCAACCTCATGTCCAGTGCAAAATGTACTATATTCACAGTTAGCAGATTTAAGGTGATCAGCGTGACCTGTAAGTAGTGCTGTCCATGAAAAGTTACCTCTGAGAAATTTAATTTTCCTCTTTCTTTTGATCACACCATTGCCTGACACAGGTCAAAGCTTGCAGTTACGCAGGATGGACCTACCTTATTGTGAGCTGTTGCCAGGTATCCTCTCCTCACATTCAACATCTTGCAGTTCTATAACTTCCACTTTAGAATTCCTTCTTTCACATCGCACATTAAAAGGCACGTGGGGGTCCTCAAATGGCGCATGGCCAGCCTCGTGGTGTCCCTCATAGGACGGAAAGCTCGCTCCCCGAGGGCTGTGGCTGTGCAGGGCAGGGTGGACAGCAACAGTGACTGAGGCTGAGGCAGTCACAGTAGTGATGGGCTGGCAGTAGGATGCTCCCGCGGCGCCCGCGGCCCCGAATGCCGGGCTCCGAACGCTGTGCGAGCGAGCCTTGTGGCCCAAGCGATCCCTGCTGCTGCTGCTGCTTGGTGCCGAGGGCCCTTCAGTAGAAATTTCAAAAGCGTCCCTGCGAGGGCGGTAAGGAGGTGGTCGCGGCCCTTCCCTCGCTTCCCTTTTGGGCTGCCTGCCCTGATGCCATGGCTGCTGCGTGCTGGGCTCTGGATTCGGCTGCAGCCGAGGGCTCGGCTGATGCCTGGCTTCCGGCTGAACCACCTGAGAGAGACACACACGGTTACGCCTCTGACACAGCAAAGCAAGCAAATACCACGCTTGCTTATGTTTTATGCTGGGAATAATTATAATAATGCTCTGACTCTACAAAGGCAATGTGGTGGAATCTGATAATTGATTTTTCCATGGTTTTTGTCTGAAGTTTTTAAAACCTGGAAAGCTCATCTTCAGAAAACACAAGATGACAGCTGAAAACATTATTGTAAGCTTCATACATGCTGGTCCATCTTTTCAAAGGGATGGGTGACAAGCACTTGGTCTTAACTCAACAAGCAGAATTGCAGGCATTTGGAAAAGGCTATTCCATGCAGGGAACATACACAGGATGTTAGTAGGGTACTTTGTATAGACTGTAGGAATCTGTTTTCTGATTTCCATAAAGACCGTGAAGCACAGCAGCTACATCAGTCAATAAACCGTGACCAACTTCAAATGTGGCTGTGCTTGTACCTATTTCTAGGCCTCTGCTGAACAAAACCAGATCCGCATTGCAGCTCAGCATGCAACATCAGCAGGGGTAGGAGACAGAGCTTTTTCACTTTCCTTTGAAATCGCAATTATGCCAACCCAGTAGCAAGATGCAACTAGGCCCAAGATTTGGTACAACACTTAAACTGCTTTCTTCTGGCTCTAATCTTTCTCTCCAAAATGTGCTGCCTCAGAGAGGTATATTACAGCAATCCACAAGGAGCTGTATGAAAGAGGCTGGTATCTTGTAATGCCTCCCTCTCTCTCTGAAAACAGTCATCAAACAGACTGAGAGCTCTCTCTTGTGGCTGGTGCCAATAGGATGTAATAGCAATTACCCATGACAAACGCCTGCTTTTGGCCCACCACTTTATCCCCAGCTCAGTTGTAAAGGAGAGAATCAGGAAAAACCTTCACTTCTGTGAACAGGTTTTGGCACGAAGTCACAAAGCACAATCTGTCATAAAGAGTTTTCCATGAAGATAAATGGATCTTTTTAAAAAAACCGAAAACACAAAGCACACCAAAAAACTTCTTCTTGCCTTCCTGCTAATACATATGAAAGATACTTACAGTGGATCTTGCAAAGAGAGGATTCTCAGTCGCTTCCACTATTACTTGATGGGCTGGTGCCCCAGGACCTCGGGTGGCCTCGTACTGATGCAGCTCTTCACTGATTCCAGACACTGTGGTTTGAGAGCTGTACTCAGAATCAGAGGAATCTGAAGCATTATTTGTGTGGCCAGGTGGCAGTGCAAACCTCACAGTACCAGGGGGTGGCTCAGGAGATGGTGTGGGCAATCTGTCCTGTCCATTGGTTGGAGAAACCTGGTGACAGCAACACTTTCAGTTACATTCAGCTAGCTTTAGCCTTTTAATCACTAGAGCTTGACACAAGCAATGTTCTGCCAAATACACCCTGCCGTGCCACAACAAGCTTAGCAACAGTTTTCTGATGAACACAGATACTGAACTGAAAAAAATAATGGAAGTATAAAAGATATGATCTCCATCTGCAGATACATATGTAAACAAGACTACACAGATATTCTGAATATCATTTTATCAGGAAGAGCATACATGTGTGTATGTGCATGCACTCGCAAATATAAAAACAAAAATAATATGTGGGCTCCTCTCCCCTTTCAGCAAGTATTAGCAGTGATTCCATAAAATCACCTCAGTGGGTCGGGACAGTGTTACTCCATGTTTGTTTGCAAAGAGAGATGGATACACACATCACAGCAACCTATATGGTAATAACACACACATTCACATTATTTGAGTAATAGACAGGTCATGCATACTGTTAGGAATTAGGAGAGTACACATTGTTGTCAAAACTGTTTTACTAATATTAAAAAAACCCAAACACTTGTGAAATATACCAGTGCTGAATACATACCTTGTGTTTTGTTCTTGTGCACATACATATATATAGATATATGAAACATAGCACACTGATTCTATTGACACAGGATAAAGATAACCCCACATAACACAGTAATTGTATTAACTACAGGGTAGGTAATAAATGACCAACAACCAAATATAAAGTTGGTATCCGTGAATCCTGCAGTCTGGACTTGGAGTTTGTGCTGTAAAGTCTTCAACATCTAAGTGAAGCCTTCCCCACAACAAAAATGCTACTTGAGGCAGGAGAATGCCACAGGGAGAGGTGGCTGGGCAGTGGGGACCTTCTGGCAGACCAATCCTGGTTATCAAGGTGTGGTCTCTCGACCACCACTGTGTGTGTTGGTCCACACGGGCCTTCCTGGTGGTCTGCTCAGCTAAACACTTTGAGGAATGCAACAGAGCCGCTGAGGTAGGAAAGTAGAAGTTATATGTATAAAACAAACTATCTTTTGCAAAATATTGAGGGAAATCCTTATTTTACAAACTTCTTTGCATATCACATTACGCTAGTAGTATAAATAACCCTATCAGGTTTGCTTATTGTGACCTCTAAAACAAGACTTATTAAAAAAAAAAAAAAACTTTAAAAAGGTGTAGTATCAACTATGTACCAAACAGCACTTTTAATAAAAATTTATAAAGAAGCCTGAGAGCAATAAACTTAATCCAAGAAAATTTAAAAAATATTTCCTAAAACCAGGGGGTGATTGAGGGGGACAGCAACACAGACATAGTATCATTTTTCTGTTCTGTATTAATTTCACTGACCTCAGGGTATGGTCCAAAGAATGAGAGAAGAACAGGAAGCAGCACCAATCCATTGAGAACTCCCAGAATGGTTAGGATTGCCAAAACAGCAAAGAAATACCTGAAGTACAGTTTAAATAGTTTGGGGGAGAGAATAGCCACTGTTAGAAACAAGGGATCACAAATTACTCCAACATATGTTAAAATAATAAAGATCCTAAATTAACTCTAACATATTACTAACATCAAAGGAAACATTTATATCACTTTCCATATAAAATATTGGGATTTTTACCTTTTGCATTAGAGAAGCTACATTCCACAAAGTGTTAGTTGAAAAGGAAAGAAAAAAATTAAATTTGTTAATTTCCCAGAATTTGAAAGCATGTAATGTTATTTATGAATGTGTTACACAAACACAAAAATATGGAATGTGCAGGGAAGGGCTGAATGGATTGAAAGCACAAATACAATGAAAAGGGGCCCCCATTAGTGAAAACCCAGCAGAAGCAAACAAATGAAGTGAAGGGTGTAGAATTTAAACAATTTAGTGTAGAAGGAAAAGAAGCCCTCTTCTCCCAGCAGCTAATCCACTGTGAAATGCTTCTGCAACTTACAGCAGAATGTCTAATTAAATCTACAGTATATCAGGTAAGGGTTTTCCTTGCCATTCATTAATCAAACTTAACGCCTAGAATTCTGTGAGTTCCAGTTTTACCAAATAGCTTGAATTGCAACTCTTTACAACACAGGAACCCGCCTTCTGCAAAGAAAATGCCCATTCTATAGTAAGCTTCAGCATTGTACTGAGTAAGAGCGCTCCACAATGGCAGAGCTGCATTGCAGGCTAATCTTTTGTTGAACAATTTAGCATCTCTGAATACTCTTGTTTTGCGTCAGCCAATTCAAACATAAAGGCTGAAATACTATGGAAGAAGAGAAAAGTGCACAAGTAGTTGTCCTTTCCCACCACTGAGGGCTAAGGTCTGGGATCCTTCATGAATACCAAGGTAAACCTGTCAGTAAAAGGAAAGTCTTGCTAGTTGGTATTCGGCACAGCTGGGGCTCAGACTAAACTTAAGGCTGCGTTGTAACTAATGATTTCAAGGACTCAGTCTTGGTAAATTCCTGAAGGAGAAGGCAAAGGAGAAGAACAGAGGGCAAGTTTGCTAATGGGTCTGCTGATTACATTGTCTAGCTGGCAACAAACTTTACTGCCTCCCTGTTTCCACATCTGATCAAATATATCAGACTCCTGTAAAACTATAAATATCCTGCTATTGTAAACATTTGGGAATTTCTGATCTGCATTAACAAAAATCAGCAAGCCAATCTACTCTACTAACATAAACGACCAGAACTTTAAACTGGGACACAGATCAACAACAGACATTAAAAACATTTGCATCTCATCCATCTAATGTTAGAATAAACAGGAGGATTATGGCTTTGACCAGTTGGTGTATACAGTGTCTGTTAATTTACTTAATCTTCCACATTGCTGGACTAATCTGTCGCTTTCCGGAAGTTTAGGATCTTCTTCGCCCACTCTAACAATGCTCAGGCTCCCCATAGTTTACTTTATTATATTTTTTAAACACAGCAAACTGAAGTGAGATTGTGCTATAAAAATAGAAACTGATGGCCAAAAAAAGTAAAATAACATAAGTTGAAAAGTTGAAAGGCTCATTTTATAAACTGAGAGCACATCCAATCCAAATTTGGTGCGAAGGGCTGCAACAATCTTCCATTTGCTATGACACAAAAATGTGTGCCAAAATCTCATCTGTTAAGTGGGAAAGTAGCACACCAAAAATATACCCCTGTAAATTTAGGTTAAATCTATCAGTAACCTGTATGTCAAAATGTTCTGGCCCTTACAAAACCAGTTCCTAAAAGAAAAATTCTATTTCTTCAATACCAATTCAATAAAGTAAAAAAATAATGATTTTGGGGAAAAAAAAATTTATTTCAGAACATAAAAAACCTGTATAGTAATATTCTTCATGCAGGTTCCATGAGATCTAACTGCAATCCGCCTGCTTTCTTCAAATCTCTTTCATACATAAAAAAAAAGCCTGATGAGATTTAGCAGTCATTCTCCCAGTTCCTGCCCCTGACATTTGTTGTTCTTGTTGTCAAACGGATGTCAGTTAAGTCTAGTCATCTATCCAGCTTATGTCTACCTAAGTAGTTTAGCCATCTTTCAGAGCATTTTTATTTGGCCCAGTTCTACCTCAGTTCCATTTTAGGGCTTGGATTATTTTTTTGTGTGTGTGCTATAGTTTACCACAAAGAGCCTGTGTTACTTCTAAGATTAGCCATTTTGCAGAGCTCCACAGGTTGTTTGGAGTAGAAGAGGATCTGTTTCATTGCACTTCTCAAATTCCCCTCAAGAAAAGACTTGCTTTCCTCTATACTTGACAAACACACCTTCTTAATTATATTCACAAGAAACAGCCTGCTTGTAGTTCTAAACAGAAGGGCCTTCAGGTTTGCTGTACAAAATTTTAGTATGAAGTTCTGTGTTCATATTTATGGTTCCCCAGCTCCCAAACAGCGCCTTCTCCCCCACACATCCCCCACCTCTTTTCCTCATTATGTAAAACCTACATAAGGATAGAAGGCGAAGGCCCTGAGAGAGTCACTTGCAGCACAGTTGAATGTTTGTAGGTTCACATGTCTTTTGCATACAAATTCTTGTGCATACAAGAAGTCTGGAGGACCTCAAGGCTAAAGGTCAGCTGCAGCTAACACTGGACAATACAAGATGCTTTGAACTAATTCAAACCTAGAAACAGCAAACTTTCTAAAGAGCAACATTTTTGTGTTCCTTCATGCTAAGTCTCAGATTTTCCTGGAACAGATTTTAATGTCAGCAATGGAAACACTACCAGGTCTAGCAAGTAACAAGGAGTTAATAAAACAGAGGGAAAGCAGGACCATGACATAAGCATACTTGACACACCATGCACAGTAATAAAATGACAGATTCACTGAAGTGAATAAAAATTAAAAGCACAGTTATTTTTATTTTTGAAAGAAAGTCAAAACACAAAAATGCTTTACCTGACAATAAAATCAAACTCTGATCCTGCAAGCATTAACACCCCAAGCAGAGTGGACACGGCCCCATCCAGCACTGGTGCAAACATGTGTTCCAATGCAAGGACAGCCCTATGGTTCCTGTCTCCTATGGCAGTTAAAAATGCCTGTAAAACAAAAAAATCCATTTCCTTAGGCAGATGCATACAACCTTCCAAACAGCCTCTCTCCTAGCATACACAGGTTTCCATCAGTTAATTACTCTAAACTACAGTTTATCAAAGTTATCTCTATAGCTGCCTAACCCTTGAGAGAAGGCTTGATCCTGCAGATTTACCACAGCAGCTGCTGAAGTCACACAACCAGAGTAAGCACTGATAACAGGGTCAGCCCATAATAATTCTGGAAGCAATTCCTACTTGTAACAGTAGCCTTTTGTCTCTGGATTTGCCTATTTCCACCTGAAAAGAATCCATATCCTGGTGAAAGCACTTCAGGTGTGAAAATTGCAGGGCTGCTCCTCTCATTCTTGTGGGTCCATGGCCTCTGTGACTTTTTTAACATTTTCATTTCACTCAAAAAAGTTTTTGAAACTTTTAGTACTTCAAAGCTAGCAGTTCTATACATAAAAAATTATCCTAGGAATAGTGCTAAACATGGTAGTGCCTGAGCAACAATATCACTAGTGAACTGTCTTCATCCCTACAACTCTGTATGAATAAGCTTTATCAAGAACATGCAAATACTGGTGTTATAAATTCATTATAAATTTGTCTACTTTGTATGACTTAATTGTTTAAGAAAACAAGAACCTGACTGATCTTCTTACTGTGGTTTGTAAGGGCTCTCTTTAGCTAATTCCCTACTGGCTATTAAGATATGTGCTGAAGCAGCTATCTTCCTCACAGTCCTGGAATTTAAGTCCCTCTTCTCTAGAACTAGAAAAAAACAAGGTCACAATTCACAAGCAATAGCAGAAAACTGACCCACAATTGCACTGTGAATCACTTTTAAACTCAATTAAATTTGGCATTAAAAGCACTACCTTTTTTGTTTATACAACACTGATTTGACTATTTATGTGTTCCAAAGTTTTCATCTCCAGTGTCAATGTGAGAAAACCAGTATTTTCAATTTGCTTGGCATTTTACCTTCAGGCACAGGTGACCCATAAAGTCCTGTAAATGAAATTGGTTTCTTCCTAACTAGAAACAACTGTTTTGTCCATTTTTTTATTCCATTTTTCCTGTTTTAAGTCTTCAATACTAAGAAGCTGTCATTTCTTTCTTCCTCATCTACACTAACACTTCCCAAACAATTCAAAGTCCTAGCAAATTCATTTGCCTCCAAAAGTATCTGTAGCAGCAGGGGAAAAAAAGATGTCATCACTTGAGGAATTCAATTGCTCCTCTTTAACCTTACCCTACTTCCACTTTGGTTTTTCTCAAAATGATTCTTTTCATTTAGGGTGACTTTATGTGCCCTAACTCTGTACATCATCTAAACCACTAGATAAACAGTAGAAAAATATTTTCCTACAGACTGCCTGTTTGTGCCTGCTATTATTAGCCAATAGCTTCTGAAAAGAAGGTGAAGATTTTACAAATGGAACACTAATTCAAATTTTGAATGTTCACATTCAAAAAGTCCAGAAATACCAAATGACACAATATCTGATCTTGAAAAACTCTTCTGATGAATTCTCTTTTGCGAGATAGAGAACAAGCAAGAGGCAACAGAAAGCTGTGTAATGTTGATGCAGCAACACTGGGGCATCAGACAAGGATCATGAGAGTCTGGAATGAAGCAAGGTGATTTAAGATCTCTGTTTTCTCTATATAATTGCATTAATCAGACTAACAGGTATCATAGCTAATGATACCTGTTAGTCTGATAATGAGACTCTGTTGTCTCCTGGGAGACTGACTCAATGGCTAGGAATCACCTCATGAAGATCAACTGTTGTTCCATTGAGACAAACAGAAAGGTACATAAAACTGTGACCATTTTCCTTCTGAGAATCACGTCACTGACAAGAAACTGTAAAGATTTGTGATCTGAACATTGCCATTTTATTTTAAGATGTTTTTGAAATGCTTCTTGATTTTACATACCAAAGCAACATGAACAGTGAATTCCACACCAATGCCAACAGAAGCAATCAGGATAACCACAGGCACTGCACTCAGCTTTATTCCAATTAGACCCATCATGCCAAACAGCTCCACAGTCATCAGAGCCAGCACCACCACCTAGATGATTTCAAACATCTGTTAGTATTTTCTTATACTCCAGACAATGAGGAGAAAGACATTTCAAAATAATCTGGTTACCATAGGACATATTCCTCAAAGCTGCCCTATATTCCCAAAGACAAGCTGCTCTTTTTTAATTGTTCTCAATGGCAACGAATGCTGCACAGCCAGTCTAAATTACACCCTAAGAACCAGTTAACACATGAAGCACCCGCTTTGTATTGGTTACAATCCATCAGTAAGCTGAAAAACCATTTTTTCCTCCTTATCATGGATACTCCCCAAAGGTACATTTTTCTTTTTCACCCATCTTTCAGACAGTCCTTCCAGAAAAAGTATCTTTCAACTATCTGTATTTGAAGTCTCTTTTGTAGAACAAATATAAGCCAAGATGTCTAAAGCACAGAAGAAACTGAATGCCATAATCAGCTGATGTGTCTCAGGTTACAGAGGGACTCTCAGCTTTTAAAGTATTTGGGGGGGCTTGACATGGACAAAGTGAACAGTTAAATATAAGAGGAAGCTTTTATTTTTCTTTCATCTACCTTGTAAAAAAACTGAGGAAAAGGGAGGGAAGGAAATCTGGAGAATTAACTTTAAAAGTAGCTAAAGCCAGGCAGAAGAAAAAAAAATAGACACACTTATAAAAGCAATGGTGTACTCTGAAAATAAACTCTTTTTCCAAAGGAGAAAAAGTATGCACTACAATAAATGAGTTTATAAGCTCATGAATCAAGCATAATAACATAAATTGCTTGATAAGGTGCTATGAAAAATATTCTAGACTAAACATTTACCTTTTAACATACCTGTCATATAGATGTACATTAAAAAAAACCCTAGTAACTGTTTTATGCTTTTCTACTTCTGGCTTTTTATAAACCATATGATAGTTTATGGAATTTAAACATAGGGACATCATCATTCAATTTAACTTGAATGTTTACTGAGAAGCTTTTGGTGCCTTGCAGAAAGCATGGAGGAGTATTCTCTGCAGTTTACAATTTTATGATCTTTCTCCTCTCTTGGTTACAGGCTTTCCACAGTCTGTAACCGTACAACATAAGCATTTCAGTTTTTTCCAGAAATTGCATTCAGAAATGGCTGGGAAAATTTACAGACAAGCTAGTCATAAGGAACTGCCTTAAAAAATAATTATGCGTGACAAAAGAAGAGAAGGAATACAGAATTAGAAATTGTTTTAATAAAGCTCCTAATTTTTCTGTGTCTTTATTTCTTCTATTAGTGTGCATTTGAGCAAGGGTAAAAGTTTTTATACCTTTCTAAGAAACCTTTAAACCTGCAAAAAAGGTGGCCAAAAGATTAAGGTTATTAAGGTTTGTACCTTCAGCATGAACCCTACCCCTTCAAGTTGAATAAATATATAATGAATGATGCAATATACATACTCCACCAGAGGCCCAGACATAAACAAAACCTTCCCGACTACAGCAAGAGCTATGCTGAAAGGAATTTGACTTCAACAAAGACCCTTATAATAAACTTACAATGATCCCAGCTGTCCAGGGGTTTAGGAGGAAGAGGGCACACACCAGAAACGTGCAAGCCAAAACCACACTAATGGATAAGAGGAGCCAGTGACGAAGTCCAATGTACTGCTCCCAGAAGAGAAATGGGTAACCATTAGGGTAGCTGGAGATCCCCAAGCTGGTGTAGTTGTTACAGATAGCTCTCACTTTCTCAATAGCCTCCACAAAGTCAGAAGTTTCACGCAATCCATTGAGGTAGAAAGGAAACTGAGCATATTCTATGGGCTCGGCTGCTGGAACTAGGAAAATTACAGCAGTGTTAAAATGCACTTTTGGGAAGAACATGATATACAGGTTAGCAAAATATTTTATTCTTCACAGCAAAATGCATAAAAGATGGTGAATTTGAATTTACTTGTTTGGAATTAATTATAGTTTTAAAACTCACCAATAAAGAGAAACTGGAAACAGTACATGAGATTACTGTATTTTATCATGCAGCGTAACGGGATGAACACAGGCTCCACCAAGTCCCCGAACAGTTACATATAATTTAACAGTTATCTTTCAATCCATGTATTTAATCCTAATCAGTGTTATAGTGCTTTTTACTGAATACCGAGTCAAAAATCCCTGACCGCGACATGAGTGGACAATCACATAATTAAAAATTTTACCCAAATGCTCCTCTTTTATGCAGTTTCTTCAAATTCAAAGATCATTTCCCTAAGATTAACTGAGATCCACTGACACAAAACTAGAGAAAAATTAGGCTTGAGCAGGTTGGTTGGTTTTTAAAGATTTCCATTGAATATTTGGAAATTCAGATGCAGAAATCCACATTCAGATGGAAATTAGTGGAGGAAAATTCCCCATAACATAGAAGTAATGGCTTACTGACTTACTTCCAAAACTTTTTATCCCTTAATAATTTGACAAACCAACACTCTCCATACTTCTTTTTGAGTGTAATGCGAGGTCTACTCTATGACTAGAAAAGAAAAGGCTTTTTCAACAAGATTTTGGTTACTGCTACTGTGTGTTCCAACCCTGCACCTTCATTCAGTTGACTTGCTTAACATGATTTGCCCTATTATAATCTCAACTATAAATTTTCATTAAGACAAAACTTGGCTGACTGCCACAAAGCTCCAGGGTTTGGATACACTCAAGCATGGTTATCCAACCACATTTCCAAGTGCACCAGTTGTCCCCTGTATGCCCTCTCTCCTTCCCTACTGGTGTCCAACTAGCAATCCTCAATTGAAAGCTGAATCAAAGCCAGCTTTTGGTATTGGTGCCAGAAAACAGTGAATGGTGTGAAGTGGAACTTCTCCCCTCGTCCCTCTAGCTCTTGTATGATATCAGTGCAGTAGCTTAGTGTATAAGTTACCTTGGTAAAAATTTCTGAGATATTAGGAATTGAGAACAGCCATGATAGAATTTCAGTAATGAAATTTCAGAATAACTGAGGCAGGAATTTCATTAAATGCCCAGGTTTCTCACACAGACAGAACTATCAAGTAACACTTTAAAAAGCAATGCTTACTATACACTTTTAGAGCTTTAAACTGTTCTATAACCCATTATTCAACATGATAAAACCTTGCAATGGTGTCACAGTCTCAGCGGTGCTTGGATCTCCTATAACTACAGTGTAACACAATGTCTTCTCCTGCTAATGCTTCAGAGCCCTGTGCAGCATCGGGGGTTACTGGTGCTGGAAGGAAGGAGTGGGGGCACTCATGTAAACTGTAGGAAGTTAAGATGAAACACTACTACTTACTCCTCAGCCGTGTTTCTGGCATGTAGTCTGCTTTGTCGTGCACCCACTCTGGGCGGTGTGGGCGGATGTTGGCCTGCGAGGCAGCGTAGGCCACAGGGTCATTGCTAACCCAGGCTGTCAGGTAGATGTAGAAAGCATTTGGGTTAATGATTCCATCTGCATCCACCAGACGCTGTTTAGTCAACTGCAAAATGGGGAAAAAATTAGAAGCCTTTCAGAGTAAGTTTTGCTTTCAGCAGTCTTGCTATAATGCTTTCAACAAATGGCCTGGAGATGCAACACACGTATAGAAGGGCAAAAGCAAGAGAAGATGAATCTCCACTTGAAGGGACTTATCAGTAAACTATTGCTGGACAACAAAAACAAAATCTAAGAAAATGCAGTGACAGTGGTTATTTATAAATTAGTGCTCATATAATATTTACAATAACCAGTAAATCAACAGATGGTTCCAGAATACACTGAACCAATTAAATCCAAATTCTGAAAGACTGCAGCCAAGAATGAAAAACAACCAAGTTGGAGAAACATATTTAAAGACAGGGAAAGAAAACCTGGCAAGAGTCCCTATACATGTCTGTGTGCAGTTAACCTCTGTTGTTAAC
Source organism: Melozone crissalis (assembly GCF_028551555.1). NCBI lineage: Eukaryota > Metazoa > Chordata > Aves > Passeriformes > Passerellidae > Melozone > Melozone crissalis. The sequence continues at coordinate 35,447,130 of NW_026535783.1, read as the reverse complement.
ACTGAAGGAAATGCCACCCAGTAAATGGAGGAGAGCTATAAAAATAAAACAACATCTGTATAAATTTTGCTAACACTTGCCTCCTATGACCTATGTATTCAGAAAATGCCCAGCGTCAAAAAAGCAGACGACTGCCCCGTATTATTTGGGTCACTGTGGGCAAAGCATCTGTGGAGTAAACAGCAGTGGTACACTTCCAGGGTTCTGTTAGCCAAATCCTGCACAGCCAGAGCTCTTGCAGAGGACTCCATGGGTGAAAAGTATTACTGGGGCTTTTTGTTTTGTTTATTTAAAATTCTGGCTGAGCTCCAGTTCCAGGTCTTTTTAATGAAATGAAAAACAACAGTGACAGCAGTTAAAAAAAAAAAAAAGTTGGATTCCAAGGATCTGGATTCAATTAGTCCACAGGATATGCAACAACTGTATGTCTTCAAGCTGTCTCTGGAACTGCACAGTACAGCGCTCAACCCCTGTGGGTGCACCACACTTTTCTCCCTCCCAGGCACAGGAAATTATATCAGCAGCTGCAGTCCAATTGCATTTGTTCCACAGCGTACCTGGTACACTCTGCTAAACAAAATCTCACTGAAGGTTTTCTCCTCTACTCCCTTTCTTTGCCTAATTCATTGCTGAAGCTTCATTCAGACCTGACAGCATGTTGCATGTTGCTATACGGCAGTGTGTTTCACACACTGTAGTAACTTTGAACAATGTACTCTGTAAATCTGTCACCTTTAATGCCAGGAAGAAAAAAGAAAGACAGTAAGCAGAACTGCCAAGAAGCTCTTTAAAAACACTTTTTTTCTGCCTGAAAGCACAGTGAGTTGATGATGACTCTCAGAGAAGAGAGGGTATGTTATTGAAGAATTTCTTCTTCAGCATTTGAAATCTAATTTTAGTGTAAGGAGTCATTCCTAATGTATTTCCACTTACAAATGGCTACAGCAAATGCAGTCATATGCTGTGGTAACCTCAGGCATATTTTATTTAGTCAGCTTTAACAACTGCCATTGGTAGTTCTACAGCACTTTAGATGTATTTAGTGATGTTGGTACAAGAATATGATACTGCATGTAATCATTTCAGTCTCCCTCCTCTATAATTCATCAATACATTTTTAAAAATGCTCTTCTTTGAACAAATCAGTAGGAACAAAACAAATAATTGCAAGTGTCCGACATAGGACTAAACTCCATACACCTACGGATGCAGAGTTATTTTCACAACAATTTCCATGGAAACTGAACATGTCTGGCACGGGGGCACAAAATGCACACCAGTAACAATCTAGGACTGGTATTTGCCATGTGGATTTGAACACTTTACAACATAGGCCATACTGCATCTGAGGAGTGGCTTCAGCAACATCAGCAAGACCATAAAAGAAAGGCACAATTCAGACATTCAGCTCCTTGAGATGGAAAAAAGATACTACAACCTCTGTAGACTTTGCACCTCCCTCTGCTCCTGAAGACTTGCGTATTGTTGTGTAAACCAGCATGAACTCTGATACACTACCTGGCTGATGTCAATAGGCTTTGCATGGTTGCCTGTTTGTACCAAGAGTTTGTAAGCCAAAACAGCATCGTCAGAACCATTTTTGTAGCTGTTGTAAGTGATCTTCCCGGTTTCCCAGTCACTGTCAAATGCATCCTGAAGTCCTGAGGAGTTAGGAGAGACAAGGGGAAGACAGAATAAGCAGGTGAATAATCACTATTATAAACAAGTTTCAAAAGGAGAAAGAATAATGATGCTTTTTCATAACCGAATCAGGATGAAAATTATTGACCTGGTGCCTCCTAAATTTGGGGCTCCACACTCTCAGTGTGTGGGAAGTGTCAGTTGCATGTCCAATATTTTGCCCAAAGAAAGGCAGGGGAAGCAAGAAAATGCAAGAGAGAAGCCCCAGGAGTCTCCAGGTTGTGCAGACCAGCAAAGTTATGGTAGTAAGCTGAAAATGCCTTGTGAACTGGCAAAAATGTCTTCCCCTTAAGGGAAATTGAATATCTTCTCCAAGCCTTCCACTTGGAGAAGTGTATGGGAAAATGTTAATCTTGTCTAGAACAGAGATGGGTTGAGCTCAGCCCTCATCCGGCTTCACCATCTTACAACCAGAGGCATAAGTCTGTTACCTAGAAGGGAAACCTTCTCCTTACTCGCCTGCCTCACCAAAGCCCTGGCTGAGTGCACGGAACCACAGAGGAGGACACACACCACTCTCGTTACTGTTTTGAGCTACTGCAGAGCACTGGGGCAATAGCTTCTACACTATAACCAGAAATTCCACTACAAGCAGGGAGAAAAACACACTCAAACTTTCAACTTCAAACAGCAACTCAGCTGCTCCTCAAGCACAGCGTGAGTGAACACGATTTTGTCAATTTGTTCCATCTGTTCAACTTGTGCAACTAATACAAGTCATGGGATCTGCTGCCAGCATATGTAAAGATCACAGCCAACACCTATTCACTCTCAACTGTTATTTTCCTCCTTGCCACCCTTCAAGGGGGAGGGAATACCTCACAGCAGAAATTTGGATCAGATTTAGCACAGGAAGCCACATCCCAGTACAAGGAGGCTCTGTGCAAGCAGATGACAAACCGCATGTCCAGGGAAGGGAAGAAAAAGGCCGGGGGAGTGGCGGTGGAGGGAATCATCGACCCACCTCACAGCTGGGCTGAGGAGCTGTAATGAAAACCATCGCTGCAGGCTGGATAGGTTAGCTACAGCTGTACTGAGATAAGAGCACTGGAAAAGAAAATGCACCCAGCTGACACTGTCTTGAGGACACAGTACCCATTCCCATTGACAAACTCATCCTCTCTTCCTTAGAAAACTGCCTCCCATGCTGTCTCACTAAACCATGTCAAATCACGTGAAGCCAACAGGCTGAGAACCAAATTATGAAAGAAGCCTGCCAGATCTCTGCATGCAGTCCTCTAGCACTGTTCTGGGAGGATGACAATTTGCCATCAGGTTTGCTGACATCACCAAAGGACTTTGAGGTTCCCTTTCAAAAAAGCACTGTTTTCTGGCACTGCAGACAGGGGAAACATTGGTAAGAGTATACAAAAATACCAATCCAGCCCTTCTGTCCCATGACCAGTTCCATATCAGTTTCTAACAAAGTGGCCAGGTGAGAGTATTTGGGCTATTATATCAGTGAAAAGAAACACAATGACTTTGGAAAGTGAAGAGGATGCAGTCAAAAAAGCACATGGAAAAGAAGGAGATGACCTAAGAACAGTGTAACTTCCATTAGAAGTGTCTCCCTTCCACAGAAGGAGCACACAAACTGCTATGATGCACAACATCTCAGGGCAGAGCTTTCACATAAACATCCTACCCCTGTCAGAGGTTCCACAGACACAATAATAAATAAACTCATTGGCATCTGACATACCAGTTTGAGGTTGCAAAAAAGGGCATGTACTTGGAAACATTACTGCAGTGGGTGAAAACTCTCTTACGTCTCCACCACATCCCCCCTGCTCCCCTGTTCTCAAAAGTTTGGCTATCCTTCAAACCCTGCTCCCTTTTGCACTTTTACTCTTCAGCTAGCTTAAACACTATGTTTCAGATAATTTTATAACTTACCTTGCTGAAACTGAAAGTCTACAGAAAGAATCTTAAGAAACCATTGGCAATCATACTTAATTTCTGAAGAATTTCAAACTTGCAAGAAGTAAAATTTGCCATTTCACTTTGAAATTTGTAGTAGACTTTGCTGCCTTCAAAGCAAACATGTTCATAACAATTATTTTAGTAGATATTTAATCTATCATAAATGGGATAAACTATACATTTTTGGGCAGAAAGATGAAAGTATCTTGCTCACATCTTTCTGCAGAAAAGTTATAGAAATTAAAGGAATTTTTAAAACTTTATATGTGGGATTTTTTCACATAAGCAGTCACTTTTGCTTAGTGCTTCAGAAGAAAGTGACAATATAGAAAATTAGGTGACAGTGTGGGTGAGGAAGGAGTTCCTACTGGCTCATGTGAGCAGCTGCCACCTTGAAACACCAGATAAGATTTCCCTTTGCAAAAACAAGCCTAATTAGAAGCCATCAGGGAATCCAAGCTACCTCATTTACATTTGGTCACTAACAAAAGCAATGTTAACATTTACAGCTTAAATGAATGATTAGTGTGAACTTTTCTTCTATTTCATTTTCAGTAACAAAAAATACAGTAACATAATACTAGAAAGCAAAATAAGAGGGATCTCTGAAAAGAGAAGTGCATGAGGCAGAAGGCACACTCCACTGCTACTAGATGAGGAAGAATGCACAGCTAAACCAAGGGTGCCTTGTTGGTGAAAAATGGTTGTTCACATGTTGTTGCATCCTTCATTCTGCTGGACAAATGTGTGCATGTCAGAAGGCCATCTTGAGCCATTAACCTCTGGCACTGGATTCACAGTCAAGTCAGCAGGAATTAGCCATGCAGGTCAAAGCCGTTCCTGCTTCGATTATCCAGCCCTTACAACACATAAAACTATGCCAGTAGAACTGCTCTCCCTCACAGAATCCAGCCTAAACCTATACGTTGTTTGCAAATTCTCTCTTCATCTTCCCTTGACTCTTTTGGCATCAGCCACAGCTGGTAACAATCAGGTGTTATCAGGTGTTATTCTGCCTGTTAGTCTGCACCTTTCAATAATTCCCCAACTATGACAAACATGGCAGCTTTTAGTCCAACAGTCTAGCTCCCCCCTGTAACATCAATTCCCTGTACCACTTGAAAATATTATCTCTTTCTATTGATACATCTCAACATCCTCCTTTACAGCCCTGTGAATGAAGTATCACACCCTGCGCCTGCAACTTTACAAAGCAGCAGGGTTGCATTAATTGTGACCTCCTCAGAAAAGGTAGGGAGGACAGGTAAGGATACAGACCTAAACGCTAAATTCTAAAGCTGTGTGTGATCAAAAGACTGATCCATGGCCTGTCACAAGACTGGCATGTCACATGGACCACAGCAAGTCACTACAGCTCCCTGGAGTCACCCTGAATACTCTACTGTAACATTTTATCTCCATGCAGCTCCTCAGTATGCCCCGGGTACCAGGAATACACACAGCTGCTCTAGTGGAAGAAAAGCAGAGGACAAATAAGGATAGGCTGGCTAATGTGGACTGGAGGGGACAAGTAACTATGTGCTGAGCTAAGTACAGAGTAGGAACACCGCTATGAGAAGAGCATGTCTGCAAAGAACACACATGAGCACGGACATACAGTGTGAGGGGACATGCAGGCCCTTGGCCACACAAACAATCCGTAGTGCAAGAGGGACACAAAGGATTGCAAAGAGAACAGGGAGGCACCCAAAGTGAAAGAGGTTTGGGAAAGTATGTGGTGCGCCTGACAGAGGGGCACTGGGAACGAGAGTACTCCTGGGAGTAGCACCAAGTGGGCCAGCCTCCAGCATTTCACTTTGAGCAGCCTGCAAGGGAGCAGATCCAAGGGCACCTCCTTCTGATTTTATCGTTGGCAGACTGTGCTGAGGTTGAGCACTAATAAAGCTTCCTGAACACAATCTCAGATTTCCATCTCCCTCATGGGGGAGGGGGAAAAAGAGAAAATCAGGACACCAGATACACTTTTTCCTACTGTTTTGGAACAGCAGCAAAAATAACCACAAAAGAAACAAAGTAAACAGGAAAGCTTTAAGAGAATTTGAAAAAGCATGTAGAAGGACTGCTTAGAATTCTAGCAAGTATAGTAAGGTTCCAATCCAGCAAACATCTAGCTACGCTGAATTTTCTTCCTGCCAGTAATGCCATCCTTTACAGCTCAATATGCTTATGCGAGAAAAATATTTTAAATAAAGCTTCCAGTAAGTAGACTGCAATGAATGGATCCAATGTATTTAAAAAACATTAAAAACCCCCAAAGTTAATAGCTGAAATACTGCTTTGCATTATTTAGGAATGTATTAACACATGGGAAACCTCATTTTGTGTAGATTTGTCACTTACATGCGTCTGCTTTCCTAATATTGTTCAACATATTTTCAGAGGGAATAAAATACATCAGATACTGACAGTTACTTATATGTTCTCTAAGAATCACAGGCTGCAGTGGTCATCTGTACACAATTAATTTTAAAATTCACAGAAATTTACAGTCTCACCAGGTCGGCACAATTTTTTTTTTTTTGCAAACACTTCCTACAAATTCTCCCAATAAAAAGATATAGATAGGATCAAAGCAATCCTGGGCAGGGTATGTTGGCTGTTAAAGTATCTTCAATATTCAATTACTTGGTTTCAATATAATTATTATCATAGTACCTGAAAGGCCATGCCTTCTCTTGTTTTTTCCCACCCTGTTACACTTCAGCACAGAAAAGCAGCACCACAGAAAGGGTGAGTGTAGCTGATTAGAAACCTGGACTATGCAGTAAGTTCCTAGCCCAATAAAACACACAAGCCACACTGAGTTTTCTTCATGCCAGCAGTAGCCAACAAGATCACTCAAGAGCTGAAAGTTAAGTCTGTGTCAGAATACATCACCAGATAGGGATTTTTCATTCACTGATCTGAAAACACTCACCAAATATTTATTTACCCAAGACACAGGGCCATATTCGGCCATAATGCATAACGCCTCATCAATTGCTTACACATGACTGGCATGGATATAATCCCTTAAAGCTTCATAACTGTCTTAGTAGGGAGTAAACTTAAACACAAAGAAAATAACTGACAAAGAGTGGGCCCACACATGGGTTCAAAGCAGCACCTAGGCATTCTCCCTACTGCTCAGAGCCTTTAACTGTGTGACTGAATTACAGCAATACCACTATGAACAACTGCTCTTTCTGAGCAAAACAAACTAGGAAAAGTTTCTGTAACGCTCTCTTACCTTGCAGCCAGTCTCGAAAGTAGTGCAACCACATTTTGGGGAGCTGCCTATCCTCTTCCAACAAAACATATGCCACGTTGCTGAAACTTCTGTGAAGTTCATAAAGTAACTGCTGGACATTTGGATAGTCTGCTTTCTGTGTCACAATATACATGTTGTAGAATGAAAAGTACTTGAACTGTGCAGCAATAAAGTCGTATTCCCGTGTTTCCCGTGGTACAATGTCTGTGAGATCTAGTCCATCTCTTACCCGGGTAGTTCCATAAAGGCTGAGCCCAAGTAAACCCAGAAAAAGAAAAATAACCACAATCTGCAACAGAGAACAGAGATGTATTTGGTTTTAGGCTTCCAAAGGAACTAATAATTCATAATGTCATATTACAGAGCCAAATTCAAAATTAACATCCATCAGTACTTTCAAGCTTTTATTTTTCTGGTGTTTTTTCATGCATGTACATACTACAAGACTAAAGTCATTTGTTCTTCCTTGAAGGGGCTCTGCATCATGGATGAGAAATTTCTATTGTAGTACAGTTTGAAAGTGACATTAATTTCACTGTTCACAAGCTTATGTTACTCAAAGTCAGCAGCACCTTCACTTCTAATGTATATTTTAAATATGTGTCCATAGCACTTGCAAGATAAAACTTATAAAATAAGAAACCAGCTGTAAATTATTAAAAACTGTTATTTCACAAGAGCTGTATTTATTCCTTATATTTAAAACCATTGCTAGGATATTTTTTTAAAACCGGGCAAGGCAGAAATCTAATTTTGAAACCCAGGTAAATAGTTCCCCCGATTACCTTAGCTTTTGGTTTTAGGAGGAATGGAGCATAATGCTTTTCTGCAAAAGATGAGAGTGTCCACTTTGTACAGGGTTGCTCAAGGCAATGTATACTGGAGTCTGAGAATTGGGAAAGCAAATCCCTCGTCGAGCTTGTGCTTTCTGGGCTCTGGCAGCTCAGGTTATCTTGTGTCACTGTCACTGGCTGCACAGATATTTCTGAGCGGGGCTCTGCTGTGGTGTAGTACACCTGCGTGTGAGGATCATATTCTGTGCGCAGCTGCACTGTGGACTGCATTGTAATCTGGGTTTCATGTGCAAAACTGTGGCTGCTGTACGGGGGTGGAGGACTGTAGCAGGTATTGTCATTTTCTGCATACGCTTGAGGCTCAACCTGAATCACTCTAGTGACACACGGGCTGTAAGAGAAGAAAAAGCCATCTGATCGCATTGAGACAGATCCTTATTTTAATCGGGCTAGATAGGATAACATGCTTTCATCTGAGATTCTTTTCTACTTCTACCGGACAGTTTACACTAATTACGTGTACCAACCACTTAGATATTAATTGTATTCTGTGCATTTAGGAAACATCTCTTAGCTATGGTTCATAGTGTAAGCTCCTGAGAATACGTGCTAATTTCTTGTCCTTCAGGAAGAAGGAAACAGCATCTGTCTGAAGACATTGACATGTATACATATCACTCCAATAATTACACATGCTCATCAGGTAGTTGTACAGTCTGAATGCACACTAAGTCTGTGAGTCTGCATCTCTGTACCCACACTGAGAATTAAGATATTTAGATGAAGAGGGAAATGCATGACATAGCTAGTTCTTGTGTTTAGAAGAAATGAAGTAACTGTTAAATGATATTTGAGCATTCTGGATAAGATCTCAGACTTTTGGGAGGCAGGTTGAAATGATTTGCCATATACTGAATGAATATTTTATAAATCAGGAAAACGTTAAAGTATTAATGAAAGGATTAATTTCTAGGAAGGATGGCCATATGAAGAGACAAAACCACAGAAGTAATTGAAGTATTCCCTTTATTTTAGTCTATGCAAGACCCTAGCAGTTACCTAGTTTATATTAAAAAAATATAATTATCAGAGACAAGCCTATTCCTGTACATGAGAAATGACAAATGGACAATACTAAACAGTATCAAATATTTTTCATCAAGTGCACAAATCCTACAAAAATTAGAGGAATTCAGAATGTTGCCTACCTAATCAAAGCAAGCTCTCACTAACTGCATTTCTTCAGATGCAAAGGTGCTGAATTCTGATCCACATTTGGTGCAGCTTTGGAGTGTCCTGAATTCCTGAGAATCAGGGCTCCAATACCCTAATACATTCAGCTGTTCTCTGGAACTATGACTGAATAAGAAATAGCTTGGGATCCACTCTCTGTTTTAACCATTATCTCAGAGACAAATTTAGTAAAATGTTTTCTTCCTCTGACATTAAACTATTGGGTCCTGGATGCATGTAAAGGGTTAAAATGTCCCAATGAAGATTCTCTACACCTTGGTTATGACAGTATGAGTACATGTGTAGAAGTGTAGCTCATCCTCTTCATTGCAGTCAAAAGCAAAAACTAAGGTAGAAAAGATGTTTGGTTTCCAAGCAGTGGCTCCAGCGACGACAGCAGACTCCTAACCCCCATTATAGGCTCAGAGTTGGCTGTGTATCAGGTGAGAGTATGTTTGTACGTGCTTTAGAATGGCAGTATTACCATTCTGTATTACTACTGCAGCCACAAAGGACACTCTATCAAGCATTATCCTGTAATGGTAGTGAATATTCCTTATAGTGCTATGAAAAACTCCCCTAAGGGGAAGTAATTTCACAGTTTATTTATTTAAGTTTAAAGGCATAAATGCATAAAATTTAACATATCATGATTTACTGTAAGTCAGGCTTCTCAGTATCCTGAGTTATGTACACCTTTCCAAGATTAGCTAGTACTGGCACCGGACACCTTGCGGTAAGTCAAAACCTTCTAAAATACTTCAAGATATTCCTAAATAGAGGGTCTTTCATCTGCTTTCAGAAAGTTGTTCTCCAACAGTCAAAATGAACATATATAGAAATGAAGGGCAAAGTGTGGGGGAAAGGGGGTATGGGGGAAGAGAGGGAGACAGATGTACTTCAGCTTTTCCCTTCAGGCAGGTAAAAAACAAGGTAGCAAATGTAAGCCAGTCACTAGCAATGAAATGGTAACAAAAACATGCTGATCCCACTTTAGTGAAGAACTCCCACACTTGACAAGAAATGGATGCACTGATTGGTGACCACAGAGAGGACAAAGCTGCTGCTAACTCTCACCTTGTAAAACAGCAAAATATGTCCAGTCTCCTGTCCTCCCGACGGTAAAGGTCCATGCTCAGGATAGCAGGAAAAATCAGCAGAACCATAGCAAAATTGAACACCACCACAACAGCTGCCTAGAGACAATCACAGGATAAGTAACGCTGCTAAACTTCATCTAGGGCATCAGCTTTACAAAGCATAAAAATCCCTTTCAATTCTCATCCCTATTTACCATTGCAATCCATCTGATGCTTTCAAGCTTTTGCCTGAGCAAACTGAGAGATTATATTTTCCCATTTCATTATGGAAGGACAATTGTGATGAATTAATTTAATACTCAACCTCGTATTATTATAACACACCTGTGCCTGGATATGTGGTGATTATTTTTAAAGGGGAAAAACAGCCTGTTGACTCAATAATCATATTTTTACATAAAACTCTGACATATTTAGAGTCTCAAAGCAAAATAAAATGGAAGATAACCTGAAACTAGAACTGAAGGTCTTACATTTATGGGATCTGAAGCAATTTAAGTATCACAATAATATTAAAGCATGTTATTAAATCAGAGAATTAGATCTCAGTAAATTTTAAAAAACTATCACCTTAGTGAAATACTGTGCACTTGATAGTCTTACTTAAAAGTTTAGCCAAGAAAGAGCAATATTTTGAGTTTATCAGGGATTAGTTTTTAAGTATAATCAAAACTAAATCAACACCACACAGCAAATATATGTATTAATATGTCTGTGTTTAACAGAGCTTGATTTATAAGCCAGTCTACCAAAATGAGTCTTAAATTGGAACAAGAATACTTGATTTAATTTGTAAAGCAAGTATCACATAATGAAAAAAACAACCTCCCCGCCCACCCCCTTTCAAACCATACTCCAAACCCTTTCCCACACAGAGATTCCCAGAGAATTTCCATAAACATATGTGGCGCAGCATCTATCATTATTATTGATAGCATTTATTTGTAATGCAGAATTGTTAGGAGCCCTACCCATCACAAAGGGAAAGCTGGGCACTGGGAACTGGAAGAGGGTTGTAAGAGTAGGAGAAACACTGGGAAAAAAAAATTTCAGCCACCAACCAATGAAAAGAAAAAACCCTTTGAAAGCCTTATGTTTTACCTATTTGGTAAGCAGCAATCGCAATGCTAGCCCAGTTTCATATATATAGATAGACCAGCTATCTATATATAAACTGTCAAGTTCCTCCACCTGTGACTTCTGAAATAATGGCTACTTGGGTTAATACATTCTTAAAGAGCAGCAAAAGCTGGGCTACAAAAATGACCCAATATAAATGTGATGTCCTTTTTCCCAAAAGAAATATATGGTTTCTTTTGATCTTGAGGGATCAGACCTCAAAACTGGCAGTACAAACAAATTTATCTGCAAAAATCAAAGTAATAACACTTTGAATGATTTTTACAGTTTTGAAATAGTCAGAATATAATAAAAAGCTTAGATATTGTTTTTACTGTTCTTAAAATGACAGAATTGACTAGTTATGTAAATATTTTCTAGTAATTTCAATCATAAATATAGTGCGTACAAAAGCTGGTTTTATTGCTGTTTCTTTTTCCTGACCTCCAGCCTGCTTGAACTAAGATTTTAGTACTGCTGGTTGTCTGCAGACATGGCTACTAAAACAAAATTTACCTGGTACTTGAAGCCAAATTAGTATTTAGTCATCTTTGCAAGAAAAGAGCCAATGATTATTTAATGATTTATAAATATTCACACAGAAAGGTATGCAAGGTCATAGCCAAGACTTTAAAACTTTAAAATCACTAAAGACTTTAAGTGACTTGCTTTTGATCTGTTCTAGAATTAATTCAATCTGTCAGAAAAACAAATGGCTGCTGTTGAAAGAAAGGTGTTTGTTGGACCTCGTTCTTACAATTGCTTTCTTTGCTGGTGCTAAACCAAAAAGAGGTTGAATCACCCATATAAAATGAATAATTAGTTGTGCCTAACTAAGATCTTGTATCAAGGATCAGCTAAGATTTACTGAGATTTGGAAAAAATAGCTGAGGTCTGAGTCAATAATTCTTACTCCTCTCAGCATGGCTGAAAAACTAACAGAAGTCCTCTGTTTCTGCTCTATAAACTGCAAATACTTCATGCCATATCAGTTCCCTTTCTAGACCTCAACATCCTTGAATCACCAATATTATTGAATCTGAAAAGTAATACTTAACTGTGTGGTAGAGATGCCATTAAGGATAGGTATATTGACATTTGATTTTTTTTAGGAAGCATCAAAACTAATCCAACAACACACAGTAAATCTGACTACTTACATCTCTTTTTAGAACAACTAGATTTTCCACTGTGCCATCCTAGTGCTGATGTACTAACTGCCCTGCAAGTAAGATATTTCAAAACAATCTCTGTTCTGATTTTAATTTTAATAGATTCCTAGTGCTTAATGTTGCACTACCTATATATTGCACGCTCGATCTCACCCACCTTAACTCAGTGTTACAAGGATTAGCTGTTCTCAGCTTTCACAACTGAGTTCTTGTACAAATTCTAATACATTGTCCCATCAAAGAAACCCCACCCTCTGACTTGATAAGGAGAGGAAAGGATGAATTACTGAAGAGTGATTCAGTCCCTGCCCTGATGCATCTACCACTGCTGCCCTCCCAATGCCATTCATACACACAGTGCTGCAGAATAGGGAAGTACAAGCACTGAGGTCCTGACAGCAGCCACAATCTGTAAAGACAACAAGGAACTGTGGCAGCTGAGCTTCCTAAGTACAGACAGCGCCCAGGCTGAAAGCATGCTTAGGATTTCTAAGAACAGGGCATCTTCTCTCGCACCTTTGGAGACCAAATGTGATAGAAAAAGGCCTCAGACCTTTTCCTTGGGAAATCAGTGAAAGTAAGATTAGCCTAGGAAGAATAAAATGGGACCTACTCAAGGGTGTAAAATGAAGGCATTCAGTGAAATGAGATCAGAGAGCAGTAAAAAAATTCCATTAATCATGCAAAAATTATGTTGGTCACTTCCTGAGAAACATGCTACAGATTTTGTATCTTTTCATAATGCACAGCTTAAAAATATTATTGCTGCTGCAACTGTTAACGGAGACAGAAGAATGGCAGTCTGTGCTGGAGGCAGCAAGGGAGCAGGGAGCCAAGCTGGTAGGTATGTGCTGGGGCCCCGCTGAAGTATGTGCTGCTATGTGCCATTCCTGGCAGCCCACCCAAGGAGACCGGGTGTGCTGTATAGCCAGAGGTGATGAACAGATGAGGAGGTCTGTCAGGAAAACTTCCACCCTACTGCTCTCTATCTGCAACTCCCTCCTGATATGGTACAGGCTCAGATCCTCGTCCCCTGCCCCCTTTTCCCTTAGGCTTTAATTCTGCTTGTTAAATTCTCATGTCAGGGGCAGGGAAAGGTAAATGGTGTGGATAAAGGTGGGGGATGAACCACTTCAGCAGAGTAAGATAATGGAAAGAGCTTAAAAGCATATTTTCTTTCCCTCCAGAAACCCACCACTGCCACCTGGTAATGGACTTCTGCATTTAGGAAAAAAACTTGTCATTCTTGTGGTGAGGGAAAAAGTTATTTCTAACACTCCTTGGGAAAAGTTCCACCTCTGCTTATTAGTGGATCCACACCACTCCTCTGCTGTTGGGGAAAGCAGTTTCTGATGTAAGACAGAAGAGGTTGATAAATTTTTTTACCTTATCTTTCCTGGGCAGAGTTTACTGTGTGACAGTCTCTGAATAATCTGTCTTAGGAAATAATACAGCCCAGAGGTAGTTAGACTCCACCATGACTTCCTTCACTTATACTCAAAACAAAAGGCTGTTCTTAAGACATTCCTATTGCAAGCTTCAAAACTTTCAGTGGATTTCTCCAATAACCTCTTCCTTCACCACCATTTTAAGAAACAAAACACGTCTGAAATTCAGGAGCTACTACTTTAGTGTCTTGAGCACTCTTAGAGATGATTCTTATGACTGAGTATTTAGGTCATATTCAGTGATCTCAAAGCCCTAAAACTGCTTAAAAAGGGGGCCAATAAGATTAACAAATTAAAAAAAAAATAGAACAGGGAAAGAACTAAAACAGTCCCTACTTGTGCATGTAATTAACTTCAAAGATCTCACTTTCAAAAGAACTAAATTCCACTTTTTAAGTTTTGCAAAGAGCTAACCCTAGCAGACTCTTAAGACCCCATCAGACTTGCAGTGTTCAAGCTCCATAAAGTAAATAACCAGCTCAGAGGTATCAATGAACTGCTTTATCTGGCAGAATATGACAGAAGCTAAGACAGAAGAAGGCACTGATGTGCAAAACATGAGTTTCTAACTAGTTTATCTTACAGATGCAGGAAATTATTTATTCTCCCTCAACAGCCAGGTTATTTTACCAATACTGGGCCTCAAAATCATGCAAAGGTTGACAATTACCTTGTAATGTCTTAAGAAAAGTGAATGAAGAGCAAAACAAGGTCAAGAGCAATCCTTCTTTTTCAAGCCCCTCTGTTAAAAATTCATTATCTAGATGAGAAGGTGGAAGTATCTGTGAAAAGTAAATGCAGCAGTATTTTATTGCTTTTTAAGTCTTGCTAGGAAACCATCAAAGACAGCAAGGACTTCTTGTTTAAACAAGTCTGAGTAAGAGGGAGAGAGAAGAAGGAGACTGTAAATAAAGAAATCCATACAAAAATACAGACCACCCACCAAAATTGCCATGATTCCCTGATTCCAAGTACTGAGATCAAAGCATCACCTGATTTTGATTTTACCTTGTGAAGCTAGGCAAAGCAACTAATAGATGTTCCTTCCTAACAACAAAGGATTTCATTTTAGTGGCTGCTAACTTATAAGTGTATCAGTCATATATGCAGCTCTGCATATATCAATGAATATAAATTGCCCACTGCTCCTCCTTTGCACGTTTCACCTCTTATATACAGGGCTACTGTATTCTAGCAAAGAGAAATTACCAAGTGAGAAAAGTTTGGGTAATTCAAACCCTAATTTCTGGACACTCATGTGGGTTCCTACACATAAATTCCGTATTAATCACTGCCTTATAAAAGACGACGATGTTTTTATTCTGAATAATATCAACATGTTCATACAATAATACAGCATGTTGAAATCTCACTGGAAGCTTTTTGTTTGTCATTTTGCTATGCAGACTTTATTTTAAACTTTCAGTGACTGAGTCTGTAGCATGGCAATAGGCAAAAATAAATTACTTTAGGACAGGTATATGTAAGTTAGCTGATTATACTACCAATTACAGACTACAGCTGTTGTCTCCACATATGTTCCAAAGACAACCTGTCACATTCTGACTTTGATGAGTGAAAACATGTAAAAAAATGAGCAAAATTTGATCAGATAAGAGAGAATTAATATTGGTGGATCACACTCAACAACTCAGCAATGGGATTACAACAAAATGGCCGATTTGTGTTGAATATTTCTTTATGAAATGTATTTAGGCTGATGCAACTTCTTTAGAGCAGGTACTACAGTCTGATGACCTCCAGGATCCTGTTAGCTGCTGAAGGTACCTGTCAAATATTTGAAACTGGGACACAGACTTAAGAGACATAAATAACTTCTTCGAGTGGAAGAAGTGATATACTACCAAAAGTATTTCATGTATAAAGTTTAGTCTTTACTATGCAAATGTCATGAGGATTAACAAAGCCAAGTGCATGGTCCTGTGTCGGGGGATGGGTAGATATAAGTCCAATTGTGTCAGAAACCCACGTCTTAAAAAAGGAACCCACTAGGCCGCGGCAAAATGTCCAGTATGGACAACATTGTAAACAGACCAGTGAAGAGATTTTTGATTTTATTTCCAGCACATCAGTCTCATAATACAAAAAGGAGACATGAAAGCTCACTGATCCACCCCAAAAAATGTCTCTCCCAGGAGGGCTCATACAGCAATACATAAAATCATCTCAATCTAGAGTTCAGCCAATCACACACAGAAAACACATATTGACAAGCATTCTATCCAATCCCACAAAGTATACGTAATCGTAGCTAAAACAAAGACTGGTTCATAAGAGACAATGAACAGAGCTCTATTCATGCTAACCTTCTAAAGATATACATTAAATAACCTTGTTGCCATCCTAAAACCAATTCTACAGAGATCTATTGTTATTTGTCATGTCTACTGCTTGGGAAACTTTTCTGCTTGCATGGGAAACTTTTCTGCTTGCATTTGCAACGCTAACAAAACTTCAGTCTGAGGCCTATACTTTTTTAACCATTTCCTAAAAACCCTCTAACCTTATGGATTCCAACAGTCCTGCACCTGCACTTGTATTATGGTATCAGGTCAGGCTGGGGATGAACAGATGCAGAGCAGCCCTGCCCAGAAGGGCTTGGGCGTGCTGGTGGGTGAGAGGCTGGACATGACCCAGCCATGGGCACTCCCGGCCCAGAGAGCCAAACGTGTCTTGGGCTGCATCCAGAGCAGCGTGGGCAGCAGGGGAGGGAGGGGATTCTGCCCCTCTGCTCTGCTCTGCTCTGCTCTGGGGAGAGCCCACCTGGAACCTGCATCCAGCTCTGGGCTCCCAGCACAGGACATGGGAGCACAGCACAGCACAGGAAGGACATGGACCTGTTGGAGTGAGTCCAGAGAAGAGTCACAAAGGTGATTTGAGGGACTGAACACCTCTCATGTGATAAAAGGCTGAGAGAATTTGGATTACTCAGCGTGAAGAAGAGAAATTTCTGAAGAGACCTTACAGAAGCCTCCCAGTACCTAAAGGGGGGCTACAAGGAGGTTGGAGAAGGGCTTTTCACAAGGGCATGTAGGGACAAAACAAGAGGAATGACTTTAAACTGAAAGACGGTAAATTTCAATTAGATATAAGAAAGAAGTGTTTTTTAAAAATTTGGGTAGGAAAACACTGGAACAAGTTGCCCAGAGAAATCTAATTAAAGATGTCTCTGCTCAGGGTGTAGGGGACAGGGTTGGGCTAGATGACCTTCAAAAGGTGTGTTGCAACTCAAGCTATTCTGTGATTCTATAAAATAAAACATATGATCATATGATCTGTAAGAAGAGACATCTAGGTTTTGGCAAATCAGCAGAGCTAGACACTGCTTACTATTCAAGGCTAAACATCTAGGTTTAGTTGCCACAGGCATCTGCTAAATGATAAAGAAAACCAATGAGGCCTGTACATTCTCTATTATTCTCTATCAAATTGCCTATTGAGAAGGAAACGTAAACAAATTATTAATGCTTCAGGTTTTAGCTTTTGTATTTTTCATATTCTGTATTATTAGTAACATAACTGCAATCACAAGCAGTTCACCATTTTACAGTTTAATGCAGGCATACTTAAATCTCTGAGAACAGCAATAACTGCCACATGTATTAGGAAAAACTGCAGCCCTGCTTCCTCTGGGTAGCCAAGGGCTCAATGAGAATAAAAATCAATGGAGAACCAGGCCAGAGAAGAAGAAAAATAACTACTGAAATAGTACAGTGCTATAAATTGCTAGTGTCAGGGGAGAAACTTCCAAATCTTTCTTCAGTCTTCACTTTTAGAAAAAATCCTTCTCCAATATCATAAATATTTCATGTTTATGACGGTACATTATCACAAACAAATACAAGAAGACAGAGGAAGGCAGAGCAAGCAATGCATGGTTCAGCACATAAAATTCACGTTTTCTTTGTACCCATCCAGAACACAATTATTAAGCTTTCTCCAAGTTTGCTAAAATTACTGTGAGTAAGGCAGTAAAAAGTGCTACAGCAATTATTAAAATTACAAATTCATATGTACTGCTGCAATTGCACTAGTAGTTTTGAAGAGCAGCAAACTGGACAAACATGAATGAAAGGATTAAATTGCTGCTGAGAAACAGTACAGTACACACTACACTGCAGCCTACTCCTCTTGACTTTAGAACACAAATCCCTCTGGGAACTTGTTTCTTCTTAGTTACATACAGCTTGGGTTCTGCATTCAACCCAGCTGTGGTGGGACAGAGTATTATTTCACCTGCTAGCAGGATGTGAGAGGCTCTGTGGATGAGAAAAGGGAGCAGGAGAATGGAGAGCTGACAGCAGTTGTTACTGCCCAGGTCTGTGGTACTGCTGCAGTGAAGTTCTGGCTCAGTGAACCACAGGAGCACCAAAATCAGGCTTCAGTGACACCACCAAGTACCATTATCACACTTCCACAGGGCATCAGAGCTAACAATGGGTAGCTTACTTGGATATAAAGGTTATAAACTTACTTGGAGCGAAAATGCTCTTAAAGCTGGAATAGGAATTAAGGCAGCCATAAAGAAAGCAGTAACATTGCTGATAGATGTAAGGGCTACACTTGCTCCTGTTCGCTTCAGACATTCACCTGTTCTGTCCTGCAAAACAAAGGATGCATCTTAAAAGTCAGGCGAATAAGCTGATGTCCTGCAAATGATGGGGTCATCCTACAGATGTAACACAGTATCAGTGAAAAATTATCACAATTAAATTCTGAATATAAATTCAGGGTATGTGAGAAAACTACATATCAAGTTTACTGTTTGGTAGGAACATAGATGAACTGCTCAAGTTTTTGAGGGCAGAAAACATGACTAGAATTGATTCTTGCTTCAGAGCACAAAACTAAATGAGTGCTGACAATATATCAAATACATCTGCTGTTGAGAAGGATTTAATTTTTACCAGTAGAATCACTTAGTGTTCTCATTTTTCAGACAAAATAAGCATCTATTAACAGCAGAGAGGCATAACATAGCCACACATCTTGAAAAAATATGTAACAAAACAAACAAAAAGAACTCGACCAAGTCTAGGGACCACACACAAAACCCACCAAGAAATCAAGATAAACACATGACCCTTTCCTAACCCAACAGGCTATTATGAAGCAGACAGAGATTGTAGAGTGAGGTTGCACTACCTGAATACAAAACCAGCTGGAGAAAGCACATGGAAGACTGCTCATACAAAACAAAATTAGCAAATATACACTAGTTTTAAATGGAATGTACTTGGGATGTGAAAATTTGGACTGAGACTAAAAATATAAATAAAGGTAAAGGATCATAAAAGTGATGATGCCTTAGATTTCCTATTAGTTATATGTTATGCTTTGAAATGTCATGGTCAATAACAAACTTCAGAAAATAAAAACAAGAGAAAAATACAGAAAATAATTTTAGGGCCATAAAAAAAAAGTAAAGGTAACTGTCCTCCCTCTCTTTCCCCCTTATCTCTTCTATTCTATGTGTTCTTTTATTACAATCATTTTATCATCTCATTGTCAAGACACCTATTTGAGTTTGTTCCTAGATTTGCATTAATTTTCACTGAAATTTTTGGCAGAATTTGGATTATGGAAGTTTGTCTTTATGTAACAGTTTATAAATTAAAATTTCAAGGGAAAATAAACCTAAGACACTAAAAAAAAAAAAGGAAATAAGAATATGAACATTCAAAAATGTTCTAGGACCACATGTATTGCTATAATTTCGTATTTTGACAGAAATAAGAATTTCTAGACCCTAGGAAAAGTATTAAAAAAACCCAACAACTCCACTGATTAATTCTGGATATGAGTATCTGTTCCTATATGAAACTTTTTGTTTTATTTTCCTGCAAATCTCCATTTTGTCATTACCTCAAACGGAATTCTCTTATTCTGTCCTGTTTCACTAAATGCATGTGCCAGAAGGAAAACATCATCTACACCAACTCCAAGAGCAAGAAAAGGCAAAACCTTGGGAAAGAAACAAAAAAACACCCAAATAGAATGTGTTATGATCTGCCATGCAGCTAGCCATTAAATGGCTAATTATAGCAACTTTTACATTACACTCTACACAAATCCAAGGGTAAAATGAAAATGGAAATGATGCAATACAGGTATTAACTTTTATTCTGGAATGTAGCTGAGGAATTTAAAATATACCATAAACAGACACAAACTCTCACCAGAAGTAATTTAAGTTTCGGATAGACAAATATCTGATAATAATTCAAGTTACATTCCAAATATTTTCAGAATTTGAACATCCTGGTATATTCAGATGTAAAAAAAAATCTGCAGCTCCTTAGATACTTAGGATGCCTCCACTTGTACTGGGACACAGAAAAACCTAACAAGAATTATACAGATTACATAATACCTGTTTTTTCTTCAGTATCACTTGTCAGCATGATAATTTAATTTATCACAGCATAAACTATGAAATAGGAAAACAGTAAAAATCTAGAGCCAAAATATTTTTTCAGTACTTTACTTCTCAAAGATTGACTTGTGTTCATTCCTTAACAGAGTACTTGCAATTTAACAGCAGACTTGTGTCTTCTAAATACCTGAGTTGTGGCAGCATTAAAGGAAATTCCGATCAACGAGCACAGGCCCAATCCTGCAGCCACAGAGAGTGCAACCAACAAGACTCCTGCCAGCCCCACAGCACCCTGAGACTTGGCACAGTCCCACCGCAGCATCGTCAAACAGGCATAGGCAAGCTAAGGAGAGGAGGCAGGGAGGGGAATTTGGGGGGAAAAACCAAAATATTAGAATGGATCCTCATGTATCAACTGTCTCTCCCCATCCACCTACAGATCCTTACACAATTTTTAATCAGAATAGATATGTCACAAAGGTTACAAAGTGGAACACGTGAGAAGCCTAAGGTAAAGTTTACAAACTGTAGGTTCTACTTTAAATATTTGTAAAATACTCTGGACTACAAACTGGTAACAATAAAGTATATTTTTAAGCCTTGCTCTACTACCAAAAAAAATTAAAAAGATTTATTTTATTACCATTAGTAAGTAGCCACTAGCAACTCGGATAGCACTGACATCAGAAAATGACTTCAAGATGTCATCCAGGGTGGTCGTAGTAAAGGAAAGCACCTTCTGAGTAGAATTTTGTGCAACACTCTGATGAACAACCTATGAAAAGAAAAATAAAACTTTGTGTGAATAAAGAATTTTTTTGTTTTATTTTAGTCATTTAGTCAAAAAAAGTCATTACCATCTTCTACAGCACACATCTGAAATCAAATCTTTTTTGCCTGAATGTTCCTGCTAAAGCCCATGCTCTACAAAGACATTACGCTGATGCGACAAAACACTGATGGTGTTTCCTGATTTTTTTCTGGCAAGCTGCTGATTATGAGACAGAATTTGAGCCCTTCAGGAAAGCCTACTGCATGCCCAGCTCATTACAAATACTTAACTTGAGCCCCTTCCTGTAACTCCACAACGCAGTACCAGTTCTGCACTTAACCCAGGCCAGCCATGTCTCTGCCCCTCCCTGCCTGGCCATTTGCAGAGGTCAGAGGAGTGCAGTGGAGGGCAGGGTTTGGGACACAGAGGGCAGGCCTTTACACACAGCCTCCTCACCTGGGCTGCTGTTGAGGGAGCAGCCCATGGGTGGCTAATATTTTCCAGACACCTTTAGAATAATCGCCAACCAAAAACTTTTAAATTCCAGCTAGCGCTCAGCCCCACCTAAACAAAAGTGTCCCAGGCAGCAAAAAGTAAAACCTTCATGGCTTCTCATACAGAAATAGCCAAGCAGCTTCTTACTGGAAAAACAAAACAAAACAAAAACAAACAAACAAACCAAAAAGATCCCAAACCAAAAAAAAAAAAAAAAAGAAAAAAAACCAAACCAAAAAAACAACCAACCACCAAAAGAACTCTTAAAAACAGGGAGGTAATGGCTCAGTTCTGTTTTAAGCATATTCCTTAAGGAAATACTATAAAAAGCAGGCAGTGAACCTTAGTAGGACTTTACAGTATAGTAAGTTATTTTCAATTTTACCTCAACATACATCCTCTGCCAGGCTTCCAAAATTGCTGCTGCCTTGTCCTCGTTCCAGTTGATATGTGAAACATATTCATACCCCTTGAAATGTTCATACATTTGCTTAGGGGTCATTAACTGAAACATGGTTTGTAAAGCCTGGGCACTGTGACATGGAGAGAAGAGAGAGGAGAAATAGGCATAAACTGAGCATTTTCAGAAAAACATTTTCATGGCACAAAGTGCCAATGCAATTCTAACAGGAGCTTGCTTGAGTTCTTGACTTTATAGGGCACATGCTTATATCAAAATTGAACAGAGTATAATTATTCTACTGTGTATCTGGTGCAGTTGTACTGCTATTGAGGCTAACTCTGTTTTCACTAAAGTTAGTAAGAGTTTTGACATTATTTTCAGTAGGATTAATTTCAGGAAAAAAGAATATAACCCTACAAATCTGTTCTTAAGTTCATGCTTGATAAGACAGATTGCTGTGAGGATGCCACAGGAACAGTTATTTCTATGAAGTCTTGTAAATGCTGGCAAAATGTCATTTAAGACCTTGATCTTTTTACCCCTTGGAGAGAAGTAGATTAAACTCCTCATGCCTAATAAACTGTGGGGAATACACAAAGGCAATCCACCCTCAATTTCCACAATAGGCAACTCCATCCAACAATTTCAGAAGCTCTTATTGGTTAATAAGAAGGAACCATTAGTCACTAAGAGAAGGAACCTTTTTCTCTTTCAATGGAAATGCCTTACTTGGCTCTTTCGTGAGAGAATTATCAATGTGTTATGTGAAGCTAAAAAGGTTAAAAGTTCTCTGGAAAAAATTACGCTTCATGTTGTTAAGTATGGCCTGAATTTTTCAGAACAGTAAATCACACAGTTTCATTCCCCCACTAAAGTGCAGTGTTCTATGTCTTCGTTCAGAAGTCTAAAACAAAGGGTTTGAGTTTGTGTTACTACTCAAAGTTGTATTAACAACACAGGGACATGAAAATAGACTATTCTCTGTATTGACCCTGAATAAAACATTCAGTGAATATTTTGGAATTCTGAGAGAAGTCAAAGGAGTTAGTACATTACTCGCATTATTTTCCTTCCTTTTTCCTTTGATCATATTTCAAAATGTGATCAAAGGTGTTCAGTGCTTTACAGACTGTTCAATGCTTTATACATACATTCTAAACAACAAAGCTGTCAGTAAAAAGCTTTCTTTCTGACTGACATACACCATCATTCTAAGAGGAGAAGCAGGAAATGATGACACCACTTTACATTTAAACAACAGCCAAAGCACTCTTTTAAATTCTGCTCTCTTGAGACATGTCACCCTGAAGTGAAATTTATAATACATGTGAAGGGCAATAAAGTTTGCATCATCCTCCTACAGTGGCCCAAAAAATGAACCGTAACCAATTAAAACTGACATTTTCTTTAAATATTTTTTTTACCTGACAAGTTTACCAGAACTGTTCTTGACTGTACCACCTATAATCAGCTCCTCTTGCCAATGCATGTATTTTCTTGATAGTCCATAGCATCCACCACTCAAAACAAGGGCTACATCAAGAGGCTAGAAAAAGTTACAAAGAAGCAGTTAATAGGTTTCATAACTTTATAAATTCATACCTTAATTCAGCACTCAGTGAACTAGAATCATGGATGTTAAAGACCATCTGGGTAGTCTACTAGAAAAAGGCATTCAACAAATCAAGCTAAGAAAACACACAGGTGCTTGTAGACCAGATGGCAATTTCTCCAAAGTCTAATGTGACTGATAAAGGGATATATAAATTCAAGTCTTATGACTTTGAAGTCATCACAAAAAATCAACAAAATTGGAGCTACTTGAGGAAAGGCTTTTCTGCATGGCATGGGGGTGCAGCAGCAGCTGTGTTCCAGCAGCGGCTATTGTCTGTCTGACGCACAAGTTTGCCGAAATGCCACATCCCTGCAGTGCCACAGCAACAGCTGACAACTGTACTTTCACTCTGAATGTACAGGATTAAGCATTGCATCATACAAGGAGGCAAAATCCATGACAGTGAGCTAACAGTGGTAATAGGAACAGAAAAATGACATCATGCTAGAGTACAAGCCATATACTGCTTGGAAGAAAATGGCACTTTCTTCTGGTCTGTTTGACCTTCCCCCCCAACCTTCCCCACCCCCCAGCCTCCCTTGAAAAGACATGCACAAGGACAAGCAAACTTACTTTGGTGGAATTTTTATTGGGAGCTGTGATTGGGCAATCGGGATCAGCAGGATTCAGGCAGGGTCGATCCATATAACCATGACCAACCTCTGCTTTATTCAGCATTTCTTCCCAGCTCTCCACTTGGTAGTTTATTTTCTTTAACTCTTCCAAGAATTCTAAAGGGTCAAAGTTGATCCACTGCAAAGGAGGCTTCCCTCTGCAAGAGCAACCAGAAGGGAAAGACACATAGAAAAAAGACAAAAGAAGTTCTGAAATAAACATACTTTAAAATTCACGTTTGAACAAATAACTGAGTTATTTTCTGCTACAAGTTAAAACCTTTTCTGGTAAAGCTGTTTAGTAAAATGTAAGGCATGCTTTAATTAGATTTGTTTATGTACTTTTCTTAAAGCCCAGTTATAATTTGAATAAAAAAAGTACTTGGTTCTTGTAAAACTAGTTAAAAATACTTTCACTTACAAACAAAGCAAAACAAATTATCAAGAACCTAAATAACAAAAAAGCAGCCAACTGCTGCTTCAAAGAATTAGGGGGGAGGGGAAAGGGACAGAAGAGAGGGGACTGAGGAAAGAAAGCCTTTCTCATAGTATCAGATTACTTCTTGCTAGTCTAATAATCATCTTGCAAATGTAATCAATCAATATAACTGATCTTTGTTTATCTGTAACAATACTGTGCTCCTTCAAATGCCCTGGCAGCTTGACTATCAACCATCAAGCCTTCCTGCTACCATGGCTGTCACCACTATCACTGTCACGTCTCCCACCCCCCACTTCTGAATTTGTGATGTTGACAGACCAGAAAGGCTTTTGACTGCCTTATTCTGTGGTTCAAACCACACTGTATCTGCTTAACCAGGCTTAAGTCATTATTCTGAATCTCCCAACCAGAAAACACAAACCCCCTTATTTCCCCATCTAAAACTGTATACTAAAGGTTAGGAGATGGCCATTGCAAATTGCTTTTGCAGAGACATGCAAACCAGGACAGAAACAATAACTCAAATGCTAACTCTTGCATAATTAACAGAAAATGCCTGCACAGATTAACAATTAGCTCTTTAAAGAACTCAGGGCATCTAATATCACACTCGTAAACTGTGAGAAACCATCTATAAAAGATACTATATGGTTTCTTTACTGGTCTCTGAAGCAAAGGATTTGTTCTTCACTCTTCAGAAAGGCTTGGAAATTAACCCAAGACATTTTCTTAGGTCTAAAATTCCCAGCCAACCAATGTTTTTTTATTTTACGAGGAAAAAAAAAAATCCACCAGAAACAACTTTGTTCCAGGGATAAAAAAAAAGGTAAAGCATAAAATTCTTAAAACTCCAACTCAGAATTTACATTTTAATTTGCATGCTAGCAGCACAGGAAAAATAAAAGAGGATTTAAATTGAGGTAAACCTTGTGTTAAATGAAAAAATATGCGTATTTTTTATGCAGATACACTACACTTCATATTTTATTTTCCTGTTAAATCATAATCTGAATAAACAATGGAAATGAAACTGAAGCACTGTACACAGTTATACAATTTGAAACATTCAGACCAGAAAGTTACAAAAAACACATGCTTACAATAGATAGGCAGTTCCTGACTGTAGCTTTGCTCCCTCCCAGAAGCAGTCCAAAGGAGTGATAATTAAGCAAGGATAAAGATATTCTATGATCTGTCAAAATCAGAAAGAGGAAAAACACAGTCACACGAGAATATAATCAATGCAGCACAAGCTGAATCATGAAAATACACAAACCTTGTAATTAAATGCCTGCTACACATACCTGGTCCATGTAACCTGCTTCTGTGATGAGTTCTCCTGATTTGTAACACAAATGTTCCAATTTCCACTGTCTGTAAGAAAAGTGAAGGACAAATATTTTCTTCTTGCACAATTACTGAGAAGTAATTTTGAAAATATAACAGACATTTAAAACTGTGACTTATATACACACACTGGGCTCAAGCAGCAAATCATTGAGTAAGGCAAATGTTATTAAAAAGAGATATACTAAACCTCACCAAAAAAAAAGCGCCTTTATTCAGTTGTTTCCCTATTCTCTGTAAAACTCATTCAAAATAAGGAGGGAGGTGCTTTTGTACATACAGAATAGTCAACATGTGTTCATGGGATAAAAATACATCTTGTATTTTTGTCAGTCTCATTTATATGAGACTGCTTGTGACTTAAGGTATCACTTGGTGACACCAGTAAGAGAAAAGCCACCTCCAGCTCAGAGGACTCAAATATAGTCAGTGGACCAACACATGCAGAAGCAAATGAACCATTAAGATTCCAGCCTTCTTATTTCAGTTGTATTACAACTTCCACTACCATGGCTTCTAATGACTTAGGGCAGGAGCTGCGTAAAAGATAATTGGAGCCTTAGCAGTAGCTCATAGAGGAACCAGCTGGGTGTGCTGAAAAGATCTGCGCAAAGACAGGGAGCTTTGTGCCTCACAGGCAGGACTCCTAGGCACATCACTGTGTAAGTAGTAACCCTGGCAGAACCATTTTTCAGGGAGACATCCTAGTCCTGTGCTGGTACCTTCCTGAGGTGCACCTGTATTATTTTTCTGTGGGACAACACACAACTGCCAACCATCAATATGCGGCCACAGACACTCTTTAAGGCACAGTGTTGTCTGTGTTATTAAACAGCTCTTATTCCACCTGCTGACATTTCTACCACATCTGCATTTCCCTTTATAGCCAAACTATTGGAAGAACACTAGCCTCTGCCACTGTTCACAGCCATTATGTACCTCATTATGACATTAGCAAGTGAATTCAACTCTAGTATGGAAGGATTTTCAATGTTAGAATCCTATCCATAAGGTTCTACATTTAAGATCACAGACATTATACCATTACCTAAAGAAATGTCACATGCTGTGGCATGCCTCACGTAACACCACTTCCCCCATCTTACTTGTTAAATGCCAATTTATCACAGCTATCATGCCACAGTGACAAGCTACCAGAAACCAGTGACACTCGAATCAAAACACAGCCCCAAGGGAAAGGCTCAGAAGTGCCAACTATTTAAAAACATATTAAGGAAAGCACACATCCATTTTCAGCTACCACATATGATCAAGAAAATTTTTGATTTTCCCCTCACCTGTTGTACATATAGACATGTACTCTGCTGGCCTGAAGTGCAGACTCAAGGTGCTGTCGGAGTGCTTCTGTTGTTAGTACATTAGCACCATCTTCCTGTGGAGTCTGGATCATGAGCTGGGGGTTGAACATGGCCTCTTCTCCAATCTTCTGCCGTGTGTAATTTAACTCCTGACTCACTCGTCCACCAACTGATGGATAAATATTAAGGACTTTGTATTAGCCAATACCTGCTTATTCTGCATTCTCTTGATGAACACACTCTAGTCAGAAAACTCTGATTGTGTGCAGGGCCTATTCTTTCTCAATCTGATCACTGTGTAACTCTAAAACTAAGAACAACTTTTAGTATATCTGAAAAAAGCCCCACATTCCTCATTACAATACCTTTACTGCTACTGTACTGAAACATTAATGCATAAACCGGAGCCTCTGTTTTTTCTATATTATAACCAATATCCCAAGTGTAAAAATTTGAGAAGAGGAAGAAAAAAGGAAAAACTTTACCTGGCAGACCAGAAGAAATACTATGCTACAATTTCTTATACTTGTATGTAGTCTACTCCAAAAGCACATTTCAAGACAATGGCTTTAATTTACACTCTTCTACTAAATAACTTGGCAAAGATAGAAGGCAAATGTTCCTCTTAGCTATTTTTTAAAAAATGTAGAAGGGAAAGAGTAAGCAAGAAGAAGTATTTCTTTCAGCTTTAAATAAAAAAAGAAAAAATGTCAGGTTCATATGAAGAGATGCAGTTTGAATGTAGCAGAAAGGTCTGTCTACAGTAATTTACCCCAGTGGCCTACTACCTGGCTTAACATGCCGTGATGCAGGAGATTGCTCATATGCAACATCTGTTTCAAAACCCACATGAGCCAAACAGTGTGCTCCATATTAAAACATGGTGGGGGAAAAAAAAGAAAAAAAAAAAAACAAGGCAGAGGGAGACTACAGAATCGACAGGCTCTAGATGGAGCTAGACACAATTTGCCTTGCCAGAAAACATTGCATAAGAATGGAAAACTGTCTTCCCTTTTACAAAAATCCCAGCCAGCTAGAGTTCATATACTTCATATAACCTCCCCCGTAGTCTCTCTAGCCAAGGTATGTGGGAGGCAACGTCAATTAATTCAGCCTATTAGCTGAATCAAGACCACATCCAGATGAGGAGGACAAGAATGTAAATCCAAGCAACAGATCTGGTCTAATTTGTTACATTTTTCTCAGTCCTAGCAAGCTTGACACTGGCTATCTGAATTACTGCCAAAGTTTAGCTTGCAACAGTGTGAACAGAAATTAAGCACATATATTTATTTCTTCCTAGGTCATATAACAAAAGACTGACCCATAACCAGTTGGCAGAGTGAGAGATGAGATTCCTGAGCCTAAGCAGGGACATACTTTTTCAATCACTTGGGCCCTCAACCCACCCGTAACACCCCTGGGGCTAAAACGACCACCAGGCAAGAAGCTGGGCCCCTGCATGCATAAAGCTGTCAGAATGAGACCCTCAACAATTAAACCATACAGACATTCTGGCACGAAGCATTGCTTAATTTCTTGTTCAAGAATTCTTTGAAGAAATAAGTGTTTCCACAACACACCCAATTTTTTTTCAGCCTGTCACATGTGGGATTACCTCCTTTATACCATGGAACAGAGACTAGCTCACAGTACGCAAAACAAAACAAAACAAAACAAATCAAAGTACAACCTTTTACCTTCAGAACATTTAACATCACTCTTACTACAGTGACAGGACAGGACATACTGTCATTGAGACTGCATTTGCATGGCAACAAAATGTTATTGCTAATTCTCATCAAGATTTAAACTCTAAAAATACTTTCATTCATCAGCCCCCCATTATGCTCACAGCTGCCTTTCCACAGTATTCCACCAATCAGTAGTCCTTGATACTTGGATTTTTAATTCATCTTACAGGAATATGAGAAATAAGGAGCAGAGTTATCCTAATCTGTATGTCTTGTAACCAGACCTTTCTTTCACAACCCTTTACACTGCAAGTGCTTCAAAGACAAAGTGACTCTCTCCCTCTTTTGTCTCTCAGTGACAATAAAGCCCCAATGTTAAGAGGACTGGGGAGTCTACCATAAACTTCTACTCCTGGTACTATACTCTTTCCCATTCCACCCACACTTTCCTTCTGAATTTAACCAGAACTTGAACCACAAATCATACTTCATGCAAGACAAAGGGCATCATTCCCACCTCTGCTGAAAGTGACCAACTGTTTACTATCAACAGAGATGATCGCTTCCTAATCAAGGTCCTGTCAAACCACGTTAACTTCACTGAACAAGGCAGATCTAGCTAATCAAAATTGCATCCTGCAAGTCAGTCATCAGAACAGAAGCTGTTTTTTCCCTTTCTAACATTTCAACCAGGAGTAGCAAAACCACCCAAGAAGCTGGGCACGGATTCCAGAACCCATCAGCAGATCTGCTTCGCATTCTTCTTAAGGCATAACACCATTTAACTATTCCTTTGATGGGTCTATTATCTACCTTTCTTCAGCCAAACACAGTAAAAGTAGCTCCAAATATTGCAAATATTTTATACAATGTAGCAGTCAGGTAAAAAAAAAAGTCACAAGTGTACATTGACAGAATTTTCAGCTGCAAGACCAGGTTATGTTAAAACATATGGACAGACCAGAAGCAAGTGTTGTGGTCTTTCAACATATTAGGAGTAAAAGAGAGCAAAAGGGAAGGAAAAACCAAAAAAATTGAAGTTTTTACCAGTTGTGCTTCAATTTATTTTAATTAAAAGTTTGCAAAGATCACTGGAGCCTGCCATACTCGCATATCTTCAACCCACACAATCAGCACAATTAGCTGAACAGGCATTAAAATCAAACCTCTTGTTGCTCTTTTTTTTTCCCTCCAATTACCCACAAGTAGTGCAAAAACTTAAGTAAAAATGTCATGGAAATATACTAAAGCCGCTGTGCTGGATATATATATATTACCTGCAAGACTCACACATTCTGCAGGAATTCATTCCTTACAGTTAAGAAAAAAAAAAGGCATTATAGTCATAATAGTATTTCCACACCATAGCACAAACAATATAATGGAAAATATGATCAATGAACAAAATGCTGGTGTTTTATGGTTTTCCTTCATGGCCTCTATTTTCTTCAGCTTGGTAATAGCAACAATTTACACTCAAAATGCTACTAACAGAAATTTTATGTATGGCATACATACTTCCAATTCTATTTTATATCAAAGAGAGACAAAACCATCTCACTTTAATATTCTGATGAAAAAATCAGGAAAAAATCCACATATCACTGTCCTTTTTTGATATACCAAAAGCCACTTGATGGCATTCTAGACTTTTATTACATGATTCCTTATGATTAAGTACACAGATGGCTGAGTTAGTGGCAAGAATTCCCACAATCAAAAGATGATTTAAGTAACAGGTCAACACCTGAGTCTCATGACTGGTGATAAGACAGTGCAGTGGCTTGTACACTACCCTTCCAGCAGTGTCATGGGTTTCTGCCTATGAAAAATGAGATACTATGCCGTCTGTGTGATTTAGCTACAATTTTTTAAGGGAAAAAAAAAACAAAACAGCAAAGCACTAACACCAGTGTTATTACTTCGCATTTAATGTATCTATCAGTTTCTAATTCTCAAGGATGTATTTAAAGGCCATTGCTCAACATGAAACGGACAGCATCTCTACTGCTGAGGATTAGTTATTGTTTAAAAGCTGGTTTTTTTCCAGAGAAGAGGAAAGGGTCTTCCTCCTTCCCACCCTCTCTGATATCCACAGGCTTCCCTCTTAGCTCTTTGTCAGAACACTCCAGATCTGCCTTGAGCAAGTCAGCATCCTACACCATGAAACAAACTGCTGCTCCTCCTGAGCCTCCCCACCAACTTGAACCAGCTGGTCAAGGTAATTTGCACTAAAACTGGTGCATAACACTGATACACCCTTCAATGATGTAAGAATAAGACTGTGATTGTTTTCATTGGCACAATTTTTGACACATTTCCTTTCACTGACTTAGTACCCATTTTGAAGTTCCTGTGTCATTCAGCTCATGTGCTCATTCCACTGAAAATGCCAGTTTTATCTACACCTTTATCACAACGAAAGTGAAAATTTACATGGCATTATATTAACACATTTACAAAGAAGTCTGGAATCCATCACTGCAGCCCCTTCCATACCAACTAGCCTGAGGAGTAAATTTGACCACTGTCACACTTACAGATCAATGCTAGATCAAGCCATCAGGGATAACCAGAAGTCACTGCTTATTAATTTACTGTCCAATGTAATGGTTCTGAATGCATTAAATACTTATTTTTCAGAGTGTCTTACAATGTTTCATTTCAGGTTACTGGAATTGCATCACATAGCCCGAGGTTTCTTTATTTTTCTTGGACATGAACACTACCTCTATTAACCACTCAACAGTTACCTTGTGCACTACCACATGCAACCAGTAGCTTAGTAGACAGCAAGATCTCTCCAAAAAAGAGAATTCCTGAGAGACAAACATTTGGGATAAAAATGTTTGCCTACCTAAGTGGAGGACAGACTTTGAGAAACCAAGGCCAAGTTTCCCACAAATACATACTGGTTTTGGAGCCTAAATTCTCAGACAAATTTTACAAACACAAACAATTTTCTGGAGAACCTCCCTTCCGAAGACTATGCGCCTCAAGGCATCTGAGCACCTGAGGAGCAGACACAGTTCTGCTTTGTTTGAGCAACACCACCTTTTTAATTTTTTTCAGGACTATAAATGTGTAGCATTCAAGCAATTCAGCAACCTTGTGCCAGTGAAAACTCAAAGCAACAGAACCATGCCTCTAATAGTCATGGACATCTCACACAAACAATATTTTTGTTTTATGTCTTCGAAAGATGATATCATTTTTGATAAATCAGGCATATGGATAAGTATCCCTTGCAGTGTTTATTTTATGGCAACAGCCAAGGCAGGGAACCTTTGCAATACCTGTAATCACTACTGCAGGAGGTATAAGAAATAAAACTCCCTTACAACCCAGCGATCACATACAAAGACTGAATAATATTCCAATGTGCTCACCTGGGTCTCAGCCTTCACCAATCAACCCAAAAAGCAGCAACGTACAGAGAAAGATGCTAGACCTACATGGAGAACAGACATCCTGCCTCCACACCCTTCAGCACCCTCTCTCTGTCAGGATGGGAACCAGAAAGGGACTTCATACCTCTCTCCCTGATACCCTGCACAGCTCATCTCCCTCGGCTTTGACTGCCATTACGGGCTTTCTTCTACTCCACTTCCTCATAGAATGCTGTTCCCATGTGCATCTCTGTAACACGTGTGTACAGGTGTTACTCAAACACCAAGCAATGAAGCTAGTTTCAGTCCATCACAATGGTACACAGATGAGGCCAGTGAGACACAGTTCTGCTTCCCCATCCTAACTGGATACCACAATCACAAGCAGTCACACATGCCACAGAGCAGCAAGCAGTACCTAATGGTACCAGTGACCATCTCTGGTTTTACTGATAAAGAACACAGACCTCATGAGAGAGAGCAGCCATACTATTCACAAAGGGATGAAACCTCCAATAAAGAAACTGATATAAAGAGCTGAAGTTCTACAGCAGATATGAAAACTATCCTGTCTCTTACTGGGCACAGAAAAATAATGGCCTTTTGATTTAAAGCTTCCTGTTGCTCTCTAGGGAGTTCTGTCTTCATGTTCTCTCATATGTTTGAGCTTGTCTGGTGCTGCTCTTTGTCAGCAACACAATATAGTTTTTCTGCACACGGACAGTTTTAGTCAGCATCCTGACAGAAGAGCTGAGAAGACAGCACCTTCCTCAGAATTATCATTCTTCAGGCCTGACAGGCAAAACCATTTGCTGGGAGAAAGTGCAAAACACCTTCTGGAAGTCCAAGTTTAGTTAGCAGCAGAAATGAGATTGGATTGGAATGTCCACTTCTTTAAACTTTTAAAATGTCTTCTGCTTGTAGAGCCACAATTTTGCTATTGCTTTACATGGCTGATCTCTGAATGTACTAAATACTGTGAGATACTGATACATCTAACAAAGTATATAATGATGTTAAGGATGGCTGTCATAAATTCATCAGGATTACATTATAAAAACATAATGCAAAAATAAAGACTTCACAGAAAGTGAATGAAACTGAGCTACCAAAAAAAATCTGTTGACAAATGGTGAGCTTACAAGAGCTAGGACACAGTGGTTAACAATCAGCGTCTTAAAGAGATTACAGGGTCATTCAGTGGGCTGTGCAGAAGCTCAATAAAAAAAATCATATTAATCATGTAACTAGACATGATCTCTGCAAGCACTGCACTACAGGCAGTCAGAAATTGCATGCTGTGTCTGTCTAGGTTTTCTTGCACAGCATTTGCTGAATACACATTTCTTCATCTGTATAGCACACACAGAGCAGCTGTTGTGCCTACCCAGGTTAAAACAGCCTGCACTCTACCATCTCCCCAACAAACAGGCAGACACTCTACTCTTATCCCTCTCCCCAGTTATGCTGTCCAACAAAAGGATACCATCTACGACATCATCACATCCCAATGGGAAGATATAATCAGTATCAATACCTCTTTAGTGCCAAAGACTTTAGGATAATGTAAAAGCAGTATGACCGTATCAACCATTTCTATCACACTGTGAATAAAATAACACCAGGCTCTTCATTTTACTTTAGAAAAGTGGGGGGCAGAGGGGGGGGCAGGAAGAGGCAGAGATAAAAACCTACAAATGTAAAAAAAAGCTAACAAAGAAACACTCAACAACAAAGCACTTCAAAAGGCTGCTTTTTATCTCTCAAGCCATCATATGATATGAGTTAAGTTACTCCTTACACATGCTGGGGATGGCTCCAGTGTTGCTGTTACAAATTTCGTTAATGCTGACATGATTATGAATAGCAAAAATAAAAACACACATCAAAGTTGCCTTTTCATTCTGTCACAGTATGATAAAGTTTAGAGCTGTGACAAGGATACAAAGCTGTCTGCATACTCAGGAAGACAGTCCAACAACAGCTGCCGCTGCTTGTAGTGAGAAACCTTCCCTGCAATTTTAGGAAATGAAATCTTTTCTTTCTAAAAATCAGCTAAAATCCAATTTTACGTGTACACATCTGTATTGCGTATAGGCAGAAAAATAATATTTTAAATTGAGTAAAACAGATAGATTGCTAAAGAAAAAGAGATATTTTGATTTCTTCCTTGGTGTCCATCTAGGTTGAAAGAGTGGAAAAGTGCAGGGAAAAAAACAGCACACCAAAATGAACAAATTAAACAGTACAAACTTAAGGAAAAAAAAAGCAAAACCAACATGCAATGAAACATACAATAATATACAATACTGGTACATCACAATTCAAACTTTTCAATTAAACATAAAATGCAGTGGCTGCTTACTGAGCTGCGACACATGCCCTTGGTAACAGGATATGAGCTGTTCACCTCTGGGTCATCGTTCCTAATCCAGCCAGGAACAATAGTGACCACAAGTTGTTTACCATCTGACAGCTGTTTGCTAACTTATGTGAAATGAGTTGGTGGTCTCAGTCCATTTCCTATGGGGCAGGTGTCCACATTATAAAACAGTACTGTCACAACAGGCATCCTTGTTGACCAATCCAGCAAAGAAACTGAGGAATGAATGGGCATGGACAGCAAACTATACTTCCTTCCAAAGACATGGTCCCTTCACATCACAACTAAACCATAGCTTTCAGTGGAGAAGCCCAACAACTGAATTTTATGGCTCAAGCAGCAAAGGAATAGTAGCAAAAGTGTCTCAGACTATGCTTTTTCCTAGATATCAAGGAGACTGCCTTCAGCAGCTAATACAGATTATTGCAATTCTCCCAACAGTTTATGGTCACATGACAGTATATACCCCAAAAGGAGCAAACTGAATTCTTACTCTTCAGTAATTTAAGATAACAGCCAAGCATGCTTCATAACAAGCAAAAATCCTCAATTGTACACAAAAGTGGCAAAGTTTAGAGCAGTTCTGCTGAGAAGGGTATGTAAAGGGCTTCAAGGTCTAAAGCTAAGGATTTCAAAACAGCTGAATATAATTTCTTTAAGTTACTTTAGGTTGAAGAGCTTCTGCTGGGTAATGTGTTACAAACAATTTGCTGTGTTGCTCCACAGCAGTCAGCTTTCCTCTAGGCCAAACTTTTCATTTAACCTCTCAGTGCCCTTTCCTCAAATATGTAATTGTTTTCCTGTGTGGTTAAAAACAGCATTTTCAGGTCTTTTCATCTGTACTCCTGGGATAGCACAAATTTCATCTGTACACGGAGTAGCACAAAATTTGAAGGCAATCTTTTTTAAAGGAACAGCAAACAGAAATGCAAACAGATGCAAACAGCATCCAGAACTTTTTAGAGGATACCACTTCCTAAATAGCACTTTTAGGAGATGGCAAAATTAACATAGAAAAATGAAAGGAATGAACATGTTACAACACAGGGTACAGCTCCTTTCAAGTTTTCCCTACCAGCTGCTTGCTGTACCATCTG
Source organism: Melozone crissalis (assembly GCF_028551555.1). Classification (NCBI taxonomy): domain Eukaryota; kingdom Metazoa; phylum Chordata; class Aves; order Passeriformes; family Passerellidae; genus Melozone; species Melozone crissalis. Next base: position 35,411,402 of record NW_026535783.1, on the reverse strand, counting down.
TTGTTGCCTAAGCAGCTTCCTTCTGAATGGCTTTGCACTGAAGCAGAACTGCTCTCACTGTTGGACACAATCAGGTCAGGTCAGCGCTCCCCCCAGCACCGAACCTGCTGCCTGTCACAGCTTCCCCCACCTCGATATTTCTTACTGGCCACCAGCTCCCGAGGCCGTGCTGCATCTGTCAGGAGGCCTATTTTTCATCGCTCGCTCGCCATTGACAGCGAGCAGGACAGAGCGCGTCCCACTTTGTGCGGGATGCACTCCGAGATTCCCGTCAGACACTCCAAGCGTGCGACCATATGGCCAGGTTTATGCTGAAGCAGGAAAGGTCGGGGAAAAAAGCCAAACAAATGGCCAAGCACACCCCTCAGCATGGCTTTTATTTTCTGCTTCGGGCCACTGTGACCGTGCTGGTGGCTTTTCACTACGGAGCCCGGCGCGGGGCTCCGCGCTCCCTCCGGACCTCGAGCGGCGGCTCCAAGGTCGGGGCGGGAGGAGCGGAGCCGGCAGTCCCGGGGCCGCACGGCGGGGTCCCGCCCGGAGCCCCGCCGGCAGCCACAGCCCTGCCCCGAGCGCACCCTCGGGCCCCGCCGCGCTGCTGCGTTCCCAGCGCCGCTCCTTCCCGCGGCATCTGCGCAGCGAAACACACATCGCTGGGAGCCACTTTCACGATTTTGTTGCGAGCGGGATTAGCTGGATTAGGGGCCGATTCATAAGGACCCCCTGCGGCTGTGAGGAAGTTTCATCACAAGGTCAGTGTGGTGTGAACTATATTCTGTCAACACCACCACTCCTTATAGCCGGCTACAAAAAAATACAAAAGGGGGGGGTGGGTGGGTTGGAGCGGGGGGGGGGGGGGGGGGGGGGAAGGAGGAAATTGCAAGTGAAATATATGAATGAACAGTTTACAGCAACAAAAAGATTTACCGATTTCCCCCTCGAATGCTTAAAAAGATGTTACTCTTCAACGCTGCATTCCTTTAAAACAAGAAACCTGTACTAGTCATTTTTAATTTATAAAGAATTTAGTGGTTTAGGAGGTGGGAGGAACCTGGGGAATAAGTGTAGCAACCCACACACAAAAACCACAGAGGAACTTCTGGCACTTAGTTTAAAACCAGTCATGCAGCTCCAAGATTGTTGCACTGTTGAGATTTTATTACATTTAATGCTGTCACTTCAAGACTATTTAATTCCTACCCCCCTAACTGCAGTAAGTAACAGAGATATTAAAAAAAAAAAAAAAAAAGGTTGGATTGAAGAAAGGACAAGGTGAAGTAAAAGGGGCTTTTGTTTGTTTTTGCTCTTTAAAGCATAATTACCCACCTTGTACTTCCCCTATCTCCCCCCCAGCAAGATTCCCCTCATCCCATCGTAATGACATCACTCAAAGACGGCAACACTTTTATAGCTAGCATGATGCAAAATAAAATCTATAATGAAAGAGCAGGACTTTTGTTTTGCATGTGTAGTTTTGGGGGAGGTTGGGGGGGGGGGGGGGGCGCGTGGTTTAAGAGAAGTCCCCTCTTGCACAGAACCAGGCTGTTCAATCAAAGCCTTATCTGTTATATTTCTGTCTTTCTCTTCTGTTTAGCGCATTCACCGACAAGAGAAAAGGGGCTAAAGCAATGGAGGCTTTGACCTGCAGCTGTAACACAATACTTTCGCACAGCCCTGTCGACCCCTGACATAAATTTTACACCGCAGCTGGCATTTACACACTTAACATTACCATATGTATAGCCTACTCTGTGCTAATTATGCTAATCACCTGTCTAACTCTCTGCTGCGAAAAATGGTTGTATTTAGCAGTCCACTGCCTACCAATACAGCTTACTGTGTGGCTGAAATGTACATTCAGACGGCTCTGAATGGCAAGATTTTTCCACGTTGCTGGCTTCATTCAGACCACAGAAAAATTTATTCAAGTCAACTGGTTTCGGTCTGCAACAAAAAAGTTACGAGAAAAAAGTGAGTGTGTTCCTGCCCTAACATTCTAAGTCTGCTTGCAAGCAAAATGATAAATCAATTGGTGTGGGAAACAAAAAGGGAGAAAGATTTCTTTTGCAAGCCATGTGAAACTGTAGCCTATTTAAAAAAAAAAAAAAAAAAGACAGAAAAAAGAAGAAAAAGGTCATCCTATTTCCCCAAATCTCTAGAAAGAACAGTTTAATAGATATTTACACCTGCTCGCAATTCTCTCAAGTTGCTACCTTTTATCTACAGTTGGAAGTCATACTAAACATGTTTCGGGTTTTGTTTCTTGATCTTAATAATTTCCACTAGAATATTACATTTTCTTTTATCTACTGCTTAAACAGCATCAGCTTCTAAACAGCTAGGGCTTCACTTCTCTTCTGACTATGGGAACCCTTTGAAAAGTTAGAGAAGACAGTTGTAAATGAAATCAGAATAAGGCCCATGTTGAGAGGCAAATAAGAAAAATGCCCAGGAGATACTCACCAGAAGAACTGGTACAATAAAGTATCTTCTTTAAGTGCTTTTTTTACCATTACAGAAAAGGTAACGTAAAAAAAAAAAATTTAAGTTGTAATGAATAAGTGTTTTTTTAATGCTTAGTGTCAGCAGGAAGGGAGATGTTTAATTGAGTTCCTAAATCTCATCATTCTACTGAGTATCACACTGAGGAGACTACACCAAGATCTGCATTGGGATTACATTCCTGAAGCTATTTAAATATGGTTTATCACCCAAGTAAGTTCCTATAACCCCCCTCTCCTCTGCACACACCCAAGGAAGCTATGGTAGTTCACAGATTTCTCAGATAACCAAAATGTAAATCTGATTATGACATCACCCTTGGCAATTTCCTTTCAGGTTAGATTTGTGAAATCTTTTTTCAACAAGTTTTAAATGTTATGAAACGGCATGTTCATACACAAAATAGAAAAATGTGCAAATAAACCTTCTAAATCCACTACCGCATCTGAATAAGGTAAATACACTGGAAGGTAAGTCATTGTTAATATACAGCCAAGGGATTTAACTAAAAACAAGAATAACTCAGCAATGTTTATGCTCAGAAGGTCCAATAACATACCCAGTCACAGCATGAGGTCAAGAAGATCCCTATGTCTGTGCCTTCCCAGCTTCCCATCCTTTGTCCACTCTGCTTCCACATGCAAGGGATTGCTGCTCACAATAAGGTAAAGTAATACACTTTGCCTGTCAGCAATGGCCTGTACTTTAATATTTTACGTATTACATTGCCTGCCTGACTACACTATAGACCCTCAGCCAAGACACATCTTGCTTTCTAGCATCTCAGTTTCAGTTCTCTGCTAGTCCAAAGCCCTAATTTATCTGTGTTCTTTCAGCTCCAAAACACTGGCTGTGCAGCCAAAACCAGAAATAACACTACAACTACTGTTTATTTCAGAGCATGCGGATTTTCCCTTTTCTGCCTTTTTTTTTTTGACTAGGAGATGGACCACCCGGCTCTCATGGCACAGAACACTATTTACATTGCTGTGTAATACATCTGGCATTTTTGGGCAGGATTCCTGAGCTAGGGGCCAGAAGCCCTTAAGCAATGATTTAACAGGGGAAAAAAAATCATACAACTTGACTCAACAGTGCTCATTTCTAGTTTGCTGCACTTAACTTTTGATTACTGACTGAAAGGCAGAAATGCATCATACTGGTAAACAAGAGAAGACTGTTTCTTATAATTTATCTCACTGTTAATAAAAGAAGACTGTATTACAGCCTAATGACTGAGCTTCAGGTAATCTGGGTGTACAACACTGCACATGTGCTTGCACATGAGCAAAATACAGATGTTTCAAATACACAATGATTACTTGTATATTTGAAGCTGAAATGAAGTTCAGTACAATTCTCTAAAGAAGCAGCACCTTTGCAGAAAGAATCAGGTTATGGTTTTCTTCATTCCCTTACCTCTTGTATATTTTGCTCAAGCACTGAAATAACTAAGTTTCCCAAAACCAAGCAGAAGTTAAAGCCAAGACACTCATTCTAAAAACCAAAATTAAAATTCTCTATACATCAAAACATGTATACGGTCAGCAGTTTCCATAAAGAACTTTTTACCTCATGAAACTTCTACTGCTGCCAAAATCAGTCTGTTTATAGTAACTGAGGTGATAGTAAATGAAAATAACAGAACAAAACCAAGAACGAGTAAATTGTATTTACAGATATTAAAGTTTACACAATAAAAAAAGAATAAAGAAATTTTTTTTTTTAATTCTGAATTAATAACTACTCCTTTCAACTCCATTCTATCCATTATACGGTACTGTACAATAAAAAACTACTCCAAGTCAAAAGTAACTCAATTAAGAGCAAGGGTGAACATAATTTATTGTATATGGTATTCATCAGTCATATTTGGCACAATCTGAGTGGATAATGAAATAGCACAGATTTTGCAAAACTGGAGTAAAACATTTTCACGTTCTCCTTAATCCATGGACACAGAAATGAAGGGGCCATTATAACATGGCACACATTCTCAGCACAGATATTACACTTTAAAGCATAGAGTTTTCTGTCATGAGGCACTGTCTTGGGACTTTGCCACTCCAGCAAAGCATCAACAGAACAAGGCAGAAAATTTTATGGTTTCTTAAGTATTAGTGAATGCTGCACATATTTACTTTTCTGAACTCTGATAGGTGACTACATTCTTATAGTAGAACTGTCATGCAGACCTTAAGAAGTTTTACTGATTTCTCCAGGTTTTCCCTGGAAGAGTAACTCACTTCCTGCATATTACAAGGCAGCAGAAATCTGAGAAATTAAAAGAACCAAAGCCTGAAATACTGAAGAAAAATAAGACAAATACTGAAGAAAATAAGGATGGTTGAGAAAACGGATATAACTGTATAGTATATACAAAGAAGAGTGAACTTCTTGATAAAATTCTGCACTTCAGATCCTGCTGAACTCTGAAATAGAACAGCTAGAACCGCATACACACACACCACCATCTACATCATCTGTAGACAGAAAAAGCACTGTGCAAACAATTGGACTTTATTCTGTATACAGAAGAAGACACCTGACAAGTAACAGTCCGACAAGATCTATAACCAAAATGCTGTTTTAACCAATCAGAAAAAAAGCTAGCTGTGGGGCAAAGAACTTTACAAGCATGGTTTTACCAGAGTGGTTATATGTTAAAGCAGGTAATTCACAGTTAAATTAAAAAGATTGTGCATAACAATCCAACAGTGTGAAAATGAGAACCTGTTCCATTAGACACCAAAAGAAAAGTAGTTGCAAACACATCAAAACCAGCATCCTAGTGGACACAGCCCCAACAGGTCATAGGGAGGTCAGTTTTTAAGGAAAAATCCAACTGAAATATAAACATGGCATTATGGAAACCAGACAAATCTCCCATAGCTTTGTCCAGCCAGCACTAATCTAGGCATCAGCTGTGCTACATAATCTAAATAAAGGGATCAGTTGGTTCATACATCTGGAAGCTGTCATATTTTGGAGCCTCCTACCAGTCAAGTGTAAGTGCAACATTCATTTGGATGTAACAGCCTTTAAATTTGTTGAGTGGTCAAGAACAGTTACATGCATATACTACATCATATTATGACTTTCTGGGGAAATATCGAAAATATTATGTAATGACAGGGCTTGGACCACCTCTTGCCATGAAAAAAAGAAAAAAAATCATGAAAATAGACAGATTCAGGGTGAGCAGCTCAGGTTTACCTTAATGCTTTCTATACTCAAAGCAAGCTTCAGCATCCATGGCTTCTAGAGTTCATTCTTTTCTGAACACACTGGCTGCTGATGAATAATGAGGAAGGAAGGCCACTTCTCCACAAAAACAAGCAAATAAACATAAAACCAGGCCACTTGGCAGGTGGCAACAGCTGGTAGTAAGTAGGGCCCAAAACACTCACCACTACATCCACAACTTCAGTAGCAGCCAGCCCTACAGCTGATTTAGGTCTTTTGCTTGCCTACACTTCCCTGTTCCTGCTCAGCAACAGCAGCATGGGGAACAACAATAAAGCAATGTTGCTTTCAACCATTCTATTTCACTCCAGGACTTCTGTACCAAAATCTGCAAGCTCTCCAGAGCTACAGAAATGCCTTCAAACCCCACTCATAAGCAGCAAAATCCCCAGAGCACAAGCTCAGAAGAGGAGGACAATGGCACAGCCCAGGCGCCGCCCTCTTTAAATACACATTCCAACAGAGAAAAAAACAGATCTTTCCAAACAATGATCTGTAGGGCACATTCTAGCAGGGCACTGGCAACACTGTTAAGTTTGGAAATAACAATGAAGATTAATTTTCTCCAGCCTTGAGTAAATTAAATGCCTCTGATGTCTGAAAGGGAGAAGGAACCATGCAATAATGCACTTACAGCTTAGAGGGGTGCCAATTCTACAGGAGGAGCTTCTCTTCCCTTTCCCTGAAGAGGCTAAAATATGGGCACACTTAGTCTGCTCTGGCTTTGTACATGGGTATGGCCTGGTCACGCTAGAGTCATCCCAAGTTCTGTCACCACATTCAGTGAATTCAGTATTTCACCCTCTACCTTTTTACTGACCAAAGAATGGTCAATACCTTTATTAAGACTCTTTATTAAAGGCAACACCTTTATTAAGACTCTTACAGATAAAAGAGGAATTTTAGGTACTGAACCTGCAGGAATGTTTTCATGTACAAGCTTTTCATCAAGGAACACCAACTCCGAGCAATGATGTGGATGCCTGTCAAGATGGAACTTAACAGAGGTCTCCAGTGATTTTGAATTTAATAGCAGGCTCTTGAAAGATGACAATCAATTAAATATAAGTAAAACCTTTAAACATCTTTTCCTAACAACTTGCAGAGGGAGTTCAAATTAAAAGGAACATAACACCCTGATGTTTTTATCCACAAATATCATGTAAATATTAGAATTTTATGTTCCTTTTCAAAACAGTGGCATGGATGGAAATACTTTTGTGCTTCATCAGTAAACACTTAAATAAACATGTTGCTCAGATGACCATCCTTCAGCTATCATGTAAAAAAAAAAAAGAGATGTAATAAATAATCGTACTGAAGTCAGACAAAATAGTGGCTTGGAAATTTTCCAGATGAACACCTTACAATGAACTTTCAATATTCGCTGAGGAACGCAACATAGTGTAAGACAACATTCGAGGATAAGTAAGCTCTTAAGTCACCTGATTCAAAGGAAACGAATTAATTTGGTGATGTGATCAGAGACAATGTCTTGACTGCCACAGAGCTTGCCAACAACCATTGTGACAGACTGAAGAGCAGAGTAACTTCTGTAACTTCTTCTATACCATGCCACAGGTGATACAGGTGCAAGCACATCTAAAACATCTTCCCTGCTGCTGTCCACAAATGCATATGTTTGTGGGAGAAAGGAATTACACTTGACTGTGTTAAGTCCTGCTAACTGTACTCAAACAAACCATGTTACTTCAGCCCACTTACGTAAATTTGTCTCCTTGAAAGAACAAATTAATGCAGATCTGTTCCCTTACTATTCTTTTTTGTTTCTCCAAAGAACACTAGCGTAAAGTTAACTGGTGCCTTTAGGCAGAACTTAAGAACAACTTTCCACCTGCACTTAATCTCACTGAGTTAAGAAAACTGAGCATCTACGGAAATAATACTGGTTCCTGCATCATTTGCAGACTTTCCTCATTCACCTCATTCGTAAATTGCTGGGGTAGATTAACATATTTTAAGAAGGGTCAGCCATAAGTACAATAAAGCAACCTGATTTTTGTCCCTTAAGAGAGAAAGGAAATACACATGTCCCAAATCTTGACTTACAAAGTATTTCTGCTGTACACACTCAATCCTAATTCACTTACAATTTGAACACACTCACTTTATTCCACATACCTGAACTGAAGTATGCAGCTTCTGAGGCACTGTCTGCAAGATGTCCTACCTATCTGTATCATCCACCCTCTTCCTTCAAACTGGCTTAAAGAAGGAGCTCTGCATGTTAGAGCTCAGTTCAAGCTCACAAAGCTTCACAAAGCTTTGTGAAGGGGGCTACTTAAGGAGGGAATAGCTTGACTGAGCTTCAGCTAAGAAAACAAAAAAGGAAGGGAAGAACAGCATGATCTTTGGCCACCTAAGGAAGAAAGCTAATGAAAAAAAGTGAAGAGAAAAAAATCCCAAGACAATGATGACATGAAATGAAATACCAAAGCACAAGACTAGATCATCTCCCCCATTATAAGCTGCTCCAATTAACATCATTTAAGGCATTGCAGTAGCCAAATTTCAAGCTTCATTTAACAGAGCCTTCGCTGGAACCACAAAACTACCTTCTTTCAGCAGCAGAGGCTGTGAATTTACATGTGTGACTGCTGCTGACACACTGGATCTTAGACTGCCTATTTAGAGTGGTCACACATAAACATATCCAGTTATGAGCATGATTTCTTTTCCATCCAGAGCACTCGCTAGCTATGAATGGAGGATTCTAAAAGCGCATCTGTGTCCAACAAAATTCAGTCACCGAGGAAATCAATGCAAAGCCCTTTTTTCCCTCTCTGTGTGTACAATGTATAAAGATGCTAAACAGTCTCCACAACTCCAGAATGCATGGACACCCACATACAGCAGTTCAACTCAAGCTGAATAACAGAACTGCCATTAAAATGCCAGTCCAGAATTAGTCTGCCCTGGCAGACAACCCCTTCCCCCCACCACCAGCAGCAAGGTATGCACATGAACAGAGATCTGTTCATGTGCTGAAAAGATACAGGTGTACATCCTAGGCAAATATGACTGAGAGCAACTCTACAAGACAGCAACATAGATGGAGCCACTGTGGGACACAGTGTAATAACTGAAGTATTCTGAACAGCAACCAGAAGAGTACTATATTTAAAAAGAAACCCCAAAAAACAAAAAGCTACTCTACAACACTTAGTGGCAAGAAACAAGCTGAGAGGAAAGCCACTTTGGTATCAGGAGGCACAGAGAAGGCCAAGAATGCTAGCATAAATTCTGAAGGAGGAAGACTACTAGAGAAAAATCTGAAAGAATGATGTTTTGAAGTTCTCTCTTGGAAAGTTTACCTACAAGGTGAGTTTCTAAACTCATGTAAATATTTCAACCATAGCTGCTGCAGGCTCAGACTACGAATCATTTAACTTTGAATGAGTTTTAAGACCATCCACATTCCAAGTTCACTTCACTGTTTGATAGTTAATTCTGTTATGGTTTTAAAGCAACCATTTACTTCCAGCAAATTTCAGTGCTGTATTATATTCCATGGTATTCAGAAACAGACCATATCAAATTTGTCTTTTTAAATACTGCCAATTTATTCAGCAATAATAACTGTAAACAGTTTCAGCAGCAAATCAAAACTGTTTCTTGAAGTATATTTCAAGTAACCTATAAATCTACACAGCACATTCAAGACAGTCCAGGGAACGGGGCTAGCTGGAATGCGGTTGGGAAAGGCAGGATGCTCCCTGACCAATCTTATCTTCTTCTACAACTTAGTGGATGAGGGAAAGGCTATGGAGAGTGTTTACCTGAACTTTAATAATGCCTTTAACACTGTTTCCTACGGCATTGTTCTGGTAATACTGGCTGCTCATGATTTGGACAGGTATACTGTTTGCTGGGTTAAAAACTGGCTGGAAGGCAGGGCCCAGAGAGAGTTACTTCCAGCTGGTGGCCAGACACTGGAGGGGCTCCCCAGGGCTCAGCAACGGGACAAGTCCTGTTTAAAATGCTTATCAATTATTTGGATGAGCAGTTCAAATGCCCCCTCAGTCAGTTCCCAGATATCACCAAGCTGGATGGGAGTGTTGATCTACAGGAGGACAGGAAAGTTCTGCAGAGGGACCTGGACAGGCTGGATTGATGGGTCAAGGCCAATGGTATGAGGCTCATACTACATTCTACAACATGAAGTGTCAGGTTCTGTCCTTAAATCTCAACAGCTCCAGGCAGGACTACAGGCTTGGGGAAGAGTGGCTGGAAAGCTATCCCAGGAAATGGACCAGGGGAGGCTGAACATGAGCCAGCTGTGCCCAGATGGCCAAGAAGGCCAATAGCATCCTGCCCTGGATCAGCAATAGCGTGGCCAGCAGGACCAGGGCAGTGATTGTCCCTCTGTACTAGCACTGGTGAGGCCACACTTCAAATTCTGTGTTCAGTTTTGGCCCCTCACTACAAGACAGACATTGAGGGGCTGGAGCAAGTCCAGAGAAGGGCAATGGAGCACAAGTCCTATGAGGAGCAGCTGAGGGAGCTGGGGTAATTTAGCCGGGAGAAGTGCACCCTTGGGATGACTTCATCCCTCTCTACAGCTACCTGAATGGAGGATGTAGGCAACAAGTGACAGGATGAGAGGTAATGGTCTCAAGTTGCTCCAGGAAAGGTTTAGATTGGATAGCAAAAAATTTCTTCACAGAAAGGACTGTTAAGCACTGGAAGAGGCCACCTCTGAACTACCATCCCTAGAGGTATTTAAAAGGTGTTTAGATGTGACATTTAAAGACATGGTTCAGTGGTGAACATAATGGTAATGGCTTAGCAGTTGGATTTGATGATATTACGAATCTTTTCCAACTTAAACAATTCTATGATTCCATATTCGGCCAGCACTGCCTAGTTCATCCAAACGCTCAATAAACGAAAGGTAAAGTGAAACAGCTGTTTTAATAAACAGGACAATTCAGCCACTGCTTCTTCGCTAAGAAACCTTGACCTAAAGAGTCCCTTACTGTACCAACCTCCATGAAAGGTACTTTAAAGCTGTTAGGACCAGCTCCACGTAAGAGCAGAAGAAGTAGTTTGGTGCTGCTTTGCGCTTCTGCTTAGGAAGAAAAAGGCATTCTCCATGCTATCTGTTCCGTCTCAAACTCTCAACTTGTACTCCTGTTTGTAGCTTAGCAATAAAAATTGCAACTGCTATCTGTTAGGTTTAATTGTACAACACCCTGATTCATGAGCAGAACACTTACAGAGCTTCTACCAAGAAAGCACATTATAACAAGCTCTTTTCTGTGGACCGTCATGTAGTGCTAGAATGGGAAAACTAGAAACAAAATTAAATTTAATCCATGTTTTATTTCACCTTAATCTGCTAGCTTTTGCTGGTTAGTTTTGAAATGCAAGGGTTTCTAAATGCAGAGTTTTAATTTCTTTTCAATGAAAAATCTAAACTAAATAGGTATGAAAATACATAGGTCAACACTGTCAAACTAGCTGCTTTATGAATTCATCTTGTCAATAAAAATCTCAGAGATCAATTTCCACTAGATTCTATACTAGGGACTTCCCCTCACTTCTTCCCCATAACAATAATGACATGAGAAGAAACCAGTGTAGCAACTATTTTGCAAATCCTATTTTTTTCCCGTTGAGAATTGTATTTTTACTGACAGGCCAATCACTGAGGCATCATCGGCAAGTAGTTTCTTGGAATTATAAGAATACAAAAAGCAGGTGGCACTAATTAAATAGGATCACCATTCCAAGCAAGGGAACACCAGTAACACCAAGATAATAAATGTCAGCAGAGCATGTGGGATGGAGCTGCAATCACGTATTAATCTATCTAACACAGAAAAGCAGAAACAAATTGACAAAAGAAACCTCTCCACAACAACCTCACAGCGTATTTGGAAGAAAAAATTAACAGCGAAGGAAAACAAGACTCATAGTCATTTCCATTAGTATTTAAGGTACTGTAGTTAGTGATCAGTGCAAACTCTGACGGCACGTCTCTGCCTACAGATGGGACCCAGCAGTGCCTTGTTCTGTTTCTCAGGCAGAACTGTTGGCAGCAGATCTCCTCATACTTTGAGCTCCTGGACTACTCTACACGGACCAAAAACAAGATCACTACTTTCCACAACAGAAAAAACCAACACCTACTAAATGACTGGCGAATCCAATCCTGACCCCAATGCGGCTGTCATCTGCAAGGGTGGACTCCGACCCCATACGCTCTAATTCACCTCGGGCAGGACAGACCACCTTCAGAACAGGCACCGACTTTGTTTGCACTCAGCCCTAGCTTTTCCACACATGCACATACAGAGAGCTATTTAGAAATTATTATTTATGCAGCCTCTCATATTAACTTTTATAAGCCAAATACTGCTGCAAGCTACATTGACATAAACCTAGAGTAGTAATTGCTAGAGACAAGGAACTCTGTTTCCACGTCCACCCAGCAGCTAACGGGGGAACGTGATCCTTAATAAACAGTATTTTCTTCCACAGAAAAAAGAGAAAGGGACGGCGGGGAAACAAAACACTAAAACAGTAAAGAAAACAAGAGAAAGAAGAAAAAAGCTAAGAAAAAAAAAACACCTCTAAGGACTACATCTAAACCCCAAACTCGCGGCAGCCTGGTGCCATGGCCCTCAGCGCGGGGCGCGCCGCCCGGCAGGCTGCCCCACTCCGGGCTGCCCTTCGCCTCGGCTACCTTTCTGCCTTTCTTTCGTGGTTGTGGTTTTTGTTGGGGGTTTTTTGTTTTTGTTTTTTTTTTTTTCGTTCTCTCCCTCTCCTGTTTTCCTTTTTTTTTTTTTTTTGTTTTTTTTTTGGTTTTTTTTTGTTTTTGTTTTTTTTTTTCCAGCGCTGCGCCCCGCGCTCCCCACAGCTGAAACCTGTCCAAGGCCAGGACCACACACAGGCTCCCGCCCCGCCGCGCCGCCCGCCCCTCCCCCGCCGCGGCCGCGCGCACTCCCAAAATGGCGGAGGGGGCGCCTCCCGGCAGCGCCGCCGCTTCCCGCCGCCGGCGGGGAGGCGAAAACCTGCCGCCTGCAACTCGCCCGCACTGCGAGCCGGGGCACAGGCGAGGGCGCTGGGCGCTGGAGACGGGCTGTCCCGGCGGCCCCCCGTCGAGTGCACGGCCTGGTCGCCGCTGCCCCCCGCGGGCGGAGTAGTGGTACGCGCCGCCCGGGGCTGCGCGCCCCAGCTCAGGGCCCGCCTCCCGCCCCGAGAGGCGCCCGCCCTCCCCGTCGGCGGCCGCTCCTCACGGGTATGCAGAGCGGCCCCGGGCCGCTCTACCCGGCCGGGCAGGGACGCCGACAGAAAACAGGGGCACCCCCCCGGACTTACCTTCCACCCACAGCTCCTCCACGTTGGTCTCGAGATTAGCTGCCCTTAATCCTACAGCGAAAGCCCCAAATATCAGGAGGCCGACAACCAAAAACTTCCCGCAGTTTTTCTGAATGTAACAGCCCAGTTTAAACAACAGTCTCTGAAACTTTGCTCGCAGCCACAGCGGCGCTTTCCGTCCAGTCGCCTTCCCCTGCAAAGCAAGAAGAGGTCAGTAGTTGCGGGCTGCGGCAGCCGCAGAAGTAGGGGGAGCCCCCCAGCCCTGCCCCGAGCTGGACAGCTCGCGGCTCTCGGGGCGCAGTCCCCGGAGGAAGGACGGAGCACCGCGAACAGCTCAAACAGGCATCCTTCCAGCAGGGCCCCTGCCCCGCGGCCTTGCCGAGCAGCCACCCTCGAGCACGCACACAGGGACAAGATGTACCTGCTGTCAGCCACCCTTGCCCCAGGCCTACGCGCGAGTTTGGCGGTAACAACACTGCGTCGGCCCCCGGGCCCTCGCCTGTGTCGGCCACCACCATACTCATCTCTTGCCCGAGGCATCGCCACCAGCTCAGGCTGCAAAGCATTCGCTCTGGCGAGACCTGTGGCTCCAGGGAAGAAGGAACCACTTCTGACAAACCTCAACAGCCACAAGAAAGACAAGTCCCTTTTCCTGTTCTCCTTGGAACCCCAGAATGGCTGGGAGGAGAGGCAGGGGGGATTGTGTGACAGACAGTGGGCAGCAGTGGCCGTTTTCCCCATTCCCAGCTCCTAGCAGGGGCTTGGTGCTGAGGCAAGACCCACGTGGTGAGCAGCGCTGTAACATCTGCAGTAATTCATTTCCATAGAGTTTGGAGACGCTGTGTGATCTGAATTAGGAAGTAGAGCAGCCATCTGTAAGTTACGACAATATTTGTGAACGGAAGAGGGCAGCCACATGGATTTTTTTTTCCTCCTCCTTTCCCTCTTCTTACAAAGCCTAGAAATCCGCTCCCTGAAGTGAAACCATCCCTGCAGCAAGGCAGCTTTTGGAGATTGTTTACTTTGAACATTTTTTGGCCAGCGGAGATTGGCGGCCGGGGCTGTCCCCCCGCCCCGCCCGGCACCTCCAGTCCTCCGCGGGGACCGGCGCGGCAGGGTTAAGGTGGCAATTTGTTTATGGCCCTCGCTCCCCCTCCGGCCGCTGGGCAAGGGAGAGAACCGCTGCCTTCTTTGCTGGGGGACCCCGTTCTCCCAGGGCACCCGCCGTCTCGGCTCTCGGCGGAAAACTTCATAAAAGCCCCACTTCTGCCAAGAAGCCGGCCGGTTTCTCCCCTGTTCCGGCCGGGAGCGGGTGTTGCCGAGATCGCAGGGCGCTGCGAGGGGATGGAGAAGCAGAAAGGAAGCGGAGAGAGAGGGGGGAGCGGGAGAACGGGCCTGGGGTTAGCCATGGGGAGGCCGGGACCGAGCAGAGGCTATTTCGGGAAGTTTAGGAGGAGAAGTGCTCCGCAGCACAGGCACGCACCAGGGCAGGCACAGGCGAGCAGGGAGGGAAGGAGGGCACTCTCTCCCGCACTGAAGAGTCACAGACGTCCCTCTCTTTTTCCCAGCATTTTATTGGTGGCCGTTTCGTTTCCATCTCCTCCTTCCACCCCCGCGAGAAAACACACCACCTCCCTCCTCCTCCCCCGCGGAAAAAGCAGCACTACCACTAGCGTGTATCTCTGGAAAAAAGAGTGAGAGATTGAATGCACCTTTGAAATCTGCTCCAAGGCGAAAGCCGCATCGCAGTAGCTTGGTCGCTGCAGATACTCCCGGTCGGGCACCGCGGCGCGCCGATTCCCTCCAGTCCTTCGCCGCCTCCCGCCGCCGTTTCTCGGCGCCCGGCCGGGGTGGCCTCCGCCGCCCGCGCTGCTGCTGGTCTCCGGCTCCGACGCGTTACCGGCCGAGGCCATGTTGCCGCCGCCGCCGGCGGGACGGGAGAGCTGCCGCTGGCGCTGCCGCGGCGGGGCCCGGGGCCCCGGGGGTGCGGCGGGGCCGCGGGGGGCTGGCGGCGTTGCGGGCCGCGGGCTGCTGCTGCTGCGGGGGCTGCTGCCGCCGGGGCTGCCGCCGGGGCCGCCGCCGGGGCTGCTGCTGGGGCTGCTGCGGCGCGGCCGCCTCACGCGGGGCGCGGGGCGGCGGCTGCCGCCGCGGCCGCTCCGGCCGAGTCGCTCCCCGCGCCTCCCATTGCCACATCGCGCGCGGACCCCGAGCTGCAGGCGGCCGCTCCCCGCGCCCGGCGAGGGCGGGCGGACGGGCGGGCGCGACCCCCGGGATCCCCCGGCCGCCGCCGCGCTATCCTCCGCTCCCGTTGAAATCGCCTACTCCGGCCGGCCTCCGCTGCCTCGGGGAAGCCGCTGTCCACGGCGGCGCTCAGCGGCGACGGCGGCGCGGCGGCGCGGCGGGCCGCGGCTGCTCCTGCTGCTGCTGGGCTGCCTCGCCGCGCTGCACCATTCTGCTTCAGAGCCGGGGTGCTTCCCGCGGGCCGCGGGGCCGGCGCGGTTCCGCGGTTGGCCCCGCCGCGGCGGCGGGCGGGCGGCTGCCTGGCGCTCTCCCCCGGTGTGTGCGCGGCAGCACCGAGCTGCAGCCCCTCGGCTCCAGAGATGAGATGGAGAAGAAAAAAAGGACTCTCTCCATTTGGATAAAGAGGAGGAGGAGGGGTGGGGGGGGGGGGGGGGGGGGGGGGAGGTGGGGGGAGTATGAGTGGAGAGAGAGCGAGAGAGGGAGGGAAAAAAAAAGGGGCTGAGAGCCCGCCCCCGGGGCTGTCAGATGGCTTGGGTTTCTGCGAGGTGATTGGCTCGGGGAGGGCAGAAATTACTCAGCAAACATGACTATTATTAGCTGCTTAGCAACAGCTCACCAAAGTAGAGAGACCACCCAGGCCGGCAACCCTTGTGTGTGCATCTCCAGCTTCAGGGGGAGCCTTAAAGAGATCCAGTCTTCTTTGCATGCAATACTTCCATTAAGGAATGCCTTCTCCCTCTTTCTTCTTCGTTTTCTTTTCAAGAGCGTTACTCCCCCCTCCCCTTACTCCCCTCCCCCGACCCCCGTCCGGGATGCTTGCAAATACACGCGCGGAACTTTCTCGCCAGGGACATACAGAAATACATTTTTCCCTTTTAAGAAAAAGAGAGGGAAACGAAAAAAAGGAGCATTAAACGATTTCTAAAGGCCTTAAAAGAAAATCCTTTTAGAGGCACCTTGGCCTCGAGCTGCAACAAATACTGGGAGGTCCGAGCTGAATTCCCAGGCTTGCAGGAATAATGACAGGGTGGTGGATATTGCGGTAGAAAGTGCCAGATTTTTCTCCTCCTCTCTTTTTAACTAAAGAGGAGACTTAGTTCCTTGCAAGAAAACCACTCCGTCCAGTTAGAAAAACACAATGAAAATTTAACACTTAAGGGATTTAAAGCCGCGCGGTAGCTAGCTGTTTCAACTTAGGACTCATTCTTTAACTGAAACCTGAGGAAAGCCAATTCTAATGTTTTTAGTGTAAAAGTCCATGAAACGCAGCCTTCCTGGCCGCGCTAAACATTTCTCGAACTACATGCGATTGTTTACTTTTTTGGCACCGCTTCTCCGCGTCTCTCTCCATTGAGCATCAGCCATTAATTGCTGCCTCTAGAGCTGCGCGCGTCCCCCCCAGCCCCGAGCTCGGGCCCCGGCCCGCAGCGCGGCTCCCCGCGGGGCAGCTACGGGCCGTGGCGGACACCCACGGGTACCGGGCCGGGGGGCAGCCGACAGCCCTTCCCTCCGTCCGTGGCCCGGCCGGGGAGGTGCCCTGGGGGGCTGCCTTCCTGCGGGACGGCTGCTACGCGCCCGCGGAGGAGCGCGGCTGTAAACTGTTCGGGAGCGGCAGGGCGGGTGGGAGAAATGCGGCGGAGAGGGGCGTGGGGAGCCGAGGTGAGAAGAGAACCCCGTGCAGCTCGGTGCCGTGCCCGACTCGACAAGCCCGCCAGCACTGTTCACCTCTCCCTTCAGCCCCGCCGTGCGTGTACCTGGGGCAGTGGTCCTGAGCAAAACCCCTGAGCCCCTGGTCACTGCAAGCGTCCTCCTCCTCTCGGCGGGCTGACGACCGCCTTAGCGGGGCCGTCTCGGCGCCGGCAACGCGGGCTGGCAGCGTCCCGGGTGCCGGGGCCGCCGGCGGGAGCGAGCTGCGCACCGCACCGCACCGATTTCTCCGTGAGACTGCCCAAAGGCACCAACTGTCAGGACCTTTCAAGGGCCAGACCCGCCGGCTAGGGGATCCCTTTTTTCTTTGATTTCATCCCAACTCCGTTTTTTCCCACCCTGGGAAACTTGTCTCCGTGAAGGCCCTGCCCTGTGCCCCGCACAGGACTCTCTCCAGGAAAGCTGCTAGGGGCAGCAAGCTGTCATGCATGCGCACATAGGTGCATACGTATGGGAGAAGGAAACCTGAAGCAGTTGCAGATGGAGGCTGTTTTCTGTTTGAGGCTGAAACCTATTCCTGGGGTGTAGTCGGCCACCTCAAATTCCAGTTTCCACTTGCGAAAGTGACCATCCATCTAGCTAGGAGGTGATGTGACACTGCTTCTGGAAGTGCTCACCCTCACCGTGTCTGATTGGGTAACAGGGCAGGGGAATGGAGAAAGAAGGGATTGGTTCAGAAGCAGAAGCATTTTGGTTCAGTCTCCTGGTAGGCTCCAAAACCAGGGAAGAGTGTCCTTTCAAGCACCTGGAGGCCCCAGCACTGTCCTAAGGGCCTCCTGCCTGCTAGTCTTCACACAGTGGCCTAAAGCCCATTCTCACTGCTGGTTCCAAAACTCTATCTGAAGACTCAAATTTAACAACCATTGTCTTAATCTCCCCTCTCTCCCTGTGGTCTGGAAGGACTTTTTTTTAAGCATACACAAGAGATTAATTACTGAAGAGATCTAATTGGTCTGGGATGGGTGTGTGTATGTATGTTGGGGGGTTTTTTTCCCTCAAGGAAGAAATGTCAGTGTAAAAGTCTCCACTTGGGTGGTCAGAGCAATGGCTGCCCCCGGTCTGCCTCATAGCTGATGCCTGCTTGCTACATTCCTGGCAATAATGTTGTTCCTAATCAATCTGTCCTTATTTACATTTGTAAGCACTGCCGACTGTGATATGCATGCCCTGACTGTGCAACTGCTCCTCCGCACCAAGGGCTACCTCCATCGTCAGCAAGTCGGAGGGATCTCCCAGATTTCTTATCTAGGACACCCTATGTGGTGAAGGCCTTGGAAATTGTCTCGTTTTATACAGGGGCTGCAATCTACAACTATACATACCTGTAGCTTTCAATGCCTAGACAGCCGAGGCTGGTGTACAAGAATTTCAGCACTGACTGTAGTCGTAGTGGCTTCATTTATAATGCTCTGTCTCTTACTTACATTCACTTTGTGTTCATAACCCCTGATACTGCAGAGCACTTCTCCAGCCAGGTAAGGGATCAATCCAATAGAGATTAACAGTCGGTAACAGATATTTACAGTGATGTTACTTTAACACATCTTTTCCAGGTTGCTTTTCATCTGCAGACACCCACCAAAAACATTTGCACTGCTGGAGCATCTGATTACCCTAATAAAGACAGAAATGAAGCACAGCCACTTTGGGTTTCTTTTGTACAGTTTACAGGAGTGCTGGTCCTGGGAGAAGACCGACTGGTGGGAAAATAATCAGATTTTTTCTATTCCCTCAAATTTCTGTCTCTCACGCAGCTTTGCATCGCACAAATGCACAGGTCTGCCCCGGCCCTGTGCTCCGCCCGCACACCTGATTCTGGCTATGACATAATATCACAGTCGCTGGGGTCTGCACGGCGGCCTGAGCCTCCCTCTCCTTTTCCAGCCCTCGGAGAGCCGTGCTGGCCAGCGGGCCGGCGGGGGCTGCCGTCGGGGGGCGGCGGCGCGCAGCGGGAGCCGCTCCGCAGGGCAGCGCCGCCGCTCAGCGCCCGCGCCTGGGCAAGGAGGCGGGCGGCCTCTCCCCCTCCTCAGCCCTGGAAGAAAGGGAACTGCTCGAGCCAACTTGTCAAAATAATGCGGCTAATTACCCCTGATCTCCTTTAATGGAAAGCTGCTCTGCACGCCACAAAGGAGCAAATGAGGGATCTACAGCACCAACCCAGGAGCGCTGGCATTTTCTTCTGCGGAGGGCTGCGGGGAAATGTGCCTCCAGAGGAGTCTCCGAAGCTTCCGAGCTCCTCCCGCACAGCAGCGGACTCCCAGAGGACAGGAGCGCACGGGGAGCTGCAGAAGACAGTGGAAGGAGGAACAGCCCGCTCCGTCCAAAACCACGAGGACATCCCAGCCCTAGGATACTTTGTCACATTCCACGAGGGGTTTTACCTCTATAAACCCAAGTAGTCTTCAAATCAGATTCTCTTCCTGGCAAAATGCCCCGCCACTTGCAGGACATTAATGTGCATTGAGAGGGGAAAGTTACACTGAACCTTTTTTAGCCAGGCTGCACAACACTGGGTCTGTGTAAAGATAGAGCTCAAGTTTTGCATGTGCCAGAAAGCAGGGCATTCACTTCCATGAACTCTGCCATCGGGCCTTGAAGAAAAAAAAGCTGAACGACACAATCTCTTTGACCCACTGCTGGAGCAACAAATTTATTAGAGATATAGGCGTGAGAAATGAAAAGGAAGTAAAACAATTCAGGCTCATTGTATGTCTTTCTTTCATACTGCTAATCCGGTTTACACATCACGCCTACATGTCTCAATAGGGCTTTATACACAGTGGCAAAGGCAGAACAAAATAAAAGGTGTGTGTGTGAGTGTGTGCGTGCGTGTGCATGTGTGTGTGAAATAAGGATAAAAACACAGAAGCCTAAGACATTTTAATTCAGAGTGAGCTGCCAGTTTTATATCCACAGGCTCTTAAAATTAAACAGATTTTAAAAGATTCCTTCTCCTCCCCTCCCTCCTCAGCCCTAATATTTCTAAACAACACTACCTGCTGTCCAGATACAAGATCATGTTACAATTCAGACACACAATGCCCCCAGTAGCCGTAACCAGAAATTAGATACATCTATGAGAGTGGTGCTGAAACAAGGCGACACTCTCTCTAGCTCGTCGTAAAGGCTATTTGGTTAGGAGCTGTGAAACACCCACTTTGGCTCCAGCACTTCTTTTAAAACCATCCGACGATACCAGAGGTCTCCCCATTTCCCCCCACGCTTTTGCCTCCCCCAGGTCTACCTCCCGTAGTGGGGCCAAGGCAGCGGAGGGCTGAGATCTGTCACTGAACATCCGCCCCTCTCCAGTCCCTGGAAGCAGTGGGACAGCACGCTCGAGACCGATTACAGCAGCGCTGTACCGATCCCGATGGTGCCGGTACCAGCCTCACGAGGGGTCCAGTCCTGAAGCCGGAGGCTGAAGCCACTATTGACTTCAACCTAAGGCGGCCCTTGTCCTGTAGAACCTAGCCCCAGAGAAGTTTCTGCTCCCCACAAGGAGCTTGTTCTGACCAGAGCTCACACAGGTGCGAAATGCAGAGGCGACCGTCTTCTGCGGCACTGCAGTCACCTCAGGAGCTGCCTCCCATCAGCGGCCTGTCCCCCGCGCATCCCTACCGCAGCTCTGAGCCACCTCAGCGCCAAGCCGGGCGAGGGGGAGCAGCGCCTGGCCCCAGGGAGCGCCGCAGCCCCTGCTCCACGCCGAGCCCCCGTCACATCCCGCCGCCGTACCCCGCGCTGGCGTTCCCGCTCGGGCCGCACCCGGTGCCCGGTCGATAGCCCCGGCCCCCGACTGCGAGAGGGAGGATCCCCCCGCCCCCTCCGGGCCCCGGCGAAGGCCCGTGTAGCCCCTCCAACACCGCCCCGGGCCCGGGCCCTGTCCGCTGGGTCCCGCTGCCGCCCTGCGAAGGGAAGACACCTACCATCACTGCCCTGGCAGGAGCCGCTCGGGGCGAGCCGTGCTGGAGGTCTGCGTGCGTCCTCTTTCACTGCTACTGACGGCCTAAATGGAACATCAGTGCGTTTCTTTTCTTTCTTTCTTTCTTTCTTTCTTTCTTTCTTTCTTTCTTTCTTTCTTTCTTTCTTTCTTTCTTTCTTTCCTTCCCTCTTTCTTTCCCTCTTTCTTTCTTCTTTCCCTTTTTAGTTCCTTCCTTCCTTCCTTCCTTCCTTCCTTCCTTCCTTCCTTCCTTCCTTCCTTCCTTCCTTCCTTCCTTCCTTCCTTCCTTCCCTCCCCCCTTTACGCTGAAGGAACTGAAAACGTAAAAAAACAACCCTCCTAGGTTGCAGACGTTCTGCCGAGTGCTGGAAAGCCTCACAATTACATGCCTGTTTCTATTAAGCAGCTCCATCGTCCTCCACGTGGGTGGTCTGGCTCTCAATAGGCAGGACCTGTCAGGGTCACGTGACCGGCCCGCGAGCGTTGTCCCTTTACAATAAACTTTAGGGAAAAAACCGGAGGAAGGAAGGATGGGAGGAAGGACGGGAGAGCCCCGCACCGCTGACCCCGCCCCGCCGCTCCCCCCAGCAGCACAGCACACCGGAGCCCGCGGGTCTCCTGCAGCCCCTGCCTCCTCCCCCTGCTCCCACCTGGGCTCTCGAGGGGAGGAAGGGTGTGAAAGGCACCAGACTGGCGGCATGCGGTTTCCTCGTCAAAAGAAATACATAGCCGGATGGAGAGAGGAGAGAGAAGGAGTTTCCTTCTGGCTGCTGGGCACCCCAGACTGCACCAGATTTAGCAGCATGCTTGTTCCTAAAACCTTTATGCCCGTCCTTCTCATTTTTGGTAGAATCCACTTAGAAAGACATCTTTCAAGTGAAGCAGGGCAGTGCAAGAAGTTACCATCAGTGAATAACTCCTGAACTTTACTGGTGAAGACCAGTGATTTTATTTTAAAAGCAACATTTTTTTTAATAGTTGCAAGCAGAATATACAAGCAGAAGTTTAGTACTACTTTTTTGGAGCTTGTGGTGGCTGATATGTTACAGGATCTGAAACTAGTGTTGTCAAGTGTTCCTGCTGAATTAGGGTACGTTGTAAGGAATTAATTACCTGTCTTTGGAAGATGATTGTCACTCACTGTTTATGGATGACCCTTTTCCTCCAGTCAGTAACATTTGATTTATTATTAGATTTGGCATCTCTAGAACATATTTTGAGAATAAAATACTTTCTATATTGCCGCAGTCCTGTGTCCAAGTTGCCCAGAAAATTCTGTTTGTGTTATATTTTGAAAATGTGCTTCATGATTGGGTTCAGTGATTCACATGAATTTTGTATACTTCTTAGCCATATTTTATATCACTCTACTGTTAGAGAGTTCCACCAATAGAAAATAATGTGTATGTTATAGTCATGTGTTCATTATCAACAGTATAAAAAGATTGTATAAGAAAAACTGTAATGAAACCTCTTATAATCCGATTGCATTGAGCAGCCTGTACTCCATATATATGATCTGCATAAAACCAGGCTAGTATCAAAATAATGAGTAAGAAAGACATTTTTTTCCCCTATAGAACTTACATGACCAGGGCTTGTGCTGATGACAAAGACTTGGAAGAGCATGGGAAAATACATTTTAGAGGATTTTTAAAACATACATGAAAAACATGGAAGGGGAGCAAAGGGAAACTGAGAAAACTAAGCCCAAACTGACTTTGCTGCTGAAGACCAGATATCCTCCCTGTAAGCAGCACTACGCTTCAGTGCTTCAGTTTTATCCTGTTTTATTCCCCTTTGCTCCTATATGGATAAAGACCATATTTTAATCCAATTCTGTATTTTCCTTCTGAAGCCACTGTTGAAGGTCTTCACTAAAAGTTATGTTTGCTGCAGCTATGGGGTGGTTCTGCCAAGAAAATGGTTCTGAACATGTGACAAGTCCATCCCGCCAATAACCATGTGTTGCACCTCTGTTTGAAACATAATTAGACAGACAGCTAGCTAAGATTAAGAGAGCTATCTCATAGCCTTGGCCTGGCCAGAGAGCCTCATGCCTGGACACATGAATCTTGTAAAAAGCATCTTCAGATCTGAACAAGTTTCTGAGTTTTGTTTTTTTGCTTGTTTTATATAAAAACTGTCCCTTATTAATCCAGTCCTGACCTGCGCTATCAAGAAAATGAGCGCCATGTCCTTATCACCCGGCACTTCAAAATCCACATGGTTTTCAGCTATAAGCACATTCTTCCTTGAAGCAGAAAGAAGGGAGACACTGTTTTCATTTACTTTGTTTACTTTGTTTTCATTTGTTAGGCAGAGGAAGGATGTGGAAGCCATGGATACAAGTGTGATAGTCCTTTGCTACTTTATCACATGTATCTTCCTGATGGCTAGTGATATGGGAAACCCTATGAAAAGAGATGTTCAAATGGCGAAGCGTACTTCAGAAAACCCTACTACCAGAAGTGTTAGATTATTTTTCTGAAAATAGGATTGGTTCCTATGATATTGCTGGAAGATGGTTGCCCAGTCTGACCTTTAAAATCTCCTTCCACAGTTTTTCTGCTCAAACAGTAGGGAATATGGTTCTGGCTAATGGAAAGTTATTAATATTTTCTCAGTGTCTAACCCAAAATTTCCATTTCTATAGTTTAAACATATTGCTTCTTTTCCATTTTAGCATTGATCATAAAATTTATTTCCTTTCTCATTACATAAAAAGATAGGCATTAAAGATAGGCATAAAAAGAAAGGCATTATCCATGCCTTTCTTCAATCTTTACTCTTCAGGCAATTCATTCTACCTTTTCCCACTGGCATATTTTCTAAAACCCTAATGAGTTTTACCTATTTCTCCGTGATGCTCCACAGCTTGTTCCAACGTTGTGGTATGAAGGCTTATACACAGAACCTCTTCCAACAGATCCTTATTCCAAAAAGGAATTCACATTATTTGATTATTTGTAGTTGTGCTGCTTTTTTTTTTTTTTTTTTTTTTGCCTTGTGCTCAGGATAGAAGTCACTATAATCCCCAGATCCCTTTCTGCATTATCCTTCCCTGAAGTCTTCCCTTCAAGCATGTCTGTATGTCACTAGAAAACACTTCTATTTTGCCTTTATGTATGATATTCAGTTGTTATGAAATATCATTATTTTCATATCTGCTTTTCCTTGGTATCATAGTGCAATAAAATAAACATTCCAGTAAAAATTTCATCATCATTTATGAGCACATTAACACCATAGGTCTGTTGGGCCTTTTCAGGGAAAAAACCCCAAACTTGTTATTCTTGCAAGTGAACTCAAAACTCACTGACTTAATTAAAAATATTGCTAAAACGTTTTTGATAGAAAGTCTTTCAAAGATTAGTAAATACTAAATCTCAGCTGTTAGAAATTAGCCCATCTTTTGTAAGATTTCAACAGTATGTGATTTACATGGCTAATTCATTGACTAAGACTGACAGTTAACTTCAGAAAGTCACATCAAGGGCACAAGACCCAATGGCACACCAAGGATTCCCACCTTACCAACAGAAATGTAGAGCTGAAGAAAACTCTGCAGAAAATAAACAACTGGGTCTTTAAGCTGCATTCTCAGGCCATCCCTGGCTTGATATGAGCTTGATAAACCTGAGAAATATCTTAGGTCATCTTTGGGCTAATGGCATATCTGGCCTAACAAGTTTCTCATGTTTATTGGTGTAATTAACCTAGCACACATGGTTTCTGGTGTGTTCATACAGGAAGTACAAAGAGAATGCAAGAAGGCCAAAAAGAAGCAGATATTCTGTATAGTCTCTTCTGCATCAGACTCAAAGTTGGAGCTGTGAAATTTCAGATATGTGTGCCTCTGTATGTGAGCCTTTGTTGATCCTACACATCATTCTAAATATGGTGCAAGACATCTTCATGAGACCAAAAATTTCATGTGGTGCAGAAAAGTGACAGAAGCAGTATTGTGTGTCTGAGTGGTTAGTAAGAATTTATCTAGATGTAAGAGACAGAATCACACCTTGTACCTACTGAAACCATGGTGATTAATGACAGAATTAGTGATTAGGAGGAGGTATTGAAGTGTGTACCAGCGTACAAGCATCCTGTTTCTACAGCAGTGTTTCCCAGTTCTATACCTCTCTGTGGGAGAGTGATGCCTCATCCAAGAGAGTCTTCGAATCTGGTGAAAAGTCCTTTGGGAACATGAGCTTTAATGGCCATGGTAAGCCATGGAACTCTGCTATGATTTTGCTGACAAGTCATTCCTACTTGTCTGCCATGTAAAGAAATGTTATACGAGGGCTAAACAATCTGCTCTTTTCCCTGTTCCTAGAACACTGGTGATCACCAGGACTGAGATGATTTCCTACGCCATCACTTGCTACTAACCGTATTTGACTCTGCCTTTAAAACAAAGTGAGAGTTGTGTGGGGATGTTGGGATCGTATGTGGCAAAAACAAACCAAAGGGTGGTTTGGTAGGTTGTGGCAATTTTTTTAAAAAAAATTTGGAACAAGTGGAATAGTTTGGAATCTCAGCAAAGTAATTTGTGCACAAGTCTTTTTCAGCTCTAAAACAGAAATAATGGACTTCAAAGTCATGTGCATGTTAGGAGCAGTGCCTGTGAATCTAATTATGCTGAGTTTAATTAGAAATGAGAGAAAAGGTATTTGAGCCTCTGAAATAGAGAGGAGTTAAGAGGTGCTATCTTCTAATATAGTTGAGAAATAGGAATTTATTGCCTAGGGAGCGCACAGAGGTTTTTGGAGGGAGCTGGAGGAGAAAACAGAAGAGGGCTTTTTATGCATCTTATATACACACGTAAGTATGCCCTAGACCCTAAAGAATCCAGGATTTCTAATGTCTTCCCTTTTTATGAGTTTCAGCTCCCGAGTGTATAATTTGAAGGGAGTCTTTCATAACTAAAGGTCTTGTGCACCCAAAAGTTATCCTTTTTTCTCCAGCTGTACAAGATGGACTAATAAAAATACTATCTCTGCCTTTACTTCTTCCCATTTTAACAAACTAGCGGCTCAGCTACAAGGAAGTCCAGTGTTTCTGAATGCCAAACTGCTGGTCAGGAAGCCTAACATTCTTCTCTTTAGGTTTTTTAGTTGCTTGTCTATAGATGTCAGGACAGAAATCTGTCTTGTCCTATGCTGATATGTTTAAGCCCTGAGGTGTAGGAATTGTTAGATTGCTCTTGACATTTTATCTTAGCTAGGTTAGCAATAGAGTTTTTCTGCCCAAATACACGTGCCCCAGTATCATTATGGTTTCTTTGCCTTTTCATTTTGTCAAGTACTTTCATGTTCCACTGGGGGGAAGAGCAGCCAGTTAGCCTTCTCTACTATATTTAATGACGCGAGGTAAAAACACTGCATTGCAAATTGCAACCCAAGACACTCTTATGGTAGAGTATACTTTCTCTCAAATAACAATGGGAAAAAAATTGCCTATTATTTTGCAAAGCAGGGAAGGAATGCACAGAGCAATTCTTTCCCTCTTTCTCTAAGAATCATGCATCACATTAAATTTTTTTATATGTATCAGTTTTGTTTTCTTTATTGATGATATTTACTCTAAAGTAAATGCATAAATGAAATCTTAGCACTCACTATGCTATTACACTAAGCAAATATTTTCTCAATGTGTGAAACTCAACAGAAACATCTGTATTAGTGATGGTCAGTGATGTGTTATTGAGAATTCTGTACTCATCTGTAACAAATTGTTTGGACAAAGCAGTCTAGCATTCACGACCCAAAGACATATTTGTGAGTGTTTATGAATCTATGTGTAATGTTTACTCCTGTTTCTGCATATTGTCTTTAGTGTCATTGTGCTTTCTTTGAAAAAAACATGATTTTGTTCTCTGGACAGGTGGCTGGTGCTTTGCAAATGGCTATTTCCAGCTTGTACTGCTAGTAGTGAGAGAAGCTCTTCTGGTTCACTAAAGACCTATGACTTCTATTCTCTTTTCATGCACAATATTCTTGATTGTGGGAAATGCTTGATTTCGCCCACTTCCCATGCTGCCAAGAGCCCCTCTGCAAGCAAACAAACAAACAAACAAACAAGAATCTACTTTAAAATCCTGGGACCTTATATAGGAAAGGTGAGTGTTCATATCTAGGTAGATATTAATGCTTCTAAAATACCTATGTGGTGGTAATTTTTTGTGCAACAATTCCATTGCAAACTGAGGCTACATGATATTTGGATGGAAGAGCTTAGAAAAATGCAGACTGTTAGAACTGTGGGCTTATTTCCAACAGTGTTGACTTCTCTGAGGATTAATTGCTCTTGAATACCATGGTGCTGTTGAGTTATTCAACAGAATTCTTCCATCTGTGTGTCTTAGTATTACAAGCTAATTAAAGAGTTCATTGCTTGTTTTCAAAACTAATAAAGTATTCTGACCTGCTCATGGATCCTGCAAGGGGAACAATTCCAAATATTGGGGGATTTTTTTTCTTTTTCTTATATTTTATTTGGGGTTTGGAGCTGGGTTTTTTCGTGGGGATTTGCTGGTTTTTTTGCAAACCAGGTTCTTATATGCTACCTATATATTCTATATAGAAGCTGTGTGGGCTGAATGACACCAGTTGAAATTTTAAGCAACTATAAGCGTTGTGCTGAACTGTACTTTGAAAACTGCCTTTGTCTGCTGGCATACATAAAATCGTTAAAGTTTCCAAACCATATTTTCTTGGCATATTACTTCAAAAGGATGCTTTAGAACGTGAATTTCTTTAGATAATTAAAGAGAAATGTAAATGCCTTTTGGCATACTGCCACAGATTATAGCTTTGGTTGCAGGAAATAAACTCTCAGAATTTCATTCTCAGAATTTACTTTTTTTTCCTTAATTCTGCTGTTAATTGGAAAGTACTATGGCCTAAAATACTGTCAATCATCACAGAAAAGTTGGTAAAATTAGGCAATCTGGAAGAACACCTCTTGTAGTGTGACATGAAGAGGAAAGTTTATGCTTTGATTGAGGTAATTGCTATCAGCACTACAGAGATTTGTAGGTGAGAATAACTGTGGTAGTGGGAATTACACCCATCAGGTGTAATGAAGTCTGTACAGTTCTATCTGCGCTGTGTCCTTTGAGTTGAGGTTACAACAGTTTGATATCAAAGTCTGTGCAGTTGCTGTGGCTTAAAGAAACCAAACGCCTCTCTATTCTCCCCACTCCTACTACCCCAGACTTTGTCATTAGGAAATGCCACTGGAAAGCAAACAAAAGAGTGGTGTCTCATTAGTGGTAGATGTCAGGGAACATTGGCTTTGTTGACACATTGCTTTCTTAAAAGTAATCACCTTCAGCTATAACGGATTACTCCACCAGGAGAAAAACTAATCCTCCTCTTCAGCTGCCAATCAGGGCCAAAGAATGTTCCAAGAATTCCACAAGATGACACTCTTAGCAAAATAAGAGTAGTTTGGGAAAATATTTGCCTTGGTTGCCTTGTGAGGCAGTAATGATTTTCAGGGGCTTCATATTGCTCTGGAACTGTTACCAAGATTTCAGCACCTGCATCATAGTAGCAACTCTATTTTTTCTTTCTTTCATGAAGGAATACGCTGTTGACCCACAAACTGAGCAAAGCTGTCATGGAAGTTATATATATGCATCACAAGGGAATAATTGTTAACTCTTGCTAAGTAATAAATGTCTTTTTCAGACAGGCTTTTCTTATATGAAAAAGAAAAGTAGGAAATACACCAACTAAAATGCATTCAAATCAGATATCAGAATTCCTGGTATTTCATCCTTAGTTGCTACAGTAGGCAGCAGCCCTCTTGGCTGGTTGAATCACCTTGACATTTGTATGAGACCAAAAGGAAGCTGTTCTGAACTTGTGTTTTCTAATGTTAATTGGTTACAAAGGAAAAAAAAAAACCCAAAATGTAGAATAGTCCTTATTTTTCTTCAGAATACCTAAAAACCTAAATAGTTTTCTTCAGAATACCTAAAAACCATAAAAAATTCACTGAGGCTGAATTCAGTGTGGCATGTAAGTCTTCAGATATATACCATGGGGAAGGATTTCAAGACACTGGGAGTTCTTGTGGTAACCTGATGGGCGAATGGCGGTCAAGTGAAGAATCTTTAGATTTAAGACACCGGTTTGAACAAGCATCTTTGTGTTTAGGTACTAAATGGAGGTGTAGGATAGGGACTGTCTACAGGTGTTTGGTAACATCAGGAGGTGAATTCAGGTGAAAGGATATGAGTTTATGGCATTTCAGCTTTTTCTGGCTTATTTTAGCGGCACACAATCACACTGGAGAGCAGATGGACCTTCCTCTCTTTCAGTTTACAGATTTTCAGGATGAATTAAGATGCTGTAGAACACAGCTTAACAAAGAGTTGGAATCTATTTGGGGACAGCTTTCCTACTATACCTCTAATCAAGTTTTTTCTTATATCTTCTTTAGGAGGGTTACAGTTCTCCCTACACTTTTAAGCTATTGAAATATAAATGAATACATGACAACTATATTGAAACCAATTGCTAATCTGAAGGGTGAAAGAGACTCTTTTCTGATTTACCTAATATTGTGGGATCTCTTCATCTTGCCACAACATAAACAAATAAAAATAATAATGCATTGATATGTGGATGTTATTCTGAAATATTGACAATGCTCTTCAGTTTGTAAAATGGACTGAAAAACTGATGTGTGCCAGGGTCCTTCTGAGTAGGTGAACAGCTCTCTGTAAACAGGTTTTCTTATGTTCTTTCCCTATTTCCAATTACAGTCTCTGCAGGAACCTATACAGCAATAGGGGAAAAAAGTAGAAAAAAGATGAGGAAAACAATGGAGGAAAGCAATGGCAGTCTTTCAAACTGCCAGCAGTGCTTACTTTGAGCTTGTATTTGTCCTGAGCTCCAGCTCTGCTTACAATTTTGGGTGTGACACAACTGAAGGGGTGGGGGAGAGACATCAATTGTTTTCTGTGGTGAAGAAGGCAATTGATTTCAAGGACAAAACCCACCAAAATAAAGTAGAGGTTTCTTAGGCATCACATTAGGGATTAGGTCCTAAATTTAAGAGTAAAATAGGGCTGCTCAGTGGTTGTATTTGGCTAGCACTGGTTGAGTGGTTTTCAATGGTTGCTTCTGTTTTGTGTTTCATGAAACTAAGATGCTGCTTTGTAATTTTAGACAGCAGCCAGTAAACATACAGTACTGCAGAAGGAAGTGTTCTTTAGCATAAATTGAGGACTCATGGAACACTTTTCAAATTGCTCTAAGACTTTTTTGGAAGCAGCTTATCACTAAAAAGGAAGTATTTTTCTATGTGTTAAGAAGTTCCTGTATAGGAATACAGGCTCTTCATCTGTAGTCAGTCATAAGGAAAAAATGGGTGTGATGTACAGCGTAGCAAGTAATGGAGTTTTTTACTCTTTAGCAACAAAGACCTGCTGTTTTAGTAAAAATTCTGTGCTAAAGTCCATTTTGGAAAGGCCTTTCATAGCATGGTCAAGCATTAAATATTCTATTGAATGTACTCTCAAGATTGCTCATAGCTTGCATGCTGTTATGTAGAGATCAGATTGGTGTACCTTCAACTTGGTGCTTAAGACTTTACCTACACAGCTAGACCAAATTCTGTATTTTCAAAGATTTGGCATTTCTGCAGTTCCTTCTGCCTGATCATTGAATTCAATGCTGTGACCACTCAGTGCGGCTCTGTGTGGTTAGCACTTTTAAAACTATGGGAAACCACTTCCAGCTAAGATTGTTAAACACAAAGGGAAACATTTTAAAAATATGTAATCATTGAACAATCCAAGTATTTGTTTTTAAGCAAAAAAAGACTGTTCACTTTCTACACCTTATGTAAAAAAATCAGTTGAGTTAGAATTTATCCAGTTAAACTGACAGCATACAGGCTGTGTTTAATCTGACAAATTTCTTCTGAATCTAAAACAAATAGAAAGTTCTGAACGTTGAAATTTTCAGCTTATTCAGTTTCATCTCTCTTAATTCTTGCTAGAGATTTCCTCTTAAATAATCAAATAGGCATTTTACTTAAGTTTGCAACAACATTCTACATGTAAATAATTGTTTATGTATCCCTAAAATGAGGATTGAAGGTTAAAAATTTACATTTCATTTGGCATTTCTTGATGTTACAGTACAGTTTTAAATATAGTTTCAAAGCTGTATTTCTTTTTCCATGCATACAGCAGCCTGAGCATCTTATTTTCCCATAGGATATCTGAATTCTGATTTCTAAAATTGAACACATGCTGAGTTTGCTGCAATATGTCTACAATAAGAGGATTGAGTCCTACTAGAATGGGATTTTAGAAAATATTTCTCCTCATAGAATAGAGCTAAGCAGAGGTAATAAAATATGTGTCCATATCTTTATAATTTGTTTCTTCCTCTGAAAACACATTGGTGGAAAAGTCAATTCACTAGCAGACTGAAGGAAAGTTATGACTGCAAGAAGTTATTTTCAAAGGAAACATTGAACAAGAAATGTTAGGAAAATAATAAATGTTTATGTGACTAACCATTGCAGCTTCTGCAGTCCTATGGTACAAAGGTCAGTCCAAGGCCGCTATCTGATTGCAGTGCACGGCTTAAAGCAAAGTAAGCAGGGATGTGATCTTGTGGTATAACTGCTTAGCTTTTCAACCAGCTAAGGCCTGAGAACTGATGACATCAAGCCACACAAAGCAAAACTCTTGAGGACTCATAACCAGTTTTTTTCTTGTTATGATTACCTCTCAGCCAGATCAGTTTTGTAATCTGTTTCACCATGTAGGTATATAGGCCCCAGAGCTGGCAAAAGTGGTCCAGAGCAAGGAAGAAGTACTAGGATGGCCCAGACTGGAAGCCTTCATGGTGATGAATGGCTACAGCTAAGAATCTAAATATTTGGAAGGCTGATATGAAGTCAGAGGAGAAAGAAATGTTGCCGTCATCATCTATGGTAAAGAAATGAGCCAGTCTTGTTGACCTTAAAACGGTTCTGCTGGCTTTCAGTGTAGACCAGCTGATCATGTGGATTGTGTCCAATGGCCAAAGAACTGCATAAAATTCTGCTATTTTAAATACCTAGCCTTCATAAACCAAATGTTGTTTTCCACTAAAGACTCACTCTCAGGTCAAGAATTATTAAGGACATCAGTACCCCCTAATGTTACCTTACCTGCAGTGTAGTCCAAAATGGAATAATTTCTTTTCTGAGATTTATGAATGCTTCATTAATATTAGCTTCTGCTAATCACCCAGAAGATTAGCTTCAAACATCATCCAGAAGTTAGTGCATTATTCTTTTATTATATTCTACTTGCTCATCTCATTGCATTTTTATCATGTGCTAAGAAAAATAGGGAATGCCTGTGAAAATCAGCAGTTTCACTCTAACACAAGAAGGTAGTAGACCATGTAGACAGAGCATAGTGAGGAGAATTGTCCTGTAGGAAAAGCTTAGAAAATCACAATTGTTATCATAGTTGATAGAAGAGAAAAATGAGGCAAGCAGCAAAATGTAGTAAATCAACGAGAAACTTTTCAGGTGCTTCTGAGAAACTTATCAGAAAAAACAGTTACATACCATTTTTATTATCCTTTTTAAAAAATAAATGAGATAAAATCTATTTATTTGCCATCTATGGAAGGGGGAATGTAGACTGTGCAAAAGTTATTTTGCCTTTCCTATCTTTTTTCAGAGCCTCACTCTACAGCTGAGAAGCAAAACTTCTCCATTCTGACTGTATCAGTAAGATGACAAATGGAGTGCCTTTGAAAATGGAAGTAAACAAGCTGCTCTATTCAATTGAGTACAAATGAATCTTGGTTTCCCAGACATATTTCACTCTTTTGCAAAACTCAGTGAAACTTAAATCTGGTTTAAATCAGTGAACAACTAGACTACATAAATCTGTTCTTCCCATTTCTTCAGAAAACCAAATTAAAATCATGTAGTCATCTTCCTTAAGAGATGGGATTGAAGAATGCTTTGTAGATATAGCATTAGCTTTGTGCAATTTGGTCTCTGACAAGACTACTTAGTAGAACCATTGTTTGCACAAAATTTTACTTAGCCTTCTTGCACTAATTTCCCTGTAGCTGCAAAAGCTCTATTTTATTCAACAAGATTCCTGAGAATGGTTGTATGTCCTCTGTTGTCAGTCTGTACAGTCAAAAGTACTGCTACTCACTGAGACCACCTTCCCTAGTACTGAGCTGTGGACTACTGAGAGTGTGTGGTGCCTTAGTCAATAGCAACCCCATGAAAAACAGGAGTTACACACGCTGAAAAGCTGAAGCATTTTACTGTATGGCTGCTTCTGCCAATGGGGATTTCACAGGTGTTGGGAACTGCAGTGTGCCACCACCAAAGGCCTCTGGATATTTGTTCTCAGTCTCCTGTTTTCTGAGGGTTACTATCCCAAGTACCACTGTGGACTCGGGTAGCAAGCCACAGGTGGCAAATGGACTGGCATGTGCATCTTATGGTAAGGTAACCACAGGTCTCAGTGTGGTTTAATGGGCAAAACTAGATTTTACACAACTTGCACAACACCCAAGTGCAGTCATGGCACAGAAGATGGTTAATTCAGTTTCTGGATGGCTCTCTGTTCACAAGCTGCCTCATTGCAGAAGACTCTGTGTGTCTTACTGACAGCTGAGGCTGTGTTGATGACTTCCCATCCAAATAACAAAGTGGGCAAAAGTAGTCTCATCTTGCCTGAGTCATAGCCTATTATTTTTTTCCACGATCATCTCTACATAGTGTGAGCTGAAAAAAATCTACTTAGTGGATGGAAGGTTTTGTGGGCAGACTTTAGAAGCAATATGATTTATTATTGTGAAGTAAATATGGAAGATACAGCTAAAAAATAAACAAAATAGAAAGGTGTAATAGGGTGATATTTATATTTCTTCCAAGCTGTCTCTCTGTTAAAACTCACACATTCATCACTGAAAATCTTTGTTGGGACTGATTTAATTTTTAGAAAAATCCCCAGTAGTAAATCTTTAAAGTATAGCTCTTTGGCTAGATAACCCTAAAGTGATTTAACATACTTTTATGTGAAAACTGCCTCAGTGTTCCTTGCCTCCATCTACTTGATTTTCAGAGCTAGCATCCTGGACCTCTAAAATTATTGTTCCAGTACTGGCTGAAAGTGAACACTGAGCTAAATTTTCAAGATCTAGACCTGGCACTTCACATCATTCCGTGTGGATATAAAAGAATCCAGATTTGAACGTTTGGCAGGAAAATCTCTAACTAGCCTGTCTTTCAAGGAACATTGCAGAATATGGCTATAAACAATATATTTCATCCTTACTTCCCTGTCTTGCCTTTTGCAATTGATGCAGCCTGCCAGCTTCCCCACCTGAGGCTGTCTAAACCTTTGTTGACCCTTTTCTCTCACTAACTTTACATCTGCCAGCT
Source organism: Melozone crissalis (assembly GCF_028551555.1). Taxonomy (NCBI): domain Eukaryota; kingdom Metazoa; phylum Chordata; class Aves; order Passeriformes; family Passerellidae; genus Melozone; species Melozone crissalis. The sequence continues at coordinate 35,376,982 of NW_026535783.1, read as the reverse complement.
GCTATTTTCTTTCTGCCTATTGTCTCAAAGTGAGACTGTTAAAAATTATCTGCTCCTAAAACTTCTGTGATGAGAGATCTGTTAGCATTCTGTTTAAGGCATCAGCTTTCCATCAATCCACTCATTTCTTTGTCACATTAATACACCGAATGTGACCAAGGAACCAGGGAGCTTGATGCAACCAGGCCTTCTGTGGTGCTTGCTGGGTTCACAACATGATCATTGATATGTCAGCATGGAGCATGCAGTATAGAGTACTACATGCAAGACTGACTTTGCAGCAAAGATTTTTTTTTAATGTACTGTCAGTGAAAATCCTCAGGACTAATTGTTAAAATGGTGAGGAGAACTGACAGCAAAGAACTTACAATGATTTCTTTCTGAATTTCTACACAAAGGAGGTTAGTCAGTGAGACTTGCTAAAAATCATACATATCAGCTAGGTGCAAAATACTAATATTTGAAAATCACTTGATACATGTATTCAGTCTACAATTAGCTACAAGATGCAAATACAGAATATTGGAAAAATTGAAGATTTTTTTGGGAGTATGGTATAACATAACCAAGTTTTACATACCAGGCATTAAGTTAGGTTTTGGTGCAGGCAGAAGCTGTTATTTCTTTTGCTTTTCCTTTCCCTCCACCACAGTGCCATCAGTGGATGGAGGGATTTGTGCCCGTGCAGTAGCACAGGATACTGTTAGCACTTGACCAGTCAAGTTGCAAAATGGTTACAGAAATTAGGTACAGCACTTACCAAGCTCCTGTTTGCCTGCAGACCCTTATTCTGCTGACCACCTTCACAGTAGGTGAACTACCTGTGCCAGGACTTACAGGTGTGATTGAATGCCATCTATTTTCACACTCAGGATAATTTGTTCTCTATCAGCCTACATGGGATACTGGAAGGGTTTTAAAAGTAAGTCCAAAGGAAATAGGCAGGCCTAAGTAATTAGATCGTGAATGCAGCACTACTTGAACAATTTAATTTCAGCACCCTTTCATAATACTTATTTTTTTTGCCAGGGAATTCAAAGGAATTTAGTCAACTTGCATTTTTGGTCCTATTTATGCATCAGTGCATTTTCTGTGTAATGAATGTTGGAACACTAATACACTAATCAAGAAGTGAATGTGCAAAAGAGAATGCAGGAATCGATGGTGAAAATATTTTTTCTCCAAGATCAACTTGATGAAGACACTATTATTCTCAAAACTCATCTGCTTTTAATAGTCTCTAATATTCCCATGTATTATAGGATTGGTAGCACAACCTCAACCTTATGAGGCTGATTTGTTAATTCCTTGAAAGGAATTGTAAATGTGTTTGATTCTTTAGCAACCATCTAAACCAACTTTTAAAGATTCTTTAGCCCTTCTAAATGTATCACTCTGGGAACTTCTTGCTAGAAGGAATAAGAGAATTCACTATATAAAAATCCCTAAACATTAACTTATCCCAAAAAATCACAAAACAAATACTAGTGTATTGATTTTCTTTTCCACACTCTGGGTATGGTTTATACATGCCTGTTTCTCAGTGGCCAAGTCATGTAAGCATTTTCCACTTGCTCATTTTTCTGTCCTTTTAGTGGTGTCAGTTCAAGTGTTCATGGAGCCATGAGATAAAGTAATCAGGTAGTACATCCAGGTTAAAAACACTGTTTTGTTTTTGTTTTTTTAAGGGTAATTTTCAACTTGACACAGTCATTGACTCATTTCACTCATACAGTCCCACAAAGAGTAGCACCAGCATAACCTGTGCCAGATGAGGCCGGAGGGAGGAGGAGGAACCTCTCCAGATGCCAAGAGAAACACACATGCAGTCCATTGGCTCCCCTGCTCCCTGGCCACGGGCGCCACTGGGGCAGGGCAAAGCAACTGCCTGGCATGGAGCAGACTTGGCTCCTTTGGAAGTCCCAGAACAGTGTAAGAGCCAGTGGGATTTCTTTAAATGAAACACACCCCCAGGCACTGCTCATCCGCTGCTGCATGCACTACATTTCAGAGCATTCACCTCTCCAAGCTTGCAAATGACTGGAGGAGGATTTTTTAAAGCAGAAGGTCAACGCAGAGGCCCATATCCAGAACCAAATGCTTTCCTGAATACTAAGTGCTATACATGGCAGTTGTTCATGGCAGCTACATTTTTATGCATTTGCAGGCTTAATATAGTAAGCATAATGTAAACATGCATCACTCTTTTGGCTCAGGGTTCATTCATGATTACTCTCATTGCAATTGTAGAGCTGCAAAGTGGTGCCTGGTTTTCTCTTACAGACACCTCTAGAGTAATTTCCTTAGGAAGTAAGCTCACTCTCCCCCATGGAAGGACTTTCAGAAAACGGGGGAAATCCTTTCAATGCCAGCCACTGAGGACTGGGCTGGAGTGAATGCACTTATTTATTTATTTATTTTAAACTCCAAAGTATTTCTCTGTAACAACTTGTCAGCTAATGAGTTCTTTTTATCCGTGCCTCCTAAACAGTGTACACAGTATTGTTTTACTAATAGTTTCCAATTAATAGGCACTATAAAAATATAAACAGCAGGAATGGAAAAATCATTAAAAGAGTGGCTTTTGGCTTCTTTCATTCAGGCAAAATAAATGGGCTATATTGTTGCTGTTATTACTGATACAAGACATAAAGCAGATTAAAACAACATATGTTTTCAATACTAAATGCTGACTTGACATGTGCATGGATGCAGGCTCAGAACAGAAAAAATACATCGCTGTCAAATTGTGAAAAAGGCTGATTATTCTATGGCCCTGTCCCTGTACATCACAAAAAACAGTGGACACCTTGACCCAAGGACTATGCAAACTGTGATCAGCAATCTGCAGGAGAGGTGCAGCTGAAGTTGTAAAGACTGAAATAGTCATTCCATTCGTCAAAATATTTTGGCTCCATCTATGCCATCTATTTAAATAACCTTTTTCCTCAAAGCAGGAGCAAACAGTGCTGTGCCTTCTGAGAAGCACTTATTTACACAGTGATGTATATCCACAGTCACCTGGAGGGTGAATGTCTCATTCAGACCAGCGCTGGTACCATAGCTGTACCTTAGTGGCTTACACACCAACTGCACTGCTCAATGTGTTGATCTACCACTGTAGCCTGGAAACACATTATTAGGCACACTGTCTTTCATGACAGGTTCAGGATCTCTGGGATACACTAAGGAGGGGCTGAGTCCATAGAATTAACACCAGTCCACAGCCTAGAGGATGTCACCTCGTGTATATAGTGGGAAGTCAGAGAGATGTATCCCAAGTGAAGACACACTGGATGTGTATTGGATATGATTTGGCAACCACATGGAATTAATAGGAATTGTCTCAAAAGAAGCAGCTTAAAAAGAGTGAATTTAGGAGACTTTTATTCCAAGTTTTAAAACCACAGTAGAGCTAGTAAAGTCAGAACAATACAAATAACACATAACCAACTGTGTCTTCTTCCCGCCCTCCCAAGTCATATGCCTTACAAAACACTTACAACCTCAACTACAGAGAAAACAAGCTAAACCACCTTGTAGAAGCTGAGGGCTGCTAACTGTTGTTCAGGTTACTAGCAAGACCCGGCCCAAATTCAGAGGTAAAGTGTCCAAATGAAAATATCAAAAGAGAAGCTGTAATGGAATTTGCTATTAGAAGAACACATAACTACATAGCTAGGGAAGATCTCTCCTGTCAATACTTCGTCCCACAGATAAACTCCTTTTATTTACAAATAAATAGGTTACAAATGGCAAGGGTGAAGAAAGCATAGAAGAAATTATGATTTCTCCTACTCCACAGCTCAGTGGGCACTACCTACATTACAGAGATTATAAACTGATTCTGGGCCCTGAAAGCCTTCCATCCTTGTTAATGTCAAATCTTTTCTTGTGCATAATCACTTTCCTGGTGCCTACATCTCACCAGCAGTGTGTTGTTGCCTAGCTCATGCTAATATACACCCATAAAATAAAGCCTATTCAATCTTTGCAGGCAGGTTAAAACAGGAATAAAAGGAGTTTTTCTAGCCTGAAGTTTGCTGCTTCCTGAGTCCACGAGCCAGATATAACTTTATTGATCTTACTGGAATCTGTGAGCTTAGCTGATGAGGATGTGCATACATAACAGCAGCTTCAAAAAGCAGAGTTTAAGGTTTCTCAAGGCAAGGCATCATTTCAATGGGCAACCCAGCTAGTGACTGTGGCCTTAGTCTGCACACATCTATCAGTCAGGTTTTGTATCTCCTGCTTTTAATGGGGACAAAATGGAAAAAATTACCTTCATAAACCCTTTCTAAATGCTTATGCAAAACAGGATTGACATAATTTTAAACTTGCAGCTATACAAGTTAACAAGCTGTAGAGATCATGACTTTGTAGCAGTGTGCTAGGCAAATATCTAATTTGCAATGAGAAAAAGTACCTTAGAAGGAAAAGCTATTAGCAGTGATTCCTTTTATCCCTGGAAGGATGCTTTGAGAGAAGAAAATCAGTGTTATCAATAAACATCTTGATTTTTCAAGACTAAAAACTCATGCACTGTCAAGTTACTCAGGTTTGAAAAGCTGTTCTGAAAAGCTCATATATGAAGTTTTTATTAGCTACATTTTTGGTCACAGACATTTTAACCTAAGTTATTCAGGCACAGTCTAGCTTTGATACTGTAAACTGAGTAAAATATAAATTATATTTATGTAAGTATATAGACAAACATATACGCATATATAAAAATAATAGCGTAAATGAGAAAATCCTACTCTCAGAAAGTTAATTGTTGAAATATAAAACAATAAACACTTGAATTTATAATATTACCCATAACTCTTTTTGAAGCTCAAGCCTTGTAAACACCTATGTTTTTAATTACTTATGTTTTAAGCATCTATTAATTAAATTAACAAATTAATTATTTTCATGCTGTGTTTTTAAAGATTCTGATTTATAGAAATATGTTTCCTTGCAAGCCTCTACAGTCTTAAGCAAAATGAAAAAATGTGGCACCATTTAAAAATAATAAACTATAGTGAGGAAGTAGAACAGCACTTGTAGAACAGCAGCATTTCAGTGTGAAACTGCCAACACATTTACTGCCTAATGCCTATATTTAATTAAACCAGTCTGTGAGCATAACAAAGAGAATGCAACTTCTATGTTTTTGAAGATGGTCCAGTGTGCATTCCACATTAACTCTGTGTGTGGTCTTTTCATGGTCAGAAAACAATATTCTTCTCATGTCCCATGTTTTCTGGGATGGTAATCTTAGTTGGCTATGTACTCCATCCAAGTGCTGAACAGTCATTCTCTTGCAGATTCACAATGAAACACTACAGTGTCCAGCACTGCACGTAACAAATGCTTTGCTCTTTGTATTAGGCTCTAACCAAGTGTGAAAGCTCTGTAGATGAGCTTGTCATATTCTCCCTTTAACATTTTTGATTTTACTTTGGTTTGAGTGGAAAAGCAGCATTAGTAATGAGTTACATTTTTTTTATACATGTTCTAATTTGCATATTTATGCTAAGCTATAAGGTTCACTCATTAGCTCTTTCAGTTTGGTTGTGAAAAAACTGGTTATGGTAAGAGCCAAAGAGGCCTAACAGGAGGTTCTGCACCACCAAAGAAGGAACTGAAGAATTTAGGAACATTGACAATATTTTCCAGAGTACTTATGAACCAGGAAGTCTGAAAACAGACTGAGTAATCTCTTAGAAGACTAGTAGGTCATCAGTGATACAATTTTTGTTATCAGCTTACTTTTCCATTTGTTTCTTCAGATGTTAAGTTCATATCTTTGATGTTTGCATATTGCAAGACTTAATGGTATCTTCAGATGATCCTTAGAGTTTCAGTGAAAAATCCTGTGGTTGGGTAAGGGTGTCTCAACTACGCCCTGTCTTCAACAGGGAATTCAATTTTCTTTAAAAGGAATTCAAAAACACTACAAGCAGAAATGGCTTTTAACAGACTATAGAGCCCACACTGACAGCTATGTGGTCCTGAGGCCATTAGGAAGCCTGAATCTCCATTGCAGGCAGGCTTGGCTAACACCCTGGTTTCAGCCACGTCTCCCTTACACAGAGGGAAAAGAGTGGAAGAATGGAAAGATGTTTGAAGATGCAGCTCTGGCCTTTCTGGACAGTCAAGACAGAGTGATAGCTGGGTATTCATAACTCTGGAGAGTGGTTCATCACTGATTCATTCAAGCTGTTCCCTTCAATGAAACAGGAAGAAACCAGTACAATAGAGGTTTTGCAGAGTGGAGAAACAGGGAAGGACTTAGCATCATAAGGCAATAAATTGTTGTTATTATGAAAGATGTTATGAAACAGTTTGTGGTTCTAAGATTAATTTTAGTTCAAGCTTCAACTTCAGAGCAGTTGCCAGTTGCTGACACTCAAACCATCCTTCTCTCAGTTACAAAATGGGGAACAAGCAGAGCAGAAAATACCCTTCCACAAACAACTTCTCTCCTGCTTACCCACACCACTACCTCACTGAGACTCAGGGATGTACTCTGGCTTTTGAGACTCCCTACACCAAGGCTGGACACGACATACTCCAGAAAATACAGATTTTTCATATTTTACCGTAGGTGATTGTCCATTGCCAATTCGACACGAAAAGTTAATAGGATGCAGCTCCTCCTGCTACTTTAATGGCAGATGGATACTAGTCCAGGTTTTCAGTTATCTGAAAAAATATCTATAGCAACAACACAGGAATATTAAAATGTGGGAGTTTTTTTTTGCTAGGTCTTTGGCCATAGTCCAAACTGTAGCTTTAGTATGGGTGAATCTGTGAAACTAATACACTTGGGCACTCTCACATGACAAAAAAGATAAGGAAACAGCCTTTGAATTATGCTGAAAGATATTTTGACCATGCCAAAGCACCAATATGCTCAAATGCATTTTTATAAATGGGAAGGCTAATTTCTCATCCACTGATATGATGAACTCCCCTCTGTCCCTAATTGCAACCTTAGTTTTGGCTCTTCTTAGTTAATCTCTCCTGTTAGACAGAAGTAATTTTTGCTGTAAATTATGCCATGATAATGCTTTTCAACCTTTTTGGTACCCAAAGCAAACTACTTTTAAATATCGCATCAGCCTTAAAAGACTACTACACAATTACAGCTATGGCTGTCTCATCTTGTAACTGTTCCACATATTTTGCCCCTCCCCCAAATTATTTTGGATAGGGAAACAATAGAATGAGCTCTTCTCTATACACATAATTTTGTTGCCAGAGTGAAACAGTCTAAGGAGTAACATTCTTGCTAGATAAATATGCTTGTGGCTACACAGACCAATGAATAAACAGGATGAAGTTGTGAGCCTCAATATTTTGTTTACTAACTGCCAACAAATCTGTTCTAAAGGAAGGTCATGTAAAAATTGAAATATGACTTGTGAATGACTGCACCCTGAACCCAGATCCAAAAGTTCAGAGAAGCAGGCAGGTGGAATGCAATTATAATAGTATCAGAGGACAAATTAGAGGAATTACTATTACTATTTTGTATCTATGTGCACTCTTGACATGAGATGAGGGAACAGGCAGTGACATTTTACAGCAACGTTTTCACAGACTGCTCAATGGGAGAGAGGAGAAGAAGGGAAACCAATTCTTCTGGAGAACCAAATTCTAATTGCTGCCCATTACATCCCTGCTGCCCTTGGGAAAACAGCCAGTGAGTAAAATGATGGCTGTAATCTGCTGAATAACCATGGCAAGTTCTCCTATGCTCTTGAAGGTCCTGATCCTGGTTGTGGTTTAGGAACAGTATTCTCAAATTTAGCGCTTTGGCTAGAGAGAAAACTAGGAGTTGCTCTCCTCCTTGCTATGGTAAGAGAGAAAAAAAGGCAGAAATTATGGGTTGAGATAAGAACAATTTACTGGAAACAGCAATGAGATAAGGAAATTGACAGAGAGCAACATAGTAATTACATAATACTAATAACAAAAGTGTTCAAGGAGAGGGTGATTTACATGCACAAATGTAAAGCAAAGCCCAGGACAATGAAAAACAATGGAATAGAGGCCTTCTGGCCATCACAATTTTACCTGGCCACAAGCCACTGTCTTCCTGGAAGCAAGAGTCCCATAGAGCCAGGTGTACTGTTGGGGTTGCAGTCTGCATCAGGAGCTCATGGCTGCTGGAGCAGTCCATACTCACTGTCCATGCTACTTCTGGCGTACACTGGCAGTGTCATTCAGCAACCAATATTATACAATTCAATATTACACACTCTCCTCACCCCAAAATCAAATCCCCTTGAGGCACACATCATGTTTCCTGTTCCCTCTGCATTACTCACCAAGTGCACTCAGGTCCTTGAGCAAAAAGAATCCCAAGGATGGGTTTGCCTTTGGTTGAGGCAGGACTAATCCAAACTGTATTCCCTAACACTTTTCTTGTATGAATTATGGGGACTTTATTCCCTTCTCCAGTACATGGAGGTTTTGATAGGGCAGGCACAGCCCCACTGGTAGAGCCTAGTGTGTTAACTAGCCCAGGGTGGTGTTCCAGGCAGTGCAAGGCACAGGAGACTTCTCCAGCCATCCAGTGGTTGTTTCCAAGAGCACATAGCACTTGCCTTGGCAGGCCTGCAGGAGTGTGAGGTAACCCGTCTGCCAGGCCTCCCCTTATTTCTGCTTTGACCACTGTCTACCGTACCACAGAGGTTTTTCTTGGCCTGCTTGATCCCAGCACATTTCACAGTTATGGACAACCTGGGATAAAGAGCCCATCCCTCCATCACAAGCCCACGTGGGTGTTGCACCTCTTCCCTGATGAGGCATCATGGGCCCATCAAGTCAGAAATAATTCACCCTTATGGTGCCAGTCCAGCTCCTCCTGAGACATTTTAACCTTGGCAGCTCAATCCACCTGTCCATTGTTGTGATGTTCTTCAGCAGCCCAACTCCTGGGCACATGAATTGTGCATCTCATGTACATTTCATTATGAACTTCTACAGCCAACTTCTCTATCCAGGCATTGACATCTTGCCACAGCTCAGCAGCTCAGGTGGGTTTGTCTCTGTGCTCCCAATTGGTCTTTTTTCATCCTTGCAGCCACCTCCACAGAGCATCTGACACCATCCACAAGTCAGTACCTGGCTATATTGTGGGAGCTTCTCAGCACGTTGCCTTTTCCTCCTCCTTCTCCTCTGACAATGATTTGAAATGTTGACCTATGGGCCAGTTAGTGATGATTTACAAGATCCCTGGTTTTGGGTTTGGGTTTCCTATTCAAGCTCACTGTGTGATCAGAGTGATCCCTCTTCCCACATTATCAGTGTCATGATTTTTGAAGGATACTTTCTCTTTGAGCATCCAGCCCAACATCGGAAGTCAGGATGCCAGGAGGCACTTGGGTATCAATCACTTCTGGAAGAGATCAAGCCCCTTCATAAACTATATCTCTTTTTCTCTTGGGGTGCAGCAAGCCTTGGATTCTTTGTATCCCCAGCTGCAGAATCCTGGGAGTCATCCTTGCATCTCCCTGGGTAATTTTTCCAGTGGCGCCAGGAAGGACCGTGCTCCCCTGTCTACAGTGTAGGGCATAATTTTCTCATCTTGTCCTGTCCTGACTGGCCCAGGGGTTACTATTCTTCTTCTGTTTCATATGACAGAGAGGGTTTACAATTTGACTGTAATCTGGAATACACATCCTCCAAAAACCCACAGTGCGTAGGAAAGCTGTATTTCCTTATTTCTGGTTGATGGGGACATAGCTGCTATTTTGTTGACCATACTGTCTGGCAATGTACAATTTGCCATTTTACTCCTGAAAACTGAATTTCCTGAGCAGGTCCCTTGACCCTACTCTGTTTTATGGCAAAACCAGCCTTTTGGACTATTTTCTCCTCTTTCTCAAAATCTTCCTCTGCTGTGCTGTCCCATACTGCGATGCCATCAATGTACTGCAATTGTTCTGGAGCCTCATCCTTTTCCAGTGCAGTCTGGATCAATCCATGGCAAATGGTGGGGCTGCGTTTCCGCCCCTGGGGCAGTTGATTCCAAGTGTGCAGCCCTCCAGCTGAAAGGAAACTGTGACCTGACTAAACCTCTGCTGCTAAAGGAATGCCAAACCAGAGGAACCACTGAGGTGAACTAGGGCTGTTTCCCACCTAGGTTTTCATTCCAAAGAGAGCCCGGGTGTACGGTGTTGTATGAACACACTCAGATTCCAAGCTGATGTGGAGTGAGGAGGCAAACAGGAGGTGTGCTCTGGGAAAGCTTTACCCTACACACTGTGGGTGACCTACTCTACATTATGTAGAGTCACTCTATGTTTTATGTTCCTGTGACAGTTTTTGCACAGTGAAACAAACAGACTCCCCTTCCTACCCCCTTCAATAGGAGAAACACTAGATAACCAAAGAGTCAAATCCTCACTCACAGTACAGAGGATTCTGTTCGAAGTTCAGCAGACAAATTTTACTCATTCCAGAAGCAATTTGGAATACAAGTTGCAGTTCCAAAATAAGAGCAGGTCTACACTTACTACCTGGAACTCTCCACACTGAAACATTTTTGGTTCAGATATGCATTGCTCGTATGTAATTTGGCAGTTGCTTGGTGACTGACTTTGCACAGACAATGAAGCATCCATTGGCCTAGCACTATTTTGCAAGGTCTCTGGGGAAAGGACCACCTTATAAAAGAGTGTTTCTATGGTGACTTCTACTCTACAAGAGCCAAATACTCTTTGAATTCTTAGATGCCACCAAAATATATCTATAGGTGTGTGTATATATTGCACACATATCATTAATATAGTAAACAAGGAATGAAAAACTAAGTAAAAGCCAGATTTCTTGCTTCTGTTAGCATGAGGTGGGATTTTGGAAGGATGCTGGGTCTCTTTCTGACATTTTATTCAAAAGGAATTATTTAGTGGACAACGAATATATGAGAACAAATTTTCTGGAAGAAGAGAGCTGGTTTTGAATGACGTTGCTTATCTGCCTATAATTACACCCTGGGCAAAGGCAAAGTATCCAGATCTGCTGTACGGCTTGCAGAAAGGCCTTCAGTCAAGAATTTGAATGCATTTACAAAGTGGCCATCATAAATTTCAGTTTAAGATGGAACAACATTCTTTATAAGTCCTTCAGGCAACATCTGGGTGCATCTCTGAAGCCATCACAACTCTGTGGAAATATGAGAGAAAGGAAGGCTGGCTCACCACAGTCTCTTGATGTTCTTTGCTGGCTGACTGAACTTCTTTGGACTCAGATTTTTGAGAGCTAGATTTGTGATCTGATCCTAAGAGACTACAGATTAAGGCTGAAAGATTAATTTCCATGCAGTAAAGATCATGAAGTCTTTTGTCTTGGAAGTCTTGATTTGAACAGTAAGACCTGAAGCATTAATGAAGAAAACAACAAACATACATTAAAATTTCTTTGACTATACGGACTCCTAGGAACAAAAAAGATTTCTTTTTCTCTCTCTAATTGATACATTTGTGTATATGTTTGTGTATGTGTATATCTACATGTGTATACAAGAAATATAAACGTATGTGTCTTTCAAATGTATACAGCAAACCAAATGTGTACAACAAACCTTTAAGCAAACAAACCTCTTTTCTTTGGTCCAGCTTCCTAACTCCCACTGCAGCTCAGTGTGTGAGTTATAGCCGAAGGATGCCGTGATAGCTGTCAGAATGCCGGGTGTTTAACAAAGACTATCTTCAAGAGCGATTTCCCTCATACTAAATTGGAACGCATTATGTCAGGGGCCACCCTGGTTTTATTGAACTCAAAGCCACTACAGGGACTGAAAGTGACTCTGAAGCTGTGAGCATAAACCTTCTTTGTTGTGTATGTGTGTGTTAGCATGTCATCTTTCGGGATAATCATCCAAATGTGGTGCCTATGGAGATGTGGCTGATTCAATACTTGTGCTCCCGGGTGGTCAGCCTGTAATTTAAAGATTCACTGGCCTCATGAAGATAGCCACAAATGGAACAGCAACCATAATTACAAGAGGCTGTTCCACTAATCCATGGCTAACAAATGTTAGTTAAAAGATAAATAAGCCTTACGCAAGCATTTTTTGGAGGTAGTTGTGACTTGTGTTTTCATTTGTTCCAGCTTCCCTCTTCTTTACAGAAGGAGTACAGAAAAATAAAAAAGATTTTGCAATCTAATTTTGTTTCAACAGTCAGAAATCACAGAACATCTTTGAAGCAGAACTATTTTTGAACAAAACACCAAATATTTATTGTTGTTTATGACTCTGAGAAAGAGTATAATTCCTTTCCACACTGAATTTCTCTTAACTCTGTTGCTTGTTTTTTTTTTTATCCTATTTATAATCTGACGGTTTATAAAAGAAAACGGGAGGCTTTTAGAATTTAGCACCAAAAATGTCAGAAGGACTCATTTTCCTTTGCAAAAAATGCAAGTATTGTTATATCTGCAGTATACATATCATATTCATTTTTGCCACTTTTTCTGCAGAAAACCTTACTGGTTTAGTAGTTCCAAAGTATGACAACTATTCAAGGTAGAATTGTATCTTTTCTTTTTTTAGGTGGCAAACTGCAGTCAGGCACTGATGGAACTAAAGCAGGCCTGATTGCACAGCCATAAAGGAATATAGGAATTGCATTGCTGCAATAGCAGGCTGTAACCTACAGCTACACAACTCTGCTGTAACCTTATTACTGGTAAAAACCTTTACACGGGTCTTTAGTAGGGAGTGGTTGCTGTCAGAAATTAAGAATTAAGATATATTCCTTTAATTTTTGCATTGTTTAAAATTACTTTGGATGGTCTGATTATCCATGCAAATGTATAATCCTTTCTTAAATCCTGCTAAGCTCTTAGCCTCGTACTCAATTATTATTCTGCCATATCCCAACATTTCTCCCACTACAGAACTATGCAAGAGGGGTAGAGAAGCAAAGATTCTTGCCCTTAAAAGCATTTGAAAGCAAATACAGAGGTGTAATTTACTGAATAGCCAATTACTTAGGGCTTCTCTCTTAAACTTAAAAACATATTAAAATGTTGATATGAGCTGTATGTGCTTAAGATGAGTCTAGTCAATATACTTTGTTTATTCTTAGCATAGAGAGAGGTTTTCTTCATAGAAGACTAGAGAAAAAGGTCTTATCTCACTATATGACATGCTACAGGTGGAAAATGTAGACAAAACCTTGTGTACCAGAATTCCTCCAGCAAGTTTGAGAAGAAGCAGGGAAGCTGATGGACTTCCTAACTAAAAATTAGTGTAATTACTTATACTTAACTGTGGTAATTTTGCTTAATTATAACACCTGAGCAAGTAAGGCTGTCATCTCCTGTACTGAGCAAGAGATCCTTGATTCAAGCACAGGCAGAAAATAAGGCAGTAGAGTGATACGTTGGAATGGAGGGAAAAAACATGCTAATTGCTTGTACAGTGGGGAAAGAGAAACAGGAAGGTTTTAAAGTGGCACGAAATCAGTACCTCTACTGAACAGGTGCCATCTTCCAGAAAAACTGAGAACACCTCCTCTGAGTGACTGGAGTGGAATTATGATTATGAAAAATGTTTTCTTAATTTTATGTGTTTGTTACCAGTATTCACTGTCATTCATCTTATTCGAATAGTCCATCTCCTTTCCAACAAATCGCTTGAAGTGCTGGAAGAAAGAGATCATATTTTCACCTTACTTGATCTGGGAACCATCTAGATTTATAGCGTGTCTGCATGTTTTATTTGGTGGTAGGTGTGACATATTTCTCTGGAGATTAATGCTTGCTCTGTGACAATCACCTTCAGGCTGTGTGGAACCCTCCATGTTCTTCTGAAATCAAATGCAGTGGTATTTGAGAGCTTCGCTGTATGCTGTGAATTTCAGAGACATTTGGTTAATTTTTGGAATTAAAGACTGGCTTGTGGATTTTGTGTACTCTTTTTACCTTACTTTCTGTTTTTCTTGAGCTTTATAGGAAAGAGTGGTCAAAAGCACCTTTAGCTTGTTGCTAAAAGGACTCTTTGACATTAGGCAAACAACTCTTAAAAAGATGATGGCAAACCACTCCCTCTTCTGTCCATCTCTGAGACATAAAAGATGGGTTCTAATATTTATGAAGGCAGTGTTTGTTCTCTGGACTGGTCAGAATAGTTACTGCAATTTGTATACAAAATAGTGTATATTCTGTGTGATCAAGGATTTCCTTCCATTTTCATCTAATGTTCATGTTGAAAGGGTAAACTATTCTTAGAAAAAATCGAGAGAATTTTAAAAAGCACTTAGAGGACACTAGGGAGAAACTTTCTAGAGGCAAACTTGATGTCGTGCAACAACAAATTAAAATAAGCACTCTATTCTATAGTATTGGAGAGGCACAATTAATCCTAAAGAGATAGTCTGAACTGTGTTTTGTGATGCCCTACAGATATACAGTCTCTATACTCAATTACAAGTTCAGAGTTTTTCAAATTTTGTGAAGACTGTGTGTAAAGTTAACCGCTATTAATATGGTATTTCTGCTACTGACCATAGTTACATTCCCAGGCAGAAGTTTTACAGCTGCAGCAAAGCTGATTTAACCATGAGAGTAAGAATGCAGTTTAACTCCTTGACTTCCAGGAAGTCAGATAAACCCACAAAGCTGTCAATCTGGTTGCATTTAGAAATTGAGCTTACAGACATTTTACTGTTATTTAAATCTGTCTTAATTTAAGATTTAAAAAATGTTTAAATAATTTAAATTTTACTTTCTTTAAATCTATCAATGACACAATTTTTTTCTGATATGACTGAATTGACAAAAAAGAACAAAAATAATTTCTGTTTTTAAAATCCCTTCGACAACAATTTTCAACACAAAATTTGAGTCATAAAAATGAACATGGCAAAAGGGTAGGAATTAATTTAGTGGCTAATATTTATTACAGACTTCCATAAATTTTTTTTTCTCATTTGCTCTCCATTTGGTCCTGTGGGATTTACTATGAGCAGGGTAGTTGTAAGGAAATACTTGGACATGCTGGGGCTTCCCTGAAAGACAAGATTTTTATTGAGGCTTTTCATAAACATTTGCAGTGGTACAGCCAGGTTTGAGGTGCAGATGTTAAATTGTATAAGCCTCTGAACCTTCAATACACTGACACATGCCTGCCTGTGAGGTCTGCGCTTGAGCACACAGGAGTCATACAAGGCTTGAGCCATTCAGCTCTGCAGAAAGGCAGCAAAACCTGTCCTTCTCAGCCTTCTGCAGTGGGGCTCAAAGGCTGAAATATTTCTTGCTTTAGTTTGGGTTTTGAAAAGTTATATCCAAGAAAAGAATTAACCACATGCCAATTTCAATGAATGTCCCCAGTAAGCATGGGTGCTTCATTGTTATGTTACAATTTCAATGCCATTTTACCAAAGGGAAGAAAAGAGGTCTTAGGGAATGACTAGCAGGGCATGGTTTGACCTTACAGCAAGGCAGGAGGATCTGATTAATCTACATTGTTTTCTCACCTGTTTGTAGGATCCAATGATCTCTCTTGGTGGAGGGGATAATAGTAGCAGGAAAGGTGACAACCTCCTTCAAGAATCCTTTTTATGAAGTCAGTAAATTTTTCCCAGTTAAATGAGCAGAGATATGCAATAAAGTCCTAAATATGAAGAAATCAAGATATTCCTGACTGCAGTCTGAGTCAACCAAAATAACAGACATACTTCTCCTTTTTATGAAGAACAGTAATTCATAATTTGAAAATTGTAAGGGCCTCTGAGATTTTGATGCTGATGTTCTCCATCTAATGCATATGTTTCTGAATGTCTCACTTGCCGTTGTTTAGCTTATATCTTCCAAATTCTGTTCTACTCTTCTATTAATTCATGTGCATCAGCGCAGGTGAGATGTACAGAGGTTCTGATGCAGATACTTCATTTCTAGGTATTCTAGTTATACCGGAAGCTGGTGCAGAGAGCAATCCTAACCCAAATTTAGCACTGAAATCCCAAACTATTCATTGCCTTCAAAAATACTGGGAGAATGCCACACTTACTTAAAGGTGTAATCCTTTTGTACTGACCAGTCTGCAAAAGGATAGCCATTTGTTGCACCCAGTCTGCTAATAAATATGTTATCTATGACATCAATACACTTCCAACCCTAGCTCACACAGAAACAGAGAATGTTGAATTTTGCCAAGTTCTGTGGTGGTTTTATGTAGGGAACTGCCAATTGGTGCTATGTGCCTTCATTATTATTCTCATCCCAACAATGTGCAGGCAAGAAGAAATGTAAGTATTTGGCTACTTTGTCTACAGAACCCAACACCATTTATTATAATTTCTTCCTGATTTATGAAGGTGGAAGGTTCTTTACCTAATGTCAGAAAAATCTTCTTCCATCACAGCAGTCATTAGAAAGCCAAGCAGAGTGAGAAGATACTGTCTGCAGTGCATGGAGCACCATCTGGAGTGCATGGACCTCCACCTGGGGAAGGATGATGAGCTGACTGAGATTTTATGGCTTAGGAGTGAAGGGAGGGCAGGACAGGTGATTTTATTGTGGGGGTCTGCTACAGGCTGCCTGACCAGGGAGACAGAGGTGTTAGGACCCTCCATGGGTAGATAGAAGCAGATTCACGTTCACAAGCCCTGGTGCCCATGAGGGACTTCAGCCACCTGTTACAGGGAGAACACAGCAGAGCATAAGCAATCCAGGAGGTTCTTGGAATGCACTGATGGCAATTTCCTTCTCCAAGTGATAGAGGAGCCAAAGAGGAGAGGCACTAAGCTGGACCTCATTCTCACTAACAAGAAGGGCCTGGTGGGGAATGAGAATCCGAAGGGCAGGCTGGGCTGCAGTGACTGTGAAACAGAGGCATTTCAGATTCATGGGGTCAACAAGGAGGGAAAGAAGCAAGAGGAATATTCTGGATTTCAGGAGAGCTGACTCTGGCCTCTTGAAGGATCTCCTTGATAGTGTGTTATTGGACAGAGCCTGGAAAGGAAGAGGGGCCCAAGAGAGCTGTATGATATTGGAGCTTCCAAGCTTGTGGGCAATGCATCCCTACAAAGAGAGAATCAGGCAAAAGGCCTGGAGGATGAGCAAGGAGACCTTGGACAAATTTAAACACAAACAGGTAGATTATTGAGTATGAAAACAAGGCAAGGTAGCCTGGGAGCAATACAAATTGTCTGAACAGCCATGGAGGTATTTAGGAGAGCTAAACCACTGGCAGATGTAAATCTGGCCAAGGAAGCCAAGGTTAATAAAAAAGAGATTCTTTACCTTTATTAGCAATAAAAAAAAGCCTGGGGAAAATGCGAGTCTTCTCAGGAAGGATACGGGAAACCTGGTTACCCAAGGTATGGAGAAGGCTGAGGTACTCAATTACTTTTTCACCTCAGTCTTCACCAGCAAGTGCTCCATGCACACTGCCCAAGTCACAGAAGGGGAAAGCAGAGATTGGGAAAATGAAGAGCCCTATGCAGGAGCAGATCAGGCTCGAGGACATCTAAGCAACCTGAACGCGCACAAATCCATGGGACCTGATAAGATGCATCTGAGGATCTTGAGAGAACTGGCCAAGAAAGTGGCTAGACTACTGCCCATCACAGCTGAAGAGTCACGGCGATTTGATGAAGTTCCCATTGACTTTAAAAGGGGGAAATATAAGCCCAATTTTAAAAAAGCAATAAGAACACATGAAAAATAAGAAGGTGGCAGCCAACATGTCCTGACAAATTTGGTGGCTTTCTATGACAGGGTTATATCAATGATGGAAGAAAGAAGGGCAACAGGATGTTATCTACCTGGTCTTGATCTAAGCACTGGGCATTGTCCCACATTTCATCCTTTACTCTAAAATGGAAAAATGTAGATTTGTTGGGTGGACCACTTAGTCAATTAGGAATTTGCTAGATGTCATATTCAAAGAGTTCCAGTTAACTGTAAGGCTGCTGTAAGGTCTCCACAGACTTGCTCTTCTCCAAGCTAAACAACCACAACAACTCTCTCAGCCTGTCTTCACAGGAGAGGTGCTCCAGCCCTCTGATCAGCTTAGTGGCCTCCTCTGGACTCCTTCCAATAGGTTGTTGTCATTTTTGTGTTGGGGGCCCCTGAATTGGGCACAGCACTCCAGGTGGGGTCTCACCAGAGCACAGCAGAGGGAGGGTCCCCTCCCTCACACTGCTGATCACACTGCTTTGGACACAGCTCATGATACAATTGGCTTTCTGGGCTGTAAGTGCCTATGCCCAAATTATATTGAGCTTTTCCTCCACAAGCAGCACAAGGACTGCTCTCGAGCCATTCTCAGCCCAGCCTAGGCTTAGGATAGCCCTAGCACAGGGGCAGAACCCAGCACTTGGCCTTTCTGAACCTCATGAGGTTTGCATGGGCCCACCTCTCAAGTCTGTCAGGGTCCCTCTGGATGACATCCTTTCCATTGACTGCACCACTCAGCTTGGTGTCATCAGCAAACTTGCTGGGAGTGCACCCAGCCCCACTGTCCGTGTCACCAACAGAGATGTGGAGCAGTCCCAGTCCCAATACTGACCCCTGAGGACACCACTCATCACTGGTATCCACTTGGACAGTGGAGGCAGGTTGAGACAGTTGGGGTCATTCAGTCTGTAGAAGAGAGAGCTCCAGGAAGACCTTGTGGCAGCCTTCCAAAATCTAAAAGTGTCCTAGAAGGTGGCTGGAGAGGGATTTTTCACAAGAGCATGCAGTGATAAGGCAAAGGGGAATGGCCTAAGGCTGAAAGAGGGCAGTTTTAGATTACTATTTTGAAGAAATTCCTTACAGTGAGGGTAGTGAGGCATTACAACAGGTTATCCAGGGAGGCTGTGGGCTCCCCATCATTGGAGGTGTTCAGGTCCGGGCTGCAGAGGACTCTGGGCCACCTGGTCTAGTGGAAGGTGTCCCTGCCCCTGGCAGGAGGGCTGGAACTACATGATCTTTCCTGTCCCTTTCAACAAAAACCATTCTCTCATTCTATGTTTCTGTGATCCTATTTTTCTATGATTCCAAGGATTTGCTGTTCCAATCCTTTTCTAACTCAAACTGTATTTGTGGAGCAATTGGAGAGTAATTTAAATGAGAAAGTCCACAACATTCTTACAAAAAAGACCCAGATTCTTCATTCTTCTCGAGGTTCTCAGGCAGACCTAGAGAGGTACTTTGGGGAATCTCAGGTATGTCTGTCTTACTATCAAAACAACTTTTTAGAGGCTAGAGAGTTGCTAAAGGATTTTATTATCACAAGGACTATTGTGAATTTCACAAGGACTATTGTGAATTTCACTTAACATTTCTGAAAGGGCTTTTGTCTCTAAAAGAAATGTTCAATGACAGGTACATAACTCTTTTTTTTTCTAAAAGAAATGTATTGGCTAGTCCAATTTGAACTGTGGAATGCCATAATACAGTAACATGTATCTGAAAAGTATATTGTTTGACCTAGGCTGTACATACCTAAGGTTCAACATACGGGTTCTTCAGTCCTTGCTTCAGTATTCATTAATCCATTTTAAAAGACACTGCTTTGAGCTGATAAGGGACAGAAGACATCCACAAACTCTTCCAGTGAAGGTGTCTATAAATAACAATTTTCCTTTTTTTATTGCTTGCTCCATGCAAAATCCATTAATGTGGGCTATAGTTTTTAAAAGACTACAGGTGTTCACACAGTACTTTAGAATAATTTGTATATACTCAAAACTGTAACACCCTTGCCACTATTATTAGTTTGCAGTTGTGAGTTGCTACTTTTGCACACTTAAAAAAATTGCTAAATATGTAACAGAAATTATATACTTATTTCTAACATTGAACAGTTCATCTGCACTATAGATTCAGATAAGAAAAGTGTGATGCATATTTTGGGTACAAAAATTTCATTCTTTCTTGGAAGCATAACTTGAACACACACTGCTCAAGAAGGAAGTGTTATGATCCGATTTAAAGGAGAATACACAGATCTGAATGCATGTATTGCAAGCTGATTATATTTAAAAGTAGAATCAGTCACAAAAGTGCCAGCTATGGATCACTTTTTAGATGCAGGATTTGTAACCAAAGTTAGTGATCTAGCCAGATTCTGTCTTAGGGGAGATTGTGAGTGCACATGCCCAACTGATATTTAAAAGACAGAGTCTATCCAGAAGGAGGTCTTTAAGAAGAGAAAAGCCCCAGACATTTGCTGTCTGTGATATACGGGAAAACATAAAAATAGAGACTAAGTAGAACAAAGAAATGCAAATTAAGCTTATTTCCACTCAAAGAGACAAAATTTCATTGTTTCTGTCTTTAAAGGACTCTGCTAAAACGACTTGTTGATGAGGGTGTCCAAGTGGGTCCTACAACCACTGAGACAAAATGCTGCGTGAATAGTTCAGGTCTTTGCCTTGTCCTGGTCTTTTTGCCGTAACTGCAAGACTCTTTCTGAAGAGTCCAGGAGCCTGTGTTCAGGTCTGACCTGGTTCTGACCAACAAAGACAAACTTTGCGTTCTAACTTCTATTTTGATTTTCTCACAGGCAAGAATGGTGGAACCTGCTTAGCCACTCTGGCTTACCAGTCAACATCAGCTTTGTTTTATCTACCTAAAGGCTCTTCAACTCACTGTAACAATGTTAGCACAATTCTTCCATGCACAGGTTGGTCTTAATGGCAGCTGCAGGTTTACCTGTCAAGTGTATTGGTTTCCTCATGCAGCACAATTATGCTGAAAATGCACTTACTAAGTTTGGACTAAATTTATTTGGAATGGCTTTCAGAAAACTGCAAAATGAGAAAGTTTGGTGAGAAGAACCATATTAACTGTAATTTCAGCAACAGCTTTTTTTTTTTAATCTCATTGTCACTCTTACATATTATGTCTTTAAACTTCAGCATGATTCTTTCTCCTTTTATAGCACAGCCTTAGCATTAGTTAGGTAATGGGATTTATGATTTTGTTTACATCTGTTGCCATGGAGACCCACCATAAAAGATCAGTTGCTTGGCAACTGGGTATTGTGGAGCTGCAATGGAGGGAGGAATTTTTTGTCTCTCTGAAGGGAGGGCTTAAGGAATAATGAAAACTTCTGCTCATACTTCTCATGAATGCTTTATTTTTGAGGTCAACCAAATGTTTTTTCAGTAAAGACTAATGCACTTTTCTTCAAAAGATGCACCGTAAAATGTTTCTCAAAGATTATCCTGTCTCAGAGTAAAGGACAACCAGCTTAAGAAGTTTTTATTCTCTTCATGCTCTTGCAATATAAGGGTTTGAGTAACTGTGGGGCAGCCATAATGAAACAGGTCTCTTATTTCCTGCTTATTCTGCATTCATTAACAAATGAACTACTGTACATTCAAAGCCCTCTCTGATCCCAGATAATGCTGTGATTTTTCTTCACTGAATTAATGTTTAGATTTTTGTAACTGTAGATTTACATCTCATTTCATTATAACATCTTTTAAACCAACATTTTACTTGCAGTGTAATTTAAAAAGGAGACTCTGGGATCTTATTATTCTAACATATAAGCAAACTTAAAGAAGAGTATGATAGAATAGAGTTTTGCAATATTGGTGTGTGGTTTAAAATGATTAATACATGCTTGAATATATGTGCTATTGCTATATATGAGATATGGTATCGCTTTGTATGAGATGTGTATACTATATATTTCAAATTATTAAATCAACTTTGTGTGAGGTAACTCTTAGATAAAATTTTAAGCTTGTGCTTAACCTGAAACTCAGGTTTTGGGGTCCTTTGAAATAATTATCTGCCTATCATTGTTAATGATACATCTATTTTTAAACAAACGTCTTTCTTGGGATCACCGTCAGCTTATTGTGAGACTGTAATATTTTCTCTTTAATACTACTGTTTCAGAACTGAAGCAGTACTTTGTTTGTACCTTAGTATTTTTGAGGTTTGAATTCTACTGAATTAATACGGATAAATCTACACTACCTTTGTGTTACTGTGTGTAATAGAGATTCATCTAATTGCTTGGTAAATGGTAGAAGTCTGACTCCTGCTCACATTGTTAGACATCTGAATCTTTTGGGCTGGACAGGTTCAGTCCAAGCACTGTCCTTGTGGGAGCATTTCCAGCAGGGAGATGTGGAAGTGATGTATGACAGTAACACCATCTTGGCAACAATGTTAACTTCTGGCTAAATAATTACAATATACTATCTATCTCATATAAAATCAGGAAAAAAGTGCCGCTATTGACAATTACTCAAAAGAGAGGAAATTACCTATATGGCTGTGCATTTTAAGTGATTTGACAATACTGTGAACTTTTAATTCATTGAAGTCTCTATGAAGAACATCTAAAGAGGAAGGGAAAGAAAATGACCCCCTGATATGTGTAGTGTTGCTTTTAATCAACATGGAATCACACATAAATGTGCATGATTGCTAATATCAAGGACATTAGAAAAATATGTTGCTTAGAACTATTACCAAAATGCTGTAATACTCTAGTCTCATGTAAACCTCATATTAAATACCTCACTATCTTTTACCCAGCATGGAAGTCTTACGCAATTAAAAGTCTACTTTGTCCTGGACATTACTATTGAAAATAGGCAAAGCCCTGTCACTGTGACAGGAGTGTGGCTAGGTTTCATTATTTTTCTGAACAGAAAGACTGATGCAAACACCAGGTACATTTATCAGATCCAATAGCAGTAGATTCTGTTGTGTGATGCAGGTAGGCAACCATTCCATGAGGGCAAACCCCTGGGTCTCCATGAGAAGACTTTAGAAGACAGATCATGCTTCTTTAAACCTTTATTTCAAAAATAAAGGAGCAGATGGACATCATTCTGCAGTGTCATCTTGTAATGAATCAGAGTGTTGTGAATTTACAAAAATGCCCAGTTTTAAGAAAATAACACCTGGTTTTAAGAAAACCAGGCAACAGTCCACTGTAGCAGATTGCAAAGAGCAGTGAAAGAGCAATTTAGATTAATTCTGAGTCGTTAAAATGTAATTAAGAACTTCTGTGGCTGCAAGAGAGGTCTGAGTCAGGGGGTAACCCTCCACAGGACAGACGCAAGCTTAGATTCACAGTTAGTGGCTGTGGAGTGATTCCACATTCCAGAGCATGAATTATTCCTATGGGTAAGAGGCTATGAGGGGGCTTGCTGTTGGCCTCTAATCAGACTACTCTTGTTGGGTTTTTGTGATGAAACAAGGTCCAGACTTTTGCTGGACGCTTGTGACATTTCTTCAGAATTCAGTTTCCTTGAAGTTTCTAGAAAGATGACTTCCATGCACTGGATCTAGGCTAGTCTTCCTACCTGGTGTTCACAAGCCAAGCATTTGTTTTTAAGATTGAAGAAAAAGAATGATTGAGCAAAATTTTTTCCCTGTAGACATCTTATGTTTATCATTGCAGATACTCCCACAATTATTTTTTTTTGCTACATTTTTAAAGAATAAGAATATTAAGGGGGAAAACCCACTGCTTGTCAAAGAATGTCTTGCTTCCAGAATTATGTAAGATTAAAGTCTGTCTCTTGTTAAAGCCTTTTTCTACAAATGAAAATATAAACAAATATAAAATTACTATACTCTTTTTAAAGGCAAAATAAAATATGCAGGCTTTGTCGAACCCCTGTTGTGATGTTTTATTGCTGTTTACAAAAGTTAATGTAGTAAATATTAGTATTTCAATTCATCCTATCTCCAATCACTATAAATTAAATATGTTCTCTACTATTTCCATTAAGTTTTCATCAAGAACAATTTTTTTTCCTCTCCCCTTGGTGGTCTCCATCAGCCTTTCACTGAGAGTGCAACTGCTGCTATGATAGGTGATTAACATCCTGCTATGGTCATCTTCACTGCATCTTTACTTTTTCATCACCAGTTTGCACCACACACCTGGTATGCCTCATACAATCCTGGTATGCCTCATAATTGGAAAGTACCTATTTTATTGCAAAGCAGCTCATTAGTGTGTGAGGACTGACCACAGTACTTATAAGGCAGGTCTACTTGGAGAAACTAGTTCTCCAAAATGTAGCCATTGAAGCACATTTTGGTGATACAGGATGATTCTACTCTTGCCTGGGTGTAGAAGTCCACTTCAGCTTTTTTGTGTTCAGAATTGCAGAGTTCTGTTTCTCTATAACTCCTTAATATAATTTATCTTTTGTGATTATAATGTTTCTTTAAAATGAACAAAATGTGGCTGTAGAACAATGGAAATTAGGGAGATTTTTTATATTAAGAGAGTAAAAATATTCTTAATTTAATGTATCTGCTTATCTAGTAAGTGCTTCAGGAAATATCTATTTGCTTTTTTGAGAAAAACTTTCCCTCTTTCATTTTACTGCAATTACCACTGCAGCATCAGCACAGATAAATATGTTTTTTGGTCTTGCATTAGCCAAACCAGCTATCTTGCACTGAATTTCAGCCAGCACAGGAGCTCAGGTTCTGCAAGTAGAACTTTTTGTAACCAATGATTACTTTTAAAGGCAAAGAGAGAGGAGATGAGAAATAGTTTTAAGCTAGTCTGAAGCCACAGTCTACTAGTCTCACTAGCTTAAAATGTATATTGATATAGATCCAATATAAACATTATACACCTATGAAAAAATACATCCTCCCTGAGAACCCTTCCCTTCCCTTCCCTTCCCTTCCCTTCCCTTCCCTTCCCTTCCCTTCCCTTCCCTTCCCTTCCCGGAACCTTCCCTTCCCTTCCCGGAACTTCCCTTCCCGGAACTTCCCTTCCCTTCCCTTCCCGGAACTTCCCTTCCTGGAACTTCCCTTCCCTTCCCGGAACTTCCCTTCGGAACTTAGGATCATAGAATGACTTGGGATGGAAGAATCTTAATTTAATTCCAACCACACTGGTGTAGACAGAGACGCCTCCCACTAGACCAGGTTCCTCAGACCTCCATACAACCTGGCTTTAAACACTCCCAGCGATGGGGCTCAGCTCCCAGAGATGGGGCACAACTTCTCTAGGCAACCTATTCCAATGCCTGAGCATTCCCATAGAAGAGAATTTCTCCCTAATATCTAATCTAAATCTACTCTCAGTTTGATGCCATTGCTCCTTGTCCTGTCACTGGATGCCCTTGTAGGCTTTCTTGAAGGCTCCCTTCAGGAACTGTAAGGCTACAATTGGTTCACCCCAAAGCCTTCTCTTTTCCAGGCTGAACAATCCCAATTCTCTCAGCCTTTCCTCACAGAAGAGGTGCTAGATGCCTCTAATCATCTTGGATCTTCCTCTGGATAACCACTCCAACAGGTCCATGTCCTCCCTGTGCTGGGAGCCCAGAGCTGGATGCAGGTTCCAGGTGGGCTCTCCCCAGAGCAGAGCAGAGCAGAGGGGCAGAATCCCCTCCCTGCCCTGCTGCCCACGCTGCTCTGGATGCAGCCCAGGACACGTTTGGCTCTCTGGCTCTCTCTCACACACCAGCACCCCCAAGCCCTTCTGGGCAGGGCTGCTCTTCATCTGTTCATCCTCAGCCTGTGCTGGTGCTGGGAATTGCCCTGGCCCAGGTGCAGCACCTGGAACTTGGTCTGGTTGAACCTCAGGAGATTCCCATGGGCTCGCTTGCCAAGCTTTTTCATGTGTCCCTCTGGATGACATCCTGTCCTTCAGGTGTGTCAATTGCACCACTTAGATTGGTGTCACCTGCAGATTTGCTGAGGGTGCACTTGATCCCTTTGTCTGTCATCAATGAAGATATTAAATGCCACTCATCCCACTACAGATCTGTGCGGGCACCACTTGTCACTGGTGTCCACGAGCAGTCAGAGCTGTTGACTGCTACCCTCTGCATGTGACCATCCACCCAATTTCTCCATCTAAGAGTCTACCCACCAAATCCATCTCTCTTTGATTTACAAGGGAGGTTGTTGTGGGCAACCATGTCAAAGACTTTATAGAAGTGCTGATAAATTATATCTGTAAATCCTTTCCTTGTCCTCTGAGCAAGTCACTCCATTTCTGGTGGCTGCCCCTTTCTCAGGGAGGCCAGAGTTTGACTCCACCAATATGTCTCCCTTTCTGATTCTCAGTGCTTAACCATTCAACATCATCCCATAAAAAAGAAAAGAAAATAGAAAAGAAAAAATAAATAAACCTCACTTCCCTGTCAAATAATAAATTCAACTATGACGGCAATCTTAACATCCTGGAGATAGATTTTCTTTTATCTCTCCTGTTCTCTAGAAAGTTTAGCTTTATGTTAATGTCAGAACCAAAATACCAGTGTGTAAGTACTGTGACAGAGTAAATTCCTACCCATCCCTTGTTCTTTGTCCCCTCCTGTGAGTCCTTTCTCCAGAGAGCTGCCTTTGACTGGGGGCTGCGGCTAAGTCTCATCCGCATGGGTATGCTATCAACAAAAGAATGCAGGCTCACTTCCTTTCTTCATGCCTAATTAGCCAGAGAAGAAATTTTCAAAGATGCCCAATTGGAGTTGGTTTCATGTGAATTCTGAGAAAAGTTTTGTTATTTGCTTTTTTTGTGAAGAAATACACAGTTTCAATGAGATTTTCTGCCCCTCCCCTTTTTCTTTGAAGAAGTGTATGAGAAAAAGTTAGTAACTCAAAAACATTGTGAAATGTGTTAGCCCCAGAAACAGCTCCTTTAGCCTTTCTTCCCTAAGATTTTATGAGCACATTTTAAAAAAATGGGAGACTTCCCCCAATCCCCATTTATTCTACTTTGGTACTGAGCTGCACTGTAGCTATTTTGTTAATCGCTACAATTTGGAACAAATCATATTTTTTGAAAGCAGTCTGTCAAAAGTACAGGAAAGGTCTCAAAGTGTTACACATGAAAGGACTTTGACCTGTATCTTTTTCTTGTAATGTTTTTTTCAGAGAAAACACTCCCTGTGCCACTGAGCTGGCTGTGCCTTCTCATCTGGGTTCCAGCAGCTGGCACTCCTGGTGGTGTCTCTTGGCCAGCATACATAAACAGCTTCCACTGCCCACCCACATTTGCTGTGACCACTGCCCTCAGACATTCACTGGGACTCAGCTGGATTTTCCTAGCATCTTTTTTCTTAACTTTTGCTAAAAATGAGTGTGATCTGCATAATCACAACTGGGAGCTGCAATTAAGTATAAACAGAGTGGTCTGTGGGCTGCCTTCTTGCCATGGGCCCAGATTTTTGCCCGTGTGATGCCGACAGTTGGGGTCAGATGATGTAAAAAATGTAGTCCCAAACTTGGGCAGTCTCTTGAAAATCTAGGTTTGTGTATCAGTGTGGGTTTGTATACCACAGTGTTGGCAACAGCTACTGTACATGCTGCAATCCTTTGAAGCTTTTTCTTTCTGAATTCTAGCTTACATTTACATCCCAGTCCTTTAAAATCTCTCATGAGTTACCTGTTCCTTATCCTTCCCCTTCTAGCTAAACCAGAACTTTAACAATAAGTATGCCTTTCACAAACTTTCAAAAGCACAGCTTCATCCTCTGGTCTCTGTAACTGTAGATAACAACACAGCCACCATAAATGACATTCATTTACTGTTTCTGGCATGCATCACATACACATGTGGAATACACTTCTAGAAGCTCTGTGAGTAATTCTTGTCACAGGAACAAACTGGAATCTAATTTTTTAAATTTCAAATCTGTAAAGTGGAAAGCATAAAATTTACTATATAATAACACTGTATCACATAAAATGTTTGAATTTTGCAGTTGCAATGCAATGCTTCCACTAAGGTTGAAAATGCACAGTAACTTCTAATGCAATTTTGCATGTTCTAACTTCCAGTAAAGCTATGACTTGGAAATTTTTATGTTTTACCTGAAGAAGATTTTTTTTCTTTCCTTGTAAAAGAAAAAATTCCCTAGGAAATACATATTTTAAAAAATTTGAGGTTTGGAAGTGAAGGTTGTTACTATTAAAATGGCATGTTTTGACTTTCTGAAACAAAATGAGACAAAAGCAATTGAAAACAAGCAGTTCTAGCCTACTTTAGTAAAGGCAAGCTTACAAAGGCAAGCTATGTGTATACTATCACCTTTTGAGCACATTTCAAAATAAGGTATATTTTGTAGATAATGTACAACCACATTCAAAGAAACTGGCAGGACAGAATCACTTGTGCCTAAGGAAGATATAACTGAGCAGGCAGGAACGCAGATCAGATGAAACATCCACAGGATATGGACAAGAAATTGTGGTGATATCAACCAATAAAGATGAGGCATAAATCAGCACAAATATCTAGAGATAATTGTCCAGACTAATATCTCTAGAATTTATCTTTATTTTATCAGAGATTTGTGTTTGACAGTACCCTCTAGAAAGCTGATTCCTTGTAGACAGATCTCACAAAATTTTTCACTGAAAGAGAAAAGTCTGCCCTGAAACATGGGAATGTAATGACTGGGAAGGAAGAATGAAATAAGCTGGTATAAAATATTTCAAAAGCCTGAAGAGAATATTCTGATTTTTTTTTTCTTTTAAT
Organism: Melozone crissalis; assembly: GCF_028551555.1. NCBI lineage: Eukaryota > Metazoa > Chordata > Aves > Passeriformes > Passerellidae > Melozone > Melozone crissalis. The sequence goes on along the minus strand of NW_026535783.1, from coordinate 35,348,547 downwards.
AGAAACTTGAAAGTCCATTTGAAACAGACTTCAGCAACTAAACAAGAAAACAGAAGAAACCTATAAAAATTAGGGACTGTTTTGATAGCCTTTTAAAGTAATGCTACGAGACTGAAATTATTTATTTAAATCCATTTTTATACAAAATCTCTAAATATAGCACATTGATTTGAGTTTAAATGAAAACAAATTTTGAAATAACATTATTACCAGTTCCCACACAGCTCCTCTTTGAAGTCTTTAGCTGTGAAGTCAATTAATAATAAAGATAAATGCCAGATGGGTTTTTGCCATGTGGATGCTATGTGAGCTGAAATTTTTCTTTTTCTTTTCCTTTCTGTTTTCCTTTATTCATGTAAAAGCGGGAGATTAAATTCAAGAAAAACAAGTTTTTATATGTCTATAAGTGAAAACTATGTTTGTAAAAATTCAGGAGTTCTATCCTAGATTTCCTCCTACATATGGTGTCTAACCTTCACCGTGGTCCAAGACTGAAGATGGACAGGCAGACATTTTGTTATGAGATGCTGAATGACTAAACCCATCCCTATTGAACCTTTGAGTGGTCACAGGCCTTCCAGAGACCCCAAAGTTCTCCTTCCATCCTGCATCCAGTGACACCAAATCTGGACTCCCAGTCTTGCTCCTCAGCCTTCCCAGGAAATCCTCTGTCTTATTGATAACCTATTTAGAGAGTGAAAACCCAACAGCTTTCTGCCCTCATCAGATGGAAACAAAACAACTGCTCACTCAAAAATGTTGAGGAGACTAATCAGAAGACTGCTAAACCTCTGTCATAGTTCTACTCTTTCTGACATAACAGCAGTTTGGGACCTGCTGGGATTAGCTGCTTACAACACGGTTAATTTCTCTAGGGCCATGTTCCTTTTAGACAATTTGATAGTCTAATAAACAATAATACTTTGTGTGAATAGCAGTCTGTCCTACCTTTCCTCTTGAGGAAGGATGAGTTGGGGCTTTTGATTGCCACATTCCCCAAAACATTACATCCTACTTCAGCTCTCTGAATTACTTTCTGTACCACTGTAGGCATGTGAGCTGTATGATTCCAGATAAGGCTGTTCACAGGCCTAATCTTATTTGTTCAAGTTTTAAGGATTCACTGAGGACTTACATCATCTGTCTTTTTAATTTAATTTCCTGGATACAAGTTCCATTCTTGTCTTAGGATACTGTAAACTTGTATTTTAGATCATTGTATTAGCAGTGTAAATTTTTTTTTTTCACTTACTGTATTCAACCATGTTTCAAATACAGTTTCATGCCTATTTCTCCTGGTGGCTTGGAAAGCTCATATCTTTGAGGGCAAAGGGCTGTATCTTATTCAGAGAACCTTTCCGAAGTTCCTCTTGGCTCTTTCTGGACTTGTAGTCTGTGACTACCTGCGGCGAAGCGTATGTGGCCAAAGGTCCAGCTAGCAGAAGGTGAAAGGCTGACGCCTCTGCTGCATCTGAGGCCAGCCTCCCTTGGCGTCTTGGCCTTGGGCTGGGCTGGATGGCAGACCGGACTCGCAACGCGGATGAGATGAGGAAGAGAGTGACCACTTGCTGGGGGTGGAAGTCGGTTTATTGATGAGAGGCAGGCACCAACGGAGGGAAGGCACGGACCAGCAAATGGCACCAACAGATGGAAGGCACCAACCAGCAAAACGGCCCAGAACAAAGGGAGAGGCAAGGTTTTAAAGGCAAGGGGTGGAGAAGGGAGGGATGCCCAGCTAGCCAATGAGGAAAGGTACGGGGAGGTACATACATAAAAAAGCAACCAATAAATACAAAGTAAAGGAGGGGCCCTGGGACCACAGCCAACCACAACCCCCAGAGAGAGGAAGGTTCTCAAAGACTAGGAGGAGTGGGGGGTGATTGACTGGGCCCAGGGAGGAGGAAAAGTTTACTTATAAGGACAAATAGGGGAGGAGAAGTTACATAACTTAGGTGACTGACAAACTGGAGGAGCAGGGGTAGCCATGGAAACATAACTGACAAAGGGCCCATGGCGGGAAAACTGGGGAGGACAGCAGGGGGGAACAATACATAAAATGGGGGAGTAAAACGAGAAACTTAAGAACACACTACAACAACTACCAAACTTTCAGGTATTAAGATTGCCAAACTGTTTACCTTACAATAAAGACTGCAATTCCTCAGACTCAAAAAAGGACCAATGATACTGTTTCCCTTTGCCTTCCTGAACTGTAATCCAAACCTAACACCTAAATATGGTTTTAACTTTCACCTTCTGAACTGTTCTGTTGTTTAAAGTTCAGTGAGATTGTAATACACATGTTCAAGTTACTTGCTGCATGCTCTAATTAGAAACACTTTTGGGGATGCTTTTAAGAATGCTTTACCCTTTAAAAGGGTTACTGTGATATCCTCAAGGAATGGAGCTTGCAAAACAGAAAGTAGAATTTGGCTAAAAAGGCAACTCCAAACACAAAAAGTTTCAAAGAACAAACCTCCCTGCTGACAAAAACAGTTGGAATGAAGAATGCTCTGCTGTAAAATTGTCTAGAATAGTTTTGAGGAAGACTACTGCTGCTTGGTTTGCACATTCACAGCAGCATAGAATAATTCAGGTTATAAGGGGACTTTGGAGATCATTCAGTTTAGCCTGCCCAAAGCAAGTTTCACAGGATGTTACCCAGATTTTTTCTCCTGCTTTACTTTTGCACTGACAAAGTTGCTACAGCATCTCTCCTTGTCACCCCTTGCCAGCAACCACTCTACAAGCCAGCTCTGAGCTGTGGCTCATAATCAGGAATAGCACCAACCCTACATGCTCCAGGCAATGTTCCTTAACTGCAGACTGACTTTTCCTTTTTGCAGATTGTCCTTATATAGAGTTGTCAATCCTAAGAACAAGGAGCAAATATTTCTAAAATAGCCATATAGTTCTACTGTACTGAAATAAATGGTTGATAAAACCATGCAACTCCTACTTTAGGTCTATATTATCTCCCCTTCATCTCTATTACCTACTATTATCATTCATATAACTAACTTACATTAGTCCAAAAGAATAACTTTTTAAGTCTCATTCATAGCTACTTATGGAGATGAGCATTTACATTTGGAATTTTAAGTATGCTTGTCAGTAGTATTGCTGCAGGCTGAAATAATCTGGGACCTGTAACAATGTGATATGAACTAACTGAAACTAACTAGAATAGCAAAAAACCCACAGCCTTTAATGTGTGATTTATTACTGAATAAATAAAAAACTCAACTAATCACAGTTAGTACCTATTTTATAAAATATTTTAATATCTTGAAATAAAATTTAAAAACATTAGAAAATAGAAGGCGACTATCATTGGTTTTGGCATGGCCATTAAGAAAAAAGACACTTGAACTCTGAGTAAAAAAATGTGACTTCTCATACACTGTGCAATAAGGACAACAGTTTAGCACATCTCAGGAAGATTGTTTTATTGGATATTATTTATGTTGATATCATGTCAAAATTTTATTATGATAACCCAAGTTATACACACAATTTACGATGCTTTGTATTTGCTGAGATACTATAGTGCCTGCTTTTTCATATGGCAGAGCAAAGCGCAGGAACTAAATTTCACTAAGCCATGCATGCATTTTGCAGGACAGAAAATGCATCATTGCAAGATTTTGTGTTCACAACATTTTTCTTTAAACATATTAAACCTTCTCCTATTCTCATTTCCTGGTTGAATACTCATTTCACAAACAATAGTTCCAAGTGATGATAATAATCTCAAATTCTTCACTACCACCTATTTGCCAAGTTTTCATAAACTGGTGGTGTTTATCTGCCTGGTTTTGCCCAGAATAGACTAAGGACATGTGTTGTTTTGAGCTGGGGTAGCGTTAACCTTCTCAGTGGATGGCATGGGACTGAGTTTTGGATTTGTGCTGGACAGAGGGTTGATAATGGAGAGACGTTTTTGTTGTTGCTGAGCACGGCAGGGCTCGCACAGAGCCGAGGCCTTTTCTGCTTTTTGTGCTACCACAATGGTGAGGCAGCTGGGAGGAGACACAGCCAGGACAGGTGACCTGGACTGACCAGAGGGATATTCCAGACTGTATGACATCATGCTCAGGTTATAAAGCTGAGGGAATGAAGAAGAAATGGGAAACGTTTGGAGTGATGGCATTTGTTTTCCCAAGGCACTGCTATGTGGGATGGGGCCCTGCTCTCTGGAGATGGCTGACCACCTGCCTGCCCATGGGGAGCAGTGAATTAATCCCTTGTTTTACTTTGCCTTTTTGCATGGCTTTTTCTTTCTCTGTTAAACTGTATTTATCTCAGCCCACGAAGGCATTTACCCTTCCAATTCTCCCCCTGACCCTGTTGGTGGGGAAATGAGTGCTGATAGCTTGGCTGCTGACATTTGCCACATTTGGTAAATTCTGGCAAAACATGTTAGAATAAAACAGAGGGTAAAAAAGGAGAAGTCATCTTTAACTTGCACAACTAGATCTGGCAGAGACTATCTGTTGCTAAATCCAAAGTAACCTCTTATCATATACTTCATTATCTTTAAAATAGACAATCTTGGAACTAATAAATTAACCTTCAAGGGCAGTTGAAATATGAAACAGAGGCAATTATTTGCACATGGAAGTAATGATGATTTTAATCCTTCTTCTTTTTGCTTGGAAATAAGTCAAAGAAACAAAAAAATTAGTACCTCTGAAAATTAAAATCATGGCATTAGAAATAGACTTGCACTAATTAGTTACTTGAGATTCAAATGAAAATATGTGCAAAAATATACAATAAAGAATTATTGTATATTGCCTTCTTTGCTTTTGCCTGAAGAAGCAGCAGCATTGTCTCACAATTTCCAAGAAAACCTCAGAGTTTCTTCTCTTACAATGTTTTATATATTTTTCATTACAGAAACAATATTTACATATATAATAATATATTGAATATATTTAGATATATAATTATCATATTATTATATTTCATTCAAATATGTAAGTCTATATTTGCTAAGATACCCATGAATGACTGATACCTATCCCTACTTACACCAGTAGACAACTGGCTTAAGTAGACCCAGGGACTGCAGAAACCAAAATTAGGTTAACATATAACTGATGTACCTTTGCATGCTCTCTTCACCTCTCTACTCTTGCCAATGTAAAACAGGATTAATTGCCATTGTCTTTTAAAAAATTATGGTTTTTAAAGGACTTTATTGTAAGGGAGCCTTTTTTCTGAGATCTGAAGTTTTATCACAATTGAAACTAATTCCAATTAGAAACTAATTGAACTAATTAGAAGTACTAACTTTTCTTCTTTATTAAGAAACTATTTTTCTTAATAAAATAAGTACCAAACTGCTGAACACTCATTCATGAGTTCTGAAGGAAGGAGTACTTTGTGAGTTAAATTAAAAGAGGAAATCAGTAGACAGGTATCACTGGTATTACCAAATAAATTCTTACCTGCTCTGGGAATTACATCATAACTAAACTGCATTTTAATATATGTATATAATTTTAATATGCTCAGAAAGAGTGCATCCATCATGAACAGCTTGATAAACCCTGAAAGACATGTTAAAGTAAAGGACATTATGAGATGACACTGCTGGATTTATTAAGTGAGGACAAGATTCAAGAATCTTTCATAAAGACTGTCTCCTCCAGAGTCCTCTCCAGCCATTGCCTCTCTTCTCACAGACATGAAGAAATTTTGACATGAAGCAACAAATACTAAATAAAATGGATAGGGTTGTCTGGATTAAGCTATTAAAGGACACAGCCTTACCTCTCCTGATGAGAATTTTTGTTCTGATTCCAGCAGAACTTATTCTTTTTACCAAAAATTATTTATCTGATTGATAAGCAGAAGGACTATTTAAAAGAATGATTGATATGATTAACCACTTAAAGTCAGTACAAAATGACATGCTTTGTCATTCATTCTCCAGAAAAGATCCTGCTGAACATACCCACGTCATTGTGAATTTAGTTAGAGGTTTTGTCTCTTCTGTAGCAGTCACTTGAAGATCAAGCCCCATATTTCTGTTATTTACTGCCCATTTTAGAGACTTCAGTGGGAGCTCTGAAACTGCAGTGAAGGCAGACTCTAATTTTAAAATACACTGCAGCCATTATTTGAATTACATTTCCTTTTAAGTTCATTACTTCTTTCTCGAATTACATGCTATATGAGTCTCATTGCTTGGATTTGCTCTGTCCTCTGGAGAAAGGCTGACTCTTACTTGTAGTACAAGAAGGTCATGCATTTCAATCAGTTTGCAGTTGTGAACAGAAATTATGGCTTGGTGACATTTACTCTTTTTGGTTTTAACTGCAGTCCTTGAATGGTGTGCTAGTGTGGAATACAACTTTTTTTTCATGGTAATGCATAACCACATACCTTTAGCCTGAGATAATTTCCTCTAATCTCTAAAATAAAACATTCATGAAGAGCTATTGATTAAGGCTCAAAAAATGAATTTACAGGCTCTTTTGTTTCAAAGCAAGTGATTTCTCTTATTCTGGTAACAGAAGGGAAGTCCTGGCTCCTTAAACATCATAAATGTAATCAAACTGTCATCCTACTGCTTGTGGTAACAAACAGAAAATGCAATAGAGGCAGCTTTGCACTGCAGATAAGTGGGGTTCGTTTAGTCTCAAAGGCCATTTGTACAAATCCCAACTGAAGTGTAAGACATCTGGGAAATGTATTTACAGTGACTCTAGGATCCTTCTTTTCTCACTGGCTTCTTGTGAAAACCCTAAATGAATCACAGTCTGGAGTCTGACTTGAAGCTGAGAAAATACTCCTTTTAGCAAAAGAAGGAGAGTTAATTACTCACTCAGTTTGATGGCCAACATGAGAAAACCAGTCTTTCATTAATTACTAGGTAATTGTATGTTTGGAAGCGTGGCAAAACTGTATTTTTTTGTACTCAGGAGAATTTTGTGTGAGGAGAGAAAAAATGCTCGACTTCAGGAGCTCTACCTTAGGTCTGTGCCAGGTGACTCCACAGGAGGAATCAGATTAACCAGGTCTGGAGAAGACAAGGCCTTGGTGAAGGACAAACATCTCACAGTATTCTCTGAGAAGCCAGACCTGTTGCAGCTGATTTCACCTTGTCCATGACAGGACTAAGTTCAAGCTCAGAAAATTCAGCAGGGAGGTCTGCTGCAGGGTCTTGTCCTGGCTACCACCACTGGGCTGCTCCTGGCAATAGCCTGCGTGAAATGCCATCCAGCAGCCAGGCAGGTTTTACTGGACATGCTTGGACACAAATGACGTCAACAGGAACTTTACTGTTAGCATGAACACCACTCTGATTGTCAGAGCATGGTATGAGGGGTCCACACAGATTGCAGGCCATGGTCATGGAAACTCCACCTCCATCCTACAGATCCCACTAGTGTACAGGCATACTGGGTATAAAGACCCCCATTCGTTCAAAATGCTCTACCTGCCCTGCCAAAGGATACACAAAAGTCACTGCACAATAACTAAAGATTGAAAGGGCTGGAGTCCACGAATGCTGGCAACTTTTTAAGAGCCCTGTATTAAGAGTGCAGAAACAGGTAATTCCAAAATATCGGAAATCAAGCAAGAGGGCCATGAGGCTGGTTTGGGCCAGGAGGAATCTTCTAGAACTTAGGAGGAGAATGAAAGTGTATGGACACTGGCCCACCAGGACAGGCAACATGGGAGGACTACTGAGATGTTGTTTGCCACTGTAGGGAGAAAATGCATGTGGCCAAAGCTCAGTTAGGGTTACAGCTGGCTGGCACAGTGAAGGACAAAAAAATAGCTTTTTAATGTATGTTAACAGTGAGAGAAGCAAAGATAACTCTGACACATTACTTGATGAGGCTGATCACCTCACAAATTGGGATGTGGACAAAGCAGAGAGGTTTAACACCTTCTTTGCCCCTGTCTTCAATAGCATTAACATCCCCTGGGTCCCAGAGCCGGGAGAGCCGGAAGGTAATAACCGGAGGAAATATAAACTCCCAGTTAATTCTGAACTTGCTTGTGACTTGCTGATCCAGCTGGATGCACATAAGTCTATGGAGCCTGATGGAACTCATCCCAGGGTACTGAAAGACCTGGCTGATGTCATCAGAAGACCTCTCTCCGCTGCTTTTCAACAGTCTGAAGGCTCAGCTGGCAAATGTGAGGTAGCTGTAGGGGTGGTGAGGTACTGGAACATGTTGCCCAGAGAAGTGGTGGATGCCCCATCCCTGGAAGTGTTTAAGGTCTGGCTGGATGGGGCTTTGGGCAGCCTGCTTGAGTGGAAGATGCCTCTGTCCATGGCAGGGATTTTGGACTAGATGATTTTAGGATCCTTTCAGTCAGGATCATTCTATAGTTCTATGATTCTATAAAGTGTCCCAATTTTCAAGAAAGAAGTATAAGTGTAAGAAGGAAGACCCTGGTAAATACAGTCCTGCCAGTTTCACTTTATTGCATGGCAAAATTAAGGAGAAGGTTTTCCTGAGATTTATAGATATACATTTGAGAGACAATGAAGTCTTCAGTGGTCATAGACGGCACAGGCTCACAAAGGGAAAGTCTTACTTAACCAACATAATTTCCTTGTGACTAGGCCACCCATCTAGCTGGCCAAGGGAAGCCAGTAGATTGGTAGTCTGGGATTTTAGCAAAGCTTTTGATGCTGTCTCACAAAGCACATAAACTAGACAAGTATATAACAGAATGGTTGAAAAATTGGTGAACAGGTCTGGTCCAAAATGTTTTAGCGAAGGAAGTTTCAATGGGCTTGTCATGAAGTCACCAGTGGAGCTCCCCAGAACTCAAGTTTAGGGGCAGTGCTCCCCAGTGTTTCTATAAATGACCAGAATTGAATGTACATGAAGTAAGGTTGCCAGTGATACTAATTTAGGAGGATCTATAGACTCCATTGAGGGTGGAGAGAATTAGATAGAAAAAAGATCTGTGTAATTATTAACTGAATGCAATTTAACAAGTGTTGGATCCTCCAGCTGGGGTGGGGGAATCCTCATTACATTTTGGAAATCCAAACTGAGGGATCAGAGGCTAGAGGCAGCCCCAGGGAAAGAGATCCTGGGTTGATGACAAGTTGAACATAGGTCAGCAGTGCCCTGGCAGCCAGGAGGGCCAGCCCTGTCCTGGGGTGCATCAGGCACAGCATCACAGCTGGGCCAGGGAGGGGATTGTCCTGCTCTGCTCTGAGCTGGGGTGTTGGGGGCAACTGTGAGTGTCACAATATAAAGAAATAAAACTATGTCCAGAGGAGGGTGACTGAGGCACTGCAAAGGTCTAGAGGCAAGACTTACGAGGAGCAGCTGAGGTCACTTGCACTGTTCAGCTTGAAGAGATGGCTGAGGAGTGATCCCATTGCAGTCTACAGCTTCCTCAGGGGGGCAGTGGAGTGAGAGGTGGTGATTTCCTCTCTGTAGCCACCAACAAAATGTCAAGAGAAAATGGAACAAATATGACTCAGGGGAAGTTTAGACTAGACATTAGGGAGAGATTCTTTGCCTGAAGAAGAGGCAGGAACAGGCTCCCCAGGGAAAAGGTCATGGCACCAAGCCTGTCAGAGTTCAAGGAGAGTCTAGACAACACTCTTGGTAATACAATTTACTGTTAGGTAATGGTGTGAGGAGCAGGGTGTTGGACTTGATGGTACTTATGGATTCCTTACAACTTGAGACGTGGTATGATTCTATGATTCTAAATACTTCAGGAAATATTTTCATAGACATATAGAACAGTTATAGAAACAGCTCTAGAAAATCATAACAGCTGTCACAGTCCATTTGTATCTCAAATTTAGAGGACAAGGTATTCCATAAATTAGAAATTTTTTCGAGGAAAGAAACATACAAATATATTAACTAAGGGCTCTATCCCCTTTGTAGACTAGTCAAATATATTAATTCACTCATTCATTGCTTCATTAATGATGTTTGCAACTCATAAGTTCTCTAATTCTTAACTTCCAACTGGCAATTTACATGCCTGTGAATAAAATAGTTATCTAGTCAAGTAAGGGCAGCAGAGCTTATCCTTCCTCCCCTATCATGGTTTGCTCATTCTCTGTGTCACTCAGGGAACCACAAAAGCCTCAGTAGTCTGGCTGCTGTTGGGTGCACTTGAAGATCTTTTTGGTTAGGGTGATGTATTTCTGCTTTCCAGCTTGAAAGGTTTGTCCACAAAATTTCCCTAAGTTCGTGGGTTCAGAAGAACCCACAAAGCTCTCAGAGATGTCATGTTTTGCTGCCTCTACTTTGGTGCAGCATCTCAGGTGCAAAAGCAGAAGAAAAAACACACATAAGCATACGATGAAATTCAGAGATCATAATTTTATTTTAAATTACATAAGCATACAGCCCGCACCTCTTGGCAGAAAGTCTTCTGATGACACCAGCACCTGGGGGATTCTGAAAGCAGCTCCCCCTCTCTACTCTAGATTCTCAAATTTTATCACGTCAAAGGTAAGAGAAGGGTAATCTCAACAAGGCAAATATGCATACACACTCCATCACTGTGCTCTGCTAGGCTGAGAAAGAGTGCTATAGCATCATCTGGTAAGTCAGCTGAACTGTGTCACCCAGCAGCACTCAACATGACTGCAGCACCTGCACTTCAAACTCAGGCAAAGCTGAGTGACTCAGGCTTTTCCAATATCTTTTTCAAACCCAGTCCTCTGATCTTATTAACTGTCTCGTAACTTAATGAAGGAGGAGAAGGATGGGACTGATACCTGTTGGCACAAATGGCAAACTTCTTGTGGCTCTGCCTTGGCAGCAAAGCTGGATGCAATTTTGATAATGGGCTATATTAACAGGAATTAAATATCTGGGCCTGTCTTTCTCCTCAGTCCAGCAGCAGCTCTGGTGAGTGGGAGAAAATCCAGACCTCAAGGCTTGAAGGTGGGCTTCACCTCAGTCTGCCCAACAGGCTGTAATATCTGTTCAGAAAAAAATTCTCCATGTTCTGCAAGGACATCTACTTGTCAGAACAACTTTTGTTTCACAGAAAGTCTTTCAAAACTATGGCCCTGATGTAATTTGTTATTAAAACAAATCTATCAGCCTATCATTCTGTCTATACACCTCTCTCCTTCTCTTCCTCCTTATATTCTAAGCTTTTCTGAGTCGGGATTTGTATTTGCATTTGCATTTGTATTTGTATTTGTATTTGTATTTGTATTTGTATTTGTATGTCTTCACATTACAGAACCTTGTATATCTCTGCTCAGTGAGACTTTTTTTTCCAAATTATAATATTCAGTTATGATCCACCAACGGTACTCCTTGTAGGATATAGTAAGCCTAGGAAAGGAGTCAAATAAGTTAGTTTTCTTTCTATGGTAAAATCTTCATATCTTCACATCCTGGCAAGGTGGCTCTCAGACCCTGAAAAAATGTTGTGTCCTGTTGTCACCTTAATTAGCCCACTGGAATTATTCAAACATTGATTTCTCCATCTATCCTAGAAAATTTATTGCTGTGAAGCATATAGCAGATACGTGTCTCTCAAACAGAAAGATAGTGTATTTGGAATATTCTAAAAGAGCAAGAAGCTTTAATACTGAGCATTGCACATGTATCACATATGTGTGGTAAAACCTTGATGCAAGGGGAGATATTCACTGTTGCCTTTGACCGCAAAGGGATGAGGATTTCTCCCACACTGGTCAGATGGAAATAAAATGGCTACACAAAAATAAGTGATAAGACAGAGAAAAATAGAAGAAAGAAACAAATATCTAGTGAAATCTTTAGAAGCTGTTCATTAAATTATTAGGTTTTAGCAATCTGAAAAATTCAGCATTAGTTGATCTAACTGGAATGTTTTCATTTCTATGCCTACAATCTGTTGTGAAATGAAAGATAATAAATGAAGATGATTACTAGAGGTTTTTTACTGGGAAAAAGATGACATACAGCAGGCTAACAGACCAATATACTTAGTAACAAAGAGGCACCTAAATTGTTATACGTTTATAAGTTTCTCTGGTTGAAAAAGTACAGAGTGGTAACCGAGTTCCTGTCCATATCCTGAGCCAGAAGCTGCAGCTCTCTGTGGGAGGCACACGTGTTGTAAAATGGCTCCACTGTTTTGTTTTGAATAGCTTTTCACCAGGTGCAGATGCCAGATGCACGACCTTCTGTGCTGCAGAAAGCTCTGGATCACTTTTGTCGCACAGGGACTTTTCCGCACTAATATCATGCCCGGAGTAGGTCCCAGTATTTCACTCTCACTAGGAAATAAAGTCTGTGAGCACTCTGCTGAAAAGGAAGTAGCAGGAAGAGGGATACTGCAGAAGGACTGCAAGATTGTGTTTCATTGTTAATTTGGAAGGCAGTTTGTTAGTAGTTGTGGGTGGACAGAGAGATGTGATTTAATGGCCGGAGCACAGAACTAGAAACTATAAATCTCTAATTTGGCTCTGAAGCATCATTTTCTTGTGGCCTAATCCAAGTTACTTAGTCTTTCTTCAGGTGTAAAACAGGGATACTATATATTTTCCAGGGCTATATGGAGGGCTCATTGGCTTAAGTTTCTAAAGTATTCCATCGAGAAAAGAAATTAATATGTCCTCAAAAACTAGATAGAAGCTTCAGCTCACGTGAGGTCTTGAAATACTAGTATTTTGCTTGCATTTATCTGAATTTCATTTCAAAGATATTGAGCTCATAAAATTTGATGAAAAAAGATATTTAAAAATGATATCCCTTTCCAATGCAATGATATATTTTATTCCCTCCAAAACGGTTGCAGATCTTGGATGTTTTTTATCTCTTGTTAATGTTTGTTGTTTATTCATCACCTATATTTTTTTTTCCTTTCTTCTTTATTTCCTCTCTTTGAACATTTTTTGCAAAAAAGTCATAATATTTATAATTTTTGTCTTCAGTTACACTGTCCAGGACACACTCAGCTCGGACAAGCCTCAGTACACTTCACAGGCCCAGTTATAGCTCTGACAGCCTTGTAAACAATTACCCTGACAAACACTGTCAATTCAGTCAAAATCATATGCAAGACAAGGAGCTGTAATAACTATTAGAGAGGCTGGTTGATTATTAGAAAGGATTTTGGAATTAATAGAAAGGATTTTGGAATCAATGATGTCAATGGAAAATTACCTCCTACGAGTCAAACCTGCTCTGAGGATGGAAAACAAGAGTTTGCTCTCAAGTTTTCTTTCTAAAGTTATTAATGACTTTTAAGGAAACATGTAGTAACTTGTTGCTGTACTACTTTGAAGCAGGTAATTGAAATGTCAGTCATTTAGATTTAGAGCACAAAAGACTGAAAAATAGAAGTCTTAAAAAACATGTTGATATTCATAAATATGAACACAGAATGGGAAATATCTTCAGGTTAGAGAACCAAAAATAATTATGTACAGCAAGACCCAAATCACATACTGTCTTATAATTAATAGGAATAGCCCTAGTTATTCCTACTCTAGTAGTACCCTTTAAATATTTAGTGTTACAAATTAACCTTTTTCCCCCAAGTACTTAATTTACTTGATTAGATGTAAAATCTCCGTTTTCTTATTAACTGTATGGTGAGCCCTTGGGAAGGTGTACAATAATTTACATAAACTGGGCTAAATTTGCTTTCTGCTGCAGTCAATGGCAAAACTTGTTATTAGTCTCAGTAGAAGGAGGATTCAGTCCCCAATCTTGCTAAACAGCAAATGAAAGCATGCCTGGAAATTTATTTACTTTTTATTAACTTTTTCATGTGAGTTATCAATGTCCTGTTCTGCTGCAGGAAAAAAAATACAAGATTCTGTTTTAATAGAAGTCTGCATCCAACTGAAATTCTGTTTTAAAGGAGCCAGAATCAGAAATCCTGCTGTAAAGTGGGACAAGAAGCAGGTCTGCTAAGACTTCTAGAGAACAAATTAACAAGTGGGAATGATTAAGTCAGAAACAGCTTGGTGTTCTAATTGAAGAAGTCATGCAGCATGATGTCACTCTCTGTTATTAGTATTTAATTGCTTTCAGAGAGAGCTCTGTGTGCTTCTCTTCTCTCTCCCACAAGAAAACACTCACAGCATCTAAAATACATCAAGTTATAGAAGAATGTTGCTGTTTAGTCTGTTTTAAGTTCATGTAATTAAATTAGCTAAATAAAAAACACAGAGCTGTTTATAGGCTCAGCTTTGAATTTTTCATTTTATGCATCCAGGTCTGTTTCCAGTCTCATTGGCTGGTTTAAAAACTATTCTTGAAATGTGTCTAACAAAGAAAAGTCACATCCCATGACTGCACCTGGTTTGCTGAACTGGCTATTTGAATTTTTTCTCAGCAAAGTGTTAGTGTAGGGTCATTATATTACAGAAATTGAGAGGGACAGGAGGACGTTGCTGGCTACTTATCCATGCTTATAAGATATTCAGAATCTTTTGGTCATCAAAGTGTTGGGACAGACGAACTCGACTTTTACATTATAGCCAAGTAAAACTTCTAATTTTTGCTTCTATCAATTGCAGATCATCTAGCTGCCTCCCATTGTCTGAATGAAACTATATGTTCATACACCATAGAGAAATAAAGACTTAAATGACATTTCAAAGGAGAGAATTACATACTCTGGAGTAGTTTATATTTGTATAAGGTAGCCCACATCGAGGCAGTAGAACTACTGAAGTACCATTACCCCAAGACTTGTATCTATCTTGTTTCCTTTGTATCTGATGACATATAATATACTGAGCAAGTTTTTAACATTTTCAGCAATTCAATAATGCTATTATTCAAGAAAAAAATTAAAATAATTCAGCTTGAAGTTTGACAGACTTCTGACTTCTTCATCGCTAAATTTCTCTACATGTTTTCAAAACAACAATCCTGAGAAATGTTACACATTCTCAGAACTTGCTCCTCATCACTTTGAAAAGGATGTCCAGCTCACATGTTTGCTATTGGCTTAGTTGCAAGGTTGAAAATTAGGTGTCTTAAACACTGCTGTGGCAGACACAACCGTGTGTGGTTTATCCCACCTTTATCTACCTACGCTGCAGCTTCAGAAAATGGCAGAAGTGCCTGCCATTTGGCAGGGCATTTTTGGGCATTTTTGAGGCCATTTTGGGCATTCTTTTAGGGCATTTTTTCCCTAAGCTGTGCCTGCTGAGAGAAGACAGAAGCCTGAGAATCGCTCTCTAATGAAAATATGAAATACGTTCTTTTTCTTCAGAGATGGGGATTGCTGTCCTACCTCAAGGCAGCCTGCCACAGGCTTTTTTCTGTGACTATTTTCCTTCTTCCTACCTAATGAGGTTTTGCCAAAAAGCAGGAATAAGTAGATATTGTAAGTGGAAGAAAAGAAGCCTTTCCTTTCTCGTGTCCCTGTGATGATTCCAGAAATAAATTCCCTTCCCACTGCAGCAGCTGATCCCTTCTAACCAGTGATATTGTGTTTGTTTCTCTTGGTTCTGATAAATAAAACCTGAACATACTGCACTTCAAACAACCAAGTTAGCCACTGAAAACTTACTGAACCAGAACTGCTCTGTAGTCAGCTCTTCTCTTTTCCAGTTCTGAACCTCAAATCACTCTTTTAGGTAGTTGCTCGTCCTTAGGTATGCTTATACTACGTTGTTGTAAAGTGACAAAGTAGGAGATATGGATGAATAGGCTCTTCTGAACAAGTTACAAAGTTTGTGAAGTGAAAAGGAGAGACTTTCCCAATGGGAGTCCAGTGAACCTTCAAAAGTTTTACTGAGGCCTGGTATCCTCGTTTTTTAATTCCTGTTACATATTTGGCTGTCTCCGTACAAGGCTGGTTCTGACATCCTTTCTGTGCAGCCTGGGATGAAGCTGATGTAAAAAAGTTGTGTGAATAAGTGGTGAAAAGCAGCACAGGGGCTTCCTGCTTTGCTTGGGAGCTGCAGAAAAGTTCAGGCAGTTGATAATTGAACTCCATGGCAGCTGTGCCAGTGCTCAGCCAGGTACTTTGCTGTTCCAGGGTTTGACTTCTACTTTGTCACTGTGAACTCGCTCAGGGATCACATTGCTGATGTGGTTTCCAGAATCAGACTCCTCTACTCTCCTTGTTCTGGCCCCTTACCTAAAAAGCTTCCACCCTACCCACCTTGCTGTAGCTCTGAGTTCTGGGTTTACCTTCCCATATGGATTGGTGCAGTCCTGTTGGTCTCTGACAGACTGTCTGCTCCTGGTAGGCTTGTCCAGGAAGATGAGGAGGAAGCATCATCCACTGGATGGATGTGGATGTGCTTGCAGCTCCTTCTTGGGAATGGATGATGAGGTGACTGAGAGCTTCTGGATTAGTACTCAAGGGGGACAGGGACAGGTGATTTTATTGTGGGGGTGTACTACAGGCTGCCTGACCAGGGAGACAGAGCTGATGAGGCCTGCTACAGAGGTGTATGAGCAGCCTCATGCTCACAAGCCCTGATCCTCATGGGGGACTTCAGGAGCCTTCAAACCCCTGTTGGAGGGAAACACAGCAGAGCATAAGCAACCCAGGAGGTTCTTGGAATGCACTGATGGCAATTTCCTTCTCCAAGTGATAGAGGAGCCAAAGAGGAGAGGCACTAAGCCGGACCTCATTCTCACCAACAAGGAGGGCCTGGTGGGGAATGAGAATCTGAAGGGCAGGCTGGGCTGCAGCGACTGTGAAGCAGTGGAGTTCAAGATCCTTAGGGAAACGAGGAGAGCAGACAGGGAGCTCACTGTGCTGGATTTGAACAGAGATGGCGTCAACAGAGGCTTTGGCCTCCTGAAGGACTTCCTTGATAGAGTGCCATTGGGATTGAGACTTGAGATAAATATCATCCAAGAGAGATGGATGACATTTAATGATCATTTCCTCCAAGCTCAAGAGCAATGCACTCCAACATGCAACTTCAAAGAGGAAGTCAGGTAAAAATACTTGAAGGCCTGTGTGGATGAATAAAGAGCTCCTGGACAAAATCAAATACAAAAAGGAAGCCTACAGACAGTGGAAAGAATGCATAGAAACTGTCCAGAACAATTCCAGACAAGAATCAGGTTAGGAAAACTTAAACCCTGATAGAAATAAATGTGGCCAGGGATGTCAAGACGAACAAGTAAAGATTTTACAGCCATGTTGGTGATAAAATATAGACTGGCGAAAATGTGTGCCCTCTGCAGAAGGAAATAGGAGACCTGGTTACTCATGATATTGAGAAGGCTGATGTACTCAATGACTGTTTTGCCTCAGGATTTCACAGGCAAGTAAACCAGTCACATTGTTCAAGTTACAGAAAGAAAAGCTAGGAACTAGTACAATGAAGCCTGCTCTAGGAGAAGATCAGGTTAAAAAACATCTAAGGAACCTGAAGCTTAGGTTGAGAGATCCTGATGAGATATTTCTGAGGGTCCTGAAGGAGCTGGCCAAATAAGTGGCTACGCCACTACCCATCATATTTGAGAAGTCATGACACTGCAGTGAAGTTCTCACTGACTGAAAAAGAGGAAACCTGAGATCAATTTTTTAAAAGGGAAGAGTTGAAGCCATGTGGACCTACAGGCTGGGCAATTTCACCTCAAGGTCCAGCAAGATTATGGAGCAGCTCCCTCTGGAAACCATGTGAAGACGCATGTGAAATAGAGAGGCGAGTGGTGACAACCAACACGGCTGCACTAAGTGCAAATCATGCCTGACAAATTTGGTGGCTGCCTATGATGCTGTTACACACTAAGTGAGTAGGGAAGAGAAACAAATATAATTTGTCTGGCCTTGAGCAAAGCACTGGGCATTGTCCCACATGACATCCTCATCTCTAAAAGGGAAAGACGAGGAATTGATGGATGTGCCACTTGATGGATAAGGACCTGGATGGTCTTACTCCAAAACTAACGAGTGGAGAGCAGTGATGAATGGTCTCCTCAAGGGTCAGTACTGGCACTGTTTAGTGTTTATCAGTGACACAGGTGATGGGACTGGGTGCACCCTTGGCAAGGTCACTGACAACACCAAGCTGTGTCATACAGTCACACTGCAGGGAAGGGATGCCATCCAGAGGGACCTTGGTAGGCTTGAGAGGCAGGCCTGTGTAATCTCATGAAGTTCAACAAAGCCAAGTGCAGGCTTTGTATCAGGGCAATCCCAAGCACAAATACAGGCTGGACAGCAAATGAATTGACAGCAGCTATGCAGAAAAAGACTCAGCGGTGTTGGTTTACACGAAAATTGACATGACCTGGCAATGTACTCTTGCAGCTCAGAAGGACAACTGCATCCTGAGCTGCATCAAAATGAGTGGCCAGCTGCAGCGATGCTGCGGCCGAAGACCTTGAGACCTGGCTAGCTGAGAGGGTGGCCAACAGCCCCACTGCAGCAGGGGGTGTCAGTCCCGGTGGCAGGGTCCCAGGGCTGGCAGCTTCAGGCACCCCTCGGCGGTAGAAGCCTTGGGCTGTGCCTGCAGGACGAGGTCTCGGTGGAGAGCTGCTATGCAGGGCGGAGCGGAGTAAGAGCCGGACACTTCCTGGGGCCCAAACGGGTTTAGCGTCCCAGGGGGCGACCAGCAGGGAGTGACAAAGAAAAAGGGTAGAGCATAAGGTTATAAAGGGAGGCGGTAACTAGGGGTAGGGATTTACAGTGAACCAATCGGGGAGGGATGGGGGAAGAACCGAACATAACAGACTTGTGTGGAGAACCAATCGATACATTGTAAAGGAGGGGCCCCGGGACCTTAGCCAATCACTGCTCCCACTCAGGGGAACATTCTGGAAGACTGGGAGGGGTGGGGAGTGATTGACTGGGCCCAGGGAGGGGAGAAAACTATACATATTTGGAGATATAGGGCGGGGAAATTACATAACATGGGGGAAACCATAGCAACTAAATGATAGACATAAACTGAGGCGGGGAAAACTGGGAGGGCAGAACCATCACAACCGAATAGGGGAGAGACAGAGCATACCAACAAAACACACAAAACACGCTACAACAGCCAGCAGGTCAAGAAAAGTGATTCTCCCCCTCCATTCTCCCCCTATGTTCTCCATTCTATTTGGAGTACTGTATCCAGCTCCAGGGTCCCCAGAACAGGAAAGCTTTTGACCTGTGGGACCAATTCCATAGGAAGGACACAAGGGTGATCAGAGGACTTATGAAGTCATAAGACTAGGTTATTCAACTCAGAGAATAACCTTATTTTGGCCTTTCAGTACCAAAAAGTGGTCTGCAAGAAGGCTGGGGAGGGACTTTTCACAAAGGCATGTAGTGATGGGCATGTAGTGTAATTTTTTTCGTTTAAATTTGGATTATGTTATTACAAGTAACGAAGATGCTAAACTTGAAAGAAAGTTTAAGCCATAAAGTCAGAGAAACTTAATCTGTATTGTAAAGTTGTCTCTTACTGTTATAATGAGCAGTTGTATTAGAATACTACTTCCATACACATCTTTTTTAGCCCTCATGAAAACACAGCTTTTCTGAAAAATTGGATTTCTTGAGTGTAACTCAATAATGAGCAGTGGTATTGGAATACTACTTGTATACACATCTTTTTTAGCCTCATGAAAACACAGCTTTTCTGAAAAATGGAATTTCTTGAGTATAACTTTTGAGTAGATGCATTCTGTCTGTTTTTTGGCTTTTTTTTTTACCTTCCTTCAGATTTAGAACTTCACTGTTTCCTATTCAAACCCATCTCTGACTATGTTTTACTTGTGGTACGTGAGTATTTGTTTTCAAAGAATGAGATTTATAATATTTATGAGAAAAAGCCCACACCTTAGAAGAACATTTTCAGTTAAAGATTACTTTTTGACCACTTAGTTATTTCAGAGAAATCCTGCCGTCATAAGTTGGTTTGTTTGTTTGTTTTTTCAGATTATCATGAAGATCCTTATTAAAAATATTTGAAGTCAATCAGTTAAATTCTTATATTAGTGAGAAGGTTTAGATCTACTCTCAAGGTTTATTTTTATACAGAAGTGTTTCAAAGTTTTCCATATAGCTTTTTATTAGCAAACAAAATAATGGTACAAATATTTTTTTAATTAACATTGCTTTCAGAAGTGAGGCCTATTACTGTTTTATGTTTGTCACACAATAGAGACATGAAGACATTCTGTACTCTAAACAGCCGACTATAAAAGATCAGGGCTTCTCTGGCTATCCTGGTTCTTATCATCATGAAAGTGGACACTTCAAGAGCTGACTGAGGATGTTGGTATATTACTTTTATGGAGAGGTTTTCTAATATAATGTACATAATGAGAGACCAAAGGAACTGGACAAAAAGGGAGTTGGCAGGAAGGAAGGAAGGAAGTGGCGGAAGGAAGGAAGTGGTGGAAGGAAGGAAGTGGCGGAAGGAAGGAAGTGGCAGAAGTGGCGGAAGGAAGTGGCGGAAGAAAGTGGCGGAAGGAAGTGGCGGAAGGAAGGAAGGAAGTGGCGGAAGGAAGTGGCGGAAGGAAGGAAGGAAGGAAGGAAGGAAGGAAGGAAGGAAGGAAGGAAGGAAGGAAGGAAGGAAGGAAGTGGCAGAAGGAAGGAAGGAAGGAAGTGGTGGAAGGAAGTGGCGGAAGGAAGTGGCGGAAGGAAGGAAGGAAGTGGCGGAAGGAAGGAAGGAAGGAAGTGGCGGAAGGAAGTGGCGGAAAGAAGGAAGTGTCGGAAGGAAGTGTCGGAAGGAAGGAAGTGGCGGAAGGAAGTGGCGGAAGGAAGTGGCGGAAGGAAGGGAGTGGCGGAAGGAAGTGGCGGAAGGAAGTGGCGGAAGTGGCGGAAGTGGCGGAAGTGGCGGAAGGAAGGAAGGAAGGAAGGAAGGAAGGAAGGAAGGGAGGGAGGGAGGGAGGGAGGGAGAGAGGAAGGAAGGATTTCTATCATGTGGTAGTACATGTACATCTTGCCACAGCCTTCTTAAAAATCAGTGCAAAAATTTGGGCAAAATTTGGACAGAAGAGACTGGTAGTGGACTGGACAATACAGACTAAGATATGAAGGCTAAAATAATTAGGCAATGTTAAACCACTTTTGTCTCCCTCGTTAAATTTGTGAACAGAGCAACAGTTTTTAGTATTGTTAGTACAGGAAAAACATCTGACAACAATTAAGTCTGCATAAGTATAGTAAATTAACAAATGTTCAACCTCCATGGAAATACATCAGTGTGAACAAACTTGTCATAGTCTTTGGGAGCTATACATAGGCGATACCAAAATGTGATGTTTTCAGTAGAAAAATTATATTCAGAAAAGATATTCAAGCAACTTCATCAGGAGGAGGTACAGGAGGTGCTGGGTAACAAGCAATATTGTAGGAAAAAGAAACATATCCCTTTACAGGCTGACTAAATGCATATTGAGGTAGCTACCATCAGTTACAAGACAGTGAAGGTTGCTGCTAGCAAGAATTATGCACTTTATTAGTTGATTCCCAGACTTAAGGCAAACACTTCCAGATCTGCTCTTTACATTTTCCAAGGCTCTGGCTACTTAAGAAGCATCAGCTTAGAAAGAAACAGCTAAAAAATGTAGTTTATTTTGTGTAAACAAGCAGTTTTATGCAATGAAGCAAAAATTATTCAAAAAGTGTGGAAATATTCAAGAATGCACAAATAGCTGCACAGTGAGTTATATACAAGAAAAACCTAACAATTTCTTCAGAATTTTTCATCTGAATATGTTACCTGCATGTGTTCAAAGGCATAAAAGTATGATCTAAATATACATGACAAACATTATCCTTTTATTGATATGTTTTTCATGATCTCATTAACAATATTCTAAATATCACTACTGAAACCAAGATTTATTCAAAACTACTCAACTTTGATAATCTTTCAACTCAAGTGTCACAGTCCTCTTAATTCAAGGTTTTATCAGGTCCCTTGGTCTTAATTGACATGAATCAACTGCATGCCTTGACTATCTAGCAAACTTTGTTCTACAACATGGCTGAGACTAACAACATGAAGTCTTCAAATGAAAGAGCCTCTTCTAAGGATCTGAGACAAAAAAGCCTTATTTTGATAATCCTAAGAAAACAAATTCACAATTACAAGATCACCAAATTTTAGAAAAAAATGTCATGCAAATTTTTCTTTTTGAAAGGATATTGTAGGTTTTCACAATATCTCATGGTGCAGACCACAGCAGCTGTTCCCTGTGGGCATGGAAAACACAGAAGCAAACTAGCCAACGCTGAAGAAAGGAACCAGCAAATGAGTTGCCTTTCTACAGCTGACTGGAAGGAAGAAAACCCAAAGAGGGGAAAAAACTTCTGTTTTCAAAGCTGTGATGACTGAGGCTCATAAATGCCTACAAGTAAAAAGAGAGTCAAGTGAGTTATTACAATACATCTTATCTAGAGTTGAAAGCATTGATCACTGAAAACTAATCCAGCAGCTGCTGTCAAGCACAAACTAATTTCTCTTTGCTACCTGTACACAGATCTTACCCATTACTTTCATTCCTATACAAATTCTTTCCTATTGCATGGGATTTTTAACTTCTCATTGGTTTTGCTTAAGCTTTCTGAGAAATTAGTTCCCTTACACTAAAAACCACCTGAGATGCTCGGGGTTTTGGCCATTAATATGAGCAAAGTTCTGTTGTAGATTCTGGGTACATGTGAGACAATATTTATGGTATTATTGAGTCCTAAAGAGACCTCTCTTCCCTCTCAAATCAAAAGGTAATGTGTCAAATTCTTGCTCTTTATATATCATTAGATATCATTGCAGGAATCAGCATTAGTGAGTCAAGAATTTAACATTTTTTGAGTTGGCTTTGTGCAAGTCAACACGTTGTTTTTCAATAAATTTCTCATGGACTTTTCAGAAAAAGGCCATCCTAGTACCTTCAGGTCTCCATCAGCATCTATATCAATTTCAGTACCTCTTCCTTCACTTAAGATTCTAAAAATTTAGAGGGAAAACAAGATTTTATGTTTTATGAAGTCACAGATATCTTTTATTACTTTGCAGAGATTTTTCCTTTATAACTTTTTCTTCAGTGTATGTGACAGTTTCATTTCAGTCAGGACTAAGCTGAAGTGAACAGTTTGTGTGACACACCCTCTTTCACAGAGGACAGGCGTGCTGGTGTTATACCTCTGGATGGTTTCCTGCATTTATCTCCATCACCCTCGGTCCCTGGGTTAGAGAAACTTTGCAGTTTGGAATGGCATAACAATACATCTCCAATGCTACAGGAAGACAGAGAAATTCTGTTTGGTCCATCCTTGGCTTCAAGTCTTGTTAAATTGTCCTACCTTTCACTGGAGCATCCTTAGCAGAATACCATTTCTCTGTACAGCATGGTGGCTACTGCTGGTTCAATGATTAGACATCCTTCTCTCTAATTTTAGGCATGGCTTCAGGAAACCCAGACTCAAAGCTAGGACAGTATGCTCCAGAGCAGGTATTTAAGGTATTTAAAAATTGAGCACTGCAGTGGTTAATGTGCTGACATATTAAGTATCTGACGTTGCTACAAACCTCAGTGTGAGAAGTTGTTTACTCTTCCCACAGGCTGGCAAAACTGTTGTGCATTCTGTTGCATGCACAACTATGATGAATTTTGACTACATGAAGCAAGACGTTCTTTGGAAATCTGCTTTGGTTATGATTTGCCTGCACTATCCCTTTTAAATTAATCCAAAGCAAGCTACACAATGACATCCCACTGAATCTGGTGGGAGATTTGCTGTACTAAGAAGATTTGTAAGAGTGCTGAGCAATTTGTGGGTTGCTTTTGCTCTGTTTTTTTCATGCAAACATTTTGAAAGGGGGGAAAAAAGTTGGTGTCTCAGAAATTTTTTGCTATGAAAATTCTTTTTTTTAAAGATTTGAATATGTACAAGTAATATTTTTCATAGTCTTTGAAAATATAATAAAAGCAATCAAAAAGAAAAACAGAAGAAAATATACTACTTAATCTCATCTCTGTAGAAACTAAGTCTGTTTGGGCAAAGAAAAAGAAAAGAGTGGTGAGAAATTCCCTTCCTTGTCTTCTCATGCAGGACAGCATGTTTCCCGCAAACACATAATGCTTCTGTGGCAATCTTCTTCAAACTGAAGGAGCATTACACCAGCAGCGCAGGCTTTTGCTGACACTACTTCCTGTGTATGGTAAACCCATGTTCATCAGCTCTTAATTCCTTTTGGGTACTGCTGGCCAATAAGCATTTCCCATTTTGGAAAGCTGATCAGGTCAGCAGGTGTTATATGGTGCTAATGTGGAAAACAAAATCTCCCATCTTCTGCTGACATGTTTTTGGGAAGTAGGTTGATTTGAGCTTGTGGGTGATGTCTGACATCACTGACGTCTCTGCTAGAGAGTGACAGTTTATAAGTGCACTTTTCCTGAAATAAACTAATTTTTCTAATAAGGATGAGACACATTTTCAACATGTTCTGCTGAAAGCAGATACCCAACACTTGAATTATACTATAAACATGTGGTGCTCTCTATAGAGGTTTACTAAAAGGGATATGGGAAAAGTCTCCCATTTATATTCTTCCATCTACTCCTGCATTTATATAAAAGCTTAATTTTTATTTTGAAAACTAAATAATGTACACTGGAATTGCAGGCTCCTTGTGTTTGTATATGAGGTCCATGACTATGTCTGTAACATCTGGCCATACACCTTAAAAATGCACACTGAAATTACCCTTCAAGAAAACTGAAATACACAGTAGTAGCTACAGATTACAATAAAGAAAGGTTCTAAAACCTTAGACACCACAGAAACATAAATCTAGCTGTGTTCTTTGATAACCAATTCAAACTGAAACTACTGAAATTTAGCTGACTATTAAGTAATTTTAATAGTTTTACTATGAAAAGAACAGTAAGTGTGAAAGCATTTAAGCCTGACTATGAGGTAAGGATGTTTATCTGAATAGGACTTGTAACTGAAATGGTCTTAAAGTATGAGAAAAATGTGACTGTCACAATTAAACTACTTTGAAGCTTTGGTTTCAAATGTCTACCTCCCCCTCTTTCAGTTTGTGGCATTTAACTACCACAGGTCCTCTGATCAGGGAGCTGTTAAACCAAACACATACAAGCCCATACAAAGTCACTCACATACTCAGATGTGTGTTACCCTATAGATCTGGAGTATCTGGAAAACCTTGCACATAGCAAGTGACTTCTTTGTGACGTTGCAGGTGGTAACCACCAGCGATCAGAGGCTCTTGTGCCACTCTGCAGACATGAAACTAAGTGTCCTATTCCCCAGGTGACAGTCACCCCTGTGTATTGTGGTGGTATGTACAGCACGGCTCCTGCATGGGCATGTCAGCAGCTGCTCTGCTTTACTGGCTGATGTTTCTCAGCCTTTCTAGATAATTACCTGGCCCTGCACTTCATGAGTTTGCAGAGGCACTGCAATTCCTCCTATGATCCATGATTTTTCCACACAGCTTTTTTTCCTTTCTTTTGAGCCAAGCAAAGTAAAACAGTAGCCATAGGAACTGCTGGGAGATTTCCCAGTGGCAGGACTCCAACAACAGCGCCTTGCAGAAATAATGCAGACTCGAGCTAGAATTCTGCATTTAAGACCAACTATAATAACATCTTTTAATTATTTCAATACAGACATCATTAATATTCTCTCCTACCCCCATGGAATTAAAAGCAGCCATCCACGTCCATTGAGAGCTGTTTAACATTTTTCCTCTGAACGCTCATTTTTCAGTTCACAGGACTCTTAGTTTCTGCATTAGAGATGAAAGGAACATCTCAGACATCAATATTTGAGATCGATGTACATTCACAAAGAGAATATATGGAAACTCCTACCTTGCAGCTCATGCTTTTAATTTTCTCCTCTTCTTCATGATATTTCTTGGGTGGTTTGGGAACTGGAGTTCTTAAAATGCTCTGCCTGGTTAAGCACAAATTAGTCATAGTGAGACCTATATAAATGCTGGTCTCAATCAAAAGTTTCAAAAGAGTGAGACAGGCTGTCCAATGAGAGGTAATGATGATCTATAACAATTTCTTTTACAGAATGCACATACAAATTTTTTTACCTGTGTGAACGCTAATGTCAGAATCAACTCTCCATATATTCCAACAGTTTCTTGTTTATTGCTTTGGAAAAGAGCTTCATAACAAAAACATTCACTTAAATTTAAACGAAAATATTAATTGCCACAGTTATGTTTATTTTAGCCCATGTATGTCAACATAGGACTCAGTCATCTTATCCCATGGATGACATTCTGTAAAGTAGGCAGATTTGCCACTAGATTCCCTGAGGCCAGAGTAGAAAGGCAGGACTCATAGCTTTTTGAAAGCTTCCCCAAGCTTTTAAACACTGAAACAAACAGCTGGTGATTTTGCTGCTGGTAGCATGTCGGTCCTTGTGTTCCCAGCAAACCAGTCTTGCTGGTAAAACAACACTTCACTGTCTGGATTCAAAATAATTCAGACGGGGGAACTTTGCCCTCTCTGTAGACACTGCTGAGCCTGAAAGACAGTCTCTAATGCTTTTTTTCCATCAGGTACTAACTAATTTAATTTTCTCTAGCTGACTGAGTAAGACACAGCTCACTCTTGAGTAAAACATAAAGTCATACTGTATTAGGTGTGTCCAGGATCTGTTGTGCTTTAATTCTAGACATTTCTGGGTCTTTCTAGGTAAATTGCCTTTCCCTCCACTTTGTAAGTGTACAGAGACGCAGTAACTCTGTAATTCTTTTCCATGGCACCTTTTTTCCTTTCCTCTGCATGAAGAAAGCAAAACAGTGCAGTGTGAAGCCTGTGAGTTACTTTGGTCCTAAACTGTTCTCAGGTTCTTATGGACACATAAGACTGTTTTTACTCCATTTTTATGGGGGAATTTACTGTTCTGTATTAGAAAGATCTCCCCCTTTGAAATGGTTAGTTTGTGGGCTTTTAGCAATTAAATAAAAATAATCCTTGAAGGAAAGAAAGAGTTTCAAGCAACCACAATGTGGACTGTGAACTTGAATGCCAGTTGAACCCAATTCTCAGCAGTATTCGTGTTGCAGTAATAACAGAGAGTAACGAGAAACGGCTCCAAAGGAGAAGGCCCCTAACCCACTTAAAAAAGCTGGAAATAGAAACACAACATTTAATCTTTTTTGGTTTGGTTCAAGAAATTAAGATCCAGTGTTAAAGCTTTACAAAACTAGCTCATGAACTGTCCATTCATTGCACCATCTACTATGAAACCACTTTGACATTTAAAGCTTAAATTCAGACTCAGTTGAGCACTTTCAAGTGGAAAAGGAGAAAAAAGGAAAATATGCAAAATGTCTTAAGTCATTATCTGCCAATTCTTTCTCAGTTATTTCCATATTAAACTTAGATCACAAATTAAATTATTTATTCCTATTTGCAACATTGAAAAACAACTTCACAATGGAATGTTCTGCCACTTGCACTGTCATCAATATTAATGCTCTATATATGTACTTAGACCTTAATTAACATGTCATTTTTGCATAGGGAAAAAAGGGCTATTTATCCACTTACATATATTGTATAGGATTGTAGAACAGAGCGGTAAAATTCTTGAGAATTTCTGGAAATCCACTTAAGTTTACCACCTATTTTATGGGCAATGAAAACACTTCAGTTTGCTTGCTGTTTTGCAGAAGAAATTCAGGTAACTTTGTTTTCCCATATATGAGACTTTCTCAAGGGGCAGTGTGTATGATAGCTTTATTAACACAAGAATATTAATTTTATCCATGTAATAATTAATTATTTTTTCTATCTTCCCTGATAGAAAACAATATTAATTTTATTCTTTAAAGAAAACAAACATATTTGTCTGCTGCTCTCCTTTTTGCAGAACATTTACAAAATGCCTCAAAAGGACAATGCAAGTGTTTTCTATATGCTTGTTGAGCATGACATGCTGAGCTTCTTTGTTTTTATTGAGTAATATTCATCACTTTTAAAGATGACAAACACATCATCTATTTTAAACATACAGTTGTGAGTTTACTGCAGCAGGCCATTTATAGCTGTCTTGTTTAGGTCAGATTGCCAACCAGCAAGTATTACTAATTACCTCTTATGATTGTATTGCTACAGGTTCATCACAGCATAAAACTATACATGTTTCAATTTTTTATTGATCTGCATTAAAAATACCAAGTGAGGCACACATTAAGGCATCAGAAGTCATTGTTCCAGGGCCTTCAATTTACTTTTTTTATTCTAGCACATTCTCCTTTTGCAAAGTCAAATGTGTCTTTTTTGGGGGGGCCTTCTCTCTATATTTAGTATTTCCTTCGTCAGCTGAATGGTTTAAATTAGGAGATATGAGTAGAATAAAATATCCCAGACTTAAAAAATCTTTTACAAATAATTTCATCTACCTGTATTTTCTGTAGCATAATAGATTTTTTGTGTATCATAACAACATAAAGAATTGCACCAAATGCAAAGAGGGAAATTTTAAAGAGCTTGAGTCTGGATTATGTTGCATCCTTTCAATTTTAATGGTGATACTAGAATAAGAATTGTATTTTCACAGTACCTTAGAACATCACACGTTCAAAGATTCAAGGAAAGAAAGAGCCAGGCTGATCTCAGTTTAACAAACAGACTTAGCAACAGGGACACGGAGAACATACTGGTTAAACAATTGTTAATAAAGTTACTTGTGGTCCTGATACTGACAGTGGAGTTAAGTACAGCTGCAGAGAGTATTCTTGCAGCATAGAAAAAAAAATCTGAACTGTTGCTTTTATTCTTGTGATGACTGGTGCAGCAAAGAGCTGAAATCCAAGTATTCTTACAAACTGTTTTCTTTACAAAGTTTCTTGCATGTATTGAATGACCAATCATTTTTGGACTTTTACAAAGTCTGTGTTCAAATGAACACAAACATCCACCACTTCCTTGTAAATCATGATAATTTGGCCCCTAAGTATAAGTCCAGAGATTAAAGTAAATTTTACATAAAGAATCTTTACTCTATAGGTTATTTGCATGATGATGGTGTAGGGTAAATATATAATAACTAAGTATAATGTGTTTGTCTTTATTGCCAGTTTTTAAGCCACATAATTGTAATAAAAATCCCAATATTCAATGCTTGCCTTACTTTTATTAATTCAAAAGTGGTTGCAAAGAATAAGGACCTTGTTTTGAAGACATCAAGAAGAATGGATCATGCAAAATCCCTTAAATTATTTCCTATAAAATTCTGTCACCCTTGGCTACTCTGAACAGCCAGACTCATAATATTTTTTTCCCTCAGTGAACATATACAAAAATTGCTTTCTTCTATGGTTAATACTTTAGAGAGCATGTTTTAATTCCCCATGGCAAAGTTTTCATAGTAAAATTACAGTCTAAGAAAATTAATGATGAGCAGCAAAGTGCTCCAGGGATGTAATGCAATTATTTTAATGATAACTCACACCCTCTATTTGCTTTACTTCCTCTGTCTCTCATGTAAATTTTATTTTAACAAAGAGCTGCTCAGTCTATCAGTAAAACATGAAGGTTTATAGAAGGACTTTCAAAAGGCTTACATTTAATTGATGTCCAAACCCTCTCAGTCTGCAAATCAGTAACAAAAGATGTTTTGCCTTCTTTCTGCAAACAGAGCAGATGTCTAAGTAAAATATCACCTCTGGAACAGAAGCAACTGACTTTTATGTTCTCATCACAAAAATGGAAGCTCTACACTGGTGGCCTTTCTTATTTACACCACACACATGGCAATCTTTGACGATCATTTCCTTGAATATAAACAGAAGATACAGCCTTCCCTCTACAGAAGTTAATGAATTGAATGATAAGACCCCTTAATTCAAATGCCTAATAACCCTTTAGTACTTCCACAGTTCTGGAAAGTGTGTTAAAACCAATTTTAGGATAAAACAGAAGATTGGTGAAACAGTACCTTTGTGCTTGCTATGAGAGGACTTGTTCATATAGAGCCTTAAGCTAAATTAGACACAGCAATTTTAATGCTGACTAAAACTATGTTTTCAATTTGACTAAAAGCCAGTTGAAATGATTGGAGCACAGGGGTAAACTTTTGTAACTTATCCACAGGATCCTTTAATATGAACAGGATACCTAGTGAAAGAACATTAACAATATTGAGATTACTGGACATGAATCAACAGATTGAAAACTTCAGAGAAAAAATGCATTCATTAGAACCAGTCAGAGGTTTTCAGGTGGTCTGTTTAGACTTTAAAAAACTACAGAACATGAAACTTTCAAACATGTGTGGGGGAAAAAAGTATTTCAAGTCACACAGAGTAACACATTATATTACTGGAGAAAAATATTCAGGATATCCATCTACAGTGCAGAAAACCTGCCTGATTCAGATGGAGGGCTTAAACCTTGGCTCTATCTAAGCCTTCCAGGCTAAGAAAATGTTGTGTAAAAATATTTGCTTTGATTCACTTAATTTTTGTGGAAAACATCTAAAATTCCTGTGAAAAACTACATAATCTTTTTGTCCAACTGTGATGTGAGAATTTTTCCTTTTTTAAATTTTGAAAATGGGAGAACACAGCTTCTCATCCAACTCTGATATTATCCCCTGCTGAGCTATTGGTTATAAGACTCATTTAGTGTGCAGGAACGACTTAGCATTCAGTTTCCGATAAACTCTCGAGTCCCAAATCATAAAAATGGAAACAGATCTTTAAGCAAGATTTTAGTTGCTGTTTGTTTTGTAACTATCTCTACATTAAAAAAATGTACCTTACACAGGTGTGAACCATATTGGATTGGTAAAAAAAAACTAGAAAAAACTGTCCACATATGTAATCTTTTGGAATGACCAAGAATTAAAAAAAACCTCCATAATCCTATCCAGTAGCAGACTAAACATAAAACTTCTGCAAATTCATGCAAATGAAATTGTCATTCATTGCAAAAAACAGCTGCTTCACTTGCATTTCTGATAAGTGTTTAGGTGGTCAGGAAGGTAAGACTGAAATAATGCAGAGAGTGGGGATGACCATACAGGTTTTATTTCCTAAACCTGCAGAAACTATATCTTGAACAGTCCTTACACTGTGATACACACCTTCCATGGTGGCATCCCTTTTGTAACAATCAATTATATCAGCAAAGGATAAATATTTGAGAAAATCAGCCTTATGTAAATAAGATGTCAGATTAGAAGGCAAAATGTTTAACTGTTTTATTTATCACAACCTGTGCAATGAGAGATACTTTGTTGAAGAGTAGAACTCTGTGTTTCACCAATTACTTACCATTTTCTCTGCTTTTTGAAAAAAAATCTAAATAAAGGTTTAAAAATCTATAAGATTTAAGTTTAATTTTATCCATCTGTTAGAAGAGTATGTTATGAATAGAAGACCCTAGAAAGGCTGAAGGAATGTGTTGCAAAACTGGGCATAAGATATTTATTTTGATGTAACATACTCTCAAACTGAATTCTGTTGTGATTCAGTTTGTTCTGAATCAAAAAAAATCTATTCTGATTTTTTTTGTCTTTAATGACATGAGGGACAAAGATCAAATGCTTGATCCTTTAACATATGCCTGTCCTCCAGTAAAGTCTGACAGAATCCCAAGCTGCTATGCGAAAGAGAATTCTGGTTTTTTGAGCCTGATGATATGTAAATTCTCGAAATGCATCTTGTTGACTAATTTCTATTTTTACATTGCTGATTGACTCCAAAGCATTTTAGTGGAGAGCAACAGAATCACCACTGCCATACTGGCAAACTCTGTTCCACTGTAAAGATGCAGCAGAGCAGACAAGACTGCCAGCTAGCTGGACACATGGATTTTCCTCTAAAGTAGCATGAATTCCACCTTACAGTCCTTAGAAAACAGTGGACTGTGCTGGGGGGAAAAACCACCAAACAATGAAAATATACTTTACATGTGTAATTTTTCATAGGAGCATATGACTTTAAACTACACATGAATAATCAAGAATGCAAACGTTCTCCAGTCATTGCTTGCTGACATTGTATGAGCAGTTCAAATTTCAGAAGGACTGCTGTCTTTTTTCCCTTGATGTTAATGGAATAGAAAATGAAGTTTAACAAAATTGATTATCAGTGATAACTCTACTACACTAAGGCAAAAGAAACTAAATTCTTAAATATTTCTGGGCAATTTAATGTATGGCATTTGATTTTGGTTTTCGTAACTGGTTTTCATAACTTCATGAGCCTTGCAGTTCCCATTAAGTTCATGTAAAGTAGTGATAGGTTATTAGTTCTACAAACCCTGGTTGCTCTATTATCAGTTTACAAGTTAAATATAAAAGGATTTCAAACAGTGGTCACTTGAGAAATTTTTACTTTCATGCAAACTACCAAGCAGTCCTTAGCCCATCTGCTTGGGAGCCTCATATTTTATAAACATTTATATTTCAACTCAGTTGATGTTTCAGAGGACTTATGCTCATTGATTTACTGTACTTAAAAGGCAATGTTTGAGAAATTGAGTTTTTATGTATTTTTATCCATTGCTGTCAATGTTGTGTGAATGGTTCTGCAGCTGGCATTATTTATAGAGCTATGTAAACTATGGCTAGACTTTGTTTCCCAAGCAAGTTCTGAAGCAGACATTAGAATGAGCTCAAAAAGAAAAAAAGGGGGAAAAAAACCTCTTAAATACCCAACAACCTCCTTCTTCCTCTTACAGACCACTGTAATTTTCTGAGCTCCCCACATCATTTTTATACTAATCTTCTGATGCAAGTGGGAATCTGCACAGGAACCAGTTCCACCCCACCATTTTCTACAAAGGGCAACTAATACCAATACAGATTTTAGGACAAACCTCACTAATTATGCAGTGCGATGCATCTAACACACTACTGCTCATCCCATGACTGAGGCCCTTTAGATGGAAAAGGAAAGCAGAGTTCAGTTTCTTTACTGCAGGAAAGGGTTGTGGTTTTTCAGTTCTTTGGTTTAGTCCTGTTTCTCTCACCAAAGAAGCCTCTTTTTTAGGAAAGTTAAACTATAATGCCCCCACTGGTACCCTAAAACCTGTTCTAGATCAAACACATCTCAATTTGTTTGTTTTCCATATGTACTTCAGCAGTTCTTAGTTCTTAAACACATGCACAGTCATGGAGATTTGGAAGCAATTTTTACAACCATACAGCTACAATGTGAGGAGTAACAGCTGAGCTTGAAGAACATTAGCACTGTGCTGCAAGATTCACTGTAAAGGATGGTGCTTTTTTTGTCACAAATCCCTTACAAATATGTGATGATCCACTGCTTCATTTATAAATTATACTGCCCATAATCTCAAAGAACACTTGAAAACTTAGCTGAAATATAAGGTAAAATGAATGAAAGGTAAAAAGCAAGCAAAAGATCTCAATAAAAAGTTTCTTCCTATGTTAATGCTGTAACTTTGCTGGAAGTACTATCTCTTATTTGTTTTAATTTCTATTTAGGGACCATCCTACTTGGCTAGGCTTCAGTATTAGCTAAGATGTCTGCAGAAAATTTATGTTTAATAAGAGGTTAATAATTACTTTATACCATTGACTTCAGAAGTTCTGTAGAACAGCAGTAGTGAAAATTTCAAAACTGAAATCAGAGTAGATAAGAGTATATGTCAATATGAACACTGCTGGTATATATTTCTACTTCTCCTGAGCTGGGTATCAAAGTAAACAAGGAAGCTATGAGGAAAGTTACTGGGAGGACCAGCGGTAGTGTTTCCATGTACCACCTTCAGTCCTACCAGTGTAGTGTTTCCATGTACCACCTTCAGCCAGTAACCCTTAGGTAGGCACACTTATCTAACACTCAAGCCTTTGAAAATCTGTTTTCCCTTCCTTGTTTTCTACAAGTATCTGGAGCCTACGGCACACATAATCCAGCAGCAGGGAAGAAAGGACACTCGAATCAGACCACATTTGTCTCTACTTTTTCCCCCTATTTTCCCAAACAAGTACAAGTTGTCAGTGCCCATTGTCATGGGGATACTCCACAAGTGCAACCTGCACTGCAAAGTCACCACAGTCCATTGTGTCAGTTATCTTGTATTGTATTAATTAGTTTGATCCTTTAAGAACACACTATTCCTGCTGTAATAACAGCACAGCCAGTGGAAGCAGCCTAACACTTCTGTCATAATTCTCTATAGTTGGTCATTTCCAGACATTGATAACCTAATCATGTCAACTGAATTTCTCCATTCTGGTATTCAAGGCAGACTGTGATTTCTTAACAAAAGATTAATTAAAAGATTTAATTAAAAAAACATAAAACTTTTCCAGCATGCAAATAAGGGAAGATAGAAATGAAAATACACATCTGAAATCACTAGGTGTTGCATTCCCTGAATAATAGCTGTGCACACTGCCAAAGTTGATGATCTAGTGGAAAAATAAATGAATGTTTCCATAAAAAACTTTTCAAGAGTCCAAAAGTGAATACTTGTCAGACCACTTAAATTCTGCCGGTTACTAATTTCTGGACATGGGATTTTACAATTTCAAACTATTTTTGATACCTTCTTCTGATGTGGCCATGAAAAAAGAATAACATATTTATGTCAGTAACAACACAAAAATGAAAAAATGTTTTTGAAAGGGCAAGCTAGAATTCTAATATAAGCTCATACTAGAAGTATAAGAACAGTATAAATGGTAAAATTTTTTGTGCACTACACAACCATAGTCCATTTAAAAGCTGTCTCTTTATTTGGACTGATGTTTTCGTAAACTCAGACATACAGAAGAACGTGGTAAGTTAAAACTGACATACAGATGTAGAAAAACTGATTTTGCAGAAAGAGTTAGCTTGTCAAAAATGATTTCATGGCCAAACAGCAAGAAACTGATATTGGCAATAATTCTATAATATTTAAGTGTGAGCAGCAGGCATCATTTCTTGCCTGGAATTTTAGAAATTATCAACAGGAACACAAAGCCACATTTATTGCCCTACACTGGCTAACTTTCAGAACTATTTGAAACAAAAATTGCAATAAAGAAAAATGCCAAAAGGAAAACTGGTCCTTAGGAATTTGTGCATGATGACTTTAAGGTATACTGTATTTTACTGAAGCACAAAGGAATTCCATAAAGGCTGTATAGCCAACCTTTCTGATACATGCCTCTTTCAAAATTATTATGGTTCATTCACTTTTTCTGTATAGATTTACTCTTCTTTGCCCATCTCAGTTAGTAATACTGAAAACATTTTGATAAAATAAAATGCATGTATCTGCTGTTGAATTCTTGGAAGTATATGCACTGTAGATGGATGACAGCACATGGTGCTTAAAATCTTTTACTACAGTGCATGCTCTTTTTCTTGAACAGTAATTGGGAAGGGGACCTGGATAAATACAGCTGTGTTGAGAGGGAGTATAGTGATGGAAGGGGTAATACAAGACGGCACCATCTGTAGAATATCCTCTCTATTACTTTGCTCCTTTCAATTCTGCAAGGGTTATTTCAATGGCTGATGAAATGCAAGATGTACATTCTTTTGTTTCTGTATGACAGCGGATGGCACCCGTCACATCCAAATGCAAAAAAAAAAAAAAAAAATAAAAATAGGAAAACACTAAAACACTCTGAGCTAGATTATCTTCACTAGAGAGAAACACCCTGACAGCCCTTACACTGCCCAAGGCAAAGAAGTCATCATTATCAACAACAGCATTGAACTTTGAAATTATTTCAAATCAGAAAACCCCTTTACTTAGACTAAAAATCTTTATACATGTCAGAAATAAGTTTAAACCATTAGTTTAATTCTTTCTTGACTGGATTCATAATCACAACACTTTATTCTTGTTTTGCTAAAATAAAAATCTGAATCCAGAGTCAGACAGTGCTATGTCTCTAAAGGTGGATATTTTTAACTGAGTAATAGGTGATTCTATAATACCTAGAATTCTCTATTCTAGAGAATATCTATTACTAGAATTTTAGTAATAGGTATTCTCTAGAATATTTCTATGATGAAACTACAGAAGGGTTTTACCCCTCCTTGCAAAGAAAATTAAACAACTTATGCTGATATATCTCTGAAAAGCCAACTTATTCCCGCCAGATTTGCTGCAAAACCTCTAAAGGCGCAATGGTAAAATGCAATTCCTGCCTTGGCCAACTGGTCACTTTCAGAGCCTTGATAAGAAAACACTTTTACACTGTATCACTGGACAGTTACTCAGTCACATTTGTTCTGCATGAGAGACTTAAAACTATTTTGTGAGCTACATTGAATGAAATTTGTTCATAAATGTAGATTTTGATAACTCTGAACTTTTAACCCATCAGCAAAACTATTTACAGTCCAGAAAGACCCCCCCCAGCAAAGAGAGTCTGTCTAGGGCGGTTCTCAGCTACAGAGGCTGATAATGAAACTCTGTGATTTTACAATGCCTTCGTATGTGGTCAGTGGCTTTGCAGGAGACCACACACACACAAACAGAGGCTCTCATAATTGCCTAACATTTTCACCACCTGTTCTCAAGCCACGTTATCAGATGTGAAGGAACCAGTAAAAAACAGTTTATAAGCTATAAATGGAAGCAGCTACGTCAGAGAGCTGATAAACATTTCACTGCAAGTTATTTGTGTAGCAGACTATAATTTAAATGGCCCTAAACTTCTTTAAAGTATCAGTTTCAAGTTACAGGATGTCACAGTTGCTGTTTTGGGGTAGGAGATATGTGTGTTGGGAGGATCAAAGAGGTGATATTTCTTGTTTAACTGATCCTGTCAAAGATAAGGTTATCTTTCCCTTGCCTTTCTGCTTCATCTTTACCCCTGTCTGCTGCTTAAGTGTGAAAGCTTGGTTTCATTTAGAAAAAAAAAGAAGAATGCCTACCATGTTCAGTCATTTCATAGCCTTCAGAGGTGTTGTGTTAGTATGGAGACACTGGTATCTCTATCCCTATGGGAGTCAATAAAGTTAATCTTTTAAAAAAGGTAACCTTTGCCTCACTCTTAGTTTAAATAGACTAAATCTCAGTGGAAAATATATTCTATATATGAGCCAGGTGATTATAAAGAGGACACTATGTCCAGATCTAAGTACAGCTATACATTTCTTACACGGTTCTTTAAGGGCACTTGCTTTGGAAATTATTTTAAAAGTACGTCCTCTGTCACTGCTGTCTTGTACAAAAATTGTCTTCTATAACTAGATATTTGGTATGATATATGATGGGAATGAAGCATTCATTAGGAATATGTTGAATATATTGCGAATTTCAGCCTTTTTCCCCCTGTCTTAAATCCATTCCTATTTGTTACTTAAGCCCAAAGATCAGAACTGACTGATTTCCAAGACAGCGGAGAAATGAAATATTTTCATACCCAGTTTTAAGTGGACCCAGTTAGTTTTGCATGTCTCATTCAAGAAAAATCTGACAGAATTTTAGTTTGGTCTCAGGTGCCTTATTATTGAAATTGGATTCATATGTGCTGGCTATTTATTGATTTGAGTCTAAATTACCAGGGTTGTGAATCCTTGCCTGTAATGGCCTTTCATTAATATTATTAAGTGTATATTTTAAAAAATAAAGAAAGCCTAATATGTTATATATATAAAGCCTTACAATTACAACTGGTAAAAAGACTGTTGAAAAATTGTTCATAAATTACTTGCTGCATTGTTTTTGGAATATCCCTACATATGATAAAACTATTCTTACACTGAAATCTTGTAAAATCATTAATTTGTAGCTGTATAGCTCTGTGGACATCCAGACTAAGCTTAAGTTAGTACCAAAAGTATTCCTTACTGTTCTGGGTTATCACTTATGATGACTTATTTTTCATTCACTAGGCAGAGCATGAGTATTGGTTTTAATTTTTACCAATGAGTCACTCACTGGTAGAGCACTGCAGTCTTTGAACAATGCACTTATTTGGGATGATTGCTTGGAAATTCAATTAAAAATTAAATTCTCAAGTTTTGCTCTCAGATCATTATCCACATGATATAAGAAGTGTTGTGCAATGGAATATTCTGTATCCAGATTTGACAATTTTGGGCAGTTTTGGTACTACTCTCTTAAAAAAACTATTGCAGAAAAAGGAAAAAGAAAAGCAGAGAATGGTGACAAAGGAAGAACCTAAAAAAGAATCAGGAAATTAGGCTCATACTGGAAAAGATGAGTAAAAATGGTTCTTCAGTTTGCAACATGAGGAATGGAGCAGGATGAAGATAGGGGAAAAGAATCACAGATGTTGATGACATTATTACTGTAGTGAAGAGATGTGAAGAAGGATTTAATGACATGAGTAATGGTGACATACACAAAACTATCATGCACAGACCTAGTAAGAAGTGCTGAATTTCTCCACATCTCAAGTTCTGGAAGTTAGATGTTTAAGATATAAATATCTCAAACGCTGGGTACTGGAGGCTGGGTAATGCATGATAGGAAGTCATGCTATTCTCACCATAAATGTACCAGATGCTTTTCTAGACTGTCTGTAGGGCTAGGTAGACTTGGATCAAATCCATCGTAGCAATTCTGTAAGTTAGATTGTTTTGCAAGGGTGGTAATACTGCTTTTCAGCATGGAAAGCTGCTTTTTTGTGCTAATTAGCTGAAGAAGGAAAGTTTGAGACTTTGTGCCTGCAGAGATTACAGGAGGCTCTAACTAATTCTCCCAGCTAAAGCTCTTGTGTTATGCTAACCTTTTTAATTTCAGCAGTACTTTGTGTTCAGATGAACTATAGTTTTCCTGGAAAGGATGCATTTTTCCATTAGCAAAACCTCTTTTTAAAACACAGACAAAATAAAACAATGTTTTTGGCAAGATAGGCTCATTTACAAGTTTGAAATGAAGTGTGAAAATTGCTGAAAACTGTAACTTTTATTGCAAATATTTCTTATGTTTCTAACAGAACAGATTTAGTTGCACCAGACAATGCAATTTGAGGAAACCTGAAAATATTGGAACCTCAAAGGGAGAACTTTAAAAACAACGGTTTTTCAAGTTTTTATTCTTACTCAAGTTCAGGTTCTACCTGAACTTGGAACGTTATTCTGACTTCTTCTATCCACTGTCTCTCCCCTCTTTCCACTTGTTCCCATGACCTCAATCTCATGGCCCACGACCCTTACTGTCGTGGTTTAGGGATAGCACTTTCCAATAGAGTGTCCCTATTTCCTTCTACCAACCAGACACCCTTGCTCAATCCCCATCTCTTCCTGCCCCTCTTCTTTTGGAGGCACAAAGGTGAAAATTACAGGTTGAGATAAGAAAGCAATGAGATAAGGAACAGCAACAGTAAGAGCAACAATGTTAGGAAAAATAACAAAAGGTATAAGGCAAAGAAATAATTTACATGGAAATTATAGTAGTATAATTTAGCTGGTGAGATAGTACCCACCAACTAAGTCCCTTACTCCCACTAAGATTCCCTTTCTACCACATGAGCTAGTATTCTAACATGCATCCCACTAGTGCCTGGCCATGCATCCTCCTAGCTACTCTAAAAAATCAATTCTGTCCTGGCTGAAACTAGGCACTTACTAAGGAGGATATTTTATACTTTCTCTAATGGATGACTGTGTTCTGAACTGTTTATCTAATTTGGTCATGAATTCTGTCATTTCCAGAATGCAATGCATCATTAGGTCATTTCTAAATAATCAACAAATTTGGTATTTACTATATAATTTACTAAACAAGAAGCTTTTTCCATCATACTACTCTAGATATCTGCTTCCCTGTCAAATGCTAGGGAAGGAGCTTCTCCTGCTTCTTACTACCCCTGATTTATTGCAATAACCTTGGATATTAGCTATCAAACATTTAAAGTGAATGTATCGCCTGAGGCTTTCGTGAATCTTGGGAATTCTGCTCCAAGAGCACTTAAGCAGCAGGAGCTGAACCCACATAGATTTCAGTTTAACCTGACAAGAATCACATGGAAGAGAGCTTGGAAACCAAATGAAATTTCTGAAGTGAAAGCAAAGTTCTGCACTTTTTTTTTAAGCAGTCAGGCAGAGTCTTCTCAAAAAACTTAATTTCTTATTAGAATGTGCAGTAACAGCTAAAGCAAGGCAGAAAAGCCAAACCCAAGTCCAAAACAGGACAAATATATCTTGGATGGCCAGAATTTTTTATACACAAACCTGGATGCAAATCTGTGTTCTTGAGCATGGAGCTACAATAAGAATTGATAACAAAATGAATTGTGAAAACCCCTCCTGAGGATCCCCTCATGGGGAGACCCCTAAAACCTTCTCTGCTAGGATTGAGAGAACTTTTGGTTTTTTCTGTCTTCAGGTTGCTGTTTATTTTTTCTCTTATCAACAGTTCAGCATGCTGTCTACATACCAGACTTAGCGTACAAAGAGAAGGCACCAAAAGTCATAAGACACACAGGTTCAAGGTCTTTTAAAGCTATTTCATCCAATTAACTCTTAGAATGTATTTTATTTCTATCTTTCTAACTAATTATTTGTCTGCCCACAGAACATCTGCATTGTGGTTCTTTCTAACAAATCACTCTGTGCTATCAACGCTGCAGAAAATGAGTAGATGAAGGAGATCAGACAACGCCCAAAATCCTCCATCTTGTCTTCTATTTAGCTCCATACTGAAACCCCAAAACTCTAAATTTTCTACACTGTGATAAACTACACTACTATCTATTTCACACACTCATAGATTCTGATTCATCCCAAAGTCTTGGGAGCTTTCTCCATGGACGAAGGTTAAAAGCAGTGCTCTCCTGGGGATCAGGACTTCCCAGGACAGGCAGAGAAACATTCCCTGTGCCCTGGGTTCCAACACTGAACCTCTATCTCTACTGGAAATAGACAGATGCATAACCTCAGCTCAAATTCAGGCGAGGATAGCTATCATTGAAGACCATTATGTCGTGGGAACAATTGTGTATTTGGTTAAAGAAGGGTTAATGAGTACAGGAAGCTTCCCATTATTCAAAACTATGTGGATTTTATTGCAGAGCATGAATAATGACACATTTCTTCTATGACACATTTCTTCTCTCAGTCCTTCCTAGGATGCATCTCAGCAAAGCGAAAGCTAGGTGGAAAGACTTGCACTGCTATTACCTGCAATGTATCACTTATGAAACAAAGGAAACACCAAAACCTTCTAATTTAAAGAAAGATATAATTTGGAAACTATTGGCATGTATCCAATCTCTACTCATATCCCACTACTTAACTCTCATGTGAGTTCAGTTCAAGAGGTGACCCCACTGGATTCAGTCAGAAGGGATACCAAATAATGGAGCAGTGCCTTATGTATCCTCAGGGTATTAATTTTGTTTGGAAAGAACACAGACATCATGAGCTTTAAAGAAAGTGAACTATTTATATGTTTTCCTTTTTTCTTTAGGTGGTTGGGAACAACACACAGAACCTAATTTCAAGATCAAAGTTCTCTGGTCATCTAACCAGGCAGAACCCTGGTTATTACTGCTAATACATTACTCAGCATGGCTCAGCAGACAGCTCTCCATGGCCTTTCAGAATGGGCATTACGAATTGCTGCTCTAAAAGCATGTGACTGGCTCCAGATGAGGAATAATGACATTTGTTACACAGTGTGGTCTCTAATGTTCTCTTGTCTTGTCTCTAATGCTAATTCTGTGTTGATAATAATTTTAAAAGGCTTGTCTCTCTCTATCATGAGGCAAAAATTGTTCTGTACATATATCATATGTGCGTTGAGTACATACTTTTTTATTACTACTTTCAGGAATTTTAATTTGATTGATTTTTCTTTTACTTTTCTAGATGTGTATTATTTGAGCAATGGCACATCTATTTACATATAAAATATATTATTAATCCTTTTTTGTAAGACTGATTCTTCCTTTACCTGCAGCAGAGGGCAGAAATAGAGAAAATATATTTTGCTTTTGATAGCCAGAATATAGCTGTGAATTGATTGTGAATAGTTTTTGAGTTCCTCATTGTTCATTTTTATAGTTTCTTCATCTTGAACAGAAGTTGTATCCTATCCACTTAGTGCAACCATCCATCTAAACTATAGCCTCCCCCACTGTTTGTGGTGTTTTTTCTTTCATCAGGAGACACTCAGACCTGGAGACTTACTCTGAATTCAACCATTTCCCCACGCAGGTCCAGCATTACTCTTTGCTCTCCTAGACTCTGTTTTAAACTTCTGATCCCTTTCCCATCATTAGAAGGCTCCCCAGCCTCTGGAGGCAGGAAACATCATTAATCCCCAGCTGATCAAGGGCATGAGAGTTGGGAAGGGAACCCTAACTTGAAGACCACCTTGCAATATGGTTTTCAATTCATTCTGTAGCATCGTCAGCAAAAAATCATTGAAATAAGATAGTAACATCCTGAACTTTCTCGCCTTGGAAGAACTTCTACGGGAAAATTTTTGTTTAAAGTGTGATACGGATTTGTTCTAAATTAAATAACAATTAGGGGTAAAATAGTGACCTCATCCTGAAAAAGTCATGGCATTGAACTGAGATATGGAAACAAGATTAAAATCCTACTGTTACTAATATCTCCTGCTTATTGGTTGCAACAAACCCATCTTGAATAACCAATAGTACTTTTCCACCTTTGGAAGGTGGGAAAGCCAGGCTGATGTCACCGTACGAAGTGTTCTGACACATGGCCTCCAGTGGTGCTGTGGGCTGCTGAGCTCAGAAAGGGCTCTCTGCCTCAGGCATGGAATTCCTCACATGCTGGAGTTGCGTGTGGTCTCTCCAGAAGAACACCCTGAAAAATAAAAAGATGCATTTTTTGACAAATTCCTTACTACTTTTCTCTTAGCTGACTTGGGAGGATGCAGTAAAAGGCTCAAAACTGCAAGGGAGCAAAGACATGGTAGACAGAGAGGTACATGCAGAAGATAAACAGAACCTGTTCCCCAGTCTATCCACTGGTACTGACTTCAAGATTGAATGAGGAGTGCAGGCTACTGCTTTCTTGTGTCCTTTATTTCAGGGAACTCTGGTAAAGCATTTGATTGCAAGTGCCAAAAGCAAAATATAATTATATGGATAAAAAGTGATTGGGCTCTCACACAAGCCCTTGAAATACTGAGTGCCTTTCCCATTGATTTTACTTGCCTCATACACTAGTGACATAACTATAGGCTGTTCTCTTTACTTAATTTATCTAGTTACAGCACACACACACACACACATGCACAGACAAAGGCGTGCTGAGCCTAAGGCCTGCAAGACAGAGTTAATGATGACACACATCATTATTACATCTGCATGGAAAAATTGAAATAGGCAGAGATATATCCCCCTTGTCTTGAGCCTGGAAATCCACATGTCCTAGGAACATTTTACATATTCAGCAAGCATATTGTATGTTTATTTCTAATGTAAAGCTTGTCCTCTCCATTTTGTTCCATCTCTTTCTCAGTTTTCCATGACAAGCTTTTTGATGTCTGCAGAGCTGCCTGAACAACAATCATAAAGGCCCTAATCCTAAAGCTCTTTCTGGCTCTGTGGGTGAAGTGCAGATTTTTAGGATGTTTGCCAAGACAGCCTGTGCAAAGGATTTGTTTTTGCAAGTGTTTGTGTGCATATGCGTGCATGATCCATGTGTGTGGCCTGTGTGAATACCAAGTGCCATTTACTCTTAAGACTCTCTAAGCCACCCTCTGCCTGTGTAGAAAACATCTCCCTGCTGCAATGAAGCAGAATTAAAATAGTTATTTGCCCATCTTTTCTTTTATGTACATGCAGTCTGAGCAGCAGCTGGACATCCCCTCAAGTTATCATGCAGATAAGGCAGAGCTGAGAAGGGAGGAACAAGACACTGGAAGCACATTCACTACTGCTCTTTGTCTTGTAGAGCAACTGCTTCAAACTCCCTCCCTGCTGCACCAAGGCTCACAGAAAGCTGTTTTTCCAGGCATGTTCCTCCTGCTTGCATTCTTGTTGCAACTCCATCTACTTCATCTGCCTCTCTTGTGCTATGCTTTTCCAGCACTGCAATTGATTTAAGCCTCTCACTCCTCAGAGGCTTCATGCTTGAACTTCTTGGAGAGTGACATAGGAGCTCTGCTTCAAGGGCCATGAAAACACTTGTATTTTTCTATCCTATTAAAC
The DNA here is from genome assembly GCF_028551555.1 of Melozone crissalis. Taxonomy (NCBI): domain Eukaryota; kingdom Metazoa; phylum Chordata; class Aves; order Passeriformes; family Passerellidae; genus Melozone; species Melozone crissalis. The sequence goes on along the minus strand of NW_026535783.1, from coordinate 35,304,558 downwards.
TATTTCTTCTAAACAACTAAGAAAGGCATGGAATAAAACCATAACAAACTAATAGCCACCCTCATGACTTGATTGCTGTAGAACTTTGGAAGTGATTTGTTTAGTTACTTTCTTTCTCATGCATGCTTGCTGCTAGGAATCTACTGGGTTCATTTAACTATCAGCTCAAGCAGTTTTATACCTCATTGTAAAGCCTTGGGCAAATATTCTAATTTTTAAAAATTTAATAAAAAAGTTGCTTGCATATGAAGTTCATTGGCAAAGTAATGATTCCACTTCACTGCTAACATACTGAAAATTAGATTTTTCTGTCTTGAAATCTGAGGTAATTGCTATTCACTTTATTGTGAGTAGTTCAAAAAACTAATTCCTGTTCGGTGCAGAGCACAATACTTAATATTCAAACACTGTCTTTGTTTTAATTTCATTATTTAAAAAAAATGGGAGTCTCTTGTCCCCATTTTTCTGTTAGAGAAACTGTGGTAAAGGAAAGATAAATGACTTTCACAAGGATTTGAAATCTTGCTGGTCTAATGGCTTGCCACTAGCCTATGTTGCTTCCATTTTAGGAAGGCAGATTGCTCAGATTCTTTTAATGTATTTATGTTCCCCACCTCAAAGCTGCTTTGAGATGATTAAGCACATGGCTGGGAACCACAAGTTCTTCCCCCTTCCACAGCTGGGTGCTTGTCATATTTTATGACTATGTCAAGCTCTGCACACAGCACTTAATTTTTGTGAGTGAGGAAAAAAGGGTTTGAAAGAGTGACAATGCACAACTGCCCAGGAAACTGATACCAGCATTTCACCTGCAGATACAACATAGATATACAGGAGACCACAATAACTGATGATGAAATCGCATCAGTGCTTTTGATGGAAGCTTAGGTCTTTTCACTGTATGTCTCAATGGATCCCAAACTTCCCCTTTTCTCTTTATTTTTTAACCTAATCTTCTACATTTATATTGGTCTGTGTCTGTGTACCTTCAGACTCCTGACACTTTGCATGACAATTGTTTTCCACTTTCCACTTTATCACAGAGAATCACTGAAGAATGCCTGTGAGAGGAATGTTTCTCACAGACATATGAAGAAGCAGGCTGGGACTAACTGGTATTTAAATCTTGTCTTTGGCAAGTCAAATGTTGCTTACTGTTTGGGGAATTGTGATAGAAATGCACGCAGGTAATTACTTCTCAGTCACTGATGTAAACAATGTAATAATGAAAATCTAGCTGACATAGTGGTGCTGCCATCTGAAATTTTATTGCACTTAGTTCCAGTTCTACATCTTTTTATACCTGAAAGTACACAAAAAACTAACTCAGCATTTTTAAAAGACAAGGTAAATACATCTCTCAGAACCCCATTTGTGTATTTGAGTAGAAAAATGTAATCTTGTGCAAAGGAAAGTATAGAATAATCTCTCCGATTAACCTATAGTTTTTATAATGTGTAAAAGTGGTGCTGATGATTGAGCAGATAAAAGTCACCTGTATTTATACTACAGGTTTATAATAAAGGCTTATCTTTGCCATTTAAGCCAAGCAATATGAGACAATTGACAGCATTGCGTGGGCAGCAGATTTCTCCCTACAGCACACTCTCTATTTGTATTATCACCCGACAAACTGAAATGGAGGTCCCTTTCTGTCCTTCCTCCCAGCCATAGGCCAAGGGTCAAGAAGTGGGAATGGGGTGGAATCTGGAGAGCTGACCAAAGCTAACCAAACCTTAGATTCACTTAGCTTGGCTTAGTTTAGCCTAATTTAGTTTGGCTTAGTTTAGCTTTATCTTAGTTCAGTTTACCTTAGCTGCTGACTGGGTTCAAATGGCCCCAGAATGCATTTATTTAAATTAAAAAATTAACTCTTCCAGCTAGCAGAGACATGTAATAGGAGGTCCTGGTTTTGGTGAATCTAGAATTGGTAATTGATAAAAACGCCACTGCACTTACTTAATAGAAAAAATGTTATTATTATTTAATCTATCAGATAGTAGCAACATACTTTAGAGAGCTCTGAATTACCAGAGCTCATGTCATGCTAATTTGTCTTGAATCAGCACATTATATAGTATTATATATATTATGGGACTTGTGTTCTCCTCAAAACTTTTCAGAGAATGATTACTATTCCAAGGGATCTTTACTACAAGTATTACTGCAGATCTGATTTGTTAAGGAAAGAAACATCATGCTTGGACTCCGACAGTTCACCTAATTGCTATTGCTACTAATACTCCAGACTTCTCTTGTTTCTTCTCTATTTTTAACTGAAGGGCTCAGAAACTTTTTCAGAAGTGTTTTGTTCTTCCCCACATGCACTTTCTCACAGGCACGACTACAAACCCAGCTCATCTGATCTGTGTTCTTCAAAGCAGCCATATTAGATATCAGAAAATGACAGAAGATCTGTTGTTTTTCTAGATAATTAAAGTACTCACCAAAACTTTAAAATAATTCTTAATACGTATTTTGGCTTTTCTTTCATACTGTTAATATTTCATAAATTTTTGCCTGGATTAACCAATATTACACATTATTTGAAAACAAAAATGGTGACTGATTTTAATACTACAAAACTAGCATTTAGCAAAACATTTCGAAGATATACTGCAACTTTAAAAATATCGAGCCTTTTGTAGCAGAAAGTCTAAGACAAGTACTTATTTGGTAATGTTGTAATTTAGACGAAGCCAACTAATACTTGTAGCAGAATTAGCTGAATTATTAATGAAAGCTTCAAAACCTGGTAAAAAAACAAGTTTAGAATTCTGTTGTCTCTGGTCCTCTTGCTGAGAGTGTATAGAGAAACATATGCAGAAAGAGACAGTTCTGAAAAGAGAATTCTCTGTTTGCTTATCCAAATGTTAATATTTTGATTTCCCAGAATAAAAAGACACTGCCATTTCCAAGAGAAATATCTTCAGAAAGAAAAACTTGTGTTTCTTTGTACCTTTCTTTGCTTTCCCTGAGAACAGACAGACACTCATGGCACAGGAATATGCTCTCCTTTCTTCATAAATCTTATGCCCATATAACATGTTTGTTAGAACGCAAGAGGAGTTCTCTTGGAGTATGCTTGGAACAGCACCAGCATCAAAGGTGAAGTAATTGCCTCATTTATTAAGATTCAACTTGTACAGCAGTTAATTTCAAAGAAATCAGGAGGAAATTCAGCAAGAGGTTCTGTTTCTTGCTGCAATTTCTACTTAAGTGACATAGGAAATTGGCTTGTTTTATTCAAATGGATGTCAGATGTTGCCAAAAGACAAGAAAACTAAGCCATGGGAAGCAGGGTACTCAGAAAGCTAGCTGTAACTGCTGGCTAATCATGGGTAGAGAAGCCAGTGAACTGAAAAACATTTTACCTTCCAGCTTTTCTGAAGACCCTTTCTGCAGCACATCTTACACCTTTAGGTGATTTGTGTCATTTCTGCACAGTGGAGGTAAATGCTGAGGTTCTAATGACTGGACTAGTATCTCTTAGCAGTCAAGACAATGGTATCCCTGAGAAAAAAATTAACATTTAGCATCAGGTCTATATACATGTTATACTTCTGTTGCAAAGAAATCTATTAAAATATTCTGAAACTTGATTAATTCTTGAAATTAATAATTACTAACACACAACATGTTTCTTGGGAAAAAGCTGGTAATAGATCTATGTCACATATGCCTGGTTTTCAGTAGCAAGGCACTGAAAATTTTTTTTAGAGCTTGCAATTTCAGAGACTATAAATTTGTTTAAGAAAATTAACAGAAGCAGAACCTAGAATGGACATAAAAATTTGCACAGGTGAGACAAATTCATTAAACCAGTAAGAAATTTAATTGAAGTGAGCATTCTGGTTCAGCTTTTAGGGGAGCCAGTGGGAGAGGGGCCATACTGAGCATTCTGTTCACCATACTACACAGCAAAAATAAGTATTTTAAAAAGTAAGTATTTTCGGCCTAAGCCAAACTTAGATATATTTCACTTTTAACACTTAAAATTGTTCTATAGGCCTCTCATGTTCTCACTTGCCATTTAAACAGATTTGTCTCTGCTCATTTGCGAGAACCTGGGTACATACTTTATTTTCACCACAAGTATTTAGCAACCCTGTCCTCTGTGAAGCCACTTTTGCTGTTCAATCTACACGTAAGCACTGCAGAAGAGACGTGCTTTACAAACTAGCAAGCAGACCTGGTTGTTTGCATTTAGAACTATCCAGCTTAACTAGAATTAGTTTCTACCTAGTCCATGCCACATTAACTCAGTATTTATTTCTTAATGAGAAAAACATTATATGCAATGTAAAAAAGCTGGTAGATTTAATTAATCCAGATTCATGGACTCATGGAAGAAGACATTTTTTATGCTGGGGTATCAGAAATTGAGTTATATATGATTAGCAGAGCTGGAAGATGTGGAAAACATTAACTAAATAGGAAAACACAGTGAGTTAGTCTTAAAGGGAGAATTCTTGACTAAAATAAAGCCTTTCGGTGGAAAGTAATTATTTCAGGAAATCCATTCTGGGGATAAAATTCATTATTTGTTTTAGCTGATTAAAAGCTCATTAATATGCATACAGGTAAAAGCATTTGCTGTTGACCTAGAGAGTGGAGGAAGATGACACTCATCCAGAGGACAACCCAAACATGACCCAGGAATTAGGAGAGTTTGAGGATGGGAGCCATGGCATGAACTCAACAGTGAAAAATGTAAAGTCACGCATTTAACATCTGTTAATAAGAATTTTCTCTTTCCCAAGAGTTTACTTTTTGGAAGAACAGAAGGTCTAGTATCTGTTCTGCAGTAAGATTTGAAAAATACTGATTTTTTAATGAGATGTTCCTGTGTTTATTAATATAACCCAGGTACCATAATCATTACAGTTTCTCTCTCCTGTGCTTCCCATGAATCAAAAAACTGGGAAAAGAGAAGAGAAAGCAGGGGAGAGAACAAGGTGGAAGGAGTGTTTTGAAATAAATATTTCCTGAGCATTTTTATTTCAGTGTGACTTAAGAATAAACTGAGCATAGCATACCTGAGCTTAGCAGAACCTAGTGTGGCATATTCACTCGCACTGGTGGTATTCCACATGCGATTTGGTGGATTTCACACGTGACTGTATCTCAGCTGTAGCCAGAGGAGACTCAATAGTCTTTCATACACAGACGGACGCAGGCAGTTACACTCCCTGGCTGGCATGCTCACTTTGTCTCTGGAGCTAAACAAAAGGTCTCTGTATGAGGTCACTATATAATGAGCCATACTTCAGTTTTAAATGCATCTTCGATGTTTCCATCCCAGTACAGAACAAAGAGGAGTGCCCCAATCAGGCCAACACTTTCCAACATCATCATTTGAGGAAAAAAATTATTTTTGTCATCAGTTGTCTCAGCATCACTGTTTCATGGGAAGCAGGCTTCCTGATACATTTGATACTGGCTCTGATGTCAAATGTCTGTCACTGGCCTCATTAATCTTAATGATTTGTTTTTGTCTTTATTTCAAGCATGTTGTGCAACTGCAAACAGATCAGTTTAATGTCTGTCTGATAGCTGGTTTTCACAGACAGTTGTATTTATTAGTAAACTTCATCCAAAGCCTGTTTTCAAGAGATTTCTTGTTTTACAAACACAACTGAACAAGTAAGAAATATAGATTGGTCAAAACTGAGTATTTGACACACAACTGAAAAATTATGCCAGTGCCAAAGCAAATAAAGAAATACAATGCCAAAAGCTTTGGTTTTGTTCTGCTAAATTATAACCTTATTTTAAAATCTCCTCTTTGAGCTTTGTCACATTTCTGCACACTCAGTATTACATGAATGAATCCTGTTTTGGTTGTCCTTCAAAATTGTACTGTTTTGGTTATCAAATATCTTCTTACTTTGCTTTCAGGTATGTATAATCCAGGGTGCTAAACAAAAACATGCTGGTTGGTTTTGCTTATGCAAGAAGGCGGTTTTGCAAGTTGCACTACATCATTAGAGCCCTTTTCTAGAATGCCGGCTCAGCTTTCAGGTCTGCAGGCTCATAATGTAGTGTGTATTCATTTATAGTTTCTATATAGCTTATATCTTAATTATTGTTTATATCTTAATTTCAAAGCTTTCTCAAAACACTGGATTTCATCTAGTTTCTGGGTCGGAATTTAGGATTTGAACTGTTGCATGCTACATTTTAAGTGGGCTAATGTATTATTTTCAGACAGTACAATTAAACATTAGGATTCCAAATTTAGATTTGCTTTAATAAACACCACAGAATGAGAAAATTAATTTTTTTTTCTGAACTGAGGATTATAGAAGACTTCCTATGAATCATCTAAATAATGCTGTGAACTAGAAAAAAAGCAGTTTTGTTTTCAACTGGATATGTTTACATCTATCTCACTGCATTTTACAGGCAGAGCAAAATAGAGGGCAATTTTAAAAGTATTCATCTTTATTTCAATAATTCTTCATCACAATGGGGCTTAAAGAAATCTGCTGCATTAGAAAATCTCAACTCAAAATCTTTGGCAAATCTCTTCCTTGAATAATCCCAGCTCCCTGGTACATCTCAGTTCTGCTTTTGCTCTTTTGTGTTCTTGACTCTGTATTTACCATGCTCAGCAAGTTTACAGGCAGAAGCACAGCAACAAATGATAAAATGCTGCAGTAAGTATTCTACTAGTAATATCACTAGTAGTATCACCAGTAGTATCTACTAAGTATTCTCTAGTAGTATCAGAGTTTTTTCTCCTGGAAACACTTACTGAATGTTTTACATGATGTTGTTCTAAGCTTGTAGGAGAAGCGAGACATATTTTTGGGTGTCACAACCCTAGTATCAGATAGATCTTTGCAACTATATTGCTGAAATAATGGACTTGGAAAATATACCCCATTGGGTTCCTAAGTAATGAAACATAGAGACAGATTTTCTTGGCAAATTCTAACACTAACATACCAGCACATTAACAAGGTACTTTATAGCAAATATGGACAGCCAGGTTACTGTGCAAAATATTTCATTATAGAAACACCAAACACCAGTAACTTTCAGTGTAACCCTCAAGCTCCCTCAGTTTTTAGTGTTTTGCATGCTTTAATTTATTCTCTTCCCTGACTTCTAGAACATGTCTGCATCTTCTCATGGCTTTGATTATCCAAACCTCTTTCTGTGTCTTGTGGGAAGTTCCTGCTGTCTGAAACTGCAGTCTCTTTAGAATTAGATGTTTCCTCTCACAGACCTGCATTTGTACTGCAGCTTAGACCCAGGCACAATAGTAGGGTTTCAAGCCTCCCACAAGAGACTACCTCAGAAATGTGTCACCAAATGAGGCAGAATGTGAAATATTCCTTGAGTAATCCACTGGCTAATCTTCAGCCCTGCTCACTCCTCAAAAAACAATCAGATCTAGGTGCTCCTCATCTCTTTTTCTAGTGGTTTCTAACCCACCAGAGCTTTTTAAATTATGTAATGGCTTATCAATTGGCATCACATCAGAGAACAAAACATGGCATGGGAAAGGCTGCAATCTGGCTCTTCTGTAGCTGAGCTTTTATTAGAAAATTGAGGTAGGGATCTTTGGAGAATGGATGTATTTTTCTCCCTTCCCTCCTCTGGCTGGTCAAAGCAGGGAGGCTTCTGACTTCTGTTTTCAATTGAGATTTTATTTTCTTTGTTTTATTGTTAAAAACAAAAAGATTCTGTAAGGAGAAAACAGCTCTTAAAAGAACATGTGTGTGGCTTTTGCTTCTCTCTAGCTGGTGACGCAGCCTACATGATTGTACCTTGAAAATGCTTTTCCTCCCCAGAATGGGGAGTCTGAATGTCTCCCACAGTATAAAAGATTCTCTCCCCATAATCCCAGCAACAAAGACAAGGCAACATTTAAGCATTTCAGAGATGGGTAAGCATGATGCACTGCAAAATTTAACAAGCATGTTAGATGTACGTCTGATTTCTCTGATCCCACAAAGAAAACTGCAAAGAAAACTCCAGTAAGCCTGTATTTTCCATTTATGAATCTACACCCCTTCATTATCCTTGCCAAGGAAAGCACAAGAGGTTTAACATTTAAGCATAACTGAAAAAAAAAGTTCAAGGAAAATGTCAGTCAGAAGGTCTATTTACAAGGGTCTCAGGAACTTCAGTCTTTTCATTTGGTGAATTAAATATATTTTTATGGAACAAGATGTAGAATTAAACCTCTCTCTTCAGGACACAGTAACACCACAGTTGTAGAAGCCCCTACACTTTTCCTATTTCTATTGAGTGCTGGTTTTTTTCATAATAAAGGACTTCAGAATCTTTAAACTCTGCTGGAATAGGGGAAACAGAGTAACTGGAGTAAAAAGGCCCTGAACTTCCGTGTTTTTGTCTTTATTTCAAGCATGTCGTGGAACTGCAAACAGATCAGTTTAATGTCTGTCTGATAGCTGGTTTTCACAGACAGTTGTATTTATTAGTAAACTTCATCCAAAGCCTGTTTTCAAGAGATTTCTTGTTTTACAAATACAACTGAACAAGCAAGAAATATAGATTGGTCAAAACTGAGTATTTGACACACAACTGAAAAATTATGCCAGCGCCAAAGCAAATAAAGAAATACAATGCCAAAAGCTTTGGTTTTGTTCTGCTAAATTATAACCTTATTTTAAAAGTGGGTAAGTGTTTTGTAATTTTTTTGTTTTCTTCTTATAACAAAGCAGAACATTCACTGGAGATTTAATTCATTTCAGCATATTCTTTGGGGAGTTTTTTGGAAAGCAGATAGTGAGAAAAGAGCTTCTGCTTTTAAAAATAATTTTATTTTTTTAATTCTAAGTATTTTTATAGTATTTTATTTAGCAGGTTTTGAAAGAAAGAGAAAAAGATTATACACAAGCCTCCATGGCATCTAACACAGACCGAATTAGTTTTTAATTTGAAAAATACATTCAAATTAGCCAAAGCCTATATTTACATATGTGAGATATAGTACCAAAAACCTTCAGTGAAATTTCTCGGATTTTGCAGGTATAACAGGCTAAGCCATATCCATGTGTGTTTATGTTTCATAACATGGAGTATATATTTGAAGTGTTAATATATATATGCCCCATAAAGCTTTATCTAAGTGTAATGAGTAAATCTTGATTTGTGCCTAGTCAAGATTTACAAATAGAAGTGTCTTGCCCTTCAAAGAAACTGTTCGTTTTTCCTCTGACTCTAGTCCTGATTTATGTTGGAGTCTTTAGTTTATAATTCTTGTGTTGAAAAGTTTATGGTTTTGACAAAACTGTTTAAAAGGCCTTTCATATATTTAGAAAATCATCTAGGCTGTCCATCATTCCATAAGGTACTGTTTTCCTCCTTAATAAAAATCTCACCTCTAAAAAAACCATCATGTATCTAATACTACACCAGTTTTTTGATTACTAATTGATTTCTGCCTAATATTGTGCAAAATCACTAGCAAAGCATTAATTTCTTAACTGAGTCTTTACCACATAAAATTGCCTGCTGTATTATGCTATGCTTCTGTTTAGAAACATAGAGTCACAGAATGGTTTGGGTTGGAAGGGACCTTCAAAGCTCATGTAGTTCCAACATCCCTACAGGGGCAGGGACACCTTCCACCAGGCCAGGCTGCTCAGAGTCAGATCCAAACTGATGTTGAATATTGCCAGGGGTGGAGCAACCACCAGTTCTCTGAGCAATCTGTCTCCCCACTCTTACAGTAAAGAATTTCTTTTTTATGTCCAATCTAAATCTATCCTCTTTCAGTGTGAACCCTTTGCCCCTTGTTCTATCACTACACGCCCCTCGTCTTTCTTATAAACCCCTTTATGTATATGAGGCCGCAGTAAGGTCTCCCTGGAGCCTTCTTTTCTCTAGGCTGAATAACCTCCAACTGTCTCAGCCTGTCTGAATAACAGACATGCTCCACCCCTCTCACGATCTTCCTCTGGGCGCACTCCAACCTGTCCACGTCTTCCTGCACCTGGAGACTCCGTGGTTGGAGACTGACTGCAGTGCTCCGGCTGGGGTCTCACCACACCAGAGCAGAGCAGAGGGGCAGAATCCCCTCCCTGGCCCTGCTGGCCACACTGCTTTGGATTCAGCTCAGGACACATTTGGCTTTCTGGGCTACAAGCGCACATTGCCGGGTCATATGCAATTTTTCATCTACCAACACCCTAATTCTTCTCCACAGGTCTGCTCTCAGTCTTTATCAATAGCAGGGGTTGCCTTGGCCCAGGTGCAGGACCTTGCACTTTGCCTTCTTGAACTTCATAATGTTAACTTTGGCACAACCTTCAAGCCTGTCAAGGTCCCTCTGGACAGCAAACCTTCACTCATGTGCAGAACTGCACCACACAACTTGCTCTCATTTGTAAACTTGCTGAGAGTGCTCTTAATTCCACTGCCTATGTCATAAATAAAGATACTGAGGAGTCAAATAGTGACCTCTGAGGGATACCACTGGTTACTGATCTCTATATGGGCATTGAGCCATTGATCACAACTCTTCAGATATGGCCAGCCAGTTCCTTAGCCATTTAATAGTCCCTTCGTCAAACTCAGACCTCTCCAACTTAGTGACAGCGCTGTGTAGTTTTTACAGAGAAGTCAAAATAAAATCCATGGCTTTTCCCTTATCCACCAATGTAGTTATTCCATCCTAATAGGGCATGATTGGATCAGTCAGGCATGATTTTCCCTCTATGAACCCATGTTGCTTGTCTCTTCCACCCCTTCCCCTTTCATTCATATGCCTTGACAAAACTTCCAGGAGGATCTGCTTCATTTTATGTACCACTGGACACCGAAGCAAGGATGACTGGCCAATAACTCCCAGGGTCCTTCTTTCTTCCCTTTTTAAAAATAAATAAGATGTTTCCAATGTTAAAAAAACCAAATTCCAGTAATTGGGAATTTGCCTGGCTGCCATGACTTTTGACTTTGTACAGGCTATAAATATGGTGTGGTTGATATGACTGTCTTCTACAGTCAATCTGCTACCAACATGTTACATAGAATTCTAAGGAAATCTTGTGGTTCTCTTCTATTTACATGAAAAGCATAAATCAAGAGCTGTCAATGTCAGACTAGAATAATACTTATTCTCCATTTCCTCTTAGAGTACAAACGCTTTTATTTATGCTTAAAATATTGCATTTCCTTATTTACATAACTTTGTCTGTTACTACAGTAGATTTTTATCCTTGAACAGAAAATATTATTTTTGCAACAGTGGGTATCAGAGCTTCGGCATCTGTAGTTATCTTCCCTATCCTCTTTCCCTATAGGTTTTTCTATTTAAAGGTAAAATGCAGTAGGCAAGATTATACTTTCCCTATGAGAAAGACTCCCATTGCTATAAAAGCCAAACTTATTTATCACCCCTTTCAGGAGAAATTCAGGGAGTGGATGATCTGTATACCACAGTCCTAAAAATCAGTATGCTTAGAATACCTTTAGGAACAAGGTATAATGTATTTTCAAGTTATGACATTAGAAAAAGGAACAAGAATAACTTCAGAAACTAATGCTAGAAACTAGAATTTCTAATCTTCATATGGTAAACTTAATGTGAATGTGAACACTTATGTCTACAGCATTATTCCTGTGGACTTCTTAGTAACTTGATGTCATGGAAAAATTTCTTTATTTTGAGCTCACTGTATCTCTTAAATGAATGTCATAATTTATTCCTGGTTAAAACAACTATAGTAATCCATACAGGAGATGTTAGGACCAGGGGCTTCTATCAGAGAAAAATCATGAACCACCAAAAGGATTATGGAGATTTTGATCATTTAGTCCATGCCAGGGAACTTTGGGCCACAGATGTTTCAATTTAGTTGTATGACATACTTCCTCCCACATAATGGGATTAGATATTAATTCAGGAACCCTAAATATGCTAAATTATCAGAAGATGTTCACTTTACAAACAGGAAATCTGTGTGGAGGACAGTTCTGCAACAGGGTGAAAAGTTACAGAAAACTCAGTGTTAAACAAGTTGCTAGAGACACACATGCAAATGACAACTACTTCTGCCAGAAATTTATCATGATTAATGTTGAAGATGGTTCAAAAGCTCACAGCAGTGGTGATGAGAGGGAATATTTTTTTCTGAAAATAGCTTTTTTGGATATCACGAAATCCTCATTTGAGTGAAAAGTGCAAGCTCACAGATATGAAACCAGGAAGACCTAGTACACTAGTTTTAATCTGGAAAGATGGAAGAAACTGTTTCATAGGAACTGTTTGGACCCACTCAAGTGAACTTATCAGACAAATCAGTGTGGACAGGAAGGCTGAGGACACACAGTTATTCTGGAATACAGATCAGGAATCACTGAAATGTCAAAAGAGTGAAGCAATCTGCTTAGTAGTAAAGAGATTTCCGATTTTTTGTTGTAGACCACTGGGCTGAATTGAGATAAAAATATTACTAATATTAATATGTTTGTCACAGGAGAGTGCGAAAGGAAAGCATATCATAGCGTGTTCATAGCACTGTCAACAGAAATTTTGGCAGGTGAGACAAACATTGGAGGCAAATGCATTAGAACACAAAAGCAGGGGCTCAATTCTCCACACTCTATTTATACAAGACAGTGTAGCAGATGAAGCAATCTAGATTCATTGGAAGGTCTTTGTCAACGAAAAATGTCAAGGGGGATAGGGCCTTGGTCTTTTCTCTAGTTAAGCCATCGCTACTCCTTGTGTCTCTTGTTGTCTGCATTATAGTCCAAACCCTGCAACCATACAATAATACATTTTAAAATAAAAACAAATTCAATGGCTCACCTAGATGAAATAATTTTACTGTTTTCTTACAGCTGCACTTTAATAATTATATTTCCTACAGAAATGAAAAAAAAAAACCCCAGAAACTCTACGTACACAATAAACAAACTATTTAACTAGTTCAGAAGAACTAATTCTTCTAAGTATTATATAGGGCTCCTTGTGGAAATTAGATTGATCATTATTGATATTTCAACTTTTTTGATACATTGTATATCTGCACTTCTAAAGTTAAAATTAGACCACAGGCCTTAGCTAGACATGTAATGCTGTGGGTAAAAATGCCTAATGCATAAAGACCATTTCTACAGTCTTTATAATCAAAACTTACATTGCTCTTCTTAATTTATTATTTAGGTTAACACTTAAAAGGTCTTACATTTCATTCTGAATTTCCTTTAGAAAATCAAGATCAAAACATCTCTCTAGGAGATTCTCATGATAGTTCCATGAAATTCTAGCAAACTTTCCATACAAGTATATATTAAATTTTCTTTTAAACCTATTCTCATCTTAGAACACTACTTAAAATTTCATTGAGAAATTTAAAATGGAAGTTCAAATAGTCTGAACAGTTCTCTTGTTAACTGTAATTTAATGGTAAATGAATGAAACTGCAAAACAGAGGACCTGAAAAAAGGTTTTCAACTAGTTCAACATAGATAGGTGAATTATTGGAAAAAAAAATCAGATAAGAGACCTTTACCTCTTCAGATCTTTACCCTTAGCTCCCATTAAATTCATCCCCACATTCTACCTTTTCCTGCAAAGTCAGTGTACTATAAATTGTTATTGGTCTTTAACTGACTTGTCGTATTTGGCATCAGTTTAATTAGTTTTGGCAGATGATTTTTAGTGACTCATGGGAGAGTACTTTTGGTCTCTATACTAACAGATGTACCATTTCCTGTGCTAAAAGCAATGACAACAATGTCACATGGCTATAAAATTGTAGGAATTTGCTACTCCTAGTCCAATAAAAACAACTTGCTTAAAAAAATTGAGTAGATAAGATGGAAAATACACATCAGCAGAAATGTCTGGTTGTAAAAGATTTGATCCTTTGTCGCTTCTCTAAACTTTGGGTGGTGAGCTAGAACTCTGTATTATACAAAGCATTAGCTTGGTAGCAACACTACATTTCTGTGACCAAGATCCCGACCTCGTTGCAGAAAGTTGCCTCTTCACATTACACACATGGAATAAAATGGACACATATAATCAGCTATCACTTTATTTATCAGCCCTGGTACAATTTGCTAGATGTTTTCTTGTTTGTCCTAGCATGTAAAAGTGCTCTCCTTGTTACAGACAACCTCTGCAGAGTAATGCTAGTAGACCAGAGGAGGCTCTGCAACAATTTCTGGATAATGATTTATCCACTTGCATTTCCTCAGTCTCCTGCTCTACTTAGTTTATGCACCAGAGAAACCCTCAAAAGGTGCAATAAGTTAAAGTCTAGCAATTAAACTATGGCAGTTTCCTTTCGTGATCTTCAATGAGCAAATGGAAGCAGCATCCGGCCTGCATGCAGGATTCTTGTTCCAGAGAGGGCCCTTGTGGGATTCACATCCTCTGAACCTGAGGGAAGCAGTGAGAGAAGCGGAGAGAAGAATTATCAAAACAATTCTTATCTCGTTTGCTACTCCTGTGTTGTGCCAAAGTAGAATGCAATATGGAGATTGTTTACCCAAAGTGATATTGTTTTGTTTCCTTGGCCTATCAGGGTCAAGCATGTCTCCAGATTTTAGGTCAGGAGACAGTCACAGGATTTTGTTGAGTGCTTGTGCAGTTTGAGTTTAGATGTAGTGTAATATAATGTAATATAGTATAGAATAATATAGTATAATAAAGTAATTAATTAACCTTCTGGTATCATGCAGTCAGATTTCTGATGGGCCCTGGAGGAAGCCACCAGGTTTTTGCCAGACCTTTCTCAAGCTTTTGCAGGAATGTAACTTAAACTACCAGAGGCTGTAGAAATTATTTTTCTGCCATACCATTTACAACTATTGGTACAAGTAAAGTCCTACCAACATGGGTATATATTAAAGAAATTTCCTGACCATCCAGGAACCCCTCTGGCAGTCACAGTGCCACCACCACAGACTGTCACTGCTGAGATTGCAACGCCTTCAGAGCCAGCAGCTCCAGGAACCCACAGGAGCCCCACATGACTCCCTGCACACCCCACTCTCACAAAATCAGACCAGGTTTCCCATGGCACAGTCTCAGATGTCTCATTCCACAAAGCCATTTATCCACAGTGCAGTAATTCAGAGACGGTTTGAGCTGGTGCCTCCGAGGACAGCCCACAGGAAAGGAATCCCTGGGCCTCTGTATTCTCAGTCCCACCAAGCTCAAGTCTCACTCTTCTGCCACATAGGCTCCTGTCCTCCCCTCTATCCACCTCACTGGCTGGCATCACCTCCTCTGGGCTTCATCTCCTTTGTTATGCTAAAGGTCAGCAATGCCAGGCTCTGTCTGCTTCTTCAGTGTCCATTCACCTGGCTGGTGTCACTCATCTTTGTGCCCTTTGTTGTCCCAAATGCTGGGACTTCACCTCAGCCTCTTGTTTGGGCTACTACTGAGAGGTCAATCTGCATTTACATCTGCACCTTCTGTGGCTTGCAAGCTCAGTTACCTGTGTCTTCAACAATACTTACTAGTAATTTCATTTTTGTAAACAATCTGAGATTTTTATCTCTCTTTTTAAGAACAGGAAAATCCTGTGAATCTTGGAGGGAGATATTAATGTGAACGTCTGACTGACTGTTCTGAAATGCTTGTCCAAGGGAGAACAGACACAACCAAGTGGCTTCCATCCAGCTGTATTACACAAGCAACCAGCCCTTGAAAGGGTGGTACAGATAGCTGAATGCAGGTAGAAGGGAAAGACTCTTCTGCTGTTATTAAACTGTGCCCTTTAGAGCTAGCTGAAACATTTTTTAGATAAAACATGGATAAAAAAGGTTAAATAAATGCCTTTTGGATCTCTGGAAGTGTTCAAGCCCAGGCTGAATGGTGCTCTGAGCAACTTGGTTCAGTGAAAGGAGTCCCATGGCAGGGAGGATTGGAACCAGATGATCATTAGGGTCCCTTCCAACCCAAATCGTCCTATGATTCTATGATCATCAATTACTTAATTCCACAGTGCAATTAACCTGCTACTTTTATCAGAGCTGAATTCAGCAAAACAAAAATGAAGGGAATGTATTCATCATTTAATTACAATTAAAGGTTCAGATCTAGACAAGCTACCACAGGGAGATGTGATTTGCACTTCCAGATATTAGCCACTCCTCCTGTGCCAGAGGGGGTAATTCATCACTGGGGAGGGGTTGTGACTGTTTCATGAGAGCTCTGCTGGCAGTAGACTCGAAGTCAACTCCACTGTTAGGCATCCTAGTCACACCCCTTTTCTTGACAGCCCTACCCACTCCTTAGGCTGCTCCTTCAGCAGCCTGGGTATGGGCTCCATACTGATGTTATTTGTACTGAACCAGCAGTTTGCAGCTTTTCCACATATCAAAAAGAGGGGAGGATAAAATTCCTCAGCATTAGAAACATGACTCCATGTCACAAATATAAAATCACGTGCATTAATCCTTTCAATCATACATATCTGCATAGAACAAGAAAGATCTTTCAAGATTGAAATTAAACCAGGAATTGAAATAATCTCAAGTGTATTCCTTGAATCATCTTCTTTTATGTTTTCATGGTGTTTATCACAGATTCCTCTTTTCTCCTTTCATATTTTATCATGCAAAAATGAGGTGATTGAAAAAAATCTATCTACTGTAGACATGACCACATCCTGTAATATCTATTCATGTCTCAACTACCCAAAAATTTTGTATTTCTCATGTAACATTCCAATATTTTAATGATGTGTTGAATATTTGATAGAATAGGTCAAGCCCCATTTCACTTGTAACGTGGAAAATCTCTCGAAAATAGAATTGGATGTTCAGTGTTAGAGGTTTTCAAACATGGCTTAATTTCTTTTCTATGAAATTACAGTTAACCTTGACTTTTGTTGTTTTGAACAATGTTCAACACAAAAGGAGCTATTTTGCTAATAAAGAAAGCCTAACGTGACCTTTACATTGTCTGTGACAGAAAAAAAACCTCTCACCATAGCAAAAACCAATGTCAGATTTATTTTAAATCCTTGCAATTTGTACTGTCATCAGTTATAAGCTCTCCCTCATCAGCAATAGAGGAACACATGTCCAGTAGTTTGGAACTCTGTAAAAACCTTCCATGTTAATGAAAGCAAGTGGAGAATTGATTTCAAGTTTAAAAATTTTGTTTGTATAAACTGAAGATGACTAGGTATGATTTTAATAGAATAATAATAATATCTTATGTTAAAAGACTTTAGCCCACTTTAGAAGTACAAAAAATCTACTTGTAATATTTTAGTTTCACAGTGATAGTGCAGATCAGTAAAATTGACTCCCTTTGGAGGCAGATAAACTGAACAAAATAAAGATGACCTTTTTTTACAGACATTACCAGATAATTTCAGTTTAGGCATATAATTTGGAACTAAGAACCCTTTGTTGATATGAAAAGGAAGTCTTGACTGCCTCATTTAGTGTTAACAAATATTTAGATCAGTATCTAATATAAAGACATGAACCTCAGACAATAATTTAGTCTACATTCACGTTATTCCCATTACCTCCTCGGGAATTTGAATCCAGGATTGAGAAAAATTATTTACAAAATTCCTGGCAGTACTAAATAGTTCATGTTGTCTTAATGGACTCACATAAACATTCATTTTACTATAGTCTTATCACCACTTAGCAGCAAAATCAAAATATAAAACATTTTATCCTCTCCTTCTTAAAAATCTAGATCATACTTCTTATAATTAAATATTCAACTTTTAAGATGCACATACTTCATGTATGCATGGTCATTATAATATTCCTTTCTTCTGTCTTCCTATCCACTCTGTAAACAAAGTAAATACTAGTCACAGAAAAAGGACAAGTAACTTTAGTTTAAAAATATGAGTTGTATTTTCTTTGCTGTTTAAAACACACACTAAATTTTATATACAGCACATAATATGCTTTGCGTCTTACCAGATCTTAATATTTTTTTAGCACATATCTTACTCATTTTTCATTAGGCATGGTTTATGTTCCTGACATTATTAAAACTTGTTCAAGATGGCCAACTGATTTTTGTATAAATACTAAAAATAATCATAAGACATCATGCTGGGAGTCTAAATTACCACCCAAAATTTATCTTATTTTTAGATGTCATTACCCGTGTATTTACATGTTTTAGATATGCTTTTGGCTTTACTTCAAATGTTAACTATGTGACTAAGATTGACTTCCCTGCCACTTTTGTATGCAAAGTGAATCAAATTGCAATCCTTGTCTGTGTCAGAGCATAGAATCATACAATGGTTTGAGTTGGAAGGAACCTTAAAGATAAGATTATACAGTCCCCATTCCCCCTGTCACAGACAGGGACACCTTCCACTACATTAGGTTGCTCAGACCTCCATTCAACCTGGCCTTAAACACCTCCAAATATGGGGCACCCACAAGATTTTCCAGTGCCTCACCTTAATATTTTTGAAATTGAAGCTTAGTTTTAAATGTCCTTTACTCTCAAAACCTTAGTTCTCCTACTGCAGGGACATAAGGGGTTATTAGGCAATATAACCTTCTTGAAGTGTTGAGCACTTAGAGACAGTTACCCACTTCCCCACAGCAGGGAACAGGCTCCACTGCCTTGGAGAAAGGCAGAAGAGGCATAATGGTAGCAAATTCAATCCAGTAACATTACTCACCAACGCAGGTGAAATATAGAATTCACATATTGGCAGGAGATCTGCCATGAGGATAAGGACTGTGTTGGCAATATATTATAGCATTATCCACTCGGAACATTACTGAAACGCTACACTTAATAAACACTTAAATGTTAAACAGAAAGCTCAGGACAAGTCATCATTCTTGACCAATATAAAGGGTAAATATTTCCACTGTATATTGAGTTAACAGCAGAAAATTTTACTACTGTGAAGTTTTGAAAAACTATCTTTGTATTTACTATTGTTTTTAATAGATAGGAAAGACTTCCTCTCATTCTCAAAGCAAAAAAACCTGAAAACAAGCAAAACCAAACCCCAGTGCTAGGCTTCTCCCTTTGAATTTCTGAAGAAGCTCACTGTTGGTTTAAGCTGGTCCAATGTCAATTATGGCCATATGCCTCATGTAGTTCTGACAAATCCTGCTAGAATTGTCTGAAATTTGTAATGCCCAACTCAAGAAAAATTAAGATCAGATACCATTTTTTCTACAAGACAAAGATGTTTCTACCAGAGATTAAAATGAAGACTGTGTAATCATATGTCTCCACACATTTTGACAATTGTCTATATCTATCATTTATATAAATATATTGGAAGAATGTGCAAAAAAGGCTAGAGGTATAGGCATTCCAAATATTTCATTTTACCAAGGAAAGAAAAAAGAAGAATTGGGGGCAATAATTAAACCAAACAGCTGGTGTTAACTGAAATACAGACAGGAATGCTCTGACAGGTAAGAGGATGGGTTCCAAGGCAACAGTCTAGTCAGATTTTCTTGATACACAATTCTGTGATTGCTGTTCAAATCCTACCATAAATTAGAACTAACACAAAAAAGTGGTGAAGGAAACTGTATCTATATGCCAGACTCTGGCAGAATAACATTTCATACATCAGTTCCACTGCGCAGTAAGGTCCATTTGTTGGCATTTGTCAACACCACAGTGCTGATTTGCCCAAAAAGCTCATGTTTCACTATCAATATTTATTGCGTAGAGCACTGCTTTAGGTTGTCAGTACTGCATATCCAATTTAAAATGTATGTTGGGAAAAAAAAAAAAAGAAAAAACACCCCACTCGATTGTATAGATCTTTTGTTTGTTTATTTTGTTGCTTGATGAAAGACTTACTACATATTGGATGTGACGTTTCCATTGCAGATCATATTACTATGTCACTGGTTATGACAAAATTATGACTATGATTATGATTATGTTGATTCTTAAATGCAGCTGAATGCCTCACATGCTTGTTCTGATTGGTGGACAACTCAGTGATGATAGGTACAGTACCAAGAAGTACTGAAATTGTCAGAGCAAGATCTGAGAATTCAAAAACATTACTATTCAACATTTTTGCCAGTTACCCTACTTCCACACAACACACACATTTTTCAAATAACACAGAACATGGACAGAGGTTTAAATAATGACCCTGTAGTTCTGGTTGGCTGCTCCTTATATGTAATGTAATTGTGAATCACAGTGCATCACAAATGAGTCTTGATTACAGAATAGCTTTTTTTTTTTAAAGTATTCTGTGAATCCAAATTAAAAATAATAATTATTAAAAAATCCAAACCGAGTTTTAAAATTAATTATATGTTTGGAGTATTCTTAGCCAAAGAATGGTTTTGTACAGATTAAAGCAGCTCCTTGCCAGTACTTGAATAATTTCCTATTACAATTAATATTGACAACATCCTGTGTCTATACTGCTAGTATTGTGCCACTGCAGACACCACTTTTCAAACGAGACTGACACAGGAGACTAAGACCAGCTACAGTAAAGGACCTATCATATTTCATTTTTATTTTTGCAAGAGCTGTCATGGCTACTATGGTTTTCTGACCAAAATCCAGTCAAGAGGATTGTTATCTCACAATTTCTGAATATTTTACTCAATTTAATCAGCTGGATGCAATACGGACTTCTTGATCAATAGAATTTTGGAAGCAAAGTTCTAAGCACAATCAAGGAAAGACAGACATATGAAATCTTTCTGTGATCTGATATTCATAGATTGCATGGAAGGGAATTCTCAGATGAAGTTTCTGTCTTCTCTGTTTCAAGGAAAGGTCCTGAAAACTGGTATGTCAAAATAACCCAAGTTTATGCTTTCTTTTTATCCCTTGTGAATCCTTCCTGGAAGCAGATCCTGTCTTCAGCCTTCTAAGCTTTCTGTGGCTAACAGTACCATCTTTGCAGCATATATGTAATAGGATTATACCACAAATGAGTATAATGTAACTGAATCAAATTCTGCTCTTCTCCAGAATTAATGGGTAAGTATGGATCAAAAATGATGTTTTAAAACTATTTGAACTGGAGTTAAATACAAATGGCATTTTAGACATAGTCTTTGGAGTCCACAGCAGTGCTTTTGACAATGTTATCCTAATTTAAGAGCATCATTCATAAACACATATTAAGGTGTAGTTAAGTTTGTATGTATGTTTAACATAGGTTATATAAAATCAATGTAAATTTTGTTTCCATAGATAATAAATGCGTTCACAAAATATTTGTGTAAAAATAATCCAGCAATTTTATTCCATCATTATTAAAGTTCTGTGTCATTTTTTCAGAGTAAAAAAGCACCACATCTTTTCAAGGAGACTATATTTCAGCACGTTCAGTTACTATTATAAGAATCGCCAAAGTTTTTGATGACAGTCTGAAAACAGTAAATATTTTAAATGTGCAAGATTCTCCTGAAGAAAATATCAGAAGAACATGGTGAAATGAAAATTATAGCCCCGCCAAGAGCAGGAGTTTTAGCTAAAAAAATTTAAAAAGGATACCAGACTTGAGTTATACAAGTATGAACTTTTTTTCCCCCTGCCTTTGCAGGTTGCTAGATTAAAATAAGGTTAATACAAAAATATCTTTCTTTTATTTCTTTATCAGACTTAAACACAGAATAACATAGAGGGAATATTCATGTCTGAGCAAACTCTCCATCTTTCACTGCATGTACCTTCTGTTCCAGATAAAGTTTTTTTAGCTCCCACTTTTCCTTTCTGCCCATTTTCATGTTTTATTTATCATCTAGTATCTTTACAAGACTAATGTGTTATGGATCCATTGAGAAACTGCTTTCAAGCCTTTTCTCCTTATCTTCCTGTACTTGGATGCTTTCCATGTTGACACACTGTGGATAGGAAGGCTTTCTTCCTGAACCTAGGCTTGTGCTTCAGCATTCCACCTTACAAGTGAGAGTCGTTTATTAATGAAAAGGAGCACATATTTCAAATCAAAATGAGGAACTTGCTTGACAAGTAGCAGACAAGAGACATAAGATCAGATGGTGAAGTCTGGCTAAATGGGGTGTTGCCATTTCCTCTCACTCAACACCTAGGCTGCCCTCCCAGATGTTGGTGTTGAATATCAAGCAAGTGTAGAGTGATTTCTTTTGGCTGATGAGTTGGATTCTTCTGGAGGCTATGTGGGACTCAATATGAAAGATGGGTTATCTGATTCAGAAACAAACTGTATGACTGAACTTTAAATCTGAAAGCAAATCTTGATTTGTAATTCTTGAATGCATACCTTGATAAACTTCTGTAGCCAAGGCAGTACTGTGTTTAAATTTCAGATCTAGGGCCTGGCAAGGAAACATGCCTAACTGAGATGAGTAGAACACAGCCTTAGGCCTTCCAATAAACTTCAGATAAAAATCCGTCTCAGTTACTAAGGAAACTGTAAGGAAGAGGAACAATGTTGATAACAAATGTTATCAATTACCAGACCTTCTCAGGCAGCTTTTAATTTTGTATTTTAATACTACAGACCAACTTCAAGCCTTCTAGTCCAGGTCACCTATGCATAGACATGAGGTTGTTATACCAAAATACTTTAGGGAACAAGAAACAAACAGAGACACAAAAAACTACACTGGTTAGAATTTACTAAAGTAATAGTTAGACTGTAGTAAAATAGATAAATTACCGTAGAAGTGATTTTAGTGATCTGTCTAGCTAAAGAGTGAACAAATTCTTCAGTAGATTGCTGGGACAAAGGATGTTCTAGGTTTTAGAGGGGTCAGCAAGCAGGGACCTAATTAATCTTTAGAGCTGAATATGGCATAGCACATCCTGCTCTGTATTCTGACTTTGCTTTTGTGGCAGTGTGCCTTTACAGAGCACTCACCTTTCCATTTAGTTTATACTTCAAGGAGTATAGACTTTCAAGGAGTCCCCAAAAGAGACTACTCACATAGGACTGTCTGGATCCTGATGAGGGCTGCAGCCCTTGTCCCCAAACAAAGTGGGAGGAAGGACACAAAATACACAGAAGCCACATGTAATCTGCTGCTAATGACTGCTTACAGTCACTAATGCATTTCCTGCAGGTATTCAGATATGAACTGTGGGGCCTTCCTATGAGCTTGAAGAGTACAACTCTGAAATGATAAATGACAATGCCTCGGGCAGTCAGGGGAAGGAAAGGCAGACAGTGTGTTTCCTTCATCATATTCAATACTTTCTGTAACAGAAAAAAAAAAGAGTATTCCTTAATTCCTTAAATACATGGAACTCTAAAGACAGCATCTCAGTTGCATCACAAACCTTTTCAGGGTAGTTTTCAGTTTAGCTGGGAGATCAATTTTTGAAAGTGTCCTCAGTTTTACATTAGGAGGATGTCACTGGAGGATAAAATATTAGCATCATTTAAATAGAAAAGGCTGCATTTTTGACACAATTTGCCGTTCAAGAAGCAAAATTTCATTTTCTTCTTATCATAAAATTGTCTTTGAGTCATACTTCTGATAATATCTGTCAGAGAAATCCCACTGGTGCTGGCCACAAGTGTATTCTCAAAAGAAAAACTGGCTAAACTCATGATGAATAGAATGGAATACACAAAACAAGGTTTTTCTTCTTAGTACTAGAGGTTTTCCAAAGTCATCATTATACAAAGTAATAACTATGAGTTGAATCTCTCAATCAATGACCACTTGGGATTCAGATTTTTAAGATTCACTTCTTGAAGAGCTTATTTTGCAAAGAAAATAATTTCCACATTCCATAACATTTCTGAGTTTAGCTCCATGAGCAGAAAACTAATAGGCCAATACATGTAACTGGTTCATATATGACCCACTGAGAATCACTTTTGTTACTTTTAGTCACACTGGACACTTTGGAGGCCTACCTCACCAGACAAAGACCATTTCCATTCTTTGAAGGGTGCCAGATGAATAGATATGGGTCATAAATAGATCATCTTCTGCAGCAAGACAAGCATTAACCATAAAACAAATATAGGGACTGCAGCCTAACATTACCATGACTATGGACCATAAACTCCAGCAGAAATTATTCTCCCTGGTATTCTGGAGGCCCTTTGCTTATATTCTTAACCAGTAAGAATCTCCTTTCCAATCCTATATCTGTCCTCAGCCCTTATGTTTTAGGCAAAATTATCAGTCTCCCAAAATGGACTCCCAGGGCCTCTGGCAGAGGATTTTTCTGCTTGTGCTTTGCATATGACGAATAAACAAAAAAAAGGCTACATGCTAATAAAAGCCAACACTAAGCAAAAGGAGACTAGTTTCTTAGGCAAAAAGGTTTGGCATACAGCACTGTGTCAGGATGCAGTGCTTTGTTTGAGGCCTGAGGAGCACCTCATCTCAACTCAGTCTTGAGAATCCACTTGCTAAGTCTTAAGGTGTGGCAGATGTAGGACTGTACAAGATCAAGAAGTCCCAGTATATCAGCAAGGAGCCTGGAGCTATAAATGTGTGGCAAACTCTTGAACACTAAATAAACGTCAAGAATAATTCTAGGACACACACACCACACAGCCTCATTCTTGTTTTTCTGATTAGTCAGAATAGCTAATCAGAATGCAGTGCTGAAATTCCAAAAGCTATGTTTGAAGTAAAATACCCTTTGCAGACAGAAAAAAATCTTCTATGTTCAATCTATTTCTCATTATGAAAATAGAAACAGAAGCCTCCACATGCCACAGTTCTTGTGGCTGGATTGTGTTCTTGTAGGGCTAGAGCTTCATGTATTTCTTAGATACAAGCAAAGGAAAACACTGCAGGGAGGAAAAATGAATTTTGGAGGGCAAAAGACCACTACTAAAGAGCAGCCTGTCAGTGTATGTTATAAGATTAGACCATTGATATTAGCCTCAGACTATATGGAATGGAATACAACTGTCAAATCTTTCAGCTTCCCTTCGTTTCCAAACTCCCTCAAACTGCAGATATTTCAGAGAAAAGGTATTGTTGGTTCTGTCCAGTTTTGAGTGAAGAATTATCCACACTCAAAATCTGCTAATGCAGTTAATTCTATTACCTAATGAAATATTTTAAATATTTTAGTTACACACATGACAAAGATTTGTCAGGAATATACTGTCCACTTCTCCAGCCATTTCATAGGGGGCCTCTGTCCATGGTGCCAGACAAGGCTCTTTCTAACTCTCTATCTGCTACTTAAGTGGCACAATGGAAGATCCGAAAACAAGAATACTTTGAGAGAAAGTGTCTGAATAGTCTAAAAGACACAGTTTAAAATGCCTCTCTAACTCCCTGGATGAACCCATGAAAATTCAAATTGCAGCAATTCATCTTTTTTCTAAAACAAAGGCTGAAGAACCTTGTAACCTTCCTCCACGTAACCCCACAGATGGAGGAAGTAGCTTTAGTTCCAAAAGTCTACATTGCAGTAGGTAACAGCAAAGGCAAAGTGGCAAAAAGCGTGCAACGAGAGTAGAATGATATAACAAGAAAACATTGTTTTCTTCAAATATCCTTTTCATTATTTTTCTCTTCTATATTAACTGTCATGTTGAAGAAAGGATTTAAAGATGGAATAAGCTAAATCTGTTAGCATTAAATAGTTAGAAAATGAAGTTCTTTAATCTCAGAAGTTTGGGGGTTTTTTGTATAAAACTAAACCTAGCAGACCAGTACCTTTTAAATGAACCTTTTTTGAAAAATACTCTAGAAAAGACAAGTAAATTTGAAACACAATATAAGGTGTCTAAACCATCCATGAAGATGCCATCCCTTTCCTTTCTGTAAAGGTAATCAGCCCCTTACAAACTGCATTATAGCTCCATCTGTAGGATGTTTGGACATAAATAATTTTATGAGTCATTAAATATACATAGGTATATATCTATCAGGCTTGTGGTTTCTAGTACCAGAAAGCGATTTCTTGTGTTTCTTGTTTCAGAAGGAAAACAAGTGAAAGGGAAGGTAAGGTAAAAAAAAAACCAAACAAACCCCAAAGTAAGATCATAACCTCTGTCTTCATCCAAATTCACTGAAGTGGTTTATATTACTCAAAGGTTAGAAAAAACTTTTGTAAGATACTGGTTTGCTATGTGATTGGAAAACACTTTTCAAAGTTTAGTTCCTGTACCTTAAGCATTTGAATTTCATTTGAAATTAGCCCAACTACAAGAAGCACTGGGAGAAGCACGCAGGGCACTGCATGCCTGTCAGCTTGACCTTGCTGCTGGGGAAGGTCATGGAGCAGATTTTCTGGAGTACTACCACATGGCACATGCAGGACAGCAAAGGTACCAGGCCTAGACAGCAAGGGTTTGAGAGGCAGGTCCTGCTTGACCAACGTGATCTCCTTCTAAGACAAGGTGGCCCCCTTGGTGCATGAGAAGGACTTTGGGCCCTGTCTGCTTGGACTTCAGTAAAGAGTGTGAAGTCAAGTATGGAGCCAGGCAGTATTTTCTTGCTACTCTGAGAAAATGGCCTCACCCACTTTAGTTGATGTACAAGAATTACTTCTGTGTTTATATAAGATTGTTTTCTTGGCATGAACAATGCTGTTTCACTGCAGATTTGTATATTTTGCATTTTTGCAGCTAAATCTGGAGGTGACTTTTCTGCTTTTTTTCAAAGTAGAAAACAACATAGTACCAGTAAAAGTTGACCTCAGAATTTTAGTTTAGCAGTGCAGATCTATAGTGTAGAAATGAGAAACTAAAAATCAAAGGGCAGTTTTTCCCTGAATACTGTAAGAATTCTTTTTTGCTTTGTGGCAAGTCTTTCACTCAACCTCCTCATTTTGATTGCTTAGCTGTGAAATACTTTGCTGTCCTCTGTATATGCTGCAATATGTTACTGATTAGGTAGCAGAGATGTTGTGGCAGAAGGTATTGTTACTGTTAAGTAAAAGATTTGAAGAAAATTAATTAGCAACAACTTCACACAGTTTATATAATATTTGTTCTTCAGATGCAGGTTTATCCTGTCACCTGTGTTTCCACTAGTATGTTATCACACAGTTGTTTCTATAACACACTGTAGTTTGTTTTGCACTTGCAAGCTACAGTGTCTGACAACAATCTGAAAATGCTTCTAGCCTTTTCCCCAGTGGCTTGGTTTGTTTGTAATGAACAGCTCAAAGGCAAAAGATGTTTGCTTTCTGACTGCAATCTGAATATCAATCCTGATTAACATCAATCCTGATCCCTGAGAATACGGTAATCTACATTTATCCTGCAGAAAACTCCATCTAGTGAACAAGATGAAAGCAACTAATTTCTCAGATATAATAATTTTGCACAATCTCTGAAGTGTGATCAGATTGTCAAATGTGACATATTTAACAATTTGTAAGCCAGGAGATTTTGACAGTCTTCTACAGAATGCATAATTTAAAGAATTCTGATAACAATAAATTCTGAAATATCCAATGAGAGCTGCATGGTGGTTCACAGGATGAATTGTTATTCAGCTATGCACACTCTGTACTTTGGATCTTTTATTGGATATTGGATCATATATATTGCAATCTTCCAAGTAATTCAGCAAACTAGATGTGATTATATTATCTACTAGTCTCCTCTTGTAATTCTTCAATTTTTGAGCCAATTGCAATGAAAAGGAGGAGAATCTTTGACAAGTCTTGTGAGAAGAACTTCTCAGTGATTATACCTTCACCCTCTTGCTAAAAACAGGACTAATTTTGCATTAGAATTTCAACAGAGAAGCTTGAAGAACTTCAAGCTCAAAATCTTATTTCAAGCTTGAAACCCAGTTTCAAGCTAGAAGCCTGATTTCAGGTTAGAAGCTTGGCATTTTGTCCAGTCAAGTTTTAAAAGTTTCTAAAAAAGTTATTATCCATTTCCTCAAAAAATCTCTTGTTATATTACATTTCTAAAATTTAACAAAACATATCTTCTCGATAGAGTGGTCAGTAAAAGTGCCATTGTCAAAGAAAAGGCACATAGAAGACAATACACATTTTGCTTGACTTTCTCTAGTTAACTTAGCTCATGGCTGAGGTTCTTATGGCACACAGAGAAACTATCAAGAAGGAAACTAGTGAACACATCAAGGGTAAAAAATAAACTTTTTTTACTCTCCTGTTTTCAGAATATATTGGAAAATTAACAAACACATGATGGTAAGCAGAATTTTAATTTTTCAACTATTTTTGTCACCTATGTAATGTAGTTCGACTTCCTGGACAGCATTTTACAATACAGCTGTAAAAAGCAAATATACATAACTAGCCCAGATTAAGAAATCTTATTTGCAAACCTGTTTCAAATAAATGTAAACCACTTAGATGCATTTTTAGCAGTATTCAGTTTGTTTTAGAAGGCTGAAAGAATTGAAAGAATTGGCTGAAAGATTGGCAGGTCTGTTATATACTATCTAATCCTGAGTTTCTTTCACAAGTCCAAGAATGTACTTGATGCAACATAGGTTTTTTAGAAATCTGTAAGAATAAAAAAGTATCAAACATTACTGAATGAATATCAGTGTCTCAAATAAGGTTCTAGTACTCATAATTCTGCACATTCCTACAGATGGGGACTAGAAATACACAGTCAACACAGATGTACTCAGACTTCAATATTCAAAACCACAATTTATGAGTCAATATCATGGAAGATGAATGGCAAAAACTGGCCATTTGTACTGTTTGTGGTTTCCATCTGAAATAAAAACATTCTAAATATAATATATTCTTATAATAACTGAGTGGTTTTAGACTTCTGGACCTTTTAATGACCCAGTGTAGTAAGAAAATATGTATTTTAGTGTGTGGGTGGCTGTTACGTCAGTTGTCTAGCAATGGAAGAGAAAAGCCTTTTTTATACAGTTTTACTTGAACATTTTATTGCACTTGATCAGACATATCAATAAAAACCCGTCCAATTTTACATAATTTTGTACATTACATCAGAGGCAACAGAGCAACAAAGTTGAAAATGTCTGCAAAGCAAATAGCTTAGGCAAAATTTGTTTTCCAGACTGATTTTGTTGTTTTTTCAATCGGTATCTAGCCTCTAAGTATTAAAGAAAAATAGCTTAAAATTATAGAAATAAATTCTCATTTCAGAGCTAAAGGCTTACATTAAAATCACCCTGAGAAATTGGTTATAAATAACCATGGCAAGTGTGGTTTCTGTATATGAGCATTGCATCCAGCTGTACTTAGCAATCCACCACTATACATTCTTGAAAGGGAGAGTGACATCAAAACCACTCAGCATTTCAGAGATCCAGTAATACAGACTGATTATTTCTTATTTCAGATGTGGAGGTTTGTTTAACTGACAAATTGAATTTTATTTCCTAGTCAACTGTATCTTTCAATGACTGATCATCATCCAGCCCTGAAATTAATGTTACCTGATTAAAGTAGTAAAGGTTAAAACATTTAAAACACATGCTGTAGACCTCAGAAATCAAGTCAAGATGTGTAAGGGTATGAATTATTAGAGGACTTATGAAATCCGCCCTGAACAAATTAATTCATCAGTTTAGCCAAAGGCCTGTCAATGAATTCAAGAGCTCTTCAAAAAATGAAACATCTGTTGCATATTTAAAGGTTCTGTGTATATGTAAATGTGTAAATGTTGTAGCTTATTCTTTCCAACGTGGGATATGCAGTTTAAATAAATGTGTTTGGAAGTTACTTTGTAATTGCTGTAATGTCCTTGAGGATAAGGGGCAATTCATGAAGGGCTCCAGCAGCTTTTGAATTCTCAAGCCTTGGGAGTTATTGACGCAAATTAGATCTTGAGTGAAGCTGAAAGATAGGTCCATAAATCTGCATAATGACATCATTGTCAAAACAACCTATTACCCTACAAGAGTTAATAGTAGCTTGCCTTCTTTTTTTTTTTTAAGCAATCAAGATTACATGGCTTCTTAGAAAAAAGGTGAAATTCTTTCTGGATTCTGCTTTTTTTCTGAGATGGCATAATAAACTGAGGGTCTCATTTGTTCTACAACTAAGTACTGACTAATCTCATTCTGTTTAGAAAATAATTGGAGCATCACTCAGCTAAAAGAATCTGATGTTCCGTCTTTGTTGTGAAAGGATGGTAGTGATCCAAAATATTGCATCAAGCGAAAGTTTGAACACTTTTTTCCTTCGGTATATTTATACAAATTTGGGGCTGTGAATGAACACCCCAGACACTGTAGAAAACTTACTTGATTGTGATAGTTTGTACTAGTTACATAAACCTTATATGCACACAAGTGTAACGAACACAGCCACATACTAATTGAGACATTTTAATCTTCCTACAGTTTACCTAAAGTATTCTAAGAAAATATTTACATGAATGTAACTAATTTTTTTTATATCATGTAGATGAAATGTAACCTGAACTATCTGGCTGAGAAGGTGACTTCTTTGCCACAGTATCTATGGTAACAACTTCTACTCCGTTTATTTTTATGCCTCCATAGTTGTAGTAGTTAGATGATAAATATCAAAGAAGTCATAATAACAACAAATTTGTCTTAAACCAGAATTATTCCCTCACACCTACAGATACAAAGCTAATATCTTTAAGAAAAAGAAGAAAAAAACCATGCAATGAGTGACTGGTTGTTGGGAACATTTTGTTCCGCTATTTTTTCCAGTTCATTAAACCTATGACTGCAGGTCTGGAGTTTTACCATCTCCTTTTTTGGTCAAAGTCAGTGGACTTCCTTTTACATTTATCCTAGGTAGTCAGTTACTAGTTCATTTTACCCAAAGACCCACATGGAGAGAACCAGCCCCCAGGTTCAACCACAACAGACAGAAGTATTTGAAGAAAGGCTGGTAAGGTCTGGATTGGCAATAATCTTGAATGTTGTGGGAAGTCCCTGGTGGGCCTGTGCAGAAGGCAGAAGCAATAGAATGCTGTATATTTTAGTCTTTTTTTTCTGGCTACATTTCTTTGGTTTGGACATTATGACTTAGCTATTATGGCATAGGGGTAAAGTGTGCTATTTTGTGGTTTTATTATGTTTTAATTACAGATACTTGCATTTGAACAGCCTTAATTTCAAACTAGGAAAGGGTTTCAGTCTGGTTTTGGGCCAGGAACACACAATCTGCATATGCACATATATGTACAGGCCAAGAGATTGCTTTGAATAGTCCCAAAAGAGATATTATCTATTAAAATGATCAGATACCTAGCAACAATTTTAAGTTACATCTATACATTAAAATGTATGTATGGCAACTTAATTTTTAATATAGAATGTATTTCTCTTGATTCATATCAGTTAAAGTAACTTTTATGGTAGCTGGCTTGATAAGTCCTTTGATGTTTTAGAAATCATATAATGATATTTCTCCTATTTTATCTTCCATTTTATTTATAAGCATAAACTTGAAAAAAATCTACCACAGTTTTACTCATATTATAATCTATTGCCAGTGTCACAAAAGGTTTCATACTTTTGTAACACATTTACTTTTGTAAATCATTGAACAGAGGCTGAAAATTTGTCTAAATCAAAGATATACTTTACAGTGTAGTTACTATTGTATTATAAAATGTGCTTGGGTTACTGACAATACATTTGTTATATTGAGAGCTGATTCAGCAGAAATAATCTCTGACATACTGGTCCCAGACGTTTGTGGTTTCTGGCACCACCAGCAGTCTGATTCCCCTACTAAAAGAGGTTAAATGACTTCAGAGTAAGAGAAAAATACCCTCAGGGATACAGCAAAAATATCCCTGCCTTCCACACAAAACCCCACCATTCTTACATGCTTTAGGGGAGCTGACTGGTGAATTGTTTGACAAGACCCCAGTTTAGCCTGTCTCTAGTTTACATCTCTAGCATATTTGTACACAGCTATAATATTCCCCTAAAAACTGCCACTTCATCAAGCTACCCTACTTTGTTAGACATATAGACAGCACAAAGAAGAAACACAGGAAATAACTTGTAAAAAGCACTGTATTCTACTCACAGTATTGGAATATAATTTTTTGTGTTTAAACGGGAGTCCTATACTTAATGGAGCTCCAGAGTTGCTTCCTAATATGCTTTTTTTTTGTGTTTTGTATGTATGTCTCTGCTCGTTTCCTCAAAAGTATAACCCATTAGGTTATCAGGTGTTCACAAAATTAATGATGTAAATTGCTTAAAACAGGTAAGAAACAAAATCAAGATTTATCTTCAAGAAAATCACTATACAGTTTTTCTTTATTTGTGGATCCTCACGGCAGCCTAGCAATTTACAGTGGGCATTCATATTTCCTATACTTTCATTTGGTTAGAGATATTTTGGCTAGGTTTGACTTTATGACTGAGCCAGATAGCTGCTTACAAGGGCTGTGTATTACATGTTTTACAAATTTAGTTATGAAAGATATTCAAATCTCCCACACCAGACCACATTTTCATCTCATCTTCTTAGGAGGTTTAAAAGAAGATTTTCTTATCTCTTGAGAATAATTTGCCATGTCACCGTACCTGACCCCTAGTCTTTTTTGCTTTCTTTTTGTGTGCACTGCTTTTAAATCATTCCCCTCATGTTTTGCTGTCAATCAGACCTCAAAAAATAGTGAAATTAAACCTGAGGAAGCAAGTACTTTTATTTTTTCCTCAAGGAAAAAAGAGATTACGGGAACCAAACAAAATTGTAATTAAGCATAAAGTATTTCTATAACTACTAGTCCTAATGGAAAGATCTGTTCCCTTTCTAAAATAATTTCTATTTGTAAAGTGAAACACATAATAAAAGATTCTCTGAAGAATAATGATGCTGATTTCATTTAACCATACCCAGAGTGTAACTGAGACTGGTCCAAAAGCCTTTCAAATGTTCACAGACTTTTCTGAAACATTCAAAACTGCTCTATACAAATACCTGCTAAAAATCCAGTGGAGCTGACAAGGCTCATTACACAGTTCCCACTCCAGGCAATCATGAAATTGGAGTGTTGCTGACATGATCCATTTATATACAATATTTATTTAAGAACAAAACTTGACATTTTCCTCAAGTCACCCTTTAGCCAGACACTCAAAGGAAATGAATCAATACTTTGTAACACTTGTGGAAGCAGTCTCTCAGGTTTATTCAAGCTGAGTAACACATCATCTGGCAGACAAACTTTAAAGGACAACTTCACAGCAGTTATAAGAATTATACTACCCTGGCTTCTAAGAGTTGGTAAGATTTAGGACTAGCCAGAGTATAATTTGAGGGAAAATGAGTTAACAATACAAGGAATATCTGACTCACTAAGTTAAACTCCCAAGCTGTTATCTATTTTATGGGTTGTGCCCATGTTTAAGCGTGCAGCATTTCCAAACATCCTTAGTCAGCATTTTCAGGCTTTTGTTTTACAATTGAGGGTACAAAAGAGAGGAATGACTTGAATATCTTAAAGTTATTAAGAATAACCAGAAGATAAGATGAGAAATATACATAGAAGTAGATTAGAAATGGTGCCATATCTTAACAGCACTGTGCAACAGGACAAGCTGGATTCTGTCTAAGCAACCTGCCTGCTATCTACAGCTCTTAATTTTTAAATAATAGCACAAGTACTTAACCAGAACTCAGTTTAACCTGCACAATTCCTCACTCACAGAATGACCAAGGGTGGAAGGCCCTAGAGTACATCTAGCCCAAATATGCCTACTCCAAGTAGGATCACCTCAAGCAGGTTGCTCAGGCTTGTGTCCAGATGAGTTTTGACTCTCTTCAAGGATGTGGATTCTAGCTTTCTCAGCAAACTGTGGCAGTGTTTGGCCACTCCCCCAGCTGAAAAGCTTTTCCTTATCTCTAAATGGCATTTCCTGTTTCAGTTTGCACCTGCTGCCTCTTGCTGTGGGAACCATTGAGCAAAGTATCCTTTTACTACCTGCTCATGAAATGTTTGTGCACAGACAAGACCTCCCAAAACTTTTCTCAAGCCTACACAATTCCAACTACAATCTCTTAAACTTCATGGCCTTGATTTTCTCCACTATCTTCAAGTTTTTCTTGTTGTGGAGAGATATGAGCTACCCTTGGGCTGCTGAGCAGTGCTCTTCCTAACAAAGCCCAAGATGCTGTTGGCCTTCCATGCTGTTGGATGCACCGCTGGTTCATGGACAATTTGATGTCCACCAGGACCCTTAAGCCCTTTTCTGCAAAGCTGGTTTCCGACTAGTCAACCTCCAGTCTATAGTGCAGGGTTATTTGACTGCTGGCATGAGACTTTGTTGAACTTCATGAGATTACTACCTACCCATTTTCCAGCATGTCACCCCCCACCTTGCATGAGACCACGAGTATTTGGTTTGTTAACCACTCTTCTCGACTGAGTGTCATCTGTTAGCTTGCTGAGGATGCACTCTGTCCCACCATCCAAGTCATTAATGGCCAGTACCAGCCTCAGAATCATACCCCAAAATAATACACTAGTAATGGGAGTGCAGCTGGACTTTGTGCTGCTGATGACACTCGTTTAAGTCCACAAGATCAGCCTGCTTTCAACCACCTCACTGCTCATTTACATAGTCCATTTTTCATCAGCCTGTATATTAAGGATGCTCCAGGAGAAAAGAATGAAGGCATTGCTGAAATCAAGATGAACAACATATACTGCTTTCCCCTAATGCCTAAGCCAGCAAACTCCTGAAGTTCAGGGTCATGATCCTACTACTAGATTTGCCTTGTTCCCTTCTCTCAAGACCCTGGACTCCAACATCTTGTGGTCTCTACAGACCACCACGTAGAGCTCCACATATCCCTGCTGCTGTCTGAGATAAAAGGCCAAATCTGCTCCTACTGTCCTGACCTGTCCTTTCTAAATCCTGCCCACATCAGCCCACTGTGGCATTCAGCTGTGTGAGCTATCCCTCCACATCTCTATGATCACAAGGAGGAACTGTGGCCCTGCAGCTGCACACCGGGGCTCTAATGCCTTCTCTTTGTTTGGTATGGATATGATTCAGAACACCCAGTCATGCTCATTTTCATGAAGAACTCTGAGAGCTTCTTGAATACTGTTGATGGGTAATGTTTAAAACACTGTGGCTAATAAACTGTTGAAGGTGCAAAAGGCTTTCCAATATCTTAATTTGGTGAATATCACATTGTGAAGTTCCTCTTTGTGGCACTTTTAATACTATCAAGCTTAGTTAATGCCAATTAATTGAACCACCTCTTTTTTCTCCTATATTTTATATTCTAATATTGGATTGAACAACTGACATTTAAAAGAATTCTAGGTGCCTGTACTTTCTGTGGGTTTTGATTAGGCTTTCAAATGCTGAGTGTATCTGAGAATCAGTCTTGCTGTGTTTTCAGACATACTGATGTGGAGGATGCTGTAACCAAGCTGCCCTTTTCAGATGCACATCAGTTAATTTGTCTCCTCTCCCTGTCAAAGAAGAGTGAACAGGAAGGCCACAATGTTACATGTGAAATGCTTTCAGGGATATAGCACATATTTAAAAAGTGCTTATCCCCATTATGGTATTTGCTTTGGTTGTTATCTTAGCCTAACACTTCTCTTACGAAATGTAAACTAAGTCAGATATGAAGAGAGTTCAAATTTTAATATAGAGTTTGGATATATTCAACTTTTCAGTAATGGCAACAGCTTTTCAAAATGAAATCTTTTACAAATCTTTTCCCGAGGAAACACAATGTGAGTTATTTTTTGACATCCCAGAAAATAACTTCTATCTTGTGCTAGAAAGATTCCTGAAAAGACTTACATTTTCCAAAAACTTTTAAAGATATGTGACAGAGCTAAATATTCTCTGGCCTTGGGATACATTTTCATTATGGGCCCAGTCCAAACACGGGATAGCACTAAAGAAGTCCTAATCTCAGTGAGTCAGCTTGATTTCTAGCTTCTTCTTCAAAGTGAAGTAAAGATACAGAAACTGCTTGTAGCTGGCAAGAGAAACATTAAAGGTAAAAAGAAAACTACCTGTTGACATACAGCCACCCTGCTGTTCCTGTTAAGAGTGCTTTTCTCCCTTTGTTCTCTCTCCTGAATGGAAAAGCTTCAAGTGTGTCCCTAAACGTAAGGAAGACTCATCCTAATGACTTCATCAGGATTTTCAGGTGAAATGCTGTTTCCAGCTAAGCCATCAAGGTCTTATCACTGACATAGAAGCACAATGGATCCTTGAACTGTATGTAGAATTTTTCTGCCTTTTTTATCAGAGAAATTGCAGTGCTTAAGAAAGAATTTAACTTTTCTTATGTTTTATTTCATGAAGGCAGAATACCAAATTTGTCACTGTAAAACAGCAGCTCAAGCCTGCATCAGAGTCCTTATTAAGCACAAACAGCTTCATAAGAACCAAATGCAACCTTGTAGAATAAACACACATTTATCTTCAAACACAATACATTTTTAAAGCTTCCTTAGAATCAGAACCTATATTCTTGCTCCTTTTTTAAAGATGCTCTCAGGATCAAGGTCTGTTATGTACCTGAAGTCTTGTACAGTTTACACATGTTTCTTCAGTGAGAATTTTAAAATCTGGCATGCCACTCCTTTCAGTTTTGGGATATTTTTGTGGTTGGCATAGTTTCCTTCATCTTTCTTTGGAATGAACGCATGACTACACACTTTTTAAAAATAATGTAGCATTGGTACTATATTATTCTCTATTTCTGAGCAGCCTCCTGTAATGTATGGGGTGCTCAATGCTCACGTAGTTCACAGTGGAATTTTCTAACATAGCACTAACATAGTGCTTTCATGCTTGCTATTTTCCTATTAGTCTAGTTTAAGTGGCTGAGCAACCATCACCCATCTTTCATTAACCTCTTTTGGAACAAAATTCTGGCTAATAGCAGACAAAGAAGCAAATGAATGCTGCCCTAGGCTGCACAAGTCTGTATTACTCCTAGAGCAAACAAGGCAAGGCAGCCTTTTGCATGTTTGCTGCAAGCAGAAACAGCATGGAGACTGTATCTCCTGCTTTGTCCTGCTTCTGAAAATACTGTAGGATGAAGAATTTTGATTAGGTAGTCTCATTATCCATCTTAATTGTACAGAATTTTGTGGCATATGCCGAAAGAATATAGGTGTTTTACTGCTGATGTTCAATCCCTTCTATAAATTCACCAAAATTATATAAACTGAAAGATAATTAAAAGGAATGGAGAAATCATCCAAAATACCTCGTCTTCTGCATTAAAAATCAAAGCTGATTTAAAAACAGATCTTACATGCTCCTTACACATAAGCATTTAACTTTCAGAAGTGAAATTAGTATAGTGCAATTAAATGCATGTAAAGGCGTTTTGTCAAAATAATAGCAAGGATCTGGGAAGCCATACTGTTCATGTAATACTCCATTGCATTGCTACTGAGATATGAGTCAATCTGAATAGATTTCTTGGTGGGACCCATTTTTCTTTCCAGAAAGAACCGGGTAATTGCTACTCACTGCCTTCACAATCTGCAAAATCTAACTGTGTCCAGTTCAGCTCCCCTGAAAGCAGAGCGGTTTTCATGGATGGAGGTGGAATGGCTGTAAACAAGTGGGTCTTTCTTGATTTTGATTCTTCCCAAATATCAGATCCTTGGCTCTCAGCACCCATCATCTCCACTCAGCTGGCTGCTCTGCACTGCGCCAGCTCTGCCTTCCATTGCATCGACTCTTTGTCCTGCTTCCTCACCTCTCCAATTTTTTTTTTTTTTTGCAGAGAATAACTTTAGATCTCTTTACCCCTGCTGCCCAGAATCACAGAATGGTTAAACTTAGATGGGACCACAGGGGATCATCTAGTCTAACTTCCCTGTTCAAGCAGGGTTATCCTTGAGCATATTCCACAGGATTGTGTCCAGTCAGTTCTTGAGTATCTCCAGTGAAGGAGACCCCACAACTTCTCTGGACAACCTGTTCCAGTGCATGGTCACCTGCCCACAGTAAAGAAGTTCTTCCTCATGTTAAGGTGGAACTTCTGTGCATCAGTTTGTGCCCGTTGCCTCTTGTCCTATTGCTAGGTACCACTGAGAAGAACCCGGTTCCACCCTCTGACACCTTCCCTTCAGGTATTTATACACATTGATATGGTCCCCTCAGCCATCTCTTATCAACATTGAGAGCTCCCTCAGCTCCCTCAGCCTGTCCTCACAAAAGAAATCCTCCCAAACCCCCTAATCAGCTTCCTAATCCTGTGCTGGATACACTCCAAGAGCTCCAAGCCTCCCCTTCCCTGACGAGGACAGAACTCGACACGGCTCCGTCGGGCAGCGCGACCCAGTCGCCGCCCCGCCGAAACATCTCGCGATATTTCCCGCCGGCGCCCTTGAGCACCGAGCACCATGGTAACGCACTTCTCGCGATACCCGCGCGGCGCTGCCGGCGCCAGGCGGGGCGGGGCGATGCGCGGCCGACGTGCGGCCCCGGCCGCGGGCTCGGTCTGCGCGGCTGCGGCGCTCGGGGCCGGTCGCGGGGCGGGCAGCGGTGCGGGCAGCGGGGACAGCCACGGCGCCTGAGGCGCCCCGGCCGCTCCCTCGGCGCCTGCACCGCCGTGACCCCCCCGGCGGAGGGGCGGCGGTGGGTCCCCAGCGCGCCCGTGCCCCTCCGCCCCCGCTGCCTCCGCCCGCGGCCCCCGTCGGGCTTTGCACGGCCAAAAGTTAAAATGTGTGGTGATGGTGTCCCAGGTAAGCGTCTTCCATGTGTCTTGCTCTACAATATCCTCGAATTCTGTTTTTACAGTCATTTATTAGAGTGTAAAAACAAAAAAAAAATTAAACGAAAGGAAAACGAAACCTTGCATTTTAAATTAGGTTGTCAGCCCTCACTAGTTAGAAGGCATTCGACATAGTTTCATAGAGGAGTAGTGGTTGAAAGGAGCTAGTGTATGACAGGAGGCCTTTACCACCATGATTTAGTACAGTCAAAGTTGACAGTGGCACATTTTTTCCACCTGTAGTAAAAGGCGTAAGTACAGGTAAGCATCTTAAATACCAGCTTTCATCATTGGTGGCAAATGTATTGTACCCATGCTAGGAAGCCGTGTTAGATAATTGTCTTTATTTTTAAAAACTGATCCACATAAATTATGGTTCTAATTCAGAAGCCAAGAACTTGGTGAATCAGGCTAGTTAAACTAAGCAGTTCATGCTTTGGCTTTAACAGCATTATTTTCTGGCCTTTTGCAGCAATGGTGTTCTTTATACCATTTCATGTCTCAGCCTTTTTCTCATTCTGTTCCCTGCTTCTCACAGTTTGGAGTTTAGTAACACTAGTACTGTTGCCCAGTGTAATTTATTCCACTCTGCACCTGAACTGTAGTTGTGAGGATCCGTATGCAACTCCTTAGCCTCAAGTAAAAGCTTTGTTAAAAACAAAAACTCTGTCGTCTTAAATAATGGCTTTAACTTGAGAGTTTCTGAACGTGTTGCATGTCCCTTCACTGCTGTAAAAAAAAGGAACTACAGAAGTGCTCTGTAGCACTTTGATTTGCATATATAGCAGTGTGCTGAACGTAGCTGGTTTCAGTTTTTCAGTTTTGGTTCCTGTTCTCATGAAATTGCAGAAAGAATTAGATACTACTGGAAGAAGTTAATGTACTCGTCTTTTTTACATTGAGATGAGAGATGTGTACAAATACCATGAACTTTAAGGATTAATTATGTATGATTTGTTGAATACACAGCCTGTATTTCACCCTTTGCCTCAGAAAGTTACATTTCAGCTTCAAGTCTTTGAGAAGGTCTGAGGGAATGGCTGAGAGTCTTGGAGCAGCTTATGTAGCAGGTCACAAGGTGTGGGGCTGAACTCCAAAAAGGGATGATGGGGCCATTATTAAAGAGATCTGCAAAATAGTGAATTGAAGGGAGAGACTTTGGTTTATGATCTTGTTAGTGTAAGAACTGGTGGGCCATCAATTTAGGTCTTTGGATCGAAGTTCATATCAGGAAAAAGTGTGACCTGTATCCAGAGCAGACCCACAATATTTTTAGTCAGAAGTCACCAAATTCTAGGAATCTGCATGTGTTGAAAGGGGAGTGGAGCTACTTGAAAGAGTGAGTCTGTTGGTATTTGCTAACCAGACAAACTACCTGTGGCCCATGCAATCTCTGTAACTAAAATAATATTTTAGAGGCCAAAGAATTTTGGAATAAGGATGTTCTGTAGGCTTGTACTAGTTTTATTGTTACCTGCACATCAGCTTAGGGCTAATGCTAGCTGCAGAATAGTGGGCTTGGCTATATGGAGGCTTTTGTTTTTTCTAAGTGTATATAATTAAATAAATTTAGTAAATGACTAGTGGTTATCATTGATTTAACTAATACATTGTGGACATTATCCTGTAAGTGTATGCTTCTAGGTGCTCTGAACTTGGTGAGTCTTCTTGCAGTTTTTACACAGAGACATTAAAATAGGCTAAGGTGGAGTTTCTTGCCTTCAGAACTTTTTTCCTTACCTGTGAAAAATGTCTGGGTTGATGTGTCCAGGAATATATACCACCACTGGTCATAGAATGATGAATACTTGCTCTGGTGGAAGATTCTCCCTGGCTCACTCCTTCCTATAAATAAGGTGCATCTCATGATAATTGATAATTACTTTCTTGTAAGTATCAAAATCACTCCAGCAAATAGATAAGAAACAATAAAGGTTCTGAAATGAATCAAATCATCCCTTTGTTTTAGTATGACTGAGCGGGGGAAGATTAGAAATTGTTTCTGCAAACTCAAAAGAGCATCCCTTTTTCTATCAGTTGGGATTTGGAAAACTTTGTGTGGAGCCATTATTTGTGAGATCTTTTTACTGTGAAGAGTGAAGATCTTGTTTTTCTTAGTAGAGGTATCTTGTATTATTTTTCATTGCCAGTGCGATGTGAGGTCTTTCCACTTTGTGTGTTTGCCTGTGTGAAGCCACTGTGTTAACTTAATGCATCA
This sequence comes from Melozone crissalis, assembly GCF_028551555.1. Taxonomy (NCBI): domain Eukaryota; kingdom Metazoa; phylum Chordata; class Aves; order Passeriformes; family Passerellidae; genus Melozone; species Melozone crissalis. The sequence continues at coordinate 35,263,777 of NW_026535783.1, read as the reverse complement.
GAACCTGGATTTTGCTTTTTTTCCTATACACATTCTGTTATTTCTAAAATAGTGGTGTTAGAGCAAACTGTAATTTTATGTCTAGCTGTAAACAGTAATTGCTGTTTTGATTCTAGTGCTACCTTCAATAAAGTGTTTCTAGAGAGTTGTATGAATTTTGTAAACTAAATTTATATCCATTGTTTTAATTGTGAAGAAATTAAATACTTTGTACATCAGGCCAGCTTGTCACTATGTGTGTTTGGTTTTTTTATAGATCATTGGCGTATTGGGGAGAAATGCCTTGCCCCTTGTTTTGAAAATGGAAAACTTCATGAAGGAACAATAACTTCTCTTGAAAAGGACAAGAATGGAAAATCATTTGCTGTTGTATCATTCTTGGAGTCTGAAGAAAGGAAAATACTAATAACAAAACTTTGTAAAGTCAAAGACAGTAGAGGATCCTGGAAAAGCTTAATATTTGATGAAGGTGATCTGGAAAAGCCATATTTTCCTGACCAAAATCTTCCATCTCCTGGAGTTGCTTTTAAATTATCTGACAATGGCGATTTTATCCCGTATACAATTAACAGATACCTGCGTGATTATCAAAGGGAAGGAGCCCAGTTTCTGTATAGACACTATGCTAATAAAAGAGGGTGTATTCTTGGAGATGATATGGGCCTTGGAAAGACAATACAGGTATTCTTTTTGTTTGTTACTGAGGGAGGAGGTAGTATTTTCTGGGATCTGTAAATCTTTTTTTTAAAAGCATTGTTTTTATGAAATTTAAACCTCCCTCTGCTGTTGCTGAGATGGATGAGGCAGGACATGATGCCCAGGACAGCGCTCAGAGCCAGGAGTGCGTTTCTGATTTAAGACTCACTCCTTACAGGCCATAAAACTGGGATGTGACTCCTTTTAGTATAAGCACGAGTAATTATGATAGTTAAAATGGTAGTGTATTTACTTTGAGGATTGCTACCTGCCTGTCATGAAAGCAATTTGCACTGGAGTACACTAAAAGAACTTGAGACCCTTATGTGACTCTTGCGTTTAAAATACCTTTTTCCTTTTTTTCTGAAAACAAACAGTTTCACTGTTCTGGGAATGCAAAAGAACTGACACTTTCACTCCCATCTCTGGAAATAGTGCTTTGGTATTCCATGCTACTTCCATCACTTTTTTAATAATGCAGCTTGATTGATGAGAGGATAAAGTGTAGCTGGATTTTTTTCATTATGCTTTGAATCTGGAATTTGCATCCAACCTAAATTACTTATTTTTTTAGTTACTTGCTCTTTACTTGCTCTTTACTTGCTCATTACTTGCTCATTACTTGCTCATTACTTGCTCTTTACTTGCTTTGCTATAATTAAGGTGATTTTATGTGTGGAAATTCTCTACAGTCTGTCTGATTTAAAGTGAGTGGTTTGAGTTCTGTGGGAGATACTTTTTGTCCCACTCTATTTTGTCCTGCTCCATGTGTCCAGTGCAAGTTCATTTCTTCGCTCACAGGTATTGGTTGTGGTACCTATTGTCTTTCCTTTTAGGAGAATGTTGATAGATGTCTTTCAGCACAACAAAAGTGTTGTCCTGTAGCAAACTTAACAAGAGGAGCGGGTAAACTAAGCTGTCAAAACTCTGCATAGAGCATTTAGAGGTGTATCATGGATTTGTATGAAGATTTGTATCATCTGTTAGCTGATGCTTCATTTTAAGAAGGTGGAGGCTGGTGATGAGTGATGTCCTCAGGCTCTGTTTTGAGAGCACTGCTCTGCAATGTTTACCTCAATGACACAGACAGTGGGATCGAGTGCAATCTCAGCAAGTTTGCAAATGACACAAATCTGAGCAGTGCAGTTGACACAACAGAAGAATGGGATGCCATCCAAAGGGACCTGGAGAAACTTGAAAATTGGGCCCATGAGAACATTATGAAGTTCAATAAGTCCAACTGCAAGGTGCTGCACCTGGGCTAGGACACTCCCAGACATGAATACAAACTGGGAGTTGTAGAGAGCAGCCCTGAGAAGGGGGACTGGGGGATTCTTGTGGGTGGAGAGCTGGATATGAGCCAGCAATGTGAGATTTCAAAAGAAGGGCACCTCTCTGATGATGCACCTGGTCTTTGCTGCTACTTAGTCCATGGATACTGTTTATCCCAAGTGAATTTTTAATTTGCATTTTCTGGCCAGATCTTCCTCTACCTTCTTCCTGTTTTGGAACATGATAGGAGTAGTTTGGAATAGCCTGTGCTGGGATGTTTGTCCTTGCTGTGGTATATTGTAATAAATGTGTTCTCATAATCACCTTGACTGGTTTGAAGCAGATGGGAGAATATGACACAAAAGGAGGAACATGGTTTTGATGTCAAGAACAGGAATTCGAAAGAATGGAACATACAGAAAAAGGTGTATTAGTAAAAAACAAACCTGTAGGATAAGCCTCTTCTTCCATTTGCAGAAATAAAGTTGAGAGGATAGTTAGAGGATATCTGTTCCTTCTGTTTTCTGATCTGAAATTCAAGTACCCTGAAAAGGAGGAGAGTTGCAAGACAAACCTCATCTGTTTTTTCCTGGCTCTGTCTCTTGTGTATTTTTGTGACATTTCCACTTAAAGAATAAAGGACTGAGATAGAGCAATTAATTGCTCTTATCATTAGTTCAAGGAGTTCTTGGGAATCCAGAGGCGGGAGGGGTCCCATTTTAAAACCAGATTTATTTATAGCCAACAAACACCCACTGCTGCACCCCCCAGAAAAAAATCTTCGCCCCCGCTAGACCAAACCACCTTCCAGAGCCCCATCCAGGATTTTGTCCTAAATGTTTATTTTTTGTGGAATTCATTCAATTTCTTATTTTACATAGTTACTGAGAATTGTTTTCTTTCTCAAGGTCATTTCATTTTTGGCTGCAGTATTGCACAAAAAGGGAACACGTGAGGATATTGAAAATAATATGCCGGAGTTTTTGCTGCGGACAATGAAAAAGGGCTCAGATTGTAACCCCAAGAAGGTACAACTTTTAGAGATACTAACTTAAGGATTTTGATGAAAGACAATACTTGGATTTGTTTGGTTTTTTTGTTTGTTTGTTTGGTCTAGGAGTTTATGTACATTAAATTTTAAAATTCAGCTGCTGAAGTCGGATTTCATGCCTGTCCTAGTAGTGTTTGAGAAGCCTTCTGTTTTCCAGACTGCCATAGTGCCCCTCTCTCTCTCTCTAGTTGTTATTGTCTAATCTATTACTACTGTTCACCTGCACGAATGGAAAACATTTGGAGGTGTCTGGGTTAGATTTGTGGCTAGAGTACATTGAAAAACTCAGTGAGTAGAAAATTAGTGTTTTGTGATGATATTTTTAAAGTAAAAAAAACGTGTGTCTAAATAACAGGGTATTGAATTAAGACAAATCCCTATTTTTGGAAAGTGTAATGCCTATAGCCTTGTGATGTCTTGTGTTTTCTTGATTGACTGTCATAATGTTGGAAGTAAGTCTGGCTGGTAATCTAGGTAATGAAATACAGTGACAGCAAATAAAAGATACATGTAAAAGTTCTATGTGAATAAGACACATCTGAAGATCATTTTAATTTTACCCGTTACTGAAACCATGTGATTTCTATTTTCCATTGTTATTTTGCTGCAATAGTTAGAGAATTTGACTGGCATAATGGGTTACGTGACTGTTGCTCTGTGAGTAATGGATACATTTCCTCAGGAAATACAGGCTGAGAGGAAGGGGTAAAGGGATAGCACTTCATGTGCAAAGAAGTAGGAATGATTCTGGCTCTTGATTGTATGTGAGGAAAGAATGTCACTTTGAGGACATTTAATGTTGAATGAGGTCACAGAGAGGTTGTAGACCCCATCCATCCTTATGGGATTTTGAAGACCTCAGTTGGCTAAGCTTGGGTTTGAAGTCAGTGTTGCCACTGCTTTGACTAAAAAGTTGGACTGAAAATGTCCCAAGGTCACTTCCTACCTCTTTGATTTTATTATCCTGTGATACTAAGTGAATTGTATGAGCTGTCCTAATTTTTTTAACTCTTTTCAGGACTATCTGTTTTCAAGTCACATGATGACTAGACTTACGGATTTGAGGAAGCTGCTTACCCTCTTCATCCTTTTATTTTCTCCATTTGTAAAACATTTTACAAATATATATATATACACAGATGCTATGACAACACAAAATGATAGTGTTTCATATCTTACTGCATTTGTTAAGCGTATAATTTAATTGTGTTTTTTAGTATTTAATTTTAGTATGACAGTATTTTTATGATGCATTGTATACTTGCTCAGTGTAAACTGATTACTTTTGAATTTATATTAACTTTAGATATTTTCCTTACATCCTTTGAAATGGCAGAATTAAACAGTCAGACTGCTCGGAGCAGTAAAATAGTTAAGATCTTGACTTCCGTTATTGAGAAATTGCTATGTTGTATTTTTTCTGGTGATACTGTAATATATATTTGTTTTCAGACTTTCCTCATAGTGGCCCCTCTTTCAGTGCTGTACAACTGGAAGGATGAGTTAGACACATGGGGCTACTTTAAAGTCTCTGTCTTACATGGCAGTAAAAAAGATGATGACCTGAGTCGCATCAAGCAAGGGAAATTTGAAGTTGCTCTTACAACATATGAGATGCTTCGCCTATATTTGGATGAATTTAACAGGTAATAGTTTTAATATGTTTTTGTACACACTGAATTTTAACTGTCTAATCGTGCATTGTTCTTTTCAAGGACTTTTTTCCGTACAACATATTTGCTGTTAAATCCATTGACTCACTGCGCGGCAGAGAAGAATCCCTGTACTACTGAATTTATCCTGTACTTCTGAGTTTAACCTGTAGAGTTCTGGTGGGTTGACCTTGACTGGACACCAGGTGCTCACCAAGCCACTCTATCAGTCTCTTCCCAGCTGGACAGGGAAGAAAAATTAAGATAAAAACCAGCTCTTCAGTTGAGATAAGGCAGTTTACTAAAGCAAAAGTTTACGCATGCACAAACAAAGAGGGGAAGAAGAGGTTTGTTTTCTGTTTCCCATAAGCTAGCAGCGTTGAGCCACTTCCTGGGAAATGGTGCTTCTGCACTTGTAGCAGTTGCCCTGAAAAGTAAACATCATAAATAACAAATGCCCCATTCCTCCTCCTTTTCTAGCTTTTGTATCTGAGCTGATACCATATGGGATGAGTTATCCCTTTGGTCAGTTTGGGTCAGTGGGCCAGGTTTTGTCCCCTCCCAGGATCTTCCCCATTCCCAGTCTGCTGATATGGGGGGATTGTTGAGAGACAGCACTGATGCTGTGCCAGCACTGCTCAGCAGCAGCCAAAGCACTGGTGTGTTATCAACACCTTTCCAGCTACCCACAGACCAGTGAGAGCTGCTGTGGGAAAATCAACTCCATCTCAGACAGACTCAATGCAACTGTCTTTGTAATGGGACACTTGTAGCAGTAAGTGTTTGAATGAAACCAGTCGTTGCTGGTAACACACTTACGAAATGTTCTCTGAAAGATGCTGGACTTGCCTGCCTGGAACCTGATGACTGCTAAAAGATACTTAGAAAGTATTTCTGTCTGTCAGTATAAGGAGAGCAATCACCTGGAATTTTTAGCAAATGCTCAAAAAGGTATTTTCCTTGTTATTTGCTCTTTTCACCAGCTTGATGAGATTATTGAACCCTAAAAGCTTTGAGATTTAAACCCACACATTTCTTATCCAATCCTAAACGTCCTTTTCCCCTATGTCATCTTGAAAGTAGGGTATGAATTGTGTCAGTGGCTGGTGGTAGCACCTTGCCCTCAGCAGCTGATATAAGTGGATCTGCAGATCTTGGCATTTCAGGTGTTGGGAAAGGTCCAGGCCCCAGAGGGTACCTTAATTGTCTGGAGATCCATCATCAAAACAATCAGATCTTCATTTCTGTGCTCAGGTCTGAAGTACAGGGAATAGAGAAGTACAGATAGAAGAATAAAGTTGTTATAAATGATTTGTGTTCTTTCTGAAGAACTCTTCATGCTTGATCATGGACTGGACTGTGGGCAGGGAATAGGTGCATGTGTGGAGGAGATCTAATATGTGACTACAAATACATTTCTTCAACATGCAGATTATCAAACTGTTTCTGCGCAGGATGTGACTGGATGGGCCTGTGATCTTGACACCAGGAGAAGCTTTGTGTCTTGCTTCAATACAGTGATGGATTGGCCTCAAAAGCTGCTCTTAAGTAATTAGCTGTCAGGAATAAGGATATATATGCTCAGTTATGCATGTAAATCAGTATGAGAGATTTAAGTGGAAGGAGCTAGGATATGAACATCCGTTAGGCTTTTCAGAAACTCCAATTTTTAGCATATTTTGGGAGCGTAGGAACTTGAACATGAATGAATGTATTTAGTGATTAGCAAAAATGCTACAAGATAGCCTTCATTAGTGAACTAAATGCAGCTTGCTCAGGAGATATTTTCTACTAAACATCTCTAAACATGTCTGCTTCAGCTTTTTGCAGCATATCAATCTGGATATGGTTGTGTTCTGAAATATTCATATATATAAATTTAATTAATAAAGTTAGTAAATCTCTTCCTAAGGACTTGAAGTCTTTCTTTATTATTATCTCAGTATACAGGTCATTCTACCCCTAAGTTTTATTCTTGAATTGGCTGCAAAATATCTTTTGGTTACTGCTTATAGTGAAGTTCCTTGTCATCACAATCCCAAAATATTAAAATTCCTTTGCTATATTGGTATTGTATATGTTTTCTTGAGTGATACTTTACTGTAGGAAACCATGCAGATTGAAATGTTTTCAGTTCACTGGTATTTGCCTTGGATAATTTTTGTTGGTAAAATGAAGTATACCTATGTTAAGTATATTTCGGTAGTTTACCTACAGAGACTTACTTATTTTTCATAAATCTTAATTATGAGTGGAGTTAATTTTAGTGAGATATGCTGGATTATTGGTCCACAGATTGAAAGCTTCTTTGTTCACAGAAAGCATTTGATACAGGAAACAGGAGGTTATTTATTTGATGATGTAGTTTAGCCATTATGTTCAACTATGTTAATTTAATTTACTAAACAAACAATATAAGGAAATGGAGTGATATTATGTAGCAAAACAGAGAAATCAAAAAGTAATAATGTGTTATAATCACAGCTGTTCGTGTGGCTGGCTTCACTTTTTGTATGTATGTGGGATGATGGGACAAGTAGTGTCAATTAATGAAATCTTTTTTTGATCTGCAGTATAGAGTGGTCTGCTGTGATAGTGGATGAAGCACACAGAATCAAGAATCCAAAGGCTCAAATAACTCAAACCATGAAGTCATTAAAATGCCATGTTCGCATAGGTCTTACTGGAACCATTCTTCAAAACAATATGAAGGAACTTTGGTGTGTTATGGACTGGTAAATATTTTCTTTTATGTTTAAACATCTCTGTGTGTTGACTGTGCAGTGGGGCTGGGGCAGGACTGGATGGTATGGACCCATCTGTGTTATGAAAAAACAACAACAAAATACAGCCCTCAACCTCAAAACACCTGCTTTTTTTTGAGAATATAACTTACTGAGGAGGTAAGCTCCTGGTATTTTACAGTTACTTCATACATTTAGAGTTCATCCCAGCTGGCTTCTTTGGGGAATTTGGGAAGTAGTTAGAATTATTCTTCCTCCGCCTCCCATATTACCCTTTTTTGTTTCTTCCTTTTTTTTTTCCCCTAGGGACACTCTTTTTTTCTTCTGTTCTTTGCCCAGTAGATAGGAAATCATTACACAACCTTGACCAACATAGTCCCTTTGCTCTGTCCAGTATGTGCAGGTCAGTCTGATGTACTTGGAGGATGAAAATAATAATATTTTGCTTTTTTTTTTCCAAAATGCACAAGTACACATATTTGAAAAGTAACAGTCTTGTGCAGAAAAACTTTTAATGGTCAAGGAGAGGTGCAACTCACCATAGATACAAATTTAAATCTTCTGGGAATGCTTCGCAGAGGAGAAACAAAGCAAATATATTAAATATATTTTAAATATGAGGATATACAGAACAGAAATAGCAGGAAGAATATTCTAAGCTTAGTAAATTGTTCCAATGTGTAATGCTGCCAACAGTTACTAAATTCTTTCTACCATTGGGTTTCTCAAGATTTTATTCAGTTATTTGTAATATCTGTATATTCTGATTTCATAAAACCAGCAAATATTGAAAACATGACTGTTTAGCTTCCAGTTTAGGCTCCTCAACACTAGCAGCCTTGTAGTTTAGAGCTTCTATATAATTGTGATTTCTGTTGTTCTGCTAAACTTTTTCTTTTCTTGAGATTGGAACCCTTTTCCTGAGGGGTGTGTCTTAGCATTGGAGAATCACAGAAAACAAAGGAAAAGTGGCATGTCTTAAAATAGTATCTGTTTCTATTTGTACTTAAAATTTTTAGTGGTTTATCTAGTGACTGCTACTTTAAGATAGCTTGCTGTTAGTCAGAAAAAAAAGAGTTTATGGTATGGTTTAAATCAGTGAATCAATCCCCCATCCCCTTTTGTTTTTTAATAGGGCTGTACCAGGACTTTTAGGTAGCAGAGTGCATTTCAAGAAGAAATTTTCTGATCCAGTGGAGCATGGCCAGAGGCACACTGCAACTAAAAGAGAGCTAGCAACAGGTCGTAAGGCCATGGTGAAGCTAGCAAGAACAATGTCTGGCTGGTTTCTGAGACGTACCAAAGCGCTTATCAGTGATCAGTTGCCGAAAAAGGAAGACAGAGTAAGAGTGCCTGCACATTTTGAATACAATGCTAATGAATGTATCTCTTCTTTAGTTTTCTTGTTGTATTTTCTCTCTTGCATCATGTCTGTAGTTTATGGTTCTCTCTTCATCTTTTTAACTTGGGAAGACTCTATAGCCTTGGAAAAAGTGCACTTGAAGTAGTGTGCTTTGTTCACATAATTACTATGATTGCACATTGAAATGGAGTTAATCAAGCATGAAAATGCTCAGCCAGTCTTCTGTCTAGTGTTTTACACATCTGTTTTATGTATGTTTTTGTCCTTATCTCTGCAAGCCCAAAGCAATGTATGTAAATGTATGTCTTGAAATTCTATGCAGAACTTCTGAATTTGCATCTTGAAACTTTGTGTATGGAACAGTATGCTTTTAACTCCTTCATTTTCAATCCTGAAATAAAAGAAAAATCTCAGACAAAATGATTCTGTGATAGGCCTGTAATCCTGTTCATCTGATGCAATTGTAAATATTACATGAAATGATTATACTTTATTGATATAGATAAGAGTTCTGCTAAATATTTTCTTCTGAGTTGACAAATATGTAAGTTTGCATCTGGTTTTATTTTCAAAATTTGGTGTTTTTCTTCATCCTTAGTTTATAATAATGTCATCTAGGCAGTCTTCCGAAGGAAAGATTAACACAAACATCAGTCAGTCTCCTTTCTGAATCTAGCAGGTTTTATTCTTTTCATTATCTTGTTAATGTGAGTATATGTTCAGGTTACTGCTGTATTATTGTAGCTCAGCATGGTGCTGCTGCTATGTGGATAGCGTAGGTTAAGGAATGATCTTGGGATTTCTGTCTCCTGCTGCTTAAGACTAAAGATGTCATGGAGATGCCACCCATGGTCTTTCAGAAGAGGGATCAGTTTTCGCCATAGCACTTTGTAGATCCATGCCTTCTCATTGTTAATTCTGTTTGTCCTGCTTGTGGCTTTCGGTAGTGCCCTACAACAGCTAATGCCTAAAAAGGGGAAAGAAAGGGCAAATTAAACACCTTGCAAAACAGAGAGAAATCTCTAATTAACATTATGCATTTACTTCTCTCACTGTTCCTTCCTCGTCCTATTCCTTCACAAAAGCCATGTTTAAAGGTTTTGAGCAAAATAACAGCAGGTTCTTGTAGAATGGTATTGATATTCTTTGTAGAATTTTGGGGTGGAATAAAATAAGTGTGCATACATTTTTGCTACAGTTTCATGCTACTTTGGTGTAAAGATCCACTTTTTTTTTTCATTTGGTGATAGAATAATTTCCTGTTTAACTATTTGAGCAAGTCTAAAATTTATTTCTACTTTATTTTCAGTGATCTGTGATCTGTTTTTTATGATGCAGTGGTTTTTTGCCTTTCATTGTATGATGCACATGATAGTGTTTCTTGTGTTTCCTCTTTGGCAGATGGTGTTTTGTTCCCTCACTGAATTCCAGAGGGCTGTGTACCAAGCTGTGCTAGAGACAGATGATGTAACCTTGGTGTTAAGAGCGGGAGAGCCCTGTAGCTGCAACAGTGGCCGTAAGAGGAAGAACTGTTGTTACAAAGTAAGAACTTGGCACTGTTTGGATTTTAGCGCATAGTCTTCTGAATTTCTCAAGAGACTCTCTGCTGATGAAGAGCTGATTGAAATATTTGCCTAGTTGTAGCTCATCTGTTTGGGACATCCCAGCTGGAAACACAGGGAGCTGCATCACCAGCATGATAGAGTTAAGCACTTTGAGGTTACTGCAAAGCTGCTTTGCACGCCCTGAGCAGGTGATTGTTCCCTATGCAGTAAATTTTGGATCTTTTGTATCAATAGATGCACCTGTGATTTAGTTGATACTGACAAGAGCACTGCATTGAGATGTTCAGTATGTGTCAGGCATGCTGCTTCCAGGTGCCTCAGGCAATTTGTGCAGGACCTGCGAATGGGAGGCCCTATGAGCTCAGCAGGCTGCCTGGGTAGTTAGTTGTGTTCTAACTGCAGTCATGCCTTTCTGTGCCATTAAACATCCACTTTCTCTTGCTTCATGAGGGGAGAAATCTAACAGCGAAGAGCACTAGTCGAATTTCGTCCATGAATAACAGCTTTGCAGATTTCTTTGATCTTCTCCGGACTTCTTTAAATCTTGATCAGTCTAGCTTTGTATTTGTTTTGCTTACCTCACTCAGTAGGCTCAGATTAAGCACATCTTTTAAACATTTAGAAGCATGTGTCACATGCTTGTTTCTCCCTTTTATCTCTCTGGCCTGCTCTGATTCTTGTTTTGAGTGTTTTGAGTTTTTTCTAAATGATGTAGCTTCTTCAGTCTCCTGCATCTTTATTTATGAGCAATCCCCTCATCAGTTTTTTTTAATATTCCATGGATATTAGCCCTCTTTGCAGACTTTTGTTTCTAGTGGTGTTTTGTAGAAAAAAGGAATGCTGGTGGACTTGATTCACAAAAGGGCAGTAGGCAGGCCTGCAGATAGTTGAGTGCTCTTATGGACTGTTTTATTCCAAAGTTAACTGTCAAATTTAGTAACTTGAGAAGGGAAAGGAAAACAAATATTGGTCAAGCCAGCCAGCCATAACTAGGAAGATAGCTGATGCTGTTGCACAGTTGCTGTTGCACTGTAGAATATGCAAAGCTTGAATTTTGCTATTTGAGATGCTTGGAAAGCTTTTGCCGGAAAGAAAAATAAAGTTAGCAGTTGAAAGGTAAGAAGGCATTCAAACTGGTCTTGCTTGATTTAATTAGTTACAAAGTTACCATGTTCTTGTTTACTAAAGAATTCTTGGTTATCTCCATGGGATGTCTGTAGAAGTTACTAAGATGTTTCTATTAATAGGGTGACAAAGCTGAAGAAAAAACAGAACTTGGTTCATTTTTAGCAGAAATACAGTATTCATCTCTTGGGGATCAGTTATAGTATTGTTAATGCATTAAACCTGGTAAGAATAGCATTTATTTGAGATTATTACTTATTTTCAGTAGTATTTGTTTGCATAAACTGTTTCTTTTTGTAGGTAAATGCACATGGTGAAACGATTAAGTCATTACGCTTCAGTTACCTAATGATCCTACAGAAGGTTGCAAACCATGCTGCACTGCTGCAGACAGACAACACTAGCAAACTGCAGGTTAGTTTCAGAAGTATCTAAAAAATGGACTTTTGGAAGATAAATGGGATGAAAACTCTTGAATGAAAATTGCTGCTGGCCTCCTTATAAGCCATAACTAACTGCAATTAAGATATTTTGTAAGATTCCTTTTCCATTCAGTCATACAGAATGGATACCTTATAAAGATGTTATACAAAACAACATGTTCATTTAGTTGATTCATATCTGAAAGTAAGGGTTATAAAACATCGAAGAAGTTAGGAGAGAGAGTAATTTTTCATGATTTCTAATAGGGTTTCATAAATGTAACAAAAACATAAATTTTTGTTACATTTATGGAGTGCCTATAAGAGGAATGTCTTTGTGCAAATAAATAATAGATAATTAGAATGGGTTTTTTCTCTAGTATTTTATGTTAAGAGCTGAGTTTGTTTAAATAATGAGAAACATGTTTTAGAAAAAATTGCTCAATGGAAGATCAGTATCAGCTTATCTTGTTACTATGGCAAGCAACCAGACCCACAAACAGCAGTTTCAGAAATGCTTGTTTGTGAGCCTTAAGATCCAGGAATGAGGAAAGGGATTTAGGGGCATTACCACTTTTTCTTAGAATCTATCAAGGAAGAGATATTGGAATGTCCTAGTTAATTTTGTGAGCTTGTTCCATTAAAACAGTTTTGCTTTTTTATAAATGTTACTTTCAGTGTCCAGCACACTACACACAGCATATAGCCAGATGTTTTTAGTGGGCTTTTTTGTGTATTGCAAATGTAGTTTTTGTTGTAATAACATCTGATGTTTAAATAACCTCTGAAATAATGGAATGCAGGTATTTTGTGACTTACAGTCTTCTGCATCATGCATAATTATTAATTTTACCAACATCTACTAAGAAACTAATACTTAGTAGTTTTTCTTACCACGGATACTGCATGTACCTTGAGTATTGAAGGCCCTTACATGTGATATTCTTAGGTGGGAGATGTAATCTTTTCTTTCTCTCTGTAAAAGTGGACTTAAAGTGTGAGATTGTGTTTAAGTTCAGAGCTAAATTTAGCAAGTGAGCTTTACGTGGCTTTAAAACACCTTAAGTCCATTTCCTGTACAGTTTTTGTTGTGGAACAATATGTAATTCCCATACTGGCTTGCCTGAAAGAGTCAAGAGAAATGTTGGTGCAGAACCCTTGGGTAGTGCAAATGTCAAGGCAAGAGGATTTTTTGAAATGGACAATTCTGGCCAGAAGAAGACGTTCTGAATACAATCTATGATTTCAGATTAGGAATCTTTTTTTTTTTTTTAATGAAACAAAGCAAAACACACAGGAAATGGTTTATCCAGCAGTTTTGTAGTGAACTAAATTAAAAACTACATTAGTCTGCTTGAGATACTTGGGCAGATCATGTTTCAACCTGTTTAACTCTTTGCATGGCTTAACATAGCTCTGACTTTTAACATCTGTTTAACTTTTCTGCTTTTCTTCCAGGAAGCGCATATCAAACGAGTTTGCAGCCAGGTATTTTCCAGTTTTCCAGATTTTGTGCAGTTAAGCAAAGATGCAGCCTTTGAAACTATTTCAGATCCAAAATATAGTGGAAAAATGAAGGTAAACCCCTTCCTTAGAAGAAAAAAAATTTTATTAATAGTAATAGATTTGGCCTGTATTATATGGATATAAGAAAATATACACCTAATAGTTTTGGGGGTTTTAATTATTCTGTTTATTGTTCATCATACAACAGCAGGAATCTTTGGTCATGGATCAGTATTTATCTGGGTAAAGACTGGATAAGAATAATCTGTGATGCTAAAATTTTCTGAGACTTTAGCTTCACGTGTTTGATGGTGGGCATGGAAATGACCCTTGTAGTCAACAGGATTATTGTTGCATGAAACCATGGATTCTGGTGACAGTCAGAAATACTTGGCAAAGAAAAGGAAGCAAAACAAAATCATTATGGGCTTAATGATTTGTGCACAGCTTCAATTTTGTGTGAAGTTCCAATCTCTCCTCTCAAAAAGGAGATGTTAGACTTCGAAAAGGTCCAGAGGACTGTTCAGAGAAGGGCCACAAGCGTGATTAGTAACTGTGTCAGAAGCAGCCAAGTAGGCTGGGACCCTCCAGACTGTAAGGAGTGTCTTAGGGTGAGTGGGACCTACACAATCATGGAATAGCATGGAACTGGTGAAAATGTATCAAGTGCTTACTGATTTCTTGAACCCTTTGGACATTAAATGAAAATAATAGTAGTTGTGCTGAAGATGACCAAAATAAATGTGTGTAGTATGAATCTGTGAAACCTCTCATGTCAGAAACTGTCTTTCTCTTGTTTCAGAGAGGAGCAAAAGATGATGTGATGACATATAGTATAGATTATTATGATGTTGCTTAATGTAGATGAAAAAGATGTCTAGTATAACTAATTAAAAAGAAAGCCATACTAGTTTTAGTAGTACTCTGGAGCTGAGAGTGACTGGGAGGGTTAGAAGCTATGCAGAATTTTGGCTCTCTGTAAACCTGAATATTAACATTTTCTTCTTGGGACTGGTGGCAGTGGGAAGATTATGTTGCTGTAGCAGGAATGGCTGTTATCACTTTACTGATTTGTTACCATGTAAGCAACAACGTTCTTTATTGTTAGATATGTATGAAATGCCTGCATATTAACTTTGTTGCATACACTTGATTATTTTGAGAAGGTGAATTTAGCTGTTAAATTAATACATAGCTTTAAAAACCAAATCTGTCATCTTCAGGAGCTGAAGAATTACTTATGAAGCAGTTCTGTTACTGATTATTTTACCATGACATTATTCACGTTCCTATTTTACATTTTTGTTATTCTTTTATTATATTCAATTTTTTTCCAGTGCATTGTCCTAGAAAAGCTGGCAGCCATGGCTTCCCTTTGCCAGATTCAAAACTGGCTGGGTAGCTGAGCCCAGAGAGGGGTGCTGGATGGTGCCACATCCAGTTGACATCCACTCACCATGATGTCTCCCAGGGTTCAGTTTTGAGGCCAGTCCTGTTCAACATCTTTACTGATGATCTGGATGAGGGGATCAAGTGCATTCTCAGTAGATTTGTAAACTTTAGATAGGTGGGATTGTTGGTCTGCTGGAGGTTAAGAAGGCTCTGCAGAGGGATCAGTGGGCTGAGACCAATGATATAAGGTTCAGCAAGACCCAGTGCCAGGTCCTGCATTTGGCCACAACAACACCCTGCAGTACTACAGGCTGGGGCAGAGTGGCCGGAAAGCTGCCAGGTGAGAAAGGACATGGAGGTGCTGGTCAGCAGTGGCTGGATGTGAGAGAGCAATTTGCCCAGACAGCGAGGAAGACCAGTGGCATCTTGGCTTATATCAAATTTTGTGTCCAGCAGGATCAGGGAAGTGATTCTTCCCCTGTGCTTGGCGTTAGTGAGGCCACACCTTGAGTGCTGTATCCAGTTCTGGGCCCCTCTGGCAAGAAGGACACTGAGATGCTGCTGGAGCATGTTCAGAGAAGGGCGAAGGAGCTGGTGAAGGGTTTGGAGTGTCATGTTTATGATGAGCAGCTGAGAGAGCTGGGATTTGTTTAGCCTGCAAAAAAGGTCTCCCCTGGGCCTCCTCATTACTCTGTACAACCACCTGAAATGATGTTGTGGTAAGATGCGGTCCTGTTTCTGGCCAGAGTTTATTTTGTCCAGTGGCTGCCTGAAGTGGTGCAGGTGTGCCTAAAGGATTATTCTGTACAGCCCAGAAAGCCAAAGGTGTCCTGGAATGCATCGAAGGAGGTGTGGCCAGCAGGGCAAGGGAGGTGATTTTCCTCTTCTGCTCCACTCATGCAGTGTACTGTATCCAGCTTTCTCAGCACAAAAAATATATTTTGGAACAAGTCCAGAGGGGCCATGAAGATTATTACATGGATGGAACACCTCTTCTCTGAGGAAAGGCTGAGGGAATTGAGGTTGCTGAATCTGGAGAAGGCTCTTGAGGAATCTTATTGCTGCCTTTCACTAATGAGGGAAATCTAAAGAAATCTGGAGGGGGACTTTTTACAATGATAGGAAAAGGGATAACGGCTTCAAAATGAAAGAGAGTAAGTTTAGATTGGATTATAGGATGAAAGTCTTCTCTGTGAGAGTAGCGAGGCACTGGAGCAGGTTGCCTGTAGAAGCTGTGTATGCCCTGTCCCTGGAAGTGTTCCAGACCAGTTAGGATGGAACTTTTAATCTAGTAGGTGGCATCCCTACCCGTAGTGGCATGGTTTGAAACAAAATGATCTTTAACCCAAACTGTTGTATGATTCGAAAATCTTTGTGCCTGGAAAGAAGATAATGGGTTATATAGCTATTATTGAAAATAAGCTGGCTTTTGGGTCCATTAATCTTGACTTCATGGTGCCAAAAACTGGTTCATACCTTTTTGGTGTCATGACTTGCTTCTTTTTTTTTTTCCTAAATTATAGAATGGAAACTATTTGTGATGATTTTGCATTTTATACTGTGAAAGCAAAATCATTCAGGAAGTATGTAATTTAGAAAGTTGTCGTAGCATAAGAAAATAATCACAGATGAGTCAACTAGTATTAAAGCTTGGAAATGGCTTTATGAATTTTTAACGTGTTTATTTGGAAATAACTAAGACAAATGATAGTAAAATGTTTTTAGTAACCTTGTTGCACTGTAGTAGTTTGCATTTCCTAAATAAATAAATTCATAATTAGTTTCATAAATGGATTCTACAAACTAAGTGACATTCTTTTGTAACTTTCATCTGGTAATGTAGACTGAATAAGCATTACTTTATCTTTTTACTTAAAATTCACTACAGACGGCACAGAAGTTTTGGTACAGGTGATTATTCTTTTGTAGATAAGCATAGTTGCAAAGGAATTGTTTGTGGTATTTTTAAAAAATTTATTCAGGGAGGGGGGAAAGGCTGTGATTTTTTTTTTTAAATGAAGTTTATTAGCTAAGCAGCTGTAACTGTTTTGCAGAGTTGAAAAGGTTCCATTACTCAGCCTATTTGTTCTCCAGCCAAACAGAGATAAAACACATAGTAAGACATTCTGTTATGGGATATGAATTACTTCCACCAGTAAAACTAGATCTGCTTGTATGCAATGGGTAAAGAATGGCCTTTATGTAGTGTTTGTGTCCTACCTGTTGTTGTGAGTCATCTCTCTGTGTTTTGCAAACTGTAGCATTAACATGCCACCCCAGGTTTTCTGTTCTGAATTTGGAATTACACCAAGAGCCTGGAAAAAACAATTCCTACAGTCCAAATGTACAACTTGTATAGTCATTGATGGTGTACCTAATCCGGTATAACAAGGACACTAATGTATCTGTGTTAGAGTGGGAGGTGGGTAATATGCAGTGATTAAAAGCTTCAGCTTTTTTTGTGAAATTATCCCCTCCTTTTCACTTGTACTGCAGATTGTACAGTTTGCAAGCTTTGCTGACATATTTTATTACATGGTAAATTTCATGCTTAGATTTTAAAATAGAAGTAGTTGAGTATATGAGAACTGAGTGAAAGGAGTGATCTGCTTTATTTGGAAACCACTGTTTTTCTATCATGATGATGTAAAATAGTGGGGACCTGCAAAGTTGAAGGACTAGTGGTTCATTGCTTTTGAAATGCAATGATTTCAGATTGTCCACACGGAAGTATTGGGGACTGGTTGGAAGAAGATGAATGAGGATAGATTTACAATCCTGCAGTAATTCTCATTCAGACTACCTTGTCTGATTATTTCTACAGTTTTGTTAAAATTGTGCCACAGAGACGCTATGAGCTTTCTAGGTGTAAAGGGTTATTAAAGTCTGTGCAGTTGAAATTTTTTTTTTTAAAGATTTATTTTTTAACTGCATACATTTCCACGGAGAGCTATTTGTGGCATTTCAGAATACTGTTCTTAATACAAATATCTTAGGAATAACTGTTGTATTGATTTAATTATTTTTGCTTGGGATATTATCATTCAGTAAGAAAATGGAAGTCTATTGGAGTACTTTGCAAGAAATGGTAATCTCTACCATTAAACATAACTCGGATCCAGACAGGGCTGGCTTTGAAGGTTTAAAAAATACTGTAGGCTAGCTTGAACATCTCTATAGAAAAAAGTTCTCAAAAGCAAGAGGTAAAATTTCATCACATACAGATGACTCAAAATGTGTAGCAATGGGGAGATGTATGTTTAAATCCATGGGGACTCTTACAAAGAACATGTGACTTCTGCTTGAGTATGATCGAGTGTTTCTGTTTTGGGCGAAAAACATACAGGACAATATTCTGGTGAGCAAGTGTAGAATTTACTTCTCTTTGGTGCAAAAACATTCATTGCTTTTCGCTGTTAGAGTTGTTTCTTACTCCAGAATACCTAAATTCCCAATGGGATGAAATTGATCCATTTCATTTAAGCGAATTGTGTGGATTTATTTTTGTATTCTCCTATAGGAAATTCACTATTTGACCTGTACTTTAATAATAACAACAATAACACAGAAGCCAATTCCTTCTAGTTTAAAAGAATGTCACTTCTGTTTCTTTTCTTAATGTGGCCAAATAAAATGCAAATTTGTATAGTACAGCTCTGCTAAATGGCCTGTTGAGTATTTTTTTCCCTAGTAAAATAAATCCTGGATTATATGTTCATGTACAATGAAATGAGGCCAAAAAAATCTGTCATTTGTACCCTGTTTTCAATTGTAACAAGATGGCTGACATTTAG
The DNA here is from genome assembly GCF_028551555.1 of Melozone crissalis. NCBI lineage: Eukaryota > Metazoa > Chordata > Aves > Passeriformes > Passerellidae > Melozone > Melozone crissalis. The sequence goes on along the minus strand of NW_026535783.1, from coordinate 35,245,195 downwards.
TAAGGAGTTCAGGAGTGACATATTATTACCATTTTATATTGTGGATATTGTCCAAACTTGTAACATTAATACAAACATTAATCTTTATTTGATTGTCAAAGATTTCTTAGGCTTGTAGTGAAATAATTCTTGATTAACAGTTTATCTATTTATCACTGAATAAATACAATTTCAAAAATATTTATTGTCCAGTGGAAAAAAGCCTCAGTCACGATGCAGAAAATTCCTCTTTTCCCATTGTGTATGGCTTCAGCACAGTGCTCTGGAGCTGCCATTGCCAGATGTGGACATAGTTCTTTTGAAAATAACAGTATCACTATTATACACAAGGCTCTGGATTATTTGCTTCCCCACCAGAAGAACATTGTGTGTGGGCGGATTATTGGCATTTCAAGGTCTGCGCAGAGTCTGGGAAGCTGGATCCTACTGTAAACAGAGCAACAGATGAGAGTGGGAGCGGGGAGGGGCATACATCTCACTGATTATTTTAAGAAGACAAGTTCCAAGAAGCTCTGAACTCAGATGTAGGACAGAAAGTTTAAGCAGACCTTGGAGTTTTCAGGTTAAATGTGTGCATTTTTTAAATGAAAAAACTCTGAATCTGAGCTAGTGTGTGACATAAGTAACTTTTTGTTGCAGTCTATGCACTTACACAAGTAGCTTCTGAATCTACCTTTTAGTGGTCTGATGACCTTGTCACAGTAGGATTTCCATGTACATCATTGAAAAATGCAAAGTTCCAGCATCTCCGTTACCTTTGGCCCATTTATTATGTTAGTAATGATTTTTGTTATGGTTCTGCTGGCTTTGCAAATAATTAAGTTCAGTGTAGTCTGTTTGGAGGTTGAAAACATGAGTTAAGTGTGTGTAAGATGACCTGATAAAAATTTAGATTTTAGATAAAAATGTCTTCATTTTTCTGCTGTGCTTTATTTACAGGTCCTTCAGCAGCTTTTAAATCACTTCCGAAAAAATAAGGATAAAGTTCTTCTTTTCTCCTTTTCCACAAAGGTGAGCTCCATGTGATTTTTATCAATTAACTGCAGCAGTAAGTTCTGAAGGGTGAATCTGAAAGTTGACAACTTGTCAACCACATTTCCTTATTGCTTCTACTGTTAGGAGTAATTACGAGGACAGTGTGCCATACTCCGCAAGGATATTGAAACATTATGTTACCTCATGATAAAAATGGTAACAGCAAAACAGGTGTAGCTCTTCTGCTGTCCCTAGACCTCTTTGAAATAGTTGTATTACTTCAGGTGCAGATAGCTAAGTTCAGCTGGTATGTCTTGAGTTACAGCACTGTCATAGCTCAGTATGACTGCCATATCATAAAACCTTTGTGTTAGCACTGAAAGTTAAGTTTCCTCATTCTGCTGACTTTTCATCATCAGCAATGAAACTGAAATTCTTGCTGCACTAGTTGGTTTGAAGTTAAAACTCTCTAGTTGGAGTGAGACTTATATGTACATTTTACTTTTAAGGTACTTGCTCCTTGGTTTCCTTATTAGGGAGTAATGTCTTTCCTGAAATAGCTCACTCTGTTGTATTGGAGCTTTTATTTAAATATTTGTAATGATAGCACTAAAAAGTATTTTAAAGCATAGTCATTTGAATGGTAGTTCAGGAGTCTTAAATACCTTTTTTTTTTTTTTGACTTTAAGAAAGAATGCAAGTTTAATGTTTAGATGCAGCAGTAGATTACTCATGTATCTCTTAGGTTATGTGTTATGGTGTCCAGTACCAGACTGACTGCTGGTTATTGCAGTGTCTTTCACTCCATACCCCTGAACTCTGACTGTGCACTCTGTGCCTCTGTAATGCTCATTTACTGTATTTCAAGTAATTGCAGCTTGCTAAGATGGGAGGAAGCTGCTTAAATGGACTGCCTGCTGGCTGGGTTGGATTGAGTGACAGGATGAAACAGGCAGCTAGAGTGGGATGATGGAGTCAGACCACAGCACACCAATATTAAACACCTTGAGTGCTGTGGAATCACGGCTAAAGAGAATCAGGAATGTTGATACCAAAGTGTCAGAGATTTACTGTAATTAGCAATGGGTGGTGTACTAAAAATATATTTTATAAACATGGTCCCTGTGATCATGTTTAATTTAAAAGATACTATTAAGTACTTAACTTTTTATTTTCCTTTTTTCTTCATTTTTCCACGCAGTTGCTTGATGTGCTAGAACAGTACTGCATGGCATCTGGGCTAGATTACCGAAGACTTGATGGAAATACAAAATCAGAAGATAGGATCAAAATAGTGAGAGAGTTCAACAGCCTTCAGGAAATTAACTTATGTCTTGTATCTACAATGTAAGAAAATTTAACTTGTAGCTTGTTTCAATATGTCTGTCTAGTGTTAGTAAATCAGTTACTCTGCATTTCTCTTGCTGAGCTTGTGAGGGATTACTTTTTGAGAAGATGAGAGTAAGTATAGACTTGTTGCTTTGGTCGGAAGCTTCTTAAAATATTTAGGCCCCTGCCTCCCTGCCTGCCTCCCTCCCTCCCGCTTCATGAGGATTTTTAAGATCAGAAGGAAGTGGGTCTTCTGGATTCTAGTTTAAAGTTGTTGCAGGATTGAAGACACAGTTTTATACACTATTATTAAAAAAATTATTATTATGCCATTATCTACAAAAGGCTTTTAATTTTATTGTAGACACTCATTTTCTTGTTTTGCACTAGTAGAACTAACAAGTGAGTATGAACATGAAATGCCATATTGAGCTGAAAAATTCACTATTACTGCAATTTATTAATCATGTTAATTAGCTAGCATGTCTATTTAAAATGTTTCAGCAAGATCTTTTGTCTTTTTGAAATGTACCTATCAGATTTGCCTATCAATTTATGATGAATAGCAAATTGTTTTGAAATAGATTGTTTTGTTCAACTAAAGTTATTGTTACTACAATGACTATTTATTTGTTTTATTCAGGTTACTTCCTTGCTTCATCTTGAATGAAATTTTTTACTGGGGAAGGGCAGAAAAGGAGCAAAGAAAAGCTTTGCTCCTTTTGTCTCCTATCCAGAGGGGAAAACTCAGTGAAACTTAATGAAATATGAGTACCTGTTCACTGTAGTTTTTACTGGAAGTGGGTATGTTGGAGTTAGGAGGATCCAAACTACCTCAGTATAACTAGAGCAGACATCATTTTAAAGGCTGTTGCAAGTGGATGTCCGAGCAGTCTTCAGATACTCTGGTGCTTGTGTATAGCGTTGTGAAGAGATTTGTGATACTGGTCATTGAAGAGATTTGTGATACTGGTCGTGTCCATTGGCCTGTAATCTCTGTCAACTGTGAAATCGGACATGAGCTTCTCTAAGACCTTTGTGAGTCCATAGCCCTTGTCCCTGAAGACAGAGGGAAATTTCAGAAGCTGTAGCATCCTAAAGGACTAATTTTTGCTTCAGTCGGTACTGTACTCATGGAGCTGTTAGTTCTCTTTCATTAATTTAAATCAAAATAAGAATGAAGGTTAACTAAACAGAGATGGGCTTTCTCCTCTCTGTTTTGAGAGCTTGTGTGTAGAGACTCTGCCTGCTGAAGGTGCTGGAGAAAAGGCTTGATTCTGTTTGTAGTTTTACTTATCTTATGAGACAACTGGAAGGAACAAACCATAATTACAGTCAGTATAGCTAGTATGTTATAAACGAAACAGAGGGTGTAATTTTTTGCCTAGTTTATTACAGATAACAGGAAGTGATATTTTTCCTTGCTTGATGCACAGTAATGGAAGCATCTTTACATTTGTAATGCTTTGGAAATTAGAAAGTGATTTATCCTTTCTGCTGTACAAGAGATTGATCTTTCCTCTTACTCAGATTTCAGGCACATATAAAGTAATAATATAGAGTAAATTTAGAGTATATTCTATATTATTCTATATTATTCATTGCAGAGTACGTTGACAGAATTGGTTCATACTCTTCTCTCTGTACTTTCTTGCAAAGTGTCTGGCTGACTGGTCTGTGTAGTCAATATATGTCTGTTCTGGAGGTCTCATTGCTCAGAGAACCAAATGTTGATTTTCACTGAAAATACTTGCTTGGTCTTTTGGGTGTGTAAGTGCTTTCTGCAACGGATGAATTCTCTACATAGTAATGTTGAGACTGCCATTATGTTCACTGGCACAATTAATATGCAGCTTACAAAACATAAAACACCAATCACAGAATTACAGTGCAGCACTGATGATTTCACTATTACATTTGTGGTGTTTGTATTTTATATTCCTTTTCTTTCAAATGCTGTTTCTGCCTGAAATAATATATAATATAGCCCATAGAGCTTTGAAAATCCTGGTTTTAATTGATCACTGAAATTTTTTGAGAAATGGGATCTTAAAAAAGAAAATAAAATAATAAAGAATAAAAAATAAACTTTTGTGCATCTGTAGCTTTGACCTCAAATCTTGAAGTTAATATTGGTACCAAGCATAGTCACATGGCTATCCCTAATGCTTTTATTGTCAGCTGTGACTAATACAGCTTTATGGATAAATGTATTTTATAGGTGTTGAGAGGGAGTGTAATTGTTTTCTTCAGAGCTTGTACATTTCATCAAGCCATTAGATCATGAATTTCAGATTGAGCACTAGGGAAAAATAGGTATATACCTGTTGGAACTTCTAACTCTCATTAAGTAATACTTCGTAAGAATACTTCAGTCTTGCACTGGTGTTGCTGGGAAAATATGTGATTATTTAGAAAAGAGGATTTTTAGGTGTGCTTAGAAACATTAAAATAATTGCTGGAGTTGCTGTAACTTGATAGGTGAATGTCAAGGCTTTCAGTTCCAGTGGTGCTGCTTAGCCAAAAGAAGGGAAACTGTTTATGTACAGTACCAAAGTCAGCACAGTTCTGTTCCATCGTAGTTTTCTGGAGTAAATAAAAGCAATGACTATGTCTGCCTTTAAGTCACTGTTTCTGGATTTTTTGGTGCTAGTCGTTCTCTAGATTGGTTCTGTCAGAATTAACTCTTAATGAAAATCCATTTCTGCTTCTCAGCTTTCTTTTTATGTAAAAAGAAGTGTCTAGAGAAATTTGTAGGTAGTTTTTATCATGTAAGGTTACATATCCACTTCCATTCTACCTGCAGCATTCTCTATTACTGTCCATTACTGGACTGCTGTTAGTTACTTTTTACTTTTAGATTTAGCTTTAATTTTTTCACAGCGATGTTTTGAACAACTTTCAGTGTGCCTGTGATGACATCCAAAGAACTTTCAGCCACAAAAATCTCTCTGCAACAAAGAGCATAGAAACCCTAGAAAACCCAGCTTGGTAAACAGAATTACATAATCAAAACTTTTATAAAACCTTTCCTAATGTAGTATTGTTCTGTACCTTTTGAGGTACTGAGTTGTGCAGATTTAAGTAAGATCATCTTCTGAAAACTGTTCTTCTTAGTAAAACTCTTTATTTAAGCCATATCATACTAATTTGCGTGGACCAAATTGCAGTAATGACTAGCTGCTAGTTAAAATGAGAGGTAAAATGGAGTACATAACTTACAATGCGCAAACTTCTGCATTTGTTCTGTCTATGAAGGATATAAGAGCCATTCTTTTCTGTTTTGGACTAACTGAATTTTTGGGTCATACCTAAAAACACTGAAAGGTAAAATTAGTATAAATCTAGATATCCTGTTTTGTTAATTTTTGTGGACAGTTGGTTTTACATCTTCACTTATGTTTCAGTCCAACTGCAGGGTTGGTTCGGAAACAGGAAAGGCTGAAGTCTTACTAATGAAAAAAGTTTTAATGAAAAAAGAGGTTTTTCATTAAAAATAAGCGCACTAAATTTGAAAAATACCATAATGTATTCTGAAAGAAAAACCCAACCAAATATTGTTATTCAGTAATTCACAGTTTGAGAATGTGAGTTCTGTGGAAACATCCATTAATATTGGCAAGTTTCTATATCCCCTCCCTTTCCAGTTACAACTAACCCAAAGCTACACCATACTTAGAAAGGAAAGGCTGCAGTTGCATTTACATTGACATGGATTCCATGAAAACCAGAAGGTGGTGGGGCTCCCTAAGTTTTTGGTTTCTGTCTCCATTCACTCTTACACCAGAAAACTTTACCTTTCTTGTATTTCTTATCTCCTTCAAACAAGCAAAATTTAAAGTAATCTGTTAAACTAGGTGCTTGATAAGTTAATGGGATTTACTTTTTCAATTTTGCAGTACCTGTTTTAGAAAAATAGCGCACTTGGAATTAGTGATGCCTATGATAATGTGAATAATTGTTTTAATAGTTTATTTAATGATAGTATTTAGCTTGTGCTTGTGTAGGAACGTATGTCTTTTGTATGATAGTTGGTTGAGCCAGTCAAAAAAAAATTCAGTATTTGCTTGCTTTGCAACTGGATGAGAAGTGGTATTTTCCTCACTTTTGCTCCTATCAAATCATTCATCTAAGCACGTGCTAAACTCTGAGTAACTGAGCAGTTTTGCCGGGTTCAGGAGTTAGCTGCATCAGGTTAGATGTATGCTCAATTTCTTCTCGGCTTGCAAGTTTTACCTGAAAACACTCTTTAGCTGTTGAGCGTTCTGAGATGATGCAGGTGGTACCTCTGTGACTTCTAAACCGCAGAGCAGATAAATTTCTCACTGTGACTTTTTTCGCTTTAATGACTGTTATGAATGTTGCTCATATGCAGTGTGGCCAACTGGGTTTTTAACAGCTGAATAACTTATTGTACAAATACACTTGTGTTAGTTGTTAATGCTTACAGGTATGGCTTACCTGAGATTGTGACCACTTTAGTGAAAGTTGCGCAGCATTATTGTCAAAAACTATGTACTGGGATTAGCTGAAGTAAAATTTCACCTGTAATTTTCCTACTTCCATAATATTAACTGGCATTAAACTGGTTGTGAATTTCATTATAATATTAGGGGGTGTTGCCCTGTGTAGGACTTAATGGGAAATTAATGGCAGTGGTTATTTGAGTACTTGGCGGTTGTTAGTACAACAGTAACACAAAGCTGTACTGCACTTTTTTCAGTATCTTTCATGTGTTCTTTTTTTTAAGTTGGGGAAGAGTAGGCAAGTATGGACCTAATACAGAATAATCTAGTTGCACGTTTTTTTCTTACTATCATAGAGTTTTGGTTTTTCATTTTTATGTTTTTAGGGCTGGTGGACTGGGTCTTAATTTTGTTGGTGCCAATGTTGTTATACTGTTTGATCCTACATGGAATCCAGCAAATGATCTTCAAGCAATTGACAGGTACACTCTCAAAATACAGAACTTGATCCATGTTGCACTCTTCCATTGATTCTGTAACATGATTGTCCAACTAAATTTTTTTCTCAAGTAAGAAATTTTTACTTTGTCTGATTAATCTACAAGACAATACGAAAAGTCCTACTAAATTAGTTTTTAACGCTGATGTGATTATTTTAACCTAAATTTTACAATATATTTTCTTTTATTTCTTCTTTTTTTTGCAGCAGCAGTAGGCCAAACAAACACTCAACAAAAAACTCCTTGTGGTTATTATAACTATTTTGTGATCCCTAGAATATATATGTGTGTGTAGATGACATTTTTCTTGAAGAATACATTGCAGTTGACCCCAGTTTAAGTGGTGTTTTGAATTCCCAAACCATAAAAGACAGGGGCTCCTTATGTTCTCTTCTGCTTCACAATTGTGGAGATTAGTGTCTTTTTAGCACTTATATCTATCTCTGATATTATATGGTGTTGGAGTATTTACAGTGATGCAGATTTTTCTTTCCAGTCTTGTTGACTCTTGGTATTTCCCTAGGAGTTCAAGGCAGACCTTTTAGTAACTGAAGTAAAGAATACTAAAAACCTATAAAAGAATATTAAAAATTCAGTAGATTTATATATTTTCATGAGCAGAAATACACTTATTTCTGTTATCTCATGCAATTATGTAATCTGGTTTTAAGTGTCTTTCTGATTATTAGGATGTGTTTATGTGCACCTGTTCTAGAGAAATACGTCAGAAACATGTATTGGGGACTATCTTTAAAGAATCTTTGTAAGATCACATTACTACTATTAATTGTTTTAGCCTCCTGTGAATTTTGTGGAATATAGTCTATTAGACGTCTCAGAATTTACCATTTGAATAGAACACAGTGCCAGTTCATTAGCTGTTTTTATGATGTTGTATCTTGTAAAGTAATTTATGAAGTTAAGAAAGAACCGACTGCTCCAAGTAATCTATGAATTAATTCTGTATAATGGAAATAGGAGAATACTTTGAGCAAAAGTAGGTGGAGACACAAAGGGGAAAAAAACCCTCAGCAAACCCTAGATAAACAGAGTGGATGTGTTTTGTGGAGAGGTGGGAGACAGTTCTTGTGATATAAAATGAGGAGAAGGCTTTTTAAACTGGGTAGGCCTGGGAGAAATATGAAATATTAAAGGTAAAGGAAAAGGAAATCAGTTACTGTGGAAAATTCGGAAAGGTAAGGAAAACAGCCCAATCAACATATACATGATTTTGAATAGTACTGTTTTATTAGAATGCTTTCATATATTTAGTTTGTTTACTGTTTATTGCTGCCCCTGAGAGCTCTCATTTCTTCAAATGTTTTTAATGTGCCATGTCCTTGCAGAGCTTATAGAATTGGCCAACACAGAGCTGTTAAAGTGTTTAGATTGATATCCTTGGGAACTGTGGAAGAGATGATGTACTTGCGACAAGTTTATAAGCAGGTAAAGCTCACAAACTGTTTAAATTGGGAGTTCTTCCTAGCAGTTTCAGGGATTGAAAGGTAATCTTTTTTCAGGGACTGAAAGCTAATCTAGCCTGTAGTAAAACTGTAGTTTACTTTGTGTTTATGGTATGTGATGTTACCTTAACATACTAAGCCAAGCTTAGTAGCTGTTAAAGAGTGGAACAGAATAACATTTCTATTCAAGTGTTTTTCTTTAACTATTCACTGTTTAATTATGCAATGTACATTATTCAGGTTATATAGAGAACTGTTTTTATTTGAAGGTTTATGAAGTACAACTGTGATAGTTATAGTAAGTATCTGCAGCAATCTGATTCACACAGCTTTTTCTCATGAAAGTCTGGAGAAAGGAAAGGAGAAGTCTTGCTGATGCTATAGAAGAAAAGTTGATGATCTCGTAGAAAAAGAAGACCTGGATATTGTCTGTTTGGATTTTCAAAAAGCATGTATAAGTCTTCAAAGGATGTATAAATATTTTTCTTTTTCTTTTTTTTTCAAATTGACTTGTATTTTTCAAGTTGAATATGCAGTAATAAACAAGAGTAATTATAAGTCTGAGGGGTTGGGTTTTTGTCAGCTATACTTGGATTGCTTTCCCTTAGCAAGTAAATATACAGTGCAAGGGAAGGTGAAAAGATTGCTAATAATTTAGTATAGTGGAAGCTGAGCTGTCAAGATACAGAGGAGTGCCAGTAACATGTATAGTAGGTGTCTGATAATAGGCAACTATGCAGTAAAAGTCTTCAAAAATTTTTTTTTTTTTTTTAATTCGGTAACGCCAAGCAGGTTCATATTATACCACAATCTATTATACCAACTTCTGCTGGGGAAATTAAAATATCCTTGCTTAGGAATTTCTGCTTGTTCCAGCTAAAGCTGTGTATATAATGTGGGTGCCTGGAAATTTTGACGTGTTGTTGTAGCAAACCCTTCTGAAATCTCTTGTGTTGTTCTCTTTTAGCAACTTCACTGTGCAGTGATTGGAACTGAAAATGCCAGGCGGTATTTTGAGGCAGTGCAAGGATCAAAGGAACATCAAGGAGAGCTTTTTGGGATTCATAACCTTTTCAAACTTAGGACTCATGGGTCCTGTCTTACCAAAGACATACTGGAGGTATGAAGTCCCTTTTACTTTTGGATATTAGTTGTACATTTTTCCTTTCTTGTGAGACTTCTCGGTCATTGTTTTGAATGGAAACACTATAAAACAGAATGATGATACTTAACCAATACTTATCTGGGCAATGACTTAAATGAAATAGAAATGCTAATTTCTTGTTCTGATATGGACCAGATAAATTTCTCTAAATCCAAGAATGGTAAAACTTGGTTTATAATTTTTATAAATTTCCTACTATATATATTTTTTGCATTAAAAACTACATAACTTATTTTTTGATCCTTTCATGCGGCTTTGTGCACAGATACCTCTTATTCATCAGAAACTCATATTGAACTTTTAAGCCAGAATTTGTATCATAAAAATATTTTTTATGACCACATTAACCTCTTTAGAGTACTTTTTGAGATGTCAATAACTGTTAAAAGAAGTTTGCTGCAGCTAGCTTACATCTTCAAATTTACTGCAACTTTATTCCATGTTTCTTTTTCTTTCCATGCTTCCCTTTATTTTGTTGTTTTTCCTCTGCTAAGAATTTAGTCTGGACCATGCTGATTTTACTTCTGGTACTTACATGTGGGATCTCAGCACATCAGCCCTGATGTGCAGAGACACCGAGATAACCCTTGGGGGGCTCGGAGGTCCTGGAATGCTGCCAGAAGTGTCTGGTGGCTGGACTTTGATCCTGCACAGGAGACAACACCTGTATGAGGATGGGAGGATCACACGGGGATGAAGGGTGAAGGGATAGGTTCATTATAGTGTGAGACACAGGTTTTAGGATTTTGGTACAGGGGGGTCTAGAGAAGCAAGATGGAGGAATTGGGGCGTGTCCTGTCCTTCTTCTTCTTCTTGGCCTCCATCTTCTGTGGTGGTGGTGGCACTTTGGGATTGGTTCTTACTAAAAGTGCACTTGTCAATAAGGGAAAATAGGTAAATATCTTATACGTAGTTTTGGGTATAAAGATAAGTGACCGCCCCGAGAGTGGGCAGTGTGTCCATGGCTGACGTCCTGTGCAGACCTCTGACGGGCCAAGAGAAAATCTTGTAGATAAAAACTAATAAACACTGAAGACCGAGAAAAAACCTGAAGACTCTTTTCGTCTTTTGGAGCACGGGCTGTCCCAAGGCCTCCCCGAGCCTTTCCAGGCCTTCAAAAACAGCTGAGAACGGGACACTTACACTTCTGGAAAACAAAGGAAACTTCTTTTTCCTGTGCTTGTCTTTGTGTGTAATAAAAACTGAAACTGTTTATGTTAACTGTTTGATTGTCTTAGAGGGAAGGACGGGTAGAAGCAGGAGTCATGACAGCAACTACATGGCTGAAGGAAGAGAATCATTCGTGCAGCTCAGAAAAGGTGAGATGTCCTTGTGGACTGTAGACCAGAGCATGACAGGCCTCCAGTTCCCAATATTGCAGTGGCAAATGTGGGCAATGTATCATTAGGCTGATGATACTTTTACTGTGTTGTTAAGAAGATTTTGTTTAGGGAATTGTGGAAAGGAGTACTAGGGATTTAGATGATTGAAAGCTTCAGGTTTTGTGGAACTCTTGAAGACGTTGGCTATTTAGTTATTGTAGTCAGACAATCAGAGTGATTCCCACCAAACCAGTGGTCTGTTCAATACTGTCTTTTTTTTGTTTTGGTTTTTTTTTTTTTAATGTATGTAATTATCTAATGGTTTCCTTCTGGAATAAGATTTTTTTTTTTAATTTTTTTTCAACAAAGGCCAGTTTTAATAGGAGCATTGCATTTGTAGGAATGTTTTGACTGAGTGCCATGTTCAGATACTTTGAGTAAAGGTATCATTAGATTAGATTGCACTGAATTATATTACAAATTAGCCACTGTCTCTTATGCCTGTTGGAGATTTCTGTGAGTATATGTCAGTATTTAATGTGCCCTTACATTAATCTCAGTCTCATATTCATAATACATAACTGGGTGGTCATGATCTCACATATGGCTTGCTGACAAACAGCAACTTTTTAAGCTTATATTAAATGCTTTTTGATGAGCAGAATTATATCAGGATTAAAATATTAATTTTAAAATGTCTCTGAGTACAGAATTTTGGTATTTATGGTTTTGACTTCAATTTACAGGCTGTCATAATTCTTACCTCAGTAGTATGCAGTTCTGGAGCGGTGTTCTGGACTTTTATCTTAAAAACATTTTAAGATTGCCTGGGCATAATTTTGTTTGATTACAGTAGGCCTTGATGAATTTTAGAGTGGAATGCTAGCATTCATATACAAGGAGGTAAACCACTACCTTAGAATTATTTTTATTATGAATGTCATTACACACAATATTAAAGCTTGAATCATGAAGTCACCTTCCAAAGCACCCTTGAAAGACAAAAAGTAGCAATGAGATTAGTATAAACTTAAAAAATATGGATGTGGATTGGGAAGGCATAAGTTGTTTCAGCAGTGTACAGCATATATTGTCTTAAGTACATAAACTTTGGTTATTTTCACTGTTTTTCTGCTAAAAATAAGACTTCAATAATTTCTCATTATGAATTATTTTGCATTTTGTAATACTACTTTGTGTATTTTTTACTTAACAATGAAAATCCACTGTTTTACACTGCTTTGAAATTAGGCATGTTGAGTGTACTATAAATATTAAGTAACTTTGCAGATGTTTTTTTGTTTTTGTTTTTTTTTTTAGTATGAACAACCAGACTGTCAAGAAGATGGAGATCCCCAAAACATTCAGGCGCACTTAAAAAGAGAAGAAACTGATTTTTGGGATGATTTGAGTGATGATGATATTCTGGAGAGTTCTGTGAAAAAATCTGACAGAAGGAAGCCATGCAATGAAAATGTAACAAAAGGACAGCTTTCCTTAATGCAGTGTGGATTCTCTAAGTTGTTGCAGAGAGAAATTGAGACTACTAGAGAAGGGGATCACAATTATGACTCTAATCATTCAAGTTCTGATGCTCACACTATAAGAAAAAATGTAAATAGCAAGCATGATGGTTTTCAGAAATGTCAAACCAGTGTGCCTGTTTTGGAGCATGGGAAAGGTGTTCTGTCTCCAAATGGAAGTGATAAAGAAAGTATGCATAGTACAGAGTGGCTTGGTTTATCAGGCTCTGAGGAGGAAGGCAACATAAAAAATGAGAATCAAAGCATTTTAAAGCAATGTGACATAGTCATGGAAACTGAAAGTAGTTCTGAAGCAGATGATGATGTCATCTTTCCTACCCAAGTTCAAGTGTGCCAGCAACCAGTGCTTACTAAAGAAATTGAAATACATAGGTCAACATCTGAAAATTGTGAAGAGTTAGCAAAAGAGAAAGCTGGGTTTGTATTTAAGGGAAACAGTAGACAATTTGGATTCCACAGTAATGAGTCAAACTTCGCCATGTCTTTTGAAGATGTCAAGAATGACATAGATTTGAAAGGAACGAGTGATGTAAGCGATGAGTCTGATGATATTGAACTTCCCCATAATTCTGAATCAAGTTTTCCCAAGTGGAAGAAATCTCTACCACAAGCAAAGAAGCCCTGTAGAAAAGGAAGGGAAAGTGATTCCCAGAATATAGATGAATTCTCATCCTCTGAAGATAATTTTCCAGTTGAGAAAATTCATGCCAGGAAGAAAAGCTATAGGAGTAAACAGAGTAGTAGAATTCAGTTTGGGTCTAAAATGCTGTGTCCTATTCAAGACATGTCTGTTGCACAAATGAAGTCAGGCAATTATGCTGTGCATAGCACTTACGCAAGTAAAACTGTATTTGAGCATCAAGAAGAAAGAATGGAATCAATGGACAAATATTTAGGTAACTATTAAGTTAATTTGTTCAATTTTATTTCAGCTAAAGTAATAACATATGTCTAATTTACCATTGTCAGCAGATTTTAAGTTCTTGTTGCTGTACATTTTTTTTTGTTATAAGATGTAGTAAATGCTCTGCTAAGTTGTTTTTCAGAAATGTCTTTGTGTATCTTTCTCTTTATTAGTCTTACTTTTTTGTCTTACAGGGTGATAGGCTGCTTTGTAATTCTTGGTTAAACTCTTACAATCTCTTGAAATATGCTGAGATTGAAGATTTATTAAAAATTCACAAACTAAATATTTGTAAAATCTTACAAGTCTTGACAGGCCTATTAAATAAAGTGCACAGAAAAAAATGTGGTTTGGGAGTTTTAAACACCATGTGTTTAAAGACTTGATTCCTAAACTTAATTTTAACCACTGATGTTGCAGCTGTTAAGTCATAGATGCTTTGGAATGTCTTTGTCCATCTGAAAATAACCACACTAAAACTGAAGTAGTAATAAACTATCTGGATAAATACAAATAAGTCTAATGATTGTTGTTAATTTCACATGACTGAGTAACTTGGTGCTGAGTGAAATAGTAAGAAATTTTACAACTTCAGTGTAATTTTTTTTAAATTACAGTATCCTTCTGTGCAGATGTGTATCTTCAGTGTTTTGGAATAACATCCTTGTATTTTTCTCATGATGTATCAGATGGCGTTCAAGAAGTGGCATATATTCATTCAAATCAGAATGTGGTTGGATCCAGCAAGGCTGAAAATCACTTGAGCCGATGGGCGGTGCACGATGTGTTTGAGTTGAAGCAGTTTTCCCAGCTGCCTGCTAATGTAGCTGTCTGTAGTGCCAAGGTAAAGAGATATTTTTGGAAATGTCATTTTAACTTTTCTTTGTCCTCATTTTTCATCTTAAAAAGCTCTAAAAAACTTGTTTTTCTGTTACTGGCCACCATGAATGATCAAAGACACTGAGGATGGGAGGAAGAGAATGCTCAGTTGGAAGTCTAATAAATTACTTTGTTTTTTTGGGATGGCTTTTACATTAGCCAGCTTTGAAAGAGCTGGTAATTAAACAGCACAGCACCCTCTGTGGGATTTTTCTGTGGGAGAAATGTTAAGACTTGAGTTTTGAAATCAAATTCTGTGCTGTGTTTTTCTGATTTGAGCCTTGAAAAATCTTCAGTTTGTCCTGGATCCAGTTAACAAACATCCAGTTGCCACAATACGTTCTGAACACCTTGTAGCATAGGAATTAGAACATAAATGAGTTTGCAGACTTGCTTGAGGAGGTGAGCATATGCAGTTGCTATATGTTTAATGTCTTAAACATAGAAGTAGAGTTTACTGGGAGTTCTTATTTGCAGCAATGGTTATGTTTAATGTTTTTTGTTGGCTCTGTAGCTTGTTTAATTGCATTTGGAATACACACAAATCTGGAATAAATTCAGGTACATTTTTCATATTTTTTATTCTTACTACACAATGCTCTGATTATCTCGGTATAAACATTTGCCATTTCCTAGACTGATTTTTAAGATAAACCACAAGCACAGAATAAGTCATTGATGAATGTGCAGCTTAGTCTTTACAGACATGTTAGCTATCCTTACAGAAATTGTAGACATACGACTGTGTTATTCTGGGGTGTTGAACATCCACATTGGCTAGAAGAGTTTCTTCCAGTGCTGTTGTTTTACTGTATTTAATTAAGCCATTAGCGGAGTTGCAAAGAATTTTTATACTGGGAAGATCAAACTAGGCAAACCAGTAAAAGTAAGGCCTTTTCAATTTTAACACATTTGCATTAGAATGTTCCTCATTAGCAGAAAAGTTGGTCAAAAATACTCAAGAGTACAGTAGGAAGGTACTTATTAATTGGCAATGGCTGACAATATTATTAAAACCAAATAAAAATGAAAGAAAACTTTGAAGAGAGTATTTTGAGTAAATGTCTGTGATCCACCTCTGTTCAAAACTAGTTTGTGATGTTCATGTAACTTAGAGCTTATTATGTAGAGTTATGTGACTGCAAATATTGCAAATTAACTTACCTTGATTAACTCGTCAGGTTTTTAAAGGTATGCACTTTTCACTCAGAAGCAACAGTATTATCATTTCTCCTGGAGATCTAAGTAGGAAGAAGAACATCAAAAAGTACGGAGAAGGCTGCCTCTCTCTTTTTTCACTTCCTGTTATTCATTTACATAAAGGCACTAGTGTAGAAATAAAAGATAGATGACTGCCTATTCTTAGATGTGTCATTTTTGTGGTCTGCTTAAAAGAGAGCTTCTTAGACAATTTTGAAAGGTTCTCTACTTAGAATTTTATTGATACTGTTTTTCTTTCTTCATTACTTTGTATTTCCTTAGAAGACATTTTGTGAAAAAAAAACATGGTCACTGTTGTGCTTCTGGCCATCAGGCTTTGCTGGTCAATTTTCACTTATTTGCCATCAAATGAAGTTAGGACATTCACTGTCTCAGCATCTACCTGTTTTATCATAAATAATATAGCTTAATAAAAATGTTTTTCAGTAGATTAAAGTAGCATCATGTGTAATATTAAACATACAGCTGAGTCATTTAAATTTCCATAATTGTTTTAAGTAAATAAAAGTACACTTTTGAATGTTGGAATGTTAATTGGAAACTGACAGTTACTGAAGAAAATACAAAGTTTTGTCAGAAATTTTGAAATTCCTTATTAATGTAGATTTCAAGTGTCATTGGTCTAATAGTTTCTCAGAAACTTGTGTAGCTCTTTCTGTTGGTTTTGGGTATCAATTATATTAGATTCTTAATTGGAAGCTTTTTTTACAGTCTATTTAGGCTGAAGCTTTATGTGATACTATCATGAAGGCATCTGAATAATATTTATACTCTGATAATATTTATTATTCTTAGAACAGCTAATCAAATTGTTTTATTTCTAAGTAGAAGCAATCAAGAAAGGTTATTTTTATATCACAGACAAGTCTGCTCAGGACCAAAAAATATGTCATTTGTGCTCATTTGTACCCTGTCCGTTCATTTTACTTGTGGCTACTCTGTCTTCCTGCTTTCCAATTTCACTCAGTGAGCAGTCTGTAATAATACTTCTCTGATGTAATACATTTTAAAAGCATTTTCCAAGCAATGGCCTATATCTCTGTGAAAGGAGTTCAAGAATTTTGAAAAACTATAAGTATTCTGTTGAATTGGATGAGTTGAAAATTGAGAAATACAAAATCCTACAAATCCTGGTAGGAGAGTGACGTTTTTGTTTCGTGCTTACATAGAAATCTGGAATGACAGGGATAATAAGCAATATTATAATAAGCTAAAGCAAATAATAGCAAATACCCCTTACAAGAACATTGACATGTTGACTCCTTGCTATTGACTAGCCATCTAATCTCATTTTGGATTCATTACTTCTTTTGAACTTTTAGAACCGAGGTTAAGGTCTTTAGTTTCAGTAGCCAATTTATGGAAATTATGTGAGTATGAGTAACAGAGAAAATAAGTTGCTAGAAAACGCTATAAAACAATGTCTTCTTCCTGATTGTCTACCTGTAGTACCTAAAAGTATCAATTAGGTTTAATAGTGCTTCATTTATTGTTGAGTCATGGAGACTAATGTGGTAGCTTAAATTGTAGTAACTGGTTAAATCTGGAGCAGATTGCAAAACCTGTGAGGTCTCTTTGAAAGTGAGAGTGGTTGCATGGCAAGAAGATCCTTGAGAGCCAACTTAGAAGGGATGGGAGGCAGCAAGTCTTGCTCCTCAGAAAATAACTGAAGGTTTGTAGAACATCCTAAGAACATAAGTAACTAACAAGTTTGTATTTAAATTGGTTATTAAATAAAAGTGTAAGACTTGAACACTTTTTCTTACATCACATTTCACCTTGGTGAAATTTTCTTTCCTTGAGTTTAGAAGGCCAGTATTAAATGTGCACAGTTGGCACTAGTGTAGTTCTCAGTGTAGGTCTGTAGCTTGTTTAATTGCATTTGGAATACACACAAATCTGGAATAAATTCAGGTACATCTTTCATATTTTTTGTTCTTACTACACAATGCTCTGGTTATCTCTGATTAACCTTTTAAACTGTAGGTTTCAATTAAGCTTATTTTTTATCCAGTGATATGTCTATTATCAGTCTATCCTTAATTTTACCTGGCCTAATATTTGTACTTCCTAGCTACCTTTTCTCTGACCAGGTAGAACATATTATTTTAATCTGCTATTGCCTTGTACCTCTAAAGGGTTAAGGAGACAAAACTTTGATTCTTTTTATGAGAAATAGATCTTACTGCTATTTTTTTCTTGCTTTCTTCGTTCTCCAGGTTCCATAACAATCCTGGATTCAAGACTGCAGAGCCTTTTACATTTCTTTCCCCAGAGCTGACAGGGAGTGTAGTCACATTGTCTATATAAGGTTTTTAAATTAATTTTGCCAACTGACTAGTTTAGCTACAATGTTCACATTTATACTACTGAGTGCTTGTTTGGTCTGTATTTCTGTAAGTAGTGTATGACTCTGAAAGACACAGTTTGGTAGCAGCAACCAGAATATAAAGTATGCCATCAAGAAACATAAACAAGACATCATGATACCTCTCTCACAACTTAGCAGCTGTGAAAGGTGAGATAAAATCCAGAAGTAATAAATGTAACAGTGTAAACTATGCATTAATTGTACAATCAAGAGAATAAACCATCATTTGATTTAATATCATTACCCAAAATAAATCCTGTCCAGCACCTGAATAAAAGAAAGTCTGTGTATGACAATAGTAGCAGCAAGCATATGTGGAAAGGTGTTTTATCACGTGATCCATTGTGGAACATGTTTCTTTTATCACAGAAGTCCATGGGATTGCATAAAAATAGAAGAAGATGCTTTAGGTGTTAGGTGAGTTGAAGCAGCATTCTCAGTGAAGAAAGACATTGTCAAGTTGTTACAGAATGAATTTTCATAAATAATCATCTACAGCAGTGGAGATTCATTTATAGTTTATTTTGCAAGCATGATGAGTGAAAAGAGTAACATTAACTGGAGTATTTTGACAGACGTGGCATGATAGCTCTTAAATGCTTAGAATTAAAATGCTTAGAATTAGAATAAAAATATTGTAATACTAATAGTTCCTGTATTGAATGTTATTATCCTTTGTTTGAAGATTATCTGTATTCTGACCATGGCCCACCACTGTCAGTATAGGATTGCTGTAGATTTTGAGAAGAAAATACGTAAGATCTATAGAGTATGACCCTTAAAATTCATCTAGTTCAGACTCCCTCCTGCAATCAGCAGAGACATCTCCAACTAGATCAGGTTGCTTAGAGCCATATCCAACCTGACCTTGAATGTTTCCAGAGATGGGGCATCCACTGCCTCTCGAACAACCACCTTGCAGTATTTTACAGTCTTCACTGTCAAAAAGCCTTCTTCCTTATGTCTTGTCTAGGTCAAAACCAGGCCCTGATGGAAAGTCTTTTTCCATCTTTCTTACAGACCCCTGTTAAGTACTGAAGAACATACAAAGGAAGTTCTCTCCAGAGTCTTCTCTTCGCCAGGCTAAATAACTCGAAGTCTCTCAGCCTTTCCTGACAGGAGAGGTGTTCCATCCCTCCACTCATATTTGTGGCTTTTTTCTGCACTAAGAATCACCTGCCTTGACCTGTGGCCACACTTCTTTTGATGAAGCACAGAACAGTATGGCAATCTTCCCTCAAAGAGATGATGTTTCTGATAGTGCTGCTTATGCAGAAGGGACTGATGTGTCAATACTTGGAGGTGTTTAGAGCCTCAGTAATCAAAACAAAGCCAGGGATTTCTGTTCAATGCAAAAATGTGGTAGGCAGCTGTTTCTGAAGAAATTTTGGAGATATGGATTATACTATATAATAGGTTAATAGTACATCTCATCTTCCTTTATAGTTATAAACTTTAGTTGCATGTCCCAGAACCTAAGTGTCACAGAAAGTAGACAGGTGTGTCTCTGTGCAGTTTGAGATCTCATGCTACTCATAATCTTTGCTAAGAAGTCATGAGTGTTAAAATGTGAGTTTCATTTCTATTTGTGATGCCATGATGCAGGGAGAATCACATGAGGCTATAGTAAAGACCTTGAGGTAGAAAATGCATGTCATTAATTGTGGCACATGGCCACTCCAGTAAAGATTACTGAGAGCTGTTATATGACAACAAAACATACTTTATGTGCTGCTTCACTGAAGATTATTCATAGGAAGGGTTTTCTACTCTGTTATATACAAGGGTGAAGGAGAAAGATTATAATGCAAATTAATCTACTGGAATAAATATCTCGGTTTTTTTCTGGGATTATGTTTGGTTTAGCCTGATTTGATGACATTGAGCACTCTGTGTTCTGCACTTGAGTTGAAATTCAAGTCTTGTGCTAATAAACTTTTTAAACAATGTGTTTTCATTAAATGAAGATTGCTGTCTATTATCACATCACTATATGTTAAGAACATATGTTAAGATGAAAACCAGAAATAACTATCTTGTGTAATCACAGAAAGAATTGTATGGAAAACAAAAGCTTCTTAAAGCAAATGTGTGTAATGAATTTGTAGATTGTACATGGTGGACTTGCAAAGGCAGACTGTAATTTTCAGGGCAGACGTACATTTACTTCAGCCTTTCAGAGAGAAATAACAGTCTTGAGTAATTAAGGTGATACTTTGCTCAGAATTATTCTGACATTAATTTCGAGGAAAGAAAGGAAGTGTTAACAAACTCTGTAAGGCCTTAGTCGTCTACTGGGTATTTTTAGAGGTTTTATTTTATTGGTGGGCTCCAGGTTCCAAAGCAACCTGATTTCAGTGCAGAAGATTTTTACATATTTGGATTTTTGGTAACTTGCACTGAAACTTCTACTTGTGAAACCTTTTCTTAGCAACCATAAGAAGGAGAAAACTCCCAGAGGGAAGATTTAAATATATTCTAATGTTTCTAGTCTATTCTGAATTAAATGACTGCATTTCCTAATGAATTTCCTAATTAATTTCTATGTTAATTGGCAAAATCAGCTTACGTTAAATGTTTTGCACAGTATAGAAGTCTGGGATAGGCTTTCTCTAGTTCTTATACAGCTGAATTTGTGTAGTATTTCTTCAGTAGGAGTCCAGGGTGTGGAGGGGCAGGACGGGGGGGCTGTGTGAGCATGGGGAAGTCTTTGGAGAAGGCTTGGAGGTTTCACAAAGAAAGACAGAAGATGAGAACAGGACAAACTAACTAATTTGAAAAATTGATGATGTTCCATGTTAGAGCAAGTTGCACTTATTAATATATGGAAAAGTATTAGTCACAAGAACTTGTACTATACCTGTTGAATATGTTAAGTCTTTTTTCTGTCAACTGCATGTTTTCAACTTAAGTTTACTTAAAGTTTTATTGAAAAGAAATGTACAAAGACAGCCATTCAATTGAGGATTAATCACTATGGCAACAGAAATGTGGTGACTGAAAAGGGGGAGGATGTATTCTCCCCTCAGCTTCCTGGCAGCTGTCATATTCAACCTCTGCAGCATGAATTCAGGCCAAAATATAGACTGTGACCAGCTCTAAGAAACTTTATCTGTATTTTTATAAATTTGTACAAGAATTGCACTATAAAGGAAGACTTAATCCCCTGAATTGGATGACAGACATTTGGCACTATTGCCAGTGTTTGACAGAGAAATAACGAGATGCTTTGTAGTAAAACCTGGATTAATGGTAAACCCCTCTTTATGTTATTGCAATGTGGTGTAAATGAGAAAACTAAGCATGCTGTCAGCCTAGGAAAAAACATGCCCTTTGTATCTCCGTTGCAGATTTAAGCACTGTTGAGAATACTGTAAATACAAAAGTTGTGTCATTAAGAACTCTACTTTATGTTATTTGTATTACACTGACATTTTGTAGATTATTTAAACAAAGACTTTCTATCAGTTGTAGGAACTCTGATTGCAATGTGTTTGCACAGCTTTCAGATTCAACAAGTTTAGATAGTTGTGTACAAAGAGTAGGCTTTTGGGAGATAACATGCCTTTGTCCTTGCTCTTCTGGGATGGGGAAATACTCAGCTTTAAAGTAATTGTTCCGAAATGGTTGGCCTGTAATGCTGCTTTATTGAGTTTACTGGTTCAGTTTGCAATGGAATTATTCCACTATTCTGCTTTTGGTCGTGTTTTTATAATGTAGTGAGTTAAAATGTGGCATTCTTTGAAGCTTGTAGTGGAGGTTTCATTATGTGCATCGCCTTTGGTTTTACTACTCTTTGACGGAAGGATGATGGCTGCAAGTCCACAGCTTCTGCTGGAATAAGCAATTACCTTAAGCTTTGAATTCTGGGACAGGCTGAGTATCTCCTCTCATTCTCAACAGTAATAACTATATTGATTCATGGTCAGCTTTTTGGTGAAAGACAGTAGTATGTCTTATAGGAGTTACTTTAGGTAAAGGTTCAAAAACTTAAGATTGATCCTAATGAGAAATTCTTGCTGTTACCTGATTATAGAAGAAACAGACTCAAGTAAATGTGAAATAGAGAGGATGCAATCTGTTCTCAATTGATACAGTAGTCAATTGTCCAGTACCAAGCAAAAGATTAGAGTTTATGGAATGTCTTTGTCTGAGCTTGTTTATGCAGTAAACCTACATGTGACACACATGGGGAAATGACTGCATATTACTCTAAAATTTGTATAATTTTATCAAATTTAATTCTACTGGGATGTTGGTGCTGGCAAAATATTTTGGAGGAGTAATTTAGATATGTAATATTCTTAACAGTTTTTATAACTTGAAAAATACTCCTGCTGTTAGTCTGCTGGGATACATTCAAATATTAGATACACTTGAAATCATACCAAACATGCTTTGTTTAATTCAGAAAGCTTGATATAAATATAGTTATCCTAAAGTATTCTAAAATGTTAAGGTAGATTACCTTCATTTTCTAAGACAATTAAGGTATTGACTGTTGACTGTATATTACTTGTAATTCTGATTCTACAACCTTATTTTTTTAGAACAGCAGATGCATTCATTCAGAGACTGCTTTTCCATTACAAAAGCTAAATTCAAAGGAAAAACTAATGTCCACGTCAAAAGTAGTTTTGAAATATTGTAAGGCTCATTTCAAAGTGGAATTTTTAACTCACCATACGTCTCTGAAGTACATTTTGTTCAGTAGTGTGTTCTTGGCAAGTAAAAAAGTAATTCTAGTTTATTTAAAATTCATGTGAAAGTAGTTACTTTTTTTTGCTAATTGTATTTTTTGTCTTCACCATGTGGACCTCATTTTTGAAGAAACTGCATGAAATTTATTACAATTTATCTTCCTTGACCTACAGAATAATTTAGGAAGAAATTCTTGCGTGACGTGTACATGTACTAGATTGGGTTTAAAACGTCCCCTTCCAACTCAAACTGCTCTATCAGTCTGTGTGGAAGAGAGAAGGAAACAAGACCAAGAATGGACAGTCAGGTATCAAACATTTCTTGGTACTTTGTGTACGTCCTGACAGCAAAGAAACATTGGTAAATTAAAATAATATGTAGCAATAGCATATGTTCAAGAAAAGCATATAGAAGGGTCATAATAACTAATATGTATAACTGGAAAAATTGCTAGGGGAAAAAAACCCAAACCAACAAAAACCTCCAAACTAGACCAAAAAACTACAAGGAAAAACTGCAAAGGGGAAAAAGATTAGTTGAAATAATTTAGAATTGTAGATAAAGACACTGGAATGCAGTATCAAATCATCAAATTAATAGCAATAATCCAAAACCAACTTCAACTCTCAGTGTATTGGGAAAGTCATGTGTTTTCTCAAGTTTTGAGGGAAGTGGGAAAATATAAATCAAGATATGGCATAATGGTTTGTTATTTGTTGTAAGAAGTATTTCAAGAGGTTAGTCATACTGAATTGACTGTTTCTTTCTTTTCTGTTTTTTGGGTGACTGCAAGGCAACTAGACATTTTAGAAGGCTATTCTTGTTTATTATAGAAATGTAAATAATGAAACTGTGCAATGATAAATATCTTGGATATCTGACAGCAGTGGTTTCATGCACTCCTAAGGAGAAAAGTCTTATAACACTGGGGGCAAGTCAGAGGGTTGATTGATGACTGGAAGTCAGTATTTGGCAAATTAGTTACTGCAGGGATACTTTGGGTAATGAAGTATTAAAAGAGAGGAAGGTGCTTGAACATGGTGCAACTATGCCTGAAGAATAATTATGCAAACATTTTCAGCTTCAGGCTTCTGAAGGACGTTCATTTTCCTCCAAGTCTGATTTCTTAACAAACTGCCACAGACATTAGACAGTTTAAAAAACAAGTGTCTCTGTTTCTCTACTTAATCTTACTCCCAGCTTCTGCCCACTTACTCTCTCTTGCCTTTTCATCTTGCTGTATTTAAAAAAGTGAAAAATTGTTGTCCTTTGCCTTGCTTGAAGGGACTAAAGAAGAGGAATTTACTGGCTTAAGGTGTCCAGTCATCTCAGTCATGTCAGATGATGCATATACGTGGACTAGCATTCATTGTTCCAGAGTATAGAGCTGCCTCTTTATGTGCGTTATAAGGACAGATACTGAAGTCTTGTACTGTCAAAGATAGACCAAAGTTTGATTTGGTAGGTTTATACTGTTTTTAAATAACTGCTGTAACTAGGCATCAGGAGACAGGTTGCCATACAGAGCTAACAGGTCCAAGAGTTGTAGATTCAAGATGGAAACTTGAAGTAGGTATTACTGCTGCCATTCTTCTTGAAGAGTGTTACCCTTAAATGGGTTCTGTGACACCTAATGTGCAGATAGTCTAGCATTTTTGCTACACTCTTGATTGCTGCATTATGTAATGTATAATTCAAAGGAATCAAAACTCATTATTGGTATGCAAAACTCAATATATGCTTTCAAGAGTAAGGGAATTGCATAACAAAAGAAGGGATCAAAACCATCATAGACTAAATGGAACATGAAAGGGGTAAATATATACTTTCTTTGGAGTATTTTTCCATTGTAGTAATAATCCCTGAGTCTTCTGTATACTTTAGAAACCATTTTCAGAACAACTACTTAGTCTTCTTTCCATTGCAATATATAAAAAATGTCTTAAGTGTAGTAGATCAAGGGGGAATAGGAGAAGAGAACAAGGATAAGACAGAAAGGACTGACTACAGTTTTGTGGGTTTTTCAGTAGTTCACAATAGCACTTAATAATTTCACTTTATTGTACTTTTATTAACTTTTTCTTTGCATTTAGTTGGATATTTCTGGAGTGTAACTTTTTCTCATTTCATTTTTTCAATTAAAAACCACTGCTTTCTGCTAAACTGCTTGCATGGTCTTTGTCTTATATATATGCCTTTGAAAGTAAATTAAGTGTGCATTTCTTTTGAACTTGCTGTGAAGGTTTTCTTGACAAAATGGAAGTGGACAAAGTTTAATAAAGTAGTAAAAATACTGCATTCAGTAATTCAATCAAAATTTTTTATCTTTGATGTCAGTGCAATTATTTTGCTGCGCTTTGTGCCCCTCCCCCTCACATTTGTGAAAACAGAAATGTGTAATGGTGTTACAGATAATTCAATATAGACAAATATAATTTTTCAGATGACAAAAAAGTATTGGTTCAGTTTAAGTGAAATTTTCCACTTTGATCCGTAGAAATTTTATAACATGCACTGCAAAGGCATATTGTGTTTAATGCATTTAAATATTTAGTAAAGACTTTCCTGATTGTTGTCATTTCTGTCTGTCAGTATTCTTTTAACATACAGCATACAGAAGGAGTTCTGTTTCCTTTATTATTCCATCATACTATACCCAAGTATGACATATTGAATGTCATACAGAGTGTGACATTCAGTAGTACAAGCGGATTAAATATGCTAGTGTCTGTAGCAGAACAAGAGTCAGAGGCTTCTAGCTGAACCAAGTTGTCTTGATTTCAGTCTTGCTTCGTGAGATTGTCTTATTGTGTGTGATAAGTGTGATAATTCATGTAAGCATGACCAGCACTATACACAGCATTTCACGTAGAAGCGAGGAATGTGGACACAGTAATTTGTCAGTGAAAGGGCTTGGGGAACAGAAAAATACAGAAAGCTGTTGAAAAGAAATTTCCATTATGAGATCAGTGATTCAGAGGGCAGATATTGAAAGATAATTGAAAATATACTGTCCATGAGATGAATGAATTTAGGAGGGCCATGCAGGAAGTCAGATTCAAAAGAAAGCAAAATAGTGTAGAATATTGACAGCACTGGAATATTGACTGAAGTTTTCACTTTTTGATAGTAATGCTAATAGAAAGTTAGAATATTTTCATCTCATTTTTCAAGTCTTAATTATACATAGACCCTGTCACACATTGTGTCATTCAGAGTAATAAACATCAGATTTGACCTTTAAACATTTTGTTCTAATAAACCTAAAACACTTAGTTTTTTAGATGGCTTCATGTTTGTTATTCTTAAAAAAAATAAGTTCCTGGGTTTAGGAGCTGGGTATTGGGCTTCCTAAAATGTTTGCCTGTTCAGCAGAGTCAGTTGTTGTGTTTCAGCCTTACTGAGTATCCTGTAACCAATTGCCTTTGCTCTGGGGAGCTGGGAAGTTTTTCAGCAGTAACTCACAATGGCTGCAGATTTTCACTGGAATTTTCTCCTGCAGTTCTTGCAATAATTTTTTTTATGGTAACTATTTCTGCCATGAGTTAAAAAAACCCCACCTTTAAACAACTTATTTAAGTAGAAGAAGACATGCTCTTTGTATATATTTGGTGGTATTTTGATGTTGTTCTTTTGGGTGGTGCAGTGTACCTAAAATTTTATGCTTCCAGAACTCAGTATTGCCTTTGTACATTTATATGCAATTAATAATACTTCTGACATTAAATGTGGTTCTTTGCAAAGACAAGCAATTTTATGACTTTCAGTGTGTTTAAAACATTTGGCTTTTTTCCCAAAGATATTGAAACTCTTCTTTGTTTGAACAGATGTGTAAACCAAAGTATTACTGCCTTATATACTTTGGTCTTGTTTAATGAGAGATACATTGATGTACATTTTATGGGGGTTTAACATAACTTTAACACAGACATTTACATGGTTTGCCTTGTATTCTATTCAAGTTATACTTTCTTGAATCAAGTTATATTTTCTTGAATTAAATTATACAGCCCTAATTTCCTAACAGAGTGAAAAATAGCATAGTGAGATAAGAATACTGTAAGTATTTTTCATGAAAAAAATCCATAAAAATAAATATTTTTTAAGACCATGGTTTCTTTCTTCTTTGAAAATACATTTTCCAAGTAAAAAAGTTAACAAATATATACAGAGCCAGCAAGAGAACTGTAGAATATTTATCCTGTAGATAACATCTACTAATTCAGTCTTAATTTTGTTACTAGTATTATACTATTATTGGGAGAATAGGGTTTTTATCTTAATTGGGATGGGCTTTCAGTGTAGTTTAGAGTAACATAATGTTGAAGTAAAATTTTGGTCTTTGGAGCTGTACATTTGTCTTACAGTGAAAATTTATGTCTCTAGGTTCTGTAATATTAACATCTCTCTCTGTATGCTAGTTTGAGGTTACTTACCAAAGTAGTGGAGTGAGAACACATGTGAGATCCTAAGGCTCAAGAACATTGTGAGCAGCCCATGAAAATAAAGGAAATGGACATGGATCAAGTAGAAAAACATTGGGAAGAAACAGTGTAGATTTGAAACCAGATTTTGAACAGCAAATGACAAGGTGTGAGTGCAATTTGTGATTTAATCTCTAAAGTAGAGTCTGTAGGGAGACTGAGGATATCACTAAGCAGCTATGTTTTGGCGAAGGGGAAATTTTGGTGAGAATTTGTGAGAGTTTAAGAAAAATAATTCAGGTTTAAATAGGATCATATTTTTGTGCAAGATGTCAGAGAACCAAGACTTCCCTTCAATGTCCCTGGAATTTTGTGACTGAGCAGGGAGTGTGCATTTCAGCTCCAAATCCCAATCCTAGTGTTCAGTCTAGTAATGCTAGTTACAAGGGACAGAATTGGGTGCAGTTGGTTGCATTGTTACATCAGAGGCACAGCTGTTCTAATGACTTCCATGTCTCCTTTTACTAGAAAAATTATGAAGTTCCAGAAGACAATACTTCAGAGAAGAAAGTTGTTAAGGAAAGGCAAGAAATGTTGAAGAACAGTAAGCAACAGCATCTGTATGTTACACATCCTGTGACCCAGAGAAGCAAAAAAGTACACAGAGTAGGTTCAACCACCTTCTTGATTGGAAGGACACCCAAAGGAATACGCAGGTGAGACTGCTTTGGTGACTTGGAAGTAAAATTCTAAGGTTGAAACAAATTTCCTTTTGAGTAGTTGCATTTGTCTTTGTTTCAACCCTGCTGAGGCAATACTGTTATTTTCTGTGGCAAGAGTGGAATTAGTGGGAAACTTAGACTCACACTACTCTGAGTACTGTAATTAATTAATAAAATTAATTGAATCCACAAATTACTTGAACGTGTTGATTCAATGGTCATATATTACATAACTCTGTAGATGTCATCACTGCCTACTGATTTTGCCCAGATCTCATCACTTGCATTGAATGGCTGTTAAAAAAAAAGGGCTTCATGTTTCATTTTTAGCATGGGGCTCAATATTTTTCAATATCTCTTTTAATACTTTTTTCCCTCTGTTATTTTGGAGGGATAATAATTTTTTGTTTCCTTGTTTTCTGTTTTCCCAAATGATTGCTGTTATTAATACGAATATTGATTTCCATTGTTATGCAGATAGAAATTCAATAAAAATAGCCTGATGGTTTGTGGAAATAGAAAGTGGAAACCTGTAGCTGCATAGTCAAATCTACAGAATAGGTATTTGGTAAATATTTTCAATTTGCCTTGAGACAAGTAAATTACTATATGAAAGTTGGTATCTAGGTAATGCCTGTAAGCATTCAGAAGCTGTCATATCCACTAACTGGCTTCAGTTATCCCTACTGTTATTGTCAAAGTGCCAATAATTGTTCGGTTTTTTTACTATTATAGACACTGAAAATTATAAATATTTATTATGCAGGTAAAGGAGAACCCTTAATTCTAAAAATGTTCAAAATCTTAATTAGTTATGAAAAATCTATTGAGGTAAAATTTTCAAAGGTGTTGAAGTGATTTAGGCTGTTATTCCAAGATTTAAAGCCATATCTAGCAAAAAGCTGAAACAATTCACTCTTGAGCATTGGGCAGATTGTTTGTTAGCACCTGGCATACAGCTAGACTTTGTAGTACATGTGGATGTGCCATGGAGTGAATGAGGGTGATTACATGTCTCAGTTTGTTGTAATTGGAGGGCAGAGTGGGGAGCTGTCTGCAGTCACCACACTCAAATGATTGGAGCTACCCAGTCAAGTGGTATTTGAGGCAGACAGGGTTAAATCTTACTGCCTTTCGGAGCCCTCATAACAGGAAAGGCAACATATTTCATATCTTTTCTCCAATGGGGGATTGTTGATCACTCAACTAGAGTGATCTGTTTTAATTAGAGGTTGACTTTTTAGCAGAAACAAATATTCCATAATTCACTGGGGTAGGATGATGCAGACAATGTCTCCTGTGCATGCATTTATCCAATTTTTGTTTAGCAAGTCTTTTTTAAAAGGACTTGGAACAATTATTTCCTCCCCATTTCCCCACCCCCTTGTTAAGGGTGTCAGCATAACACATTTTTCCTTCTTGATAATTACAGGAGACAATTTGAGGAAATGGTATCTCACTTTAATATGGGATCAGTGAAGGACCTTGCAGAACACATTGCCAAAGCTACATCAGAAACCAGGCAGAAAATGTTGAAGGAATTCTATGTTTCCAAGCATCCGGAGATGGAGTCTTTCTTCTCACTTGAAATACCAGCAGAAGCTTCACATAACTGTGAGGAAAGCAAACTGGGTACAACACGCTTCAGAAAAAGAAAATCCATTGTTAATTTTGGAAGATCCGAGTCTAGACCTTCATCAGCTAAAGGACTGCTTCTGAGTGGAACTACAGAAACACAGACCCAGGAGGGCCATAAGGGAGAAGCAAAACAGCTTCACAGGGACTCCTACTTGCAAGATATGCTTGTTGATGCAAAATATAAACAGTCACCCACTATTGCTACTCAACATATCCAAAGAAGAAACAGTCAGGCATTCAAGGATTTTATGGCATCTGGCTCACGAAGCAGTAAATCAGAAATAATTGAGGTGCTGTCTGTAAAAAGTTGTGAAGGACAGCAAGACTCAGAAGAAACACAGCTGCCAAAGGAAAGATCCGTGTCTCAGTCAGAAAATGGAGAAAGAAAAGCTCAGATTTGCAAGAAAAATTCTTTTGTGGACTTACTTGGAGATACCTCTATTCTCAGTGAAATCTTCAGACATGATGGAAATGGGTCTACAGGATCACCAAGGACATTTTCTTCAGGACAAGCAGAAAAATCAAAGGGGAGACCAAAAGATTTCTGGGATATGCTGAATGAACAGAATGAGGACAGCCTCAGAAAGCTCACAGATATAGCAGTCATAGAGAAGCTTTGTGAAAGAGCCCCTCATTCCACAGTGACAGAAGAGAGAGAAGTGTGTGAAAGTTCTCTTTGGAAAAGAAATGAAACTTTTTTGTGGAAAAAATACAGTGCAGATGATTGAGATGAACCATCCACTGCTAAATCTTGTAGTGTAGTAAAATGAAAATTTTCTATGTAAGTTGCACTATAACTATTTTATTTGAACTTTGACAGCATTATGCCACAAAATATGGTAATTCCATGAATTTAAAGGTAAAACGATGAATTCATATTTATAGTGATACGGAATAACATTTTACAAGTAATTATTTATAAGTGAATATGTATGCAATTACACATGCAGTGTATAGTACATATGTGCATAGTCATGCCTATTTACTGTATGTTGTAACCTATGATATATAATGATTTCATATTAAATTTTTTTCGAATTTTCTGAATGTACTATACTTTCTTTAATTCTGATTATATTCCTCGGCTCAACAGAAGTACTAAGTAATTTTTTCCCTTTACTTCAATTTGGACACCAGCAGTCATCTCAACACAATTTAGGGATAACAGGATGTGACAATGATACTGCGTATATTTTCTGAGGTGCTAGAGACTGGAGGACTTCCTGAGACAAAGATGATGTCTTTGTGTCTAGTAGCTTTTGATGGATTTCCATTTTCCATGATTTTGCTCAGTCTCTGAAGCTGTGGACCTTTGAAATCTTCACAGTATCCTGTAATGGTGAGTTTCTCAGCTTGGTTGATGTGAAGAACCAAGTTTTTTTATTTGATCTTTCTCATTAAATTACATTGGGTGTCAAATTTCATCTCATCTACACTTTCATCTCCCTTTTTCTATAAACTGCTGTCATGTCTTTGTCAGGGAATATGCAGCACAGTATGTGTTGAAAATATGCAGTACAGTGTGTATGTGGTAAGGAATTTCAACATCTTGACAGGTTATAGTCTTGAATTCTGGATGTAATAAAACTTCCAGATGAAAACTATACTTCACAGATTGGAAGGGTGTAAGATACTCAGTGTCATATCTCATTTGCCAAATAGTCTGTCACATTTTTCAGTGCTATGGGACCGTGTGAAGAGTACCTTGTAACTAGAAGAGACCAGGGCTTCATGTTGCTCTGGAAACCTTGACCCTTTTTGATTTTTTTAAGCATTAGTATACATATACATGTATATAGGTTTTCATTCAGTATACTGTATAAATTGTTTTATGTGAAGGGTAAATGTTATGAAATTTTAAAACCCTGGACATTGAACCTACACAGCAGCAGTCTGTGAATGGTGGTAGTTTTTGTGGTCTGGAAGACTGCCCACTGGAAAATAAGCTTAAATTTGATCTGGTGCAGCTTCTACTTTAGGTCATGGGAAGCTGTTGTAGACTATACTCTGTCTCTGTGGTAGCCATTGTGCACATATTATAAGTGGAAACCATCTGAAATCCTGACTGTGAAATCTGACTTAACTACCTGAAACAGGGAGCTGAGTATGTAACATAAATTTTAAGGAATAAAAGCTTTAGGTTTTACAGGTAGCTAACATAAGTAAGATTAATGTATTCCCTAACTTCTTCTTACTCTATGCTGTTACCACTTTACTATACCAAATGGTATATTGGTCAGTTGGAGCAGCTTTTCAAGAAGAAGTATGAACTAAGAAAGTAGAAGAGGAAGCTGTAAGCTCTTACTCATTGGTACATTGGAATTACATACAGCTAAAGGAAGTCAGCCTAAGCTAGGTAATATCTACACCCTCATTGATGTTAATAAATGTGAGATAAATTAAGGCCTTTTGTTCATTTCATCAGTATTGATTTTCTTTACAGGTTAGTGTCCTTATGCTTAGAGAAGCAAATTGCTTCTTGGGTAAGAAAGAGAAAGTTTGATGGAATAAAAACTCTGGTCATCAAATAATTAAAAAAGAGGAAGGGAATAACCCCCTTATGTCAGCAAAAAGAGGAGCTAAGTGGCTTTAATTGCACCAAAGATAACTGATGCCAGTATTTGACATAATCAAAAATAAGAGAGAAAGGTACCTGCTGAAAGTTGCATGGATGAAGCTGTCCTTGTTTTAGGCCAGAAGGAGGGACTGATAACCTCTACCT
Organism: Melozone crissalis; assembly: GCF_028551555.1. Lineage (NCBI taxonomy): Eukaryota > Metazoa > Chordata > Aves > Passeriformes > Passerellidae > Melozone > Melozone crissalis. Next base: position 35,212,849 of record NW_026535783.1, on the reverse strand, counting down.
AAGGGGTAGAAGGGGCTGGATAACCTTGTTTAATTTCAGCTGATATTGTGTACTGAAGGAAGGCTTCACCTTAGCACCATGTTTGTCAGTCATGGTGTGAATCAGTTGGTGCTAGACAGAGTGAAATCTGATTGGGATAGGTAAGATTTCTATTGATGACCAAGTACAAAGCTGTCATCATTTTCTTGAAGTAATCAGGAAGTTATGTTTCTCTTACAAGGTGATGGTATGCATAAATCAAAACTTCCATAGATGTGCATGTTTTATGCCAAATACTGACAGTATATTTGTGGAAATCTATTTGTTATATGCAATTGAATTGAGCTATGGGAACATGTCTTGAAGTAAGATTTATGTCACTCTGTAGCTTCCTGCAAATTTAATATATTTTACAAAGAAATATCACCTAAGCCATAAATATTGAAACTTAATGCCCTAGGGATCTGTCCATAAAATATTTTGGCTGTCAAGACATCTGTATAATTTAAAAAAATAAATCTACACAAATTTAAAAAAGAAGAATTTTACCTGTATTTGAGGACATAGTCTTCAAATATTAGAACTAAAGAGATCAATTCTGTCTTCTTAGAAATCTGTGGTTATCATTTTGTTTGGCTTTAAAAACAAAAATTATGGTGTGAAATTCATACTTCCATGTACAGATTCCATGCAGGAAGGCATGAACTATGGGAAAACCATAATAACCTCCTGGCATAAGGAAATAGCTTCATGATAGTTGTCACCTGACTGGAATAGAAATCATCCAGGAGATGGAGTGTCATTGCTTTCACATGGAAATTACTTGGTAGGTTTTACTATTCCTGATGGCAGCTCCCTTGTTTTTTTACTCATTGGTGTTTCTATAGGTCTGGCTGTGGGTCCCTGACCTTGCAGGTGGTACCAGTATTTCCATTATTGCCTTCAATAGAAATTCTTTGACTGGAAAAAAAACAGGTTTCCCATGAAATAGTAAAACAATTTGCCCTGTCTATGCTAACAAATGCAGCTATCCCAATCACAACCTTACAAGACCTAGGTAAAGACTCTATGTGTTCTGAGTCTGATTTGCAGTGAATTTTACATCATAAGTTGTTTTGCAAACTGGGGCTATACTTAGAACTGCATTTGGCAGTAGCTGAGTGCTACACAGATTCCATATTTGATCTGGGAGAGGGAGACAGAGTAATTTCAGGTAATGAATGTGTTTGAGAAAGTCAGGGTGTGAACGCAAACATTTGTCAACACATTAAGACAGTTTGAAAGGATACATTTGCTTATCTTTAGCAGGTCATGACTTTGAGCACCAGAAAGCAGACTGATGCCAGTGCCATGGCTTCAGTACAGGGTGTAAAAACCAGCATTATGAAGAGGCAAAGATTGTTAGTAATAACATAATCAGAGTATCACAGGATAATTCAAAAGTGATAATACAGTTACTATGTAAGAACATGATTACTTAAGTTACTTCCTTAGATATCTTAACTGCAGAAGGAGGAGAGGATTTTGTTCTTCCAAGAAAGCATTTAAGTGCCTTTGCTGCTACGTATTTTTCTATTCCTGCAGTGTCCTGCATATCTTTTTCAGTGCATACCTTCCAGCTTATGCAACAAATGGTGTAATATTGGTACAAATACTCTCTCCTGTTTGTGCATTCCCCAGTTCAGTACATCTTGACTTGGTCCATTCTATAAAAAAAGAGTAATCACCACTTAAGTTGACATCATGTCAGAATCTACCTTCCTTTTGAGGGTACCTGAAAAGTAGATAATTGGCTAGGGATGATTAAGGAGATGCAATTTCTCCTGTCGAAACTGGATGTCTAGATTGCAGATGAGAGAGGTAGGAGTGATTCAGAGCATTTAAGAGATATGCCTTTTGTCCTGTAGATCATGTGTGAATCATAGCAGTGTCAGCTAATTCTGAAAGAGGAAGAGAGTACATCTAAACAGATGATTGGAGGTCTTCAGAGTTGTTTGCTGGGCATCCTAACCTTTGTTTAGTTGGCATCAGAAAGCTGAATCTCCTTTTCAAAGATCATGTGAAGACTGTGCTCTGAAACAAAAGATGTAATTGAACGTAATATGCATGATACTTGAAGACAGATTGTTTCAGTTGTTCTCAGAGGTTTGCCTGAGCTAAGAGGATGCAATTGAGTGGTCAGAACCTGACCCAGTGTCTGTGTCAACACAGTATGACTGAATTGAGACTGTATACACAACTTGCACAAGCTGGAGCATAAGCAGGGCCACTCACTAAAGCATTGTTTTCTGAAAATATGCAGAGACAGTTTAATTACATTAAAATTTGCATTGGTCTGTTGTAACGTGTCACAGTGGCTGAATGTTATTTGTATATTTAGTAGCAGCATTCTCAGTCCCTAACACTGTAGCTGGTGAAGACAATGGCTTATCAGTGGAGATAGCTGGGATGCTAAACAAGTATCATCTAGCCTCAGTGTGAATCTGTTTTTTCTTCAGCAGAACTGTACTAGAGGGGTTTTATTTCCCTTTGTTTGTGTTGAGTTATTTCCATCATGTGTATGTTCATGTAAATGTGATCTACTGTATCATCCTGAAAATCATTCTATGCTATGCTACTTACTTTAGAAACAAATAGAATATGTCTCTTTATATTGTTTGAGGTAAGTGCACACAACTGTCATCAGTCCTTGCCTCTCCATGATTCAGACTGTGATGGAACATCTGTGACAGTTTCTGCTTGTTCTGGTTTATAATTCTGCAGCAAGGAAAACATTCATACTGTGGTTTGATTGGAAATGTAATTTAATTATGTATGTATGTAGTTTAAGGAATCAGCTCTGAGAAAGCTGATTCCTTAAAACATCTCTTTTGTGCTTTTGTTTCTTCACCTCCACAGCAAACTCAGAGATTGGTCCCTCAATATATTTATACAGTAACAGCATAACTAGAGGCATTTATGCTCATCTTGCCTTTCTGCCCTCACTGTTTTGTAGTTGTGGTTATATATATGGCTGTAATTACAATACGCTAATTCTAATTTAAGAGTCACATACTTGGAGTATTGAGGAATATCTCCTAGTAAAATATTGAGATCCTGTTCTGCTTCTGATGCGTCACTCTGCACTCTTTAGAAAAAAGAGAACCTGTGTTCCTTCTAACGGACATTTCCTATACATTGCTATGTGCCCTAATCATTAGAGTTAGATAATTTATATTTAATATATATGTACTTACTCATGTACTGCCTTTATATTATATACTATACATACCTATGTATATATAAATTAGAATTATGCATTATAATCAACTTCTAGCACACAGTTCAAGAAATTATGATTATGAAATAAGTATTTTATGCATGAGGCAAGAGAAATATTAGATATTTTATCTTAATATTTGACATACTGCTGTTTGATCCTTGGGAACACAGAAAAATTTTGTGGTTTAGAATTTTGTGGTTCTATCAAATTGTAACTGGGTAATTTGCCATCTCATGGTCTTCTATGTCAAACTTTTAGACTGATGAGAAACAAATGAGAAGTGGTAACATCAGAAATACCTGAATTCAGTGCCATTCATCTCTCTGATTCTTTGTAAACTGTGCAGAAGAGAATGTGCAGTTTCTTACTTTGTGCTTAGACTGCGCAGTCTATTTTTAGGTTGGACTAAACTGTGGTATTTCTCTTGAAACATTTCTGGATAAATTAAGAAATTTTCTTTGTAAATTCCATTTCGCTAAAAGAAATAGAAGCTAAAAAGTAACAATTGGACTTCCTATTGCTTATGTAATGAAAAAGTTAGAATAAGAATTTAATATTTATTAATTAAATAATCCTCTTTAGTAATGAGAAAAGCTGTTTATAGTGGTGGGAGTTTTTAAAATGTTTTCATTTACCCTTTGGTTCAAGCATTCTATGCATTAAGGTTCCTGAATGCCAGTGAAAGGAATAACCTGACTAGTGACTGAAAAAGCCAAAGACATTGAACTTGTTTGCATCTGGAGACCCTGATGTCCAGTGTCAAAACTGCCACCCCTACCCTAAAAAAGGTAAAGGTTTAGGCCTTTTTGCAGAGTTCACTCTACATGGTTAGGTATTTAGGCTGTGATGATAGATTGAGTGTGGTTACAGTTTTTCATCTCATACATGAAGTTTTTGCTTCTAACCATGAGAAGAGACATTTGTAACCTGGTAGTCTGGTAGGTAGTAGGATGATGTCTCTGAAAATAAAAAATCCTGGTAAGAAAACAATTTATGAAGTTCTAGGGGAATTTAAAAAATAGATCAAGACACTTTTATTTTACTTACCTCACCATCAACATCTCAACATCTTAGGAAATAGTGTGTTTAAGACCCAGAGTGACCAATAAAACCCTCTGTAATTGACTTGCTATACTTTAAGCATGTCACTTTTTAAGCAAAAGTTTATGTTTTGTTGTTTTATTCCTTCAGGAATGAGAAGTGGGTATTCAAAACCTCTGGGAAGCCTCAGTGAATCTGGTCTTCCTGGCAGCAGAGAACTTTCATTTTTAACCTTGCAGGATTACAGCATGACAGATTGGAAGTTTGTGATCTGTGTCTGGCTTTATCTTTTGGTTTTCAGTTGGTGAACTGGGAACTAACTAGAAGAGGTTATAACTACCCAGTAGCTTGATTGGGATGCACTGAGATAGTAGCCCACAGTGCAACTGTGCTTGACAGCTGCAGAGGCTGCTGCTGGTCTGTGGTGCAACCTGGGGTTTCTTCTCCTTGGCCTTGTGCTCAGACAGAGGGGAAAAACCGTAAATCTTAAGGGAGAGAGATAAAATGATCTCTTTAGAAATGTGGTGATCTGCAGAGAAGGGAGGGCAATATCTCTGTGGAAAGTTAGTATTGCTAAGCATACAGTAGAAGACTAGACAGGATGCATGAGCAGTTGTAATGCTGTCATTTTCCAGCTTCTGAGTGTTTTTATAACTTTATTATTTCTTGCGCAGTTCTGAAAAGGTGATTTTTGAAAACTTTCAAACAAAACCGTAAGGAGAAGGGTTTTCCTTTACTCAGAAGTGATTGATTCCTGTGTGGATCATTATGAAAATTTGGAATCATAATTCCAATTACTTGATCAATTGGAGTTGCTGATAGCACTGGATTACAGTCTCTTTTGTAGACTAGCCAGTTAGGAGAGGAAAGGATGTAGTTGTTAGTAGATGTCACAGAAACTGGTTGAAAACAAAAGAGTGCAGGCATCTGTGAAATCTTGGTTCTATTCTGCAGTCTGGAGACAGTGTTTGTGTATTTAACACAGTGGATCATTATGCCCTGCCTATGTTGCATCTGTCTCTTGAAGTCTGCTCTGCTTTCTATTTCTTTCTTGTTAGCCCAAGCTCTCCTTTCCAAGCTAATGAGCTTCCTCATTTTTCTGCATGGGCACCATCAATGAGTATTGATGGAACAACAGGCAGGATTTCTCAGCTCTCAGTTCTGGTGCCACAGCAGCTTCTGGAGGCCAGTACCATAAATTGCATGAAAAGACCCAAAATGCTCTATAAATCCTTTTGTAATTGTGGAGTCACTCAGTTCATCTGTGGGAAGGACATGCATTTAGTCTGGTGATGGAGGAAGTGTATGAGTCAAGGTAGTAATCTGTTTTAGTAGAGTGTTCAGAAAATAATTTTGTTCTCTCTAGGAGATTTGCATGAAGTATGGGTAAACCATAGTGTTTAGAACCTGGCCAAAATTTGGCATGTTTTCAGAAGGCTGTTACTGGGCATGATTGCTTGCAGTAAGGTAACCCCTCTTGCCACCCACAGTATCTCTCCCCAAACATGCAAACAAAATAGATTCTCAGTGAAATGGCTATAGAAAAAACATGAGGGAAAGTGCAATTGATCCCCTTTAGTCCCCTCTTCAGAAAGCTGTTTTAGTTGAAACTTAGGAGAAAAAATTTAGCCTGATAGACATGCAGCAGGAAGAATTTCAACTTGAGCACTTCGTTTGACAAAGTTATGAGCAACTGAATTAGGGTCCTCTAACAGAAAGTGTTATACAAACTTCATTGGTGGAAGTATCACCAATGTGTATGATATGAATATAGATGTACACTTGTATGCATAAGCAGATAGTATCAGTGACTCAGTTGTGTGATGGTATTACTGATCAGGTACAAGGCAATAGAAAAGGCACAGGAATCAGTCTGTAAGCACCTTTGCTTGTCCTATTTAAGCTTTGCAGGAGCAGTTCAACAGTGATGCTCCAATTGTAATGCGGGAGAACTCCTTACTTGTTGAAGACAGCAAAGCTACTTATTTTAGTCCAGCATAAAGGAAATATTTAAGGAGAGGAGCTGCTGAGCAGGAGTCTGCCTGCTATTTCATTGTTTAAGTGTCTCATTGTTTAAGAAATCATTTGGTGTAAGGCTGTGAAGAATTAAGCTTAGGAGCGGGTATTGAAGCTGTGGACGAACAGCTGTGGAAGAGTTTTCCCTTTGCCTTTTCTGTGTGTAGTTTGTTCCCAACAGCCATACAGTATAGGTCCTCTGCTTAGGAGAGGAAAGAATGTGAGTTTTTAATATGCAATAAACTTATCTTCTTGGCTTACTTCTTTTTATAATTATAATGTAAAATAATATTTGAAACACTCAGTGATTTTAGCTTAACTAAACAAGTAGTGACAGAACCAACATTAGTCTCTAGGAAAATTGTGGGAAGGACTTCTCATCTCCCTGTTCAGTAAAAATAGCTTTAATATGTTTGCATCAGCAGTTTCTCCTCTTGAAAGTATGTAGATGGCACAAGCTTTTTGCTATTTCTCTTTGGCATGGTATGCACATACTGTAGTAATCCATTTTTTTCATCAGTGCGTTACTAATAATGAGCCACCTAAGCTCTGAAAACCTCCCTCTGCTCTTAGCTGTAAAGGAATGCTTAAAGGATTTAGGGATGTCAGTCATCATCTGGTTTTTTAGCAGGGGTGTGTATATGTGTGCGCAGGGACGAGGGGAAGAGAGCCCAAGCTGGAGTTCAGAAATTACACTCTGTGTGTGGTCTGAGGTTATTTCTCATTTCATGAAGTGCATGCTTCATTCCTGGCTCAGACAAACTTGCACGTCACTGAATAAGTCCCTTATCCAGTTTCCAAAACACTGAAGAGATTTGAAAGGGCTCCATGGGTGGACTGCTACTATCAGCAAAAGCAAATAAGCTAGCCTATTTAGTTAAGCATTTTTTAATACTTAAGCAGAATAACTGATAGCAACACTTGAACAGTTGTGGCCAGCCAAGGGAAGAGAAGGAAGAGAAAAAAGCACACAAGTTTAAGCAGTCATACATTAATTAACATTAAAGGCTGCGTTATAGTTCCTGGTGTGTGAAGGTGCTGTCTGATCAGTCCAGGAAGAACACTAGGGAATGATTAAATGAACTGCCTGTGCTTCTAACAGTCCCCAGTGGTCTACTGGTCACAGTTTATTCAGCATTTCACCTTCCTTTAATCAAAAGTTGTGCAAAATTATTATTGTAAGCCCCAGAAAGATCAATCTAAAGAATCCTCGTATCAAGCTGGTTTGCTGTCCAAAATACATAAATGGCTCTACCCTGGAATACTACAAATATCTAGCAACAAAGCGTTATTGTAGCAAATTTTAGCTCTGTAATAAATCTCAGTATCCAAAATAAATGATGGTTCATTTCGTGGCAGAAAGGAAATACAGCAAACAAACAAAATATTACTGTTCATTAAATTTGAAATTGTTTGGCCAGAATGTGGTTGAGTACTCCAAATCCTATTTTCCATCCTGTATTCAATAATCAGAATATTTCTAATCTTGATACATTGACTCCATACAAGCAGTGTAGCTAGCTCTGCAATTGCCAGATCCGTGTATTTAAAGATTAACTCCAGTATAGCTCTGAACTAAATTGACACAAAAGAATCTCTTTTAAAGAGATTAAAGACAGAAGTCTTTTAAAGACAGAAGTCTTGTATCCTGAGAGATCAGGATCTGTGAAAACCTAGGCAGGGCAAAATGTGGTAACATAATTTGATGAAAGCATCTTGTGACAGATAGGCAACAATGGTCTCCTTACCTTGGGTAGCCCAGCCTGGGTCCACACCTCTCCGAGGTCTAGCAGGGTGCATGGCTAGAGGCCTTTGCCCAAGGATTGAGGTTCCTGCTTCCTTGTGGCATGAGAGAAGAAATCATCAGGCTGTGGATAGGGGGTTTTGCTGAAACCTTTGCAACCCAGAATGCAACTTCAAATACTTCTCACCTCCCAGTACCAATGTTAAATTAGGAACCAAGGGTCTCATGCTCTGAATAAACAGTTGAGAAATTAATGTTGCCAAGAGCCTGTTGAATTGTAGGGAAGAGGCTAGAGGTATTTGATGGTTGTGTTTCTTTTGTGACATTAGCAACTCTTACTTGCCTAGTGTGGGCCAAAGACAGATGAATTGCTAAGCCACATTGCGTGTTGTCTTTTCAGGATGCATGGATCCAGAAAGAACTGGTGACTGTGTAGCTCTTGTCTGTGTTCACAGGCTACTGCCACAGGTTGTCTCCATCACATCTTCAGTGTGGGAAATAAGGGGCAGGTTTACCCTTCCCTTTGATGGCATATTTGCCTCTGTGCCTCGTTTCCCCCTCCCCACAGGGAAAATGAAGCACAAGGCAAGCAAACTGCATGTGCAAAAACTCTGTGATGGACACCCAGGTTGACATAGAGACCTTACCTGTGAAACTGTTCTTCCTTTCTTAGATTGTGTAATGTGTGATCTGTCTGCAGGAGATTTCCTGCTGTACTGCTTGACAGATCTGATGAACAGTAGGCACTGAAGAGAGTTGTGGCATGGACCACATTCAAGGATGAATGCCATGAAAATCCCTAAAGCATGTGCAGTTACTGTCTGGTTGGGTTGGAGACAATATAGACCATGAAAATAAATTTTTTAGGGCATCTGTAATGAAAGTTAAGGGTAAACAAATCTGGACAGTGAAACAAGTTAGCTGATGGGGAAAGGTGGCATTTGAAGAAATTTTTGGGGTATACTAGGAATCTATAACAAAAGATACCACAAAAGGTTCAGAGAGATTTGAATAATAAAATACTAATTTACTGCAAGCCATGTCCTTGAATGACAGCAATTTATGCTGAATATTTTCACATTTTCACCAGCTCCAAAGCTGAAGATTGTTGTATTGTTTATTTAGTCTGACTTGTTCTGGACAAGGTGTTAGTCTTTCATTCCTTTGTGCTTAAAGCACACCAGTGTGTCCAGCTGCGGAATATAGGGCTTTTCTTAGCAGTTGTCTACATTAGTGTCTGGCTACTAAGACCAAGCTGTCCTGCCAGACTTCAACAACGCTGTCCAGACAAGGCTTTCCCAGAGTTGGATGAGCCTAGGAAATAAACCCAACAAACCCAAAACCAGCTTAGAGAAATCTTTGCCAGTTTCAAATACCACACTTTAAAGAGCTTCTGCTTCTGAAGCTAGCAATCAGGAAACCTCTCTCTGTCTGGAAAAGGGCTCTGAACCAACCCCTGTTATAGGACCTGACGCTAAGTTCTTGGTGGTAAATGACCACATTACTCTTTGGGGCCTCTGGGTGTCGAGGAAAAGATGCATGTGAGGAAAGTTGCCAGCTGAAAGCATGGATATGTTTTGAACACTGGAGGTAGTTTTGTAGCCTGAGCCTGTTTCTGATTAAAATAAGAGTCCTTCAGATGAATGGAATGTAAACCACATACCAATTATTGGAATCCCATAAAGGAAACTCCCTTTTCCGTCTGTCTATTCATCCATCTGCCCACCCACAAAAGTACAGTGTCTCAGAAATATCCCTCAGCAGAAATTATGGAAAAATTCAGTGCTTGTTTGCTTTTTCCTTACCTCCCAGGTGCTGGATGACGACTAAAGAGATGGAATTGCAGTGAGGCCACTTAAACAGTTATCAAGGAAATGGACCTTCTAATTAAAAGGATAGTATTTCCTGGCACAAGAGAAAACAAGCTAAGTCAAATCTTGAGGCTTTTCTCAAGCAAACTTCTGTGGCAATGTGACTGTGTGAGGGCTGCAGGAACAGGTCTTAGAGTAAGACCCACTCTAAGTGAAAGCATTAGATCAGTGCACTCATTAGAGCAAAGTACTAAGACATGCATAAACCTGTTTCATTTGGCAAATCTCTCGCTCCTTTGTGTTCCCATAGCACTTTTCATTGAGGCTTTTCCATGTAATTGATTGCAGTAATTAATGTTCCCATTGCTTACTTTTGTGAGGCGGAAGGAGTTGCTCCCAGGTCAGCTTTGCATTTTATGTGTTACAGTGTCTGTTTTACAGATGGTAAAACTAAGACAGAAAGTTCAGAAACAGCAAATCAGTACTGGAGTATGTTAGAGTCCCATTCCCGTCTCTGACCACAATAAACAGTGCTTCTCCTAAGTATGCTCTAATCTCAAACACACTGCTTAAACTGAGATCTTCCTTACATGAGTGAAGGCAATAGATCTGCTTTCATGAGCACTCTCTAACATCCCTGACACCACATTAAGGAATCTAGATCTGTGGAAGAGGTAATGCTATGAAATGCTTTTTCTATTGCTACTGTAATTGCAGGACAGTTCAGTCTCATTGCAAAAGGCAGCCCTTGGGCAGCTGGAAGAACTTTTAATTCTCAATGGTTTGGGCAAGATTTGGGTCTACAGTAGTATTATGGTCTAGTTCATGGTAATTGGTTTTTGATACTCTGCTGGCCTCTAGAGGGATAATTTATACAGGCTGAAGCAGTAACCACGGGATTTTAAGCAAGACTGCCTGCTCTTCAATCTTCTTGCCAGGTAGTTCCTTCCTATTTGGCAAGGCCTTTAAGTAATGAGGCTTTGTAGCTCTTTGGAAACACTTTCTCTTTTAACCTCCATGATTTTCCTTCTCTCTGGGCAATACATGTAAGGTATGTTTTTTCTGCTTGAATAAATAAGGGTAGAAGATCCTGGTAATAAACACCGCTCAACCACTGAAGTGAGAAGCTCTGAGGAAAATGTGCCAAAGGCAAGTGAGAGAGAAAAATGCAGAAAAGCCAAAACAGCATTTTGTGCATAAGATTTATCCATAATTTAAAATCTCTTAAATGCTAAGAATTCTTCTCATGAATCCTGTCATATTTACTGAAAGTAATGACTGCATTGTAAAAAAAATAAGATTATGACTCTGAAATTCCCAAAAGCCAGTAGGTCTTTCTTGGCTTTTTCTGCTTTCTTCTTTACACTCTGTAAGGATTTTCTGTATTCTCCAACTCATTCCCAGACTACATCTTCATGTTTTTCAGGACATGTGTATTAAATCTGAAAAAAACATTAAACAGAAAAGGTGACAATTTACTACAGAGAGCAAATAATGGTCTGTAAGCAGTAACTGCTTCAGGAAATGTTCTTAACATTAGTTCATATATTCTTTATGTTTAAAGTGTACCTCTCTGTAACTTCACAGGACAATAGGCATCTTGGTGCATCTATGTGAAGGCCTGAGTTACTGTTTCAAAGTCATTTATACGCTTTATCCAACAGCATACATCCTTCAGGTCCTCAGCTCTGTCCTTGCCTCCAGTCGCTGTGGCCACTCTCACCCTGAAGTGAAGTGTTTCTTGTCTCCTCAGGATGTTCCCATTACCAGCTTATTGGCAGTTGTCCACTTGGAGTGAGGTTGACTTGCTGGACCCCAATGCAAACTAATTTTTTTTAACTCATCTGTGCCTAGGGATATTACAATTGAAGGATATATTTCTGTTAACTTCTCCTTTTGTCTTTGAGGTGACTATCAGAAACTTTCAGTGTAGAACCTCGTCTAGAGATCATCCTGATGTCAAAAGCCATTTTAATGTTAGGCTAACATAGGCGTTGACCAATTTCCCTGACAAAGTCCTTTGCACCATTTAAACATGTATGGCAAATATTACTGGCAGTAAAATGTTGTGTAACGCCTTTGTGGCCTTACTCTGGTAGGATACATATCTGTCATGGGATTTTCTGCTTGCCGTATTCTAATAAAATAGTGAAGGAAGCAAAATGCTGTAATAACCAAGATCTATGGCTGTAATCTACGACAAAACTGATTTTGCCTTCCAGTCTTATGTGAAAAAAGAAAAGATTGTACACTGGTGTACCTGTCCTCTCTAGCCAGATTTCTTCTAATTCCTTCCTGGAGTTGTTGCTCTGCACTATTTCATGAAAGTTCAACAAACTGAGTTAGTTATAATAATTTACATATATTCTTCAATGTATGCAGGAAGCTGAGACATCAGAAGACTGCAGTGTATGGAGTGACAGGTAAATGTTTGGTGTAAAGTTGTAAAATTATCTGAATGAGTACTGATGGTTGCTGTGTGCCACTTGAGAAGCCAGCTGAGACTAGTTAGTCATTATAAATCTGATCTTCATATGGCTTTGTATTAAGTAATAACTACTGTCACAATTTATGGTGAATCTGAGTTATGAGTAGTTCACATGTGCTATTAGTAAAAATGTATTTCCAAATGGAGAACAAAAGAAACAAAGGAAATTCTGGCTGTTTGATCCAATTAAGAATGTCAAGAGCTGTGTAGAACTGCAGAGTTTCAATGTTTTGTACCCTTGGTTAATGTGTGGTATAGGAAAGAAGGCAACCATTGGCTGACGTGGCCCTAAAATGTTATACTAGAAATTACTGGATTAGTGGTGATGGTAACTACAGGCAGGGAGCTGCAACAATGACATTTCATCTCTGCAGCAAATAACGGGTCAAAGAGAAAGCACAAAGACCACATTCAGAAACACTGTCCTTTTGTTGTGGGCAACAGCCTCAATTGCAAATGCTTATTGGTTTGAACAGTCCTTGAAGAAAATGCTGGAAATTTAAACATATTAAAAAAATACACTGGTTTGTGTGAGCCTTTCAGAAATAAAATGCCATGGTGTTCTGGATTTGTGAGATTACAGGTAACAATACAGAACTGGTTGAAAATGTTGCAGTTTTGCAGCTGCTGTGTGACTTAACAATAATCAACATGTTAAATGAGAGTTAAAACAGAGCTTGATATAACCTCCATGCTTCCTCCAGCTTCACAGCAAGACTCTGAAGGATGACCTAAAGGAGTGAATATGCAAAAAATCTAGATGCTATGAGCAACTTAAACAGAAGAAATCCCTCACTTTCTCTTGGGTGTTATTACAGTGAAGTTCTCATGTAGTTTTAAAAAGCTGACACTAAAAGTCTGTCTTGTGAAGTACAGGAGTGTTGAGTTCTTTGGCAGAGAGCAGAAAAAGAAATTAATCTGATCTGCAGAAGTGCAGAATATCCAGGCAACTTACAATGAAACCTGTATTATGCACTGAATCTTACCACCTTCCTTCACTCAAGCTTTGGTCTGAATGACTCATTATGCTCCTGAATTTGTAGGCTGTAGTGGGCATGTAGTGTTAGTGAATATAGCCAAAGTGCCTGAGGACACAGAAAGAAGGAGGGGGGGAAAAATAATTCCTGCCTAAATAAAAATGGAGCTTCAGTTTCATTTGTGTCAGTGTTGGATCAAAACTTCTGGGAAGTCTGAGAAGCCCATTGTAGGTTTATCCACATGGATTAAATTCATACCATGTGCAGGAAGGTCCCTCCACTCCTTTCATTTCAGTCTTCCACATCAGCAGAATGTCACAGTGCTTGACAGAGGAACTTAGTGGTTATTAATGGCTGCTGGGTAGGAAATTATTTTCTTGTATTGCTAATAACCAGTTTCTAAACCTTGCTCTAGGAGTACATGTGAAGGTCTTATGAGAATGACAGAAGAAAATATGGTAATTTATGGTACCAACTATTAGGATAGTAATTTCAAGCTATCAGTCAAGTTACAAGTTAGTTGTTTGCCAGTGGAAGAAGGAAGTAGTAGTGGTGACAAGGAACTGGCAACAATTATTTTGTGTCATAGTCTGATATGATGGGGTAAGATCTAATACAGTCCCACAATGTCTAAACAGTTATGGCAAAAGGATTGACTCATATACTGGAAAAACTACTCATAGCCTTCTTTAGTTGAAAGCAAGTTAGAGTAGTTAATTTGTTTTTTCAGGTGGTTGTTGCCATGAATTGTGGGTCTTCTATGTTTCAAATAGCATCAGGTTCTTGGGAAGCCGCTGAATCAGAACTCTCTGACAGATGTAACCAGATACTCATATACAACTAGGAGGGAAAATACCCCTGTAACTTTCTAGTATCTTCTTATAGATTCGTAAGAGTTTAAAACCAGAAGGGACTATTAACTTTGTTCACAACCATTTGATTTAATTTGTTCTTAATTTGGTCATTAAGCATACTACAGTTACAGGTATGTTAAACAACCTTCATTGTGCTTTATACAGTGTACAACTATATAGTGTGTATGAAGGTCAGCCAGAACAATATGTGCATAAGTAGCCTTCAGATGTTCATTATTATCAGCAAATCTTAGTATTTGAAACCCAACCAATATTTCCAAGTCATTTTGCTGAATCAAGAAGATATGTGTAGAGCCATACCATTAGTCATTTTTATTCATCAGTCTGCAGTGTCAAAACCAAAAAAACCTGACTTCCAGCAAATCAGTAAATTTTTAGTTGTTTTGGTTTTGGGAAACAGGAGTAGAGGAATCCATGATGGATTTGTATTTTCCAAACTCCATACCACTGCCTTGCTTGGGTTTGAAATTGCCAAATAGCATTTCCAATGGGAACTCTAACACAGAGTATACCTTTAATGACTGGGTACTTTTTCCTCTGTGAGATTTTAGAAATTTTTCAAGTGAAGAAACTTGTTGGAATATTAGGGGAAAACTGCTACTTTCAGTTTGCATTGGAGACTCTTTCTGGCAACCATCTGAGTGGGCCAGTTCAGCACACTGAATGCAATGCACAAGGGGCTGGAGTCATTCACAGAGTACTTTGTTGTCTGGAGGGTTTTTTTAGCCCTTTGGGGAAACTGGAAGATGTTTACTGACTCAGGGAGAGTCAGATGATAAAATTCTGTTGCTCACAACTGAATTCTCTCTCTCTTAACACCTTTTATGTGCATAATAAAAGGTCAACATGTCAAGAATTTAGCAGCTTATTGCTTTCTGTAGAACTGCAGAGCACTCACAAGAGCTGTGAAAGTCAATGGAAGGGTCATCTGGAAATTCCTGCTAATTCCAAAAAATTGAAAAAAAACAATCTAAGAACCTCACTTTAGACACCCACTTTAGATCCTGATCCTCTTGGACATTAATCTGCTGTTCTTCAATTTCCATGTTATTATAGTAGTCCTTCTCTTCATAGGTTTGGTATAAATGCAGTCTATGAAGCACCCTAGTATTATAATGAGAAGGAAAACAGAGACATGCAAGAAATCCAGTGCTTATGTCTTCAAAGTTGTCTCTGAATTATGCAGAAGACACATGCTGAACATTGGGAATGGGACACAGTGGTGACTAGCAGCCCTCACCGTATCTTAAGGCACATACACAAGTGACCCCATGTTCTGGTATTCTTTATTTTAAAGAATTGAATCCGTGACTTCATTGTGGATTTTTAGCCTTACAAAATAATGCATCCCTAATAGCTTTTCTTTTCATCATCTTTGTAATCCTAACTGTGAGATTTTTAAAATATTCCTTATATTTCTATACTTCTCTGTTACTAGAAAACTGCTTGTGTTTGGGCTTTTTTTTTACATCATGACATCTTTTATATCTAAATCAGAGGAACAAGTATTTGTTTGCCAACAACACACTCACCCTCCCTCCATAATCTAAAAGAAAATCTAGGTCTTTGCATCCCATAGTATTATCCTGTCCGTACCTGCTCTGGTTCTCACTTCTGTGAGCCTTTATGGAAAAAGGCTTTTCAACCAGAGGGTGTTGGGCACTGGAACAGGCTCCCCAGAGAAGTGAGGCCACCAGCCTGACAGAGCTCAAGAAGAGTTTGGATAGTACTGTCATGCACATGGTGACCCTTGGGATGGTGCTGTGCAGAGCCAGGGGTTGGACTCAGTGATCCTTGTGAGTCCTCTCCAATGCAGTTTTTTCTACGATCCAGCTGACAATTATTTGACACCTGCTTTGGTTCCACTTCTGTTCTCCCTGCACTATCCTTCTTTCTGAGGATGTCCTATCTGGAGTTTCAGTGAAGATATTTCTCTGATAATATTAGTATTCACAAAAATTCCCTCATACAGAGTGCAGGACAGTACATTCATTCCCTAATCCAGTGTGACTTGCATTCTCATTTTTTTTCATGTATGTGGTACTTTAAATATGCCTTGTGTCTCACTTTAGGTCTATCAAATACTACAGGTCTTTGTCCTCTACCAGTAAAGGAAACCTCATAAAATTTTAATGACTATCTTTCAGTATATTTCTTGCTTCAAAGACATCATTATAACCTTATTGGAATTTCCCTTCTTGAAGATATATCTGTTAAAATTTCAGTTACATATAATCATCATGGCAAAAAATAAGAGGCTGTCTAGATACAATATACATTTACAGTAACTGTAGGGACATGGCTGAAAGCATGTAAGCCTCACTTAAGCATGTAAGCCTCAGGGTGTGAGATCCTCTTCCAAACATCTCTCCATAAAACAAAGAAATTTTGCAGTGTGCTGCTCTCACAGCCCAAGTCACTAGGACATTTCTCATTGACTACATAGAAAATAGATTAATTAGCCAACAAATATCTTGCTCATGCATGTGCTGTATTTGACATTCTAAGCTTTATTTTGTACCTGTTCTTTATCTAGTTAATAGAAACCAAATATGGTGTCCTTGGGTGAAACATTAGACCAGGACGCTGCTGGGCTCTTCAGGATTTGCATCTTCCAGCTTTTACACAGCTGTTCCAAACTGAGATGTTGAGTGTATGGCTTTCATTTTGTTTTTCTACATTACGCACTATTGCTCCTTTGTCTCCCTTCTTTGTGTGGTATTTGAGATGGTTTAAGGTAACGGTGTATGTTGGCAATCCATTTTTATTGGGGCTCTGGATCCAATCAGTGCTGCGAGTCATTGAATGAACTTCTCCATCTACTAGTTTTTTATAAGCTTCTTTACACTGTCTGAGTAGTTGTGTCTTTTTTTGGCAGAAATATATGACAGTTGCTAGATTGAATGAAACAGAAATTTTGAATTTAATTTGTGAACTCTGCTAATGAAAAGAAGTAATGTGAAAAAATAAATCACTGCTTTGAAAAGACCTCTATGTCGTGTCTCGTAAAAAAGCCTTCAGATGTTCTTTAGTACAAACTGTATTTATTTTTATTTGTCTTCCTAATATCTAATAATGAAGCCTTGTATTTATGTGCCCCATCTTCAAAGTGGCTTGAAAACATTTGTTGTCTGAATATCTGCACGATGGGATGTCCATCTGCTACACAAAGTAATCTTAAATGAATGCAGCACAACTACCACATGCCAGATTTTGAGAGGATGATTTTGCTTCAGCCTTATCTACCATTTGCCCAAAGGTTTACAGCATATTTTATATGTTCTTGGCCATAGATTCAAACATGCTATAGCAAAATAATACATCTCTCTATGACACAAAAATTGAATTTGTTTCTTTTCCATCTGGATTTTTCTGATATGTGCTACTTGGTTGCCTTAATCTCAGAATCCTGTGAAATTCTAATGCAACACTAATATGTTCCATCTGAGTTTATTTACCATGTTCTTCCTTCACTATGATACATTTGCATTTTTACTGTTGTTTTAATTTTTCCATCACACTCCAGTTACAATAATTTAATGTGTTTTCTGTTGTGTGACCTGGTGAAATTCATGTCTTCTACAAGAGTTAGACTTTGCCTATATTGTGTTGAAGGGGAATTTCAAAGAAGATAAGTGAGCACAACTGGTTGACTTTGTTTAAAATGCTTACCCTCCCTGAACCAAGACTTCGGTGCCTACTGCTGCGGTGGAAATGTTTAGTATCTATCAGGGCTACTCCCTGCTGCCATTGTGATTAGCCTGTGATTATCACCTCCCAGCCCCAGAGACAGAATGGTAACAGAGTTCTCCTGTTGGCAGAAGCTATTGATGTGAAGAGCTGGCTGTAACCTAGCAGTGACTTTGGGTGATTTTCTGTAATTTGCAGCTAATAGGAGGGTCTTGTCAGGAAGCAAAGCAACTCAAGAAGTCTATAGCCTTCTCCACAGCATCTCCCATAGATCTCTGCACAGCCGTGGAGCTCAGCAGTAGTTTTCTGTATCAATGAGATCACACTGCGAAAAAAAGAATTAATTGAACTGGTAAGCAAGTGAACGCTTGCCCTTCGACTTAGTATTCATTGTAATCTCATGTTAATCCTATATGGGTGTGAGTCTAATTTGTTCAGTGAAACTAACAAAGAAAAAATCCCTCCAAAACCTCAATTTTACACAGACTTTTTAAAAAAGAATATAATAATTCATCAAACTGAAATTTGGAGCTGAACTTTCATCTTCTGTCATTTAGATGGCTGTTTGCCTGGCTTGAAACTATTTCATTTTTCTTCTTTCACTTCAATACTTTAGTAGTTGAGATTGGGAAATGGCAGATGAATGTGTTTTATGGGAAAGTTTAAAGGAAGGAGTTCATGTGCAGCATGTTATCAATCATGTCCTGTAAATATGATTACAGCATTTACACTGCTTCACATCAAAAGCCAAATGTTTGGTGATGTCTCCACCGTTGTAAACTTGAAGGAAACTTTTTTACATTGTAGCGATCCCTCTCTGAAACTGGATGCCTGCTGTCAACAGTGAAAGCAGTAGCACTGTGATCTGAGAAAACTGGTAGCAGAGGGTGCAAATGCCAAGCTGCTGGTCAGTGCTGCAGCTGCCTAGGGAGGAACCAGAGATTTTCCATCATCTGTTCCAGCTGCAGTGAGGAAGTTGGCATTTTTCCACCTATGTTTGTAATGGAATCAATATGGGTGTCTTGCTACAGCATCTGTAGAGCCATCTGTCTTTAGCCACTGACCTCCATTATCCTAGTGAGGCTAACTTTGATGAATCTCCTTGGGTGTTTTGTTTACAGAACCATTTTACTCAAATACAATTTACTCAAATACAGTTATTGCTTTTTTTTTTTAATTTGTATCAGAACAGTTCAAAAGTAAGTTTTTCACATTGTGCCTGTGGACATGGATGTGAACAGAAAGACTGGGTCTGAATTTGTCACTTGTTATTGAGATGAATTTAAGTGCAACTATTTCTGTTTTACATTTTTATCTAGTGTCATTAACACTCACTGTGTGCACCTGGCCAGTAGTTTTTTATGCAAGAAAAAGATCCTGAGGAACACAGGGATTGAGCGTGGTTTATTTTTCCCTCATTAACCTACTCATCAACTCCCCTGTCCTGGATTCTGGGTAATGTAGTCCACAAGGACTCTCCTTGGGATAAATGGTTCTAGATGGTTAATGTTTGTGCTGCAAGAGATTATTTGAAAAAAGCCCTAGGCAGAGGAACCTAACACAATACAATTGCTCTCCAAAGAGTAGGCCATGGGCCCATGCTGTCTGCAGAGGCTGTTTCTCAAAATGAGAGCCTGTGAGACCCTACATAGCAGGGCTTGTGATCATGGGGAGGTGGAACAAGGACATACACTGGAAAAGAAGTTTAGCCTCTGGGTGCTGGGATCTGGGATGCAGGAACAATGGGAACAAAAATGGTTGGTAACTAGGATTTCTGTTCTAAAGGAAATTCCAATGGTTTCAGACAAAGCTTATTCCAAAACAGAATAAAATGCTAGCATGTTCCCGTTAAACAAAAGCCTGACAGGGTTTGATTACTGTGGTAGTATTTAAAAATTGTTTCAATATTAGTGTTGTAGTTCTGTGGAATTTTGAAAATTAAATTTGCCTATATTATACATAATGTTCATAGTATGTAACTATTTAGCATTTTGTCTATGTAGATTACAGTGTTACATAAACTTTGTCACAGTCTGAGCAGCTAAATCTTCACCAAAGTGGAGAAAAGCTGTGTATTTCAAACGCTTCCTGATGGATTTGTGGAGGCCAACCTGTTCCTGTAAACTTCCTCATACTGACAAACTGGATATTTTAAAGTCTTCTAAAAGTGGGCACATCAGCAGTTATGCTACAGTTGTGACCTAATGGAATCAGTTCCTTGGCTCCCATCTGTAGGAGGTCAAGAGCTGTTCCAACTGCCTCATCCATTACTGCTGTGCTAAGTCCAGATATTCAAATCTATACATCAGGATTTAGAATATTAGCAGGTTTTGTATTAATTTCTTTCTTCAGTTTGCAAAACCAAAGTCATGAGTCCTAGGCAGTTTCTGTGGTATTGCTGGCTGATTAGACATCTGCTTCAGCCCTCCATCACATCAGGGAGTGGGGGTCTTTTCTATTCTGCCTGTTCCTCCATACAACTAGTATTAGACTTGTTGTAGGTAGGACCAACATTGTCACAGGTAAAACAAAGCTATTGTAGCTGTTAAATTTTGAAAATTTTCTGGAATAGCAAATTTTGTTGTACAATTCATGATGAGAATTTCCTGTAAAGCATAGTTCTTTCTTGATTTGCTATGGGGCACCTTGTTGCATCTCTTTGGAAACCAGCACGTGGATCCACCAATTAGAAAACTGTGCAAACTCTTATTTGTGGGGCCATGATGCTCTGGCTTCCTGACTTTTAGCAAATCATATATTTTGCACTCCTATAGGCAGTAGTGAGAGATCAATGCATCTGTCTTAACTTTTGGTTAGAACTAAACAGAAAGGGCAGAGATAGGGATAAACAATTGAAATGGCTTTTAGCTTAGTCTCTGTTACAAATTAAGATAGTAAATCAAGACTACAGTGATTTTATCAACCACATGTTGATGAAGAAAAGGAAAGGTAGCCTGGATCTGCAATCAAAGCTCATATTTGTGCTGGTAATTGCAAACTTGATGTCTTTTTTTGAGGGGGTTGTTGAAGATTGCAACGCAAGTTGTTTTCAATTACCACCTGTATGGCAGATTGTCTTTTGTCAAGTGAGCAGTTTGCCTTATCTCTCTCTCTGAGTGACCACATTCACACCTCCCTCGAGAGGGGACATCTGCTGATAACAGGCTATTGAATGTCCCTGCATGGCTTATAAGAACTATAACATCCCATTGTGAGATGCTACGCCCAGTGGGAGGAGCCAAGCATTCCTACCCAGATATAATCCAGAGGTTTTCGAGACACCAGCCCAGCTTTCTCCACAGGATTCCCCAGAGGAACGGCAGCTGCCTCTTCTTCCACTGGATCTTCAGAGGAAGAATACATCCTTCTCTACAGAACCCCCTGCTCCAACAGAAACACACCTGATACTTCAGGAGGACTGCAGCCACATTTCCAATTGGACTGCCACCAACACCCCACAGGGTGTCGGGTTGGGTTCTGACTCTGTCAGGGTTGTTCTAGTGTACCGCATTTTTTATTTTATCCTTTTTTTTTTCTTTTCCCTATTAAAGAACTGTTATTTCCCGTATTTTTGCCTGAGAGCCCCTTAATTTAAAATTTATAGCAATTCAGAGGAGGGGGGAGGGTTTACATTCTCCATTTCAGGGGAGGCTCCTGCCTTCCTTAGCAGACTCCTGTCTTTCCAAACCAAGACAGGGGTATACGCTAAAAGTGGCTGTGATCTCACATAAAAGGTATTGAAATCTGTGCATCTGAAAAAATTGTCCAACGTGTCTTTATCCGTAGAAGTAAACTGCTTGCATTTGTATATATCCACCAACAAGCATAGAACTCTTTACATGCATATTTCAACCTGGGACATTTTATCAGGTCAGCAGGAGCAAAGGCTGTGCCTTGCAATCAGGAAGGGCATCTCCCCTAGCACAAGCACACCTGACCCCACCATACATACTGACAGCAGTGAACAGCTGTCCTCCTGGGAAGAGGAAGCCATGCTGGGGAGCTTTGACCTAACTGGCAGCCTATGAAATGCAGTCCAACAGAAGAGGCAAAGATTTCTCTATTAACAAATTGTATCAATTGCCAGAGTGCTGTACACCATATTTATCATGTGTCTTGCTCCTTGTCTGTCCAGCATCTTTGAGACACATCAGACCACCAAGGGTCAGACTTTCTATCTCTCATCACTCAACTACTCAATATATTGCCAATGACCAACAAAATGAGGTTAAAGCTGAGGTAGGGATAATGGCACAAGAGACCTTTTCAAGAGGTTCAGTATCTTTAGCTGCTAGAAGATACACAAGGCATTTTGTACCTTGCGAATTCCTCTAGATTTGTCACTGCTTCATTGTAGTCAGGAGCAATGGCTGAAGTATAGTATCATTCCAGTTCCTTGGGTTATAGTGTTGGGGTTTTTTTGTTTAAACCCTCTTTTTGCTTTTGTCTGACTGTATGAGAAATTCAGCTGCTCAAATATGGATGTCTAGAGTAATTTCATGTGGTATGGTGAACCATGCCTAACCATCAGCTGTGGTCTTTGAGGGCTACAGAGCTGCCACAAGCACTGCGTGAGGGTTTCAGGCGCCCACAGTGGCCTCCCACCTCGATGCAACTGCAGTTGGTGCTGCCGTTGGTTGATGTCTCCCATGAGGTACCTTGATAAAACACTGCTACTGTGCTATGGATAGCTCTGACTTTTTACCAGTTCCAAGCTACTAAGAGGAAATTGCACAGGGTGAAAAGACTAACAAAGACAAGTCATATAGTTCCTTGTGCTTTTAGCTGATATTTTGGGAAGAAATTACTTCAAAACATTTCACATGAAGTTTGTTAAGCTTTGAGCTTCAAGTATTTGTTGTTCACCTTTCTGAGGTCCAGAGTGCTTAATCCCACTGCAAACTTTATCTGCTGCCTCACTGAAAGCCCCCTCTACTCTTTGGTGGAGAAGGGGCCCATGGAAGTGGCAGCCCTCTGTAGATCCATTGAGGTCTGCAGGGCTAGGTCCCAGCCTACAGCACACCCACACTGCCCAGTGCTATCAGCCCTGATTTTCTGCTAGTCAGAAATTGCCATGAATCGATCTGGGAGGCTGCCACCCGCCAGCTTCCTGTGTAGCCACATTTGTACACATGCTGTTGACTCTCTCTGTACTTCCTGTGAAATCAGCTCTGCACTGTGGTCATGACTCCTCTCAGTGCTTGGCAGAGGCTCTCCCTGTTGAGAAGCAAAGCAAAACAAAGCAAAGCCCTCTGCCACCCCTGGCTGAGCTTTTTAACTTTGTTACTACACCAAAAGCTGTCACTTGTAAATTCAGTGTCCTTCTGTAAGTCTACTTAGAAGAATAATCTATTAACCATCAAAACATAAACAAGTTTTAATCAAACTTTCAAAACACTGCGAGAGAACTTATCAGTGAGCATGTAAATGAAGACTCCCAGAGAAGCATTTTGCCCTTCATTGGGAATTAAAACTCTCCTGCACCTGAAAGGAGACCTTTACTTCATGTTCTCTCTCTAGTCCCTTTATACCCATCGCTTCAGACAATATTTACCCTTTTCTCACCACATCTGTCTTGGAAGGTTGTCCTCTGCCATGCCTTCTGTTTTTCATGCCTGATTTAGACCTAAATTTTTTGGGGCAGGGAAAATATCTGTATTTTTAAAATGCCCAGTAAATTTATGGTGCTCTATAATTTATGTTTGCAAATGCAGGACATATTTCAGTTTGAAATTCCAACTTATATTTTCAAAGCCATAAATAAAGTATTTATGAGCCAGATCTTGAACATTTAGTTTCTAACATGTCATACTTGAATGTTTAATTCAAGGATGGATAAATATTGAAGTTATGTGTACAGGACATAGTCCTTACTTTCTCCTTCTTCAGGCGATATTGAGGGGCCAATATCCCCTTCATTGCCAGAAAAGGGATATTATACTCTGCTTATGAGGATCCAGTGTACTATGTGTCACCAGGCAGAGTCAGCAATGATGGCTCCAGCTAAAAATGGCTTTGGAAAGGACAAACAATGATCCCCTTTCAAAAGCACTTGTGAACTAAGCTGATATACAGAAATGTTATTTTGATATAGCACAGAGTGAGTATGAATGTCCATTTCTTAAGAAAATGTTTGAGTGCTGCTGTTGCTCTCTCATCCCATATGGTTGTGCTTTTCAGCATGGTTTGAACTTGAAGCATTTTCCATTTATAAAAAATAATCCCTTAACAAGATCTTTTTTCAAAAAATATTCAATTCCTTTTGCAATTCACATGTGAGCCTCTGCTTCTGATATTTTTCTAATCAGTTAATCTCTTGTTCTCAGTTCACTTGTCTCCTTCCTCTGTTCTATGTGCATTTTATACCCATTGCTCTGAAATCTACTTAACTGGTTTGAGAGTGTGGAAAGGTTAGACTGCCTTGCTGTTGCTCCAGAGGATCTTGAGTTACCTGCTATGACAGTGTGTGAAGTCTCAGAGTTAATGTGCTCAGCTCACTGGCAGTTTCCCTCTGGTTTTGCCTCTGTGAGACTGTCCTAAGTGCAGTCCTGGGCTCAGGATGGACATTGAGGCTATGCCGAAGCAAAATGAAAATTTTCCAGGATAGAAATCCATTTTAATTTAGGTGAAATGTACATTTTTGAGTTGAGTCTGTGGTTAGAAAGCATAGTTATTTAGCCAGACTGCAAGGCCTAAGCTCAGTGAAGTTACTTCAGCGAAGGACAGAGATAAAGGGGGGCAGACAGAAGATGATAGAGAGAGACAGGGACTGCTGTAAGGGCAAGTCAACCTGACCTCGGAATTCTTTCTGATAAAAAGAAACTAGTGGTAAAAGTCACACAAAACCCATAAAAATGAATATGTATGAACCTATTGTGAAACTGTATGTATGTGTATTTGAGACATAAAAAGAGACCTGACATTCTCAGAGGTACGCATGCCTTGTTTGAGGAGAGCAATCTCCGCATGCGTCCAGCGCTGTAATAAACATACCAGCTTTACAACTTTTACAAAGTTATGGGGTTTTCTTCTTTTCCCTGCAAAACAATGTATAACATCATTATGAGACAGAAATGTCCCTTTAAGCATTGGAATGTGTTCATGCAAGGTTCTCTGGGCCACCTGGTGAGGTAACTGAGGTTGGGTGCTGGGAGCTCGGCTCACTCCTGCGCCGGCACTGGAAGCACAGCTGTAGACAGATCATCTTCTTCTGGAGTCCTGCAAGGCAGGTTGAACAGACACCCTTTCCAGCAGCCATGCAGATGGAGGCAAAAATGTGCCGAGCCTTCTGGAAAGACAGGTAGACTTAAAGTCTCACTGTCACAGCCATAGACTAGAATGTTAATTTATTAAATGTCTCTTTTGAGCATCACATTATTTTAATCATAGTCATGAAAATAAAAGCAGTTTGTCTTTCCACATATGTAACCTATAACTGGCTGAACCGTAAAGACGCATTCTCATTCTACATCTACTTCTCTGGTGAATTCTTGTAAGGGAGATGAGAACATAACAATCTCTTAATCTGCTTCCTGTTACTGAGAAAATTATGTGGCTGTGATACATGGCTGATAAATGAATATATACTGGACAATTTCTGCTGTGCAAGCAGCACATCCATGCTGTAATTAGGTACTAGATTCTGTTGTCCCCTGAACATCCTGTATGGATTATCTGTGGTGGTTTAATAAACCAAATTAGTAGTTCTGTAACCTGTCACCATCCACCTTTAACCTTTGCATTCCATGTATGACCTTGAGAGATAGCGGCACTTGGAGTGTCATGATAACATTTCTCCTTTACAGCACTTCAACATAAAATGGTTGGCTAATGCAAATTACTGGGGGGGGTTGTTTGGATTTTTGTTTTGGGTTAGATTTCATTGTTGTTGTTTGTTTAAGGAGGTTTTGTTTTGTTTTGTTTGGGGTTTTGGTTGTTTTGTTGTTTTATTTTTCTTTTGCAAACGCTCACTACATTGTGTAACACTGGTTAATTCAGCTATGCATGTGCATTAAGACACCACCTTTTCCCCTATAGCTTCTATTGCTCCCTTGACAGAGGTAGGAGGTGTCATTCAGTACCCAGCTTGAAAGCTTCCTTGAGAACAAATGCTTAATATCAGCAAAAAAGTCTCTATTTGATGTTTTTTTAGAATGATTAGTTAGGGAGTACTTAAGACTAATATTTCAGAGGACTAGACAACAGCAGTTTAAGGAACAAATTATGGGTTTTGACAGTTCCAAAAATCAAATTATAATGGATTGTGCCTTATAAGTTTTTGAAACTGCCATGAATCAACAGTTTGAAATTATATGAAAATGAAAGTCGCATTATTTTTCTTTTTCTTTCTTTAAGATTTGTAGCTGCACCTCAATTTTCAAAGTCTTATTTAAGTAGTCGAGGCACAAGTCATATCAGTTGATTAAGCAACTTAGTTTCTCAAGGCTTTAAGAAAGATGTTCCGTATATGCTGAGGATCTGGATAAAATATTGCAACAATCAATAATGCAATCAACAACTCTAAAAAGATAAAAAAGCAAGCTTTAAAATGAAAAACCTGAAAATACATCAGTAATCTAATTCATTTGGTAAAAGTCATGCAGTCTTCATATAATTATCTTTAAAAAAGGACAAAGTTTCTGTTCTTATCAGTCTTTATGTGTGTTTCAGCACCTTCTGGAATCGTTGGAACAATAGGAGATGGATTTCCCTCAGAACAGCTTTCAATAAAATCTTCAACAAGGAAGATAAGAAGGCAAGAGCACAGACAGGAAAGTTGCAGAAACTGAGGGAAATACAGGGTGCTTAGGATAATTCCTGTGTATGTTTTTCCTATTCTTATTCATCCTACAACTGATTAACAGGTGATGTTGAGCTAGAGAAGTGAGCTCTTGTTTCAAATCTGACACCATTTAGAAGAGAGCATTTCCCGATGCTTTATTCAGGGGGAGAGTAAATATTTGAAAGATTTAGTATTAATTTGCCTTCAAACCCTAAGTACCAAATAAAGGCATGTGAAATACATCTCCAACTGAAAAACACTATCATTTAAGGCTGAAAATAAATGTAAGCTAGATTTATACCAATGAAGATTCAGCAACAATACATGACTGAAAAATGAAATAATGCGAAATAGATATGAATGGGAATCTCCAGCATTCAGTTCTGCATGATAAAGGTCCAGTGACAGGGTTTTATCCTATAAATTCCACTCTCACTGATTAATGGCAGAGTTCTGTTTGTACCTTAATCTCCCAAATGGTTCCTTCAACTTCCTTGGGACTAAGCAGGTGTTAAAGCTTCTTCATATGCTTGAGGACTTTGCTGAGTTTACACCAAGACAGGCTGTTCTGTGCCACTGTCAGACGGACTAAGACCCCACTCACTTATCTAAGCACTGTTCAGTTTGTGGATTACCAGTGTCTGCTTCTTGCCTCTGCGCAAGATTTTTTTGCTTGACTAGCTGGCAGGACAAACACTGGCCGGAGTGTCCAGGCTGTTTCAGATGCAGCTACCCACACATATTCCAGTCTCATATAAGTGCACCATTTTCTTCCTACCAGTTGTCATGAGAAGGAAGCTCATGAAACCGATGTTTAGCTCCTGGTCTTGAAAATTCTAAATTTCTGAACTCCAAATCATAGCAAACCTATGATAAAATCCAGTGGATATGATCAAAGTTTCTGTAAGAGCTAGGAGTATTTAATCATGGTCTAGACACCACCAGAAGTTTCTTTAGCTTTCCAAACACCATGGTCTGATATTACACCAGTATATCTTCCTGATAATCCTAATTTTGATTAGTATTGGGAACAGTGATTACGTATAACTTCAAATCTGTTTAAAAAGTCTCAGAGTTGCTTCATAGTCAATAGAAGTCAAAGGTATTCAGTGCCTTGATGTTGAGCATAGAAGGGTGAGTGAAGACCTGCCCAACATTTCCATCACCTCGCTCCCTGTAAATGCCTGTGCAGAGACACCAGGGCTGGGTGAGCCCAGACCACAGCTCTGTCCACAAAGGCTTTACACAGAGTGCTGGAAGAGCCAAGAAGCATAGACAAAGTCATCAGGGATTCCTTCAATCCCACTTCCCTCCCTCTCTCTGTGATTCCTTCCAGGCCTTCCAGGTATAACAACAACCATAAAAAATTAGGCTTCTTTAATGAGAGGAAAGGTCACAGACTTGGATTCTTTTGTGTGTTTGCCCAACAACAGACATCGTCTGGCTAAACATCACCATACAATAACTTAGATCAAAAAGAGAGCTTTATTTACTGTTCTCTCACATAAATGCAGACTAAGAAAGAACTATTTATTTACCACCAAAGCTGAAGCAGTAAAAACATAATTTAATCTAACATCAGAAAAAAAATTTCCACTCTTGGGAAAGGCTTATTATAATTTTTCCTAGCTCAAAGTCCAGGAATCCTAATGTATTTCAGCAGCTAATAAAATTACTCTTTGGGATTTTTAAAATTTTCAATTCATTGTGCTTATATATTCCAGGGATTAAAAGGACAAATGCATCAATGCTCTGAAAAAATTCTGTCGAAAATAGCATCATGCTACCTGAAAACAAATTGACTGTAATATTACCAATACCTAGCTGTGATACAGTAGACCCTGAAGTGGTTCACAAAGAAGTCGTTATGCAGGTGTGGCAATTGCAGCACAGTCTTGGTGAATGTCACTGAGCACAAACCTACTTTCAGAGCAGCAAGGAAGTGTGCCCAGCAATACACACAGTTACCAGGCTGGTTTATGTGTTCAAGTCTGTTTTGTTGCAGAAAGAGATGAACAGGAAGCAGCACCTTAGCATCTGGGTGTTGCTTTGTGTTTGGGTTTCTAAGACTGGCAGTGATAGGCTAATGAAAAATACAAGATTGAATCCAAGTGTCCTGAGCCTGTCATGTTCATAAGCATATAATCTGCACCCCTCTTCTCAGTGAATCCACTGATCATGTAGTGGAAAAGAGCACACATTATTTACTTTTCAAGAAAAATGTGATTGAACTTCTGAGATAACACATGATCTTCTGGTGTGAAACTCTTGCTAAAATGGTAAATAAACTTTGCAGGCTAGGGATAGAAGAGGAAGAGGCATAGTGAAATAGAGGAAGGCAGAACACTAAGGTACACTTTCTGGAATAGTGACCTGAAAACACCAGTAGTTCTAGAGCATGCCTGTGTACTGCTTGCTAAGCTGCCCAAAGTAGGCAGGTGACAATTTGTGGGATGCTGCTTGGATCAGAGGAAGGCAGATAGTCTTTTATTTCTTGTTTATTTTTTGTGTGCCTTGTTTGAGATTTGCAGATGGCATGGCTCAGGGATCTCAGTAGCTGCTGTCCTACAGACCAGGAGTATGGAAGTGATGGGGCGTCTCCAATTTCTTTTTAACTGATGTCTTGGTAGCGTGGCCTCCTTTCTGTACCTAACTCCTGTTTGCCCCTGTTTTTTACTCCTATATTCATTTATGTTGACCCAGTGTAGGATATCTAGAGATAGGGACTCACCTCTCAGAAGTTCTGTTTCACCTTGACACATAACTATTGTCCCTGCAGTTGTCATTACCTCCCCCTTCTGCTGTACTGAACAACAGATAATAAGCACTAGAGATCAGAAAGGGCCTTCTTACAGCTGCATATTTTGGCCACACTGTAATGAGATGACCAGGAGAAATGTCTGACTACTGACCACCCT
This sequence comes from Melozone crissalis, assembly GCF_028551555.1. Classification (NCBI taxonomy): domain Eukaryota; kingdom Metazoa; phylum Chordata; class Aves; order Passeriformes; family Passerellidae; genus Melozone; species Melozone crissalis. The sequence goes on along the minus strand of NW_026535783.1, from coordinate 35,183,266 downwards.
GCAGGTGTTATGCAGGAAGGTGGATGCTGTTGTTTCTCTTAGTGTTGCTACAGCTGGTTTTCCCCAACAGGGCTATGTTGCCAATTTTTAACTCCATCTGTTACACAGGTCTTACTTCCTCTGTAAAATATACATTAGTGCATACACACACATAATTATTTAGTTACCACAGTTTGTCTTTCTTCCTGCCCCTCCTCAAATCCTGTGGTGCTTTACCTGGCTGAAGCTTGTTTTGTTGGTCCCCAGCTTAGCAATGGCATTTGCAGAGGGCAGATTTCTGGCTGGCCTGGGGAGAAGCCATTCTCATGCTGGGTAAACTTGTTGCGCTGCCCTCCTCCTGGGCCCACTCACTGGACTTGAGCTCCAGTTCCTCTGCAAAGGGGAGATGAAAACTGCTTAGGGGAAGGAGGACAATGAGCAGCACAGCTTTCATGTCTCGTTAACTTGTGAAATACAGCTGTGTGCAGTGAACACTAAGGAAACACTGAGAACCAAAATTTGGCAGCGGCAATGCAAATGTAGCACAACTTCCAACAAATCAAGAGAAAAAAACACCACCAAAACACCCCAAATATTTTTTGCTGTTGTTGCTTAATTACATTGTGGTTTACAATTTTTTGCAGAGACCTTTAATATGGAATCTCTACATGCATTATTGTTAGTGTGAGAATAACAGCACTTTGTTAATTACTTAGATTGGTTGCAGTAATGCTTCTTTTGCTTGCTATTTTTTAAGACTTTTAGAGTTTCGCTACCTATTATGTTTTGGGGGTTTTTTTTCATATGAATAGCGCCACATAAATATACTACAACCAGCCTGGCAAGAACAGCACTTTGCTAATTGAATGTAAAATCATATTCAAATTGATAGCAGTCTCCCTCCCTTTAGCTTGTCTCTGCATGCTCATTGGAATTTTGCTTTGACTGTGAACCAGAATTTGATGAAAAAATCTTCACTTCTCATGTTTGCGTCCTGCAAATGTTATGTCTTAAATCCCTCTTTTTTTCCACATGACTTCATGTGCTAGCAATTTGACTTAATGAGCAGCTACAATAAATGTAGAGTATGGAAATATTGTTGTAAGTCTGCTAGAACATTCCCATACTTAAACAAAGTGTTGCGTTGAAAGAGATGTAAAATATATAATTACACTCAAGCCTTGAACAAAATCCTTCTTCTTATTTCATTCTTACCCTTTTTTGGACAATGTGAGTAGTTCTCGTTTATGCCTTCTTTTTGAACAATATTGCTGAGCTTTTAAGCGTCAGAGCTTTGCTCTGCCTATCATCATCTGTAGATGCTACTAAAATGAATAGGTTTCCTTGTGTATTGTTTGTTTTATTTGAAGGTCTGCCAGATTCATTATGTACTGAAGTTATTTTAAAAAGTCTCAGATATGCCCATTGGTAATTTTATCTGGGAATTTAATTTACTAGAGGCAACAAACAAGCAAAGCCTAGAATTAAATCAATGAGATTTCCTCTCTGGTATATTTACAAATATTAAACAAGTTAACCTTGCCTTCTTCTCTGCTTCAGTACCATCCTGCTCTGTTTTTCTTGCCTACAAATGCATATGTCATGGATGCAAATGTACATTCCATGTTTAAGGATTGATATTTATTTTTTAATGTGTTTTAGTACCTTTGCAAGCCACATCTTTCAAAGATTAAAGAAATAAGTTGGTGCTGACTTATAAACTAAAGAGATTCAGTCTGGTTCCCAGCCTCCAGGCTTTGGAGAAGTGTGTGTGTTTGCTGCATTTCAGGGAGTACCTGAGTGCCATTTGCAGGTCTCTGCCTGAGGTTTGGTGAGCTGCCATGCTTATGCTCTGCATTTTCCACTGATCTGCTAATGCTAGCAAGGATTTTTTTCCTGACCACGGGCTCTCTCTGTGAGCTGCGCTTTCTCTCCTGCATCCCAGCCTTCTCTTCCAAGACACAGTGTAAGCCCTAAAAATCTCCTTGGTGGTGGAGTGTCACAGGGGACTGAACACAGCACGATCCTGCCTCATGAGCCATGAGACAACTGCCATTCAGAGCTCATGCTGCCAACAGCATTACCAAAATGGGAATACTTCCTGTTCACCCACATGTTTTGGTTTGTCAGGCAGATATTTTCATTATTTCTAATGGAAATTTAACATTTTCTGTCGCAAGCAGACTTTTTTTTTTGGTTGAGACTTCATTTTTCCTCCAAGAAGGCTTTGATTAGAAGTCCTGTGAGCTATCACTGCTCTACTCCCCCACCTAGTTAGTTTTAGATGTTTCTCTTGAGGTTTATGCTCAACTACCTTTTTTTATCTCTGGGCTAGGGAGCTTATGTTTGCTTTTATCATTGTTTGCATCTTAGTATGTTTCAGGAAAATGTTTCCTTTGAGCATTAATGTTGCAGGGAGGCCTGGGCAGCCTACAAAAGGCAAGATGGGACATTTTGCATCTGTGAACAAAAACAGTTAAAAGGCCCTTACTCTTGACACCCTAGTTCATTTTTTAAAAAATTGAGATAACAATTATTCTTGTAAAATGTCTGTTATGCCAAGGGACGAGAAAGCACTGAAAATCCCACAGGAAGTGTCAGCAAGCCCCAGCCTGAACCTGGTCCGGCCTTCAACAAGGAATGCAGCATTGCACTGGGTCCTGGCTCATGAATGCCTTTCCTGAGCAGACACACATGTTCTGAGGTCTCCTGCTTGCTTTTCATGACTTGGCATCGCAGAGTCTCTCTCCTAAGCAGCTCCTGAGAATATTTTGAAAAACTTCTTCAAAACACTATTTTAAGCAGTTTGTAACACTTGCACAATAATAGCATTATCACACTGTTTTACAAGGCCATAATTTGGTTCCCTCCCTGGCATAAACCAGGAGAACTTTATTCTGGTAGTTCCTCCACTTGGTGACTGGCTTACTGCCTTGTAAAACAGCACGATGGGACTATTACTGCTGGAGGAAGGGACAGGCATCACGAGAGCCGATTAGTTGACACCTCTTTTTCATTTAGCATAATATTTTTCTTCTTGGAAGTAACGTATAAACCAAAATGTTTGCAAATGTAACACCTCATAACTTACTTTACCCCCATAATCCAAAATCAATTTTAATGTAATTTGCTTAATTTATAACCAACCCACCTATACCATTATTCATTGTTTATACACCAGCGTAAACAAGGAGGATGTGGCCACCACACGCAGCAGGGGAGGACAGGGTGGCCATGCCACCTGACTGGGAGCAGGAGCATTTGCATCAGATGGAGCAGCGGCTGGCAGGAGGGCTTGCAGCCCCCTGGCTTCCTGCAAGTCTGCCCTGGCTGGAAAGGCACGTGACATTTCATAACACTGCCAGTGTTTTTCTAATACCCTCATGGGTCCTTCTGAAAAATTTGTTCACTTACACCTGCAAGACTTCTACATGATAGGGAAATACTACTGTCCCTGTTTGACAGTCATTTTGGGCAGAGAGGAGCAAAGCGTTTGCCCTTTGCTGCCAATTCTGCTTTGTTTCCATCCCAGACAGCATAAGGATTCCTCTCCTAGTGATGTTCTACATGCCAGAGGGAACCCAGGATGCTGCAAACAGCTCTGAGCATTTAAAGAGTTCAGCTGTAATGCCTGGGCAAGGCTGTGCTACCACTGCACCACAAATACTTTCACAACACTTTTACTTCCTTTTAAACTAGATGTATTTTGCGATAAAATGCCTCTTAAAAAAAAAAAAAAAAAAGAAATTGCTTTCAGGAACTCAGAACCAGTGCTTCTGTGTGTGTAGAATTTCTCATTATTCTCTTCCTTTCACTGTTTAACAAGTTTAGCTTAGACCAATGAGTTGTCAACCCAAAGATGTGTGTAGGAAAAAGAACTCTTGCCCAGAATAATTGCCACCTAGGCTTAGTTCCTGGCTAATATGATCCTGATTAGCTTGGTGTCCTCATAACAAATCAGACCCAGTCTCTGTTGAGGACATAAGAACAGCACCATTGCCAAGAACAAATTTTGATAAACTACCCTCTCCTCTCCTCTCCTCTCCTCTCCTCTCCTCTCCTCTCCTCTCCTCTCCTCTCCTCTCCTCTCCTCCCCTCCCCTCCCCTCCCCCCCCCTCCCCTCCCCTCCCCTCCCCTCCACTCCCTCTCCCTCTCCCCTTTCTCCTTTCCCCTTTCCCCTTTCCCCTTTCCATCCCAGTTGAGTTTTCTTCAATCCAAATTCTGAGAGCATCTGCCCAGCACAAAGTCAGGGTACCACTTCCACTGCTCAGATAGTGGCAGTCTTTGTCAAGAGCTTTCCCAGGAATCTAGATGGTGTGGAAGTCCCCTGCAGATGTGAAGGTTGTTTAAGTTTCATTTCCTTCTTTCATGCATCCTCTGACACAAGGGGCATTTAGGGGATGGGTCAATATTACTGTAACACAAGGGCATACTCCAGCAGTACCTGGCTGGTGCGGGACCCAGCAGGCTACCTGGAGCAGTAACAAAACAGAGGGTCTGCGGCCTGATACAAGCCTTGCTAGGACTAAGTCAAAACAGGTAATTAGCTTCTTTCTTTTCCCACCCTTAACCTAGCCTTGTACAGTTAATGAATAATACTTCTATACGTCATACATACTGATGAACAGCATTTGCTCTTCTACTATGCATATCTCCTTGCAAATTTGCCAAATTTCTTGCTAGCTGCACTTGCCCCCTAAACTACTCTCAAATGATTCCTTTCAACTCCACTGAGCTGCCTGAAAATTGCCTTGAAGGCACATTCAATCACACATGTGATCCCACGAGAGTGGGATTGATCTTGTCAGCTCTCTTTTTAGCATTGACATTTCTGGTTTGAACTGCTCATAAATGTTATTGCACTGATCAGGGACTGCCTTTGAGACAACCCTGCCAATCCCTGCTGTGCCCGGGTGACAGTCCCTTGCCTGATTTTGCAGTGGCAGGACGTGTCTCACCTGCCTGCTGCAGTTCCTGCTGCAGCAGACCAGAGTGAGCTGTGTGAGCCACTGTGGTTCACATCCCACTGCGTCCCTGCAAACCCAATTGAAGAGCTTATTGCAGTGAGCATGGACAGCTGGACTGCGAGTGGTGGTGGCTGGAGAAGCAGGTCAGATCATGCTGACCATCTCAGCTGCAGGGGTAATAACCTGCAGACTGCAGCATTAATCTGAGCTAATTCCCATATAGGCTTGGGGCAGATGCCTTTAAAGGACAGCGTGCCAATGTGCTTCCAGCAGACTGAGACAAGTGTATCAGAAAAAACACGTGTGCATTCAATGTTGAAAATGGCCCAGTAGCTGTACAGCAGTAATTTAAATCCTTTCCAAATCCCACCAGTCAGTTCCCCTGTTAAATCTGACCCTCTCATCATGTCTGCACCGTGGCCCTGCTGAAGACGTGCAAAATGTGATCCACTGTGTGGGCCTTGGGGCGGCAGGGCAGGGCTCCCGGCCGTGCTGTTCCCGTCCCGTGGCAGCAGACTGGAGTCTGGTGTGTCTCCGTGCAGCCAGTGTCCCCCTGCCCCCGGTGCTGCCAGGCTCCGGCCACAGCAATGCCTGTCCCGCCAGCCACAGGGCAGCCAGAGGGAAAGGATTCTGGGTTGTGTTGTCAATGTCAATATTTCTATAAGAAAATTGAACTTTTTTATTTAAATTGTGGAATACTTCTCTCTAAGGAAAGCATGGAAAAAATTACATGAGCTCACAGATTAAAATCTAAGAAGTTTATTCAAATTTCAGATAATTTCTTTTACTACTTTTTTTTCTTTTCAGTTGAAGAAAACATTTTGTACTGAAGGGACAGTCTAGTTCCCACTTGTTAATGTTCCCAGTGCACTGCATGCATCTTGGCTCTATCTCAGAGAGACTCTTCAGAGTGCTGCTGACAGGATTTAAAGCTCACCAGTGCTGCTGGGCTGAGTTTAAAGCTTGGGCTTTAAAGCCAGAAGCCGTGGGGGCTGTCTGTGTTTGCATGCATAGTTAATTAGACATCGATTAACATCCCTAGCACAACAAATCCCTGTGGATCTCGATTTAATGGATCTGTTCTGGGTCACAGGCATGGTGCAGTCCACTTGAGCTCACGGAAAACTGGCTTCTGACAGTGAAGTGGCATTGTTTCTTGTCATATCATCAGCACTTCATACAAGTTTCCTGATTTTGTAAACACATTTGAGAGAGGGACCTTTTATGTATCAACCATTTTCTCTGCCATTCCCCCTCCATGATGCAAATGTTGTTAACAACTTTTTTCCTTTTCTTCAGAGCTTTCAGTTAAAACCACAACCGATCATTTTGTTGGCCCAGTGTTCCCACTCTGTGAGATTGCACACCTGGAGATTTTTACAGGAGTTTCGTTTTAGTCTAATTCCCACGGGGTTTTGTAGCCCTCTCTTAACAAAAATCAGAATAGCTTACATTCCTGCACCATGCTTTTCCTCCCAAAGGACCCCAAAACCATTTACAAACTATAAAAGCTGCTTTTTCTCTAAACAAAAATCACTTTACCCATCAGTAAAGTGCAGCCACCTGGAGGGGAGGGAGAGTGGAGAGCAGCAGCTGCTTAAAACCCCCCAATATTGTTGCATTTTAAGCTGAAAAGTGGTAAGTACTAATATCCAGCTGAATGTATGGCTGGCATTTCAGAAAGTAGGATGTAATTTTTCAAAGTGTAATCTGACCTAGAGAGCATACCCAGCTCTTGCCCCAAGTACAAAGAGACATTTAATTTTAGCACGCAGTCAAACAAGCAGCTTATGACTTATTATAAAGAAAACCAGGACCTCTGGCAGGAAATTATCCTAAAGTTATGCAGAAAGAAAGAAAAGAATGAAGTGGATAATCACCTCCCAAGAACAACTGTGTAGTATTATTTCATGAAGGACTATGTGCTGAGCAATCTCAGGCTGTTTGTTTTTTAAGTCTCAGATAATTGCAGCCCAAGGGGATAGACTGCAACAATGATCTAGATGGCACGCAGAAAAATCGTCCGTCTCATTACTGTCTGAATATACAAAAAATTACTGTAATAATGATGACCACGACGACGATGATGATAATGGCAGCAGCAACAACAACAACAGCAATAATAAAACCCCAACAACAACCATCGATGATACAAATTAAACCAAGTTCATGTGAACATGCTTGAGGCTGGTTTTCTTTGTTTTCAGAGATTACTTTTTGATGACTCAGAAGTGCTGAGCTCAACTATGGCAGGTTGTGTACTTGGGAACATGTACATGAAACATACAGAAAAACCAGTGTGTCTGGAGTCATCATGTGCACGTTACCCAGTTGCAGGTGATGTGCCAAGGGAGAAATCTATATGCATTTTAAAATGTTGTGACAAGAGTAAAGATTTTCCATGAGCACCCTACAGAGAAGGAGTTTCACAAAATGTTGTGACAAGAGTAAAGATTTTCCATGAGCACCCTACAGAGAAGGAGTTTCACAGAAGACATTTATCACTACGGAGACCACAGAGATGTATGGCTGTCATAGCAAGAGTGATTACTGCTTATTTAGCAATCCTCATCTGGGCATTCCCAGGGGTCCTGAGGGACTGCAAGAGAGACATATGTCTCTTACACCCATTAAAGTGATAAAAAGGCACCATTCCTCTTTTAATGGAAAACCTCAGGTTTTTTAAAATCATAAGACACTGCTAAAGGACAGGCTGTCACAGACCAGGCAATTCCCAAAAGTTGCTCCCTTTGCTGAGGCTGGTGCTTGGACTGACTCTAAAAGAGACATTACTTTTTGAGATTGCAGGAAGGAAAGGACATTACACCTCTTTACTTAATAATATTTTCTTTATTTTACTAAAACACAAACGTGTTAAAGCACTGTCATCTAGTGAACGACAAAATAAGCTGAAAGCATGAGGGAGGAGATGAAATAGGACTGAGATTGCATATGGGCAAAAGGAAGTGATCTGACCCCAAAATAACAGAATGAACTGGGTTGTTCCTTCTGCATTTGTCCCAGAAATATCTGGACTCCATATATGACTCCCGTGTCCTGCCACAAATCAAACCAGCATCTTCATCTACTGTTTTTATACTGTCCATTTGAAATGCCAGTGTTAATACACTTTAACTAGAGTGCTCATTGCTGTTCTGGAGTGCTCTTGTTAGGGTTTGAAGAAAATTACATTCTTTTAACAGATAGAAGAGTTTCATGGGTGAAATAAAACAGAATATATTCATTTTGAATATCTAAACATATAATACATTGCAGAAGCGAAAAGAATTTTTAAAATAGTAAGTTTGCCTTGTAGCTAATTTTTCTTTTTCTCAATGCTGATGAAATCCACACTGAAGTCTGAGTAGTACCATCATAACAGAAAACCAATACCCAAACAGGTTTTCTGAAGTTTGATTCTTCTTGATCTAGATTTTGTTGCTTAGTTAATATCTTCTCTATAAATTTATACTTTTGTTCAAAGGTAAACTATATTTTTTCTGACTACTATGACTTCTTCAAAAGAAGGCATGCTAGATTGGTAAAGTTACACTTAAGGCAGGTTGACTAAAGTGATCGGAGTATTTTTCTTTTATTAGCATTAATTGAAGATAAATCTTTTTATTCAGTTTGCTTCCCTTATGCTGTTTCCATGTTAGAAGGTCATTCACAAAGTAGAAGCCATAATCAGGTTCACTTAATGGAAAGACAGAGCATGTAATTCCTGCAAGTAGATCAACTGATATTTCATCCCTCAGAGATAAGGGTCCACAACAGAATGAAGATAACATCAGAGTCACTGAGGGAATGAGTAACTGTACCTGAAAAATACATGATGATCAAACCTGGAAAATATGTCTGCAAGAAACCTTAGAAGGTCTTGATGTTTTTATCAACTCTATCTTTTTAAGTACTGAAGTGACATAAAAGCAGGGGGAAATGATTATAGAATTTCAATTCCTTTACAGTATTTATTTCAAAGGCCATGGGTCAAGTAAAAATACAACAGAAATAACCCTGGTCAAATTTATTTGCAAAGTTTCAATGCAACGAAAGCTTGGGAAGTTTTGGAGATCCATTATTTTAAGTATGAAGTGTAAGTTTCTTATCCAACAAACATTTATACACCATCTGATTTTGGGAGTCTCCCATCAAGTTCAACAAGCCTAATAGATTGCATAATTTTAAACACTGTTCAGTATTTGAAGATATTTTTTATCTCTATTCAGCTCTATTCAGTAGATCATACTTTTTGTATACACAGAGAAGCTCATGCTTTGGGAAACCTGCCTAAAAGTTTTGTTAATTTCTATAATGGAGAATAATGAATTTGTACCTTGGACACCTGAGTGAAATGTGCGTATAAGGTGTACTCTATTATGAGGAGAATCACATTCTTGTATGGCAGGAATTAAAGTTTCATGATGAATTTATTGTTATCCTGCAGATTTTGTGAAAAAGGTAGAGGAAACACTTGGGCAGTTAATGTTCATATTATCAAAGCTGTTTTCTGAATGTATTTGAAAAACTACCTTTTGGCAATCATATAACCCTGATTAAATTACGGTATTAGCATAGATAATTCTGGCATGGATAAAGTATGGCAATGGACAGAGTTTGTAAATGTGCATCTAATTCTATAGCTTGGGGGTAAAAACAGCCAAGGTGAGCTGTTTTCCTAGGAAGAGATCTCTGGCATCTGCCACTAACTTTTTTCTGCTAAGTACGAAAGAGGGTTTGTGGATATGATAAAAAGCTTTGGCTTTGTTGGAAATCTTGCTCAAAGAATAATGATAACAAGTATTTAACTTAAAATTTTGGTAAGTAGTAATTTATTCTCCAAGCATATAATGTCTCTGTAATAATTTTAATATGTCTCTGTGATTGTTCAGTGGGATGTACCAAATGAAAGGGATATTTATCATTGTATCTCCCTAATGATCTACCACATGTGCATATTATGTGGATATGGGCACATGGGCAGAAAATAGACAGACTTGGAGTCGGTACAGGACTACATTTTAGGCAAAATTGGAGCTTCAGTTTGGAGGGAGTCTCAAGGTCAGCCTGAAATCACCTTTTCTGCTCTTGTAAGATTTCACATTGGCATGGTAGGTAAAAGGCATTAAAGGACTGTTTTTGCCACTAATAATAAAATTTCACTTGCTAGCTGTTGTGCTTGTGTCTGTTTGCTGCTTGTCTTCAAAATTTCAGAAGTAAAGGTATCTTCAGGAAATTTTCCTTGCATTTTTGCTCTATTCAGAAGAAGCACTTCCAGGTTTCACATGTTCTCCAAACCTGTGGAGGAGCTCCTGCTCTGAGAAATCACCCAATTCTTTCACCTAATCCTCATGACAGAAATTATTTGTTGTGCTGAGTATGACCTTGGTTCTGTAGTAATGTGATATGATTGCAAGGAAAGCAATAATAGCCTTCAAAGACTCCTGCCTCTTCCTATTTTGTAATAAGAATATTATTTCCTATTACTGCAGGTTAATCCAGAAAAGCCTCTGTTGCATTTTGTGGGACTTTAGATGAAGATGTGTTTTCTTTCCTCTTTTCCCTGACAGAAATGCAGTGTGATTTCAAATTGAGTCCATCCCTCAAACCATTAAAAATGACATGGATGAACTACATGACATGCGTGGTATATGGTACCTTTTTTAAACCTGGAGGAAATATCCAGCCCTTCCCAAAATGAAAGCTTTTCTCATAGTCATCACAGGGCTTTAAAAAGGTTTAAATCCTCATCACTTACAACAACAGGTGAGTCCCTTTTTCATTCGGGTAAATGGCAGCTCTTAGGAAAGTGTAAGGCTTGAACACTACTTCTAGTGCTGTTGCTTTCATGTTAAATTCCAGGTAGTCACACCGATAAAGGAATTGCCAGTATTCATGCTGTATTCTACGCAACAGGCCAGTTCCCACACCTATTTATAAGTTTTATCCATCAGTGAACCACTTCCAGGCACATGAAAAAGAAGAAGTTTTCTTTCTATTCTTTTGATCTTTAGCACATAAACTGTGATTTAAATTTGATGATGTAGAGGCAATACAGTTACTGAATTTCCCTATATCTTTTTATGGAACAAAATTGCTGTTTTCCAGGGGAAATTGTTGTTGTTTATTCTTCTTAGGAACCCAAGTGTGTATTTTTCATGCTTTATTGGTCCTCTGCATAATTTTAAGTGGATCTGAGTTTACAGAACTCTGTGAAGTCTACATCAGATTTTCCAATGATTAGTGGGAAGGTATCAGGGCAAAGTTGACTGTGATCATCGTCAACCATACCCAGACCTCAGAACTGAATATGTAGACCTGCAAAGATTGCTTAAATGCCAACATGGTTTTTGGGTGGTATTGAGTTGGCTTGGAAGCTCTTCTCAGATTCTACTTCTCTGCTGTTGGCAGCAGGATAAAAGGGCCAGGCAGGATCTGTCCTTTACCATTTTGTGGGTATGGTTTTAATTCCTCAGGGCTGAGAACTGTGGCTGGCATTAGGTTTCTCTGAGTACAAGAACTCAGAATGCAACTGAAAGAGGAAAGGGATTAGAAGGACGGAAAAAAGGGAAGGGAGAGAACCACAACTCTAAAACAGTTCCTACTGCGTGCAATTCAACCCATGCCTATTGTGTTTAGCTGCCTTTTCCCATGCACTTGTTTTTGATCTACAACATACGCGACAGTGGTAACTACTAAAACCTAGGGAACATTTGCAAGCTATCAAAGGAGGTGGAGTCACTCAGGCAACTGGAAAGGGAAACTCTGCTGTTTCTCAGGATATTTATAGAAGGGTACCCCCACTGCCATTTGTGCTTCAGGGAGGTCCTTCCCTTGATTGCTGATAGTGTGTACTTTAGCCATGTGTGGTGTAGCAGATTGGGCTCAGCCCTGTGAGCCACAGTTCCCCTTTCCCAGAGATTCCTTTGAACTTTGCAGCCCCATGCAATAAACTTATGTGTGGTGTTAGGCTGGCCCACCCAGAAGTGAGATATTTCTTGGAAGCTGTCTTGCACTTCCCTATGGCAAGCTACTGTGAAAATGCTGTGGTAAGAGCTCTGTGTCAACGCTGCTTCTCCCTCCCATCCCTGCTCCAGCCTGCCCACTGGAGGCAGACCTGGACTATCCCTGCAGGAGCAGCACCTTTTGCTCAGCACTGTTTCTGATTTGAGATCTTTCATTACTGCCCCACTCCATGTGGACTGCTGGAAAAGCAGGATGTTCACTGACAACATCACATTTGCCCAAAGCTATTGTTTCAGCTTTTGTTTTTAATTGCAGCATTCTCAATAGCTGGCTTCTTTTCTGCTTTTTTGATTATGAAATGGGGCTACGTTCCATGTGTTTTGTTATTGATGGTGCTGTTCCAATCTCTAACCCATTCTCAAAACAACAGTCGGAAAATACTTTTCAGGTCTCTCTCCCCAGTAACAGCTGGTGCATTTTCAAAGACTTTGGTTTAAGATGAGAGAAGGGAAGGGAGTACCAGAAGGGCTAAGCGAGCCTGACAGCTCTCTTATCCAAACACACTGTCATTCCCATGATTGATGGAGTCCTTGGCCAAACTCTGGAAGGCTTTCAAACACACTGTTCTGGGGTGGTGTGAGTTTCACGGGGTCATTCTGGCAGGTGTGACTAAACGCAAATTAAGTGTTACCTCCCCAAATAAATACTAACTCCAGGAAGACAACTAGTACAATTTTCACAACCCACTACCTTTGAGCCAAGCAAATTGCCTCAGAACTTAGAGATATTAATGAAAAATGCTGAGAATCCTACAGTTGATTAGTCACTGATCATTATGTTAAAAAATGCATGTTTCACAACCAAAACTGCGAATATATGTTTTTAGTCAGTGGCTTTAAAAAATTATGAAAGCAATAAAAAATACAAAGAATCAACCAACCAACCAACCAAAAAAAAAAAAAAACAAACCCAAAAAAGGGAAGTGAAACAACAACAAGAACAAACCAATAAAACCAAAAAACCCAAACTAGCAAACCAAACAGAAAAAAACCCCCAAACCCACAACCAACCACTCCATTCTCCTCAAACCTCCCAACCCTCACCATATATTCAAAGTAAAATTTTAGTCTAATATCCAGAAAAGTGTCCCATTCACTCAAAACATGTTCAAGGACTAGCTTATCAGCACGAAGAGGCTTGTGATAGAGCTGTCTTTTCTCTGAGAAGTAAAAAACCCTACATTCAAATGCCTCTAAAGAATCCCAGTCTGGAAGGGAAGCAGTTTTATATCCTTATATGTATTGTTCATGTCCTTGTGATATGAGAGGTTGATATATATGTAACGTATTGTTGATACAAGAAAAGTATTTAATACACTACAAAGCTATATACAAATGTGACTCAATTTGACAATTTCAAATGCACTGTCTAAACAGGAAGGTCAAATAAATATGCACATCATTTGAATGGAACTCAGTTTCAATGCCCCTATACTAGAAAATTTTTCTAGTGTTTTCTTCTACTGTGAGTTATGACTAAGAATGTCTATCAGCCTATAAATGCCTTGCCCTGATAATGTTTCAATGTCATAAAAAAGGACTTTGGCTTCCAGTAAATGAATCACCACATTTTTTGTTTTATAAATATTACTTTGCACATAGAACACCTTCCACTAAATTTCCAGGAGTGAGGAAACTCTCCCTATGCCTTTGGGAGACTGGAATGTGTGAAGTGAGGATGAGAGAATGCGTTAGGTTCCCAGTGATGTAAAAGCCAAAGCAGATGTGAGGAATCAATTCCAGTTCATCCCTCTGCTAATGTGTTGCTGTAACTATTAAACCTTACCCTCATTATATTTATAACAGTAAGTCAATGAAGAGTTACCTGCCAGCACATGGATCTACTTTCCTGTGTTTTCTCAGAGTTCTCCAGAGAACCAGAGATTCAATTTTTCTTTGGATTGGCATACACAGGTTAAAAGATGACACCCTGAAACTGTGTAATATTCATGTGTCTATACAGTTGGTGAAGCTCTTGGTTTTCCCAGCAGGCAAATGGGTAAAAAAGCAAAGACTCTATTCCGTCACTGTATGAGCTTTGTGGCTGCTTCTGGATGGAATAATCCTGGAGTTTGACTTTAAACCGGAAAATGCTGGAATTAATTTTGCTTTTACAATTGCACTAACTATGGTCAGTGTTTCATCCTCTGTCACTGAAGGACAAGAGAAGCTTTCTGCCATGGATGCATCAGATTCATCATGTGCAAAAATTTCCCTCTTGGCGGGCATCCATAATCATTGATGCTGCTGCGCTGTTTTCTCTCTCTGCCAGCTGCCTCAGATCCCTGTGCCTTTAAAAGTCCCAGCTAACCAGTCTCTGGGGCCCAAACTGCACATGTCTAAGACTGCATTTAAGCACTTTGCACCCCACTCAGATTGGGTCAGTTTGCATGTGCCTTCCAGTGTGCCCTGACATATGAGTCTCCCCTTAAAGGAGAAATCTTATTTACCATTACACCACTTAAATTGTATAAAGGCAACTAGACGTTTCATTTACAACTGGGTTCTGAATACTGGCCTAGAGGATTTCATTCTGGTTTTAATTTCTTGGATACTTTTGTTTTGAATATATTGTCAGTGATTGAAAGCTTATACAGGGTGGGAAGGGGAAAGAGAGCAGATGAGTCACATTTCATAGCTTGTGAAAGGCTGGAACAGAATGGCTGCTGCAGAACAATGCACATTTAGAAAGACACAGAGGCTGTGCTGGCAACTTTAGGCAGCTTTAAAGTAATGTGGATATAATACGTCCCCAGCATGAGGCTGCATAACTCTGCCAGAGTACTGCAATGAGAAGTACTGCCAAACAGTAAGTGTAGAGAAGTTCCCAGTATCTCACAGAATAAAGAAGCTGTGGAAAGACATCATAGAAGATGCTTTGTTATTGCAAGTACAGGTGGGGTAGGGTTCCCCCATTTATGTCAAAATTGTCTCTTCAGTCCTTTTTCAGATAAGGGAGGTAAATCAGCCCTCTGTAGGCAATATTAAGCTACTGACTTGATGGCAATTGGCTATAAAAAGACTGGAGTGACTGGATCCTGACTGTAGTTGTACAGATACAATCCCACCCAAAACAACTTAGTGCTTCAAGGACATCTTCCAGTATTGCTTCACATACCGCCCAATCTTCCTGAGTCTTTTTGTGGAGAGAGCCTTAGGTGACAGCATAGCAAGTAGTATTTGTATTGCTTGATTGCATGAGGTCTTTGAGCTGGCCTTCCCATAGGTCTTCATGAGCAGATACTCCAGTACCAGATATTGAATGAGAAAAATATGTTATAGAACACACATACACTCACAAACGCATACACACACATGCATCTACAGATACGTAGACAAAAATTCAGAGTTTTGTTCTGAGTTTGGAAACAAGGAAGTAAATGTGTAGGCACTTGGTTTGTAAGGACACATTTAACTCTTACTAGTCCTTTTTGCTGTCATTACCTGGGATAGGTAGCACAGTGATAGTGCTACATGATATCATGCGGACCCCATGTGAGTCAAGGGTCACAAAAAGCAAGAAGAGCAGACTCACACTGTGTGTCATACATGCAAAATTAATAAAACTGAAGAGCTGTTTCTTTTCACTTTACATACATGACTACTGATTTCCTGCTAAACTATTTCCTTATGTGAAACATAATGCTGTCTGACACTGGAAATTGTTTGATCATGAGTTACCACTCTAGAGTTCATCATGCTGTATTTTACAGGCTTGTTAATTCACCTTAAAGCTCTAATTACGTTATACTCCTAGTTTATTAAAAACAAAACAAAAAAACCCCCAAAACCACCACAAACAAAAAGAACCACCAATCAAACAAAAACATCAATTTAAAACAAAACAGGAAAAATCATCCCCTGCCCCCAAAGAATCCCAAGCAGGAATGTGCAAATTCAATTGATTAGTTATAAAGAAATTTAAAAATCAGTTCAGTGTCAGCAGTGCTATGGATATTATTTTTTTAGGTGTTGATAATTTGACTGCCAGATTGGACTGCTTTGAAGGTTGTTTCCAGATATTGGTTTTGATCTGTTGCAGAAAAACACACTAAACTTACATGTGTTTCTAGTAATGTATTACTGCAGTGATTACTTAAATTAGGGAAATATGGTACCTAAACTTGTTATGCGCTCCAAAGCTAAGATGAAGTCTACAGAAGATAATAGTGGTCAAGCCTCCAATAATTTCCTTCCACACTCCATTTAATTTTCTTCACCAGAGTAGACCCTCAACGCAGTAGAAGTAGAGTGGTTATTTTTCATAAAATGGGGTATAATTTTAGACATTTTATTAACCAAAGTGCACAAGGAAAGGCGATAAAGCAAACAACAGTTTCTGAGGAGGAAATCCTACAGAGAATTGACCTTAGAAATAATGAAGTTAGGTGGAGAAATATTTGCCAACATTCCCATAGTAGACCGAAATATCTGAGCCTCAAGGAGAGGTGTGAGGAGCAAAGGCGACACAGAGGAAGGAAAACACTTAAGCAGGAGAAACAGGCTGCTTGGGAGGTTGTTATTTTTAAATGGCCTCAATACTATGCTTTAAAGAACAATTTGATCTTTACACAGAGTGAGAAATTACCGTGAGAATACTGTCTTCTTTCTCTTCTTACTCATTTACTTCAGTGAAAACACCTACCTTCTGCTCTATTTAGGAATGAATGTCTGGCCTGAGAAGCATGTAACAATGAATTTGTTCTTAAGCCTAGGCAGGGACTTTAATAGATGTTAATAATTTTTATGGCTTTAGTGAAAACTCTTACTGTTTAGATCCCATACAAATAAAAGCCTTTCTATCACCTGTCATAATACCCTATATTGTTGTAGTTTAAGATAAAAGTCCATTAGAGTGATTGGCTGACTCACTGCAAAGATTCAAAGGCTGTTTATCTCGATTAATTAAAGACCTGTAATTACACCGGTTTGACCTCGAGGACAGCAATTACTCCACAAAAGCTCTCTACAGGAAACCAGACATTAGCCTTGGCTAATTAGCCTGACATTCACAAGCTGCCTGTATCAGAATGCAGATGGTTTGGCAACACCAGCATGCAAACAGCACCTATAAATGCTGCATGAACTGCCCCCAGAAAAGCAACTGCCTGTCGGTGGTGGCTAAGAGTGAAATTATTTTCTTGATTGCTTTTATAATTTGCGTTTAGAAAAATCCTTTTTCCCAGAGACAATTTCCCATGGAGACAAATGGAAGAAGGACATGGCAGCCTGGGAGATTGACTCAATTTATTATGGGAAAAAGTAGAGGAGTCTGGTTCTGTAGCTTTTCCTGGTCCTCCTGACAGTGATTAGTCTTCTCATGCCTATTGGCACATTCCTTCCCCATGTCAAACCCTTGTCTATAAGGTTTATATTTAGAATGCTGTAGGATCCCTACATATGGGATACATACAGCAGCATATGAAGTAAAAAAGTAAAAAATTGTCATTCAATTTACGCTAAAACTTGCAACATTTGCGCACAAACTAAAGTGGAGTTTTGGGTTGGATTTACAGTTCCAACTTCCATAGATGTTTGAATAAAGATTATATTAGTCCTACAAAGATGTTTTAACATATGCTCAGTATGTAGCTCAAAATAAACTGTGAGTTCACACTTTTTGAAAAAAGAGAATTTAGAAATATTTCTTTTCTTATGTCCTTGCCAAGTAACAGTCAAATTCTAACTTATGTTTCAATCTTTTTCTTCAACCTAGTTTACTACTGTGTGTTTTCAACGTTATAGGTTTGGAGTCATAGTACAATGAAAGAAAAGGTTTGGTATTTGTCAGCATGACAATATATGGTGGGCCTAGACACTTAAATGCCAAACTTCTTTGTATTTTTTCTAGAAACTACAGTATGAGGGGTTTATCTGTTATGAATCAGTGTTTCAGCAAATGATCAAGCTGTGAATTTGGATAGTGGCCCAATAATCCACATGAGACCAGATGCCTTGGCCCTCCTCTGAAGGCCTGACTATGAGAGATTCACTTGCTTCTCTCCATATTCAGTGTGCCTACCACAATTTTGGGGTGTCCACCTGGGGTGGCAACAGATCCTGCCAAACAGAGATCACAGCAGCACAAGGGCTGGCACAGACAGACATATTCTTACATCGTGTCTCAGAATTACACCATGGCAGGTATGCTGGTGAGAAGCAAGATAATAGCTGCATATAAATAAGGGAGATGTGGCTACTTTTTCTTTTTAATTGTTCATACCAAGAATGTTTTAAGTAAAGTCAGAATATTTTACTATCTCAAATGCAAATTCAAATAAAAAAAGATGTCATTTTGTTCTTCCTGTCACAGACATTTTTTTATAAAAACATCCTTTGCAAATAAAGAAAAGAACCAAAAGGGGGATGAATCAGAAAAATTGAGTTGTTTAATATTCATGGTTGCTGCCAGCAAACATTTCCACCTGCTCTGAAGATTACGATGATCAGCTTTCAATCAGCCAAACCAGTTCTGCTATGCCTTCTGGAAATTTCCATAAACATAATAGAAGAAAGGACTAGATAGTGAGACTTTTATGACATGCATATGAAATGGAGAACAAAGAAGAAGAAAACCCCTCTGTGGACTTAAGTATGTTTGTAGTCCTTTCTTGTAACTAGCTTTTTACCCTCTGCAAGATATGAGATGGATAAGGAATGTTGGAATTTACATTAACAATTATGCTTCTCGTAAGTTTATTTGTCATTCATTTATTTTCAAGTCTCAGCATAAGCAGTGTTCCATTGCTCAACTAACTGAGTAACATCTACATTTGTCAAGTGATCTTTGATTTTTCTTGAAAGTAAAGATAGGGGGAAAAAACCATATGCAAAAGACATTTTTATTGCAGTGAAAAATATCAACTAGCCCCATGGAACCGTGTGCTAATCGAAGATTTGTTGATATGTAGGGAATCATTTTACAGTTAGAATGAATGTTCTTCCTTTCACTATTTCCAACATCTACTCTTGCCCTCTGTGACATCGAGGAACCTTTAGAAATGTCATTAAATTGTCCATTATTTTTACAGACATTCACAGCATATCTCAAATTTGATGCTTTTGCAGACCCGGTATCTGCAGAAGCACATTGTTTCATGTCAAGCTATGGAAATGCAGTCAAGAATCTGGTCCTTGTCTCAGGCCCTATCAGTTTTCTGCTGAAATAATTCATCATCACTGGACATGGTTGTGATGGTGTTGCACTGTCAGCACTATCAGAGCTGGCTGGTGTAAACCTGCTTCAGGTTTGTGTCATGATGTTCAAACTAATTTTCTGGTATAGCACATATCAATCTCAAAGAAAGAGTAATAATAGTAAAATGGTTACATTTTGATGAAAATCTGACCTGTTCACAATTCCTCTCTATCTCTCCTTTTGGGGGGATAGGAGGGGAAAGATAGAGTAGGCCTGCAAATGCCAAGTGGTGCATTCCTCCTAGCATGAAGCATTTCAGGAAAGTGAAGGTGCAACAGAATCTATGGAGCCTCAAGGCTACAAAGAACAATCTTGTATGGATTCCTGATTGTATTGGTAGGACTGTCACCTCTCATACTTCTTTCAGTTGGCCTTCCAATCACATGGGTCATGACATATCCAGAACCATGAGTGACACCTGCAAACAGGCAGATGCCAATCTAGTGGATGGCATTGAAAATACACAGCTCAGAAATTACAAGTTACAGTGTGTGCCAACCCTGAAAATGAGCATACTCATAAAGGTGCCTTTTCCAGTGTCTGTATTTTGTTCCATACCATGAAAATTCACAGGGCTGAGCACGACTCAAACTGCCTCTAAGGCCTAAGGGACTGTACCACAACAAAGTGAGAAAAAGATTTGCGTCTACTTTCCCTATCTCTGCAGGCATGTCTGTTTTCTAGATTTTTCAGCCCATGAAAAAGAGGAGGAAAAAGAAGCTGTTGTTTTGCAAATCCCTTCAGCCCTTATTCCCAAGAATCTTTGCCAAAAAGGCTGTCAAATACAGTGGTGGGGCATGGGGGGCTTAGGAATGGGAGAGAAAAGTTGTATATACCTACTTTTCCCGCATGAAATATACTAAATCTCAACAAAGAGCCACTGAAGCCAAACCAGTGACCCTGAATGTGCCTCCCAAGTCAGCCTTTGGAAAGGTAGCTTGTTAGGCATATGGGATAAAAAACTATATCCTGGAAAAACACAGAATGTAAATATTTAAAGAAAAAGAAACACAATGAAACAAATGCCTTGTGTTCATATTTCCATGGACCAGTGCCATGTATCTCTCAGACTGTTACCCAGCTAATGTTTACTGTACCAAATGTTTTATAAACCAGTGGATTACTCTCCTCCATGGTTGTGAAAAAACATTGATGTATTTGTCCTGGACTTCCTTTTCCTGCCTTTGTTGTTAATTTGTGAGTTTCTCACATCCCTCTGACAATTTCTATCTGTCTGTTTACATGTTTTAGATTTCTGATGGAATGTCTACATTGCTCTTACCACCAGTCAGGATCTGTTGCCCATTATTCCCAGGAACAAAAAATGTCTCTCAGCCATTTTTAGTGGACATTTAAGAACACAGGCCAGGAGTATCTCAGGTGTCTTTATGTTCCTATCATGTTCCTTGAAACCTGCTTGAAGCACCACCTCTCTCCAAGGAGAAAAGACTGTCAGGTCTCAATCTCTGTTCAAATCTCTTGAAAGGTCTTAATCCAAATTATTTGAATTATGAAGAATGAAAACCACAGACTCCTAATTCTAACTTAAGCTCTTTCACAACTATGTTATACTTCACTTTGTGACATTTGATGATGAATCATGATGTCAGAAACCAGCTAGGGAGCTGTATTTTTGCACATTGTGATTTTGCACATCTCTGTGTAGCAGACACATCTCTACTTAGCATGAGAAACTCAGCCCTGGAAGAGCATATAACGAGCAATTCCACCGATTTTCCCTCATTGCAGGTCTCTGATCAAGGCCTAGAGAGCTTGGTATGAAGCAAAAGAAGAAGCTTTCCTCTCTATGGTTTCATCTTTCCTGGGAAAGTTATCAGAAATAGCAAGCAGAGATAGAAATAAATATAAAATAAATATGAAAGGAACATCAGGCTCATCAAACACCACAAATTTTCGGCTCTGGGAACATGCATAGAAGGGAGCTGGTCAAGAGCAGTCACTTCCACCCCCAAGCGAGCACCCTTGCCCACACATTTCTTATGCAGTTGCGTGTGTACAGCGCTCAGATGGATGTTTGATCACGTTCACTCACAGATGTGGCTGGACACCTCACGATGCAGCAGAGTCCCAGCTAGCCCAAGGGGTGCCAGGAACGCATTCCTTAACCCTGGGAAAAACAACGAAGCTGTTGCTTTAAACCATAGCAGCAATCTTGTTCAGTGTTAGACCATGGGCAAGAGCTCATTTCATATGTGAGGACAAGCAGGGAGCTGTGTCTAAATATTCTGAAAATGTATTCATTTACTTGAAAATAAAAGCTGTGGCTCAATTTGCGCAATGATAAATGGTTGGTTGCCATATTACCTAGGCTGAAAAAGTCTGCATCTCTTTCTGGGAAAGCAGGGGGAAAAATGTCAAAAATTTAATGTTTCAAGTACAAAAACAAAGTCAAAACCTTCTCACAGATTGTGGTTGGGAAGCATATTAACTGGTGGTGCTCAGCAACTTGTAAGTGCTTAGTACCAAACTTCATTAACTTCAATGATATGACTGTTTCCTGTGGGAATTGGACTTCTGGGTTTTGTTTTTTGGGTTTTTTTGGGGGTTTTTTTTGTTTTGTTTTTTGAGGGGTTGGCCCATATTTCTTGTAGTTTTTGGTTTGGGTATTCTTGCTGCTGCCTACCAGAAATTGCTGGAAGTATTTCTGCAACTTTAGTAAAAATCAAAAGTTGAAAATGACTGAGAAGTCTCAGTGATATGTCAGGGCCTAGTTCCCATTGCTTTCCAGAGGAAACAGCAGGTCACATGCCTTTGTTGATTTTTTATGCTTAGCCTGTGCTCTTGCTTTTTATTAAATAGATGAGAATCATGGAGGAAACAATCCTGTTCAAAAAACACCAAGTTCAAAGGCCAGTATCAGCTGATTTAAGCTTTCCTTTCTTCTATTTTTTTATCCCATTTTGCTTTCCTTCTGTCATTAAAAATTACAGCAGCACAGATCCTTTTTTGGAGAAGAGTCTGAAGGTAAGGCCAACCCTTACTCTGCACTCCAAAGTGGTGAAAAACATCTTGGTGATCACTGAATGCAGCAGTTTTAGATCAGAGTCATCATCATAGCATTTAGTAGGACAAGGTTTCCATTCAGTGTGACATCATTCTTCTAAATGATCTGTTTTTTGTGTCCATCACAGATGGGACACAAGTGGGTACAAATCATTGCAAGAGAGATTTGTTCCTGATTTTAAGAAAACATTTTCAATGGTGTAGTTGGTGATGCACTGGCATGGATTGTTGTGTGGGGTGGTGGTGGAAATTCCCAGCCCTGAAGGGTTTTAAAAAGGAGTTTGTCTAAGGCCAGTGAGGAATAATATAATTTTGTTAGTTATGTGAGTCCTACCAGCCATCTCGTCTTATTAGTGAGCTTTTCGGAAATAAGCCAAGTGGTCTGAGCAACCATGCAAGGAAGGATCCAGGACCTTTGAGGGAGGATGAGCAATCTCTAATCACCAGACAACAACAAATCCTGCCAGCCTCAAACGCTTCCAGCATCTTCCAGCATCTTCCAGCATCTTCCAGCATCTTCCAGCATCTTCAGAGCCCAGCTCCCTGTGCTGCAGGAGCAGACCCAGAAGCCAGACTGCTGCAGTTTGTGCAGAGGGCCCAGGGATCTGCCCCCTGCACTGCCCATGTGTGTTCACAGCACCACTGCTGAGTTCTCACTGGGTCCAGAGCCAGCAATGTCCCTGTCTTAACAGTAAGGCATGTATTTTGTGCACTTAAGGAACAAAAACGTACTTTCAGTCTAGACAGTGCCCACAGCTTCCTAACATCCTCCTCTCTTGGGTCTGGACTCACTCCTGAGAGGAAGAGTGTGTGGAGACTGCAGATTCCTGCCTCAGTCTCAACACGTGTACACAAACATGCTCAAAGGAACTTTGCAGCTGGACTGTTGGACTAACCCTGACTCCAAGCCTATGGCATTGGGTCCCTAGGCAAGAAAATTGCTGAGAGGTTGCAAGTGGAGTGTGTTTATGTGGTAGAAAGGGACTCATTGTGTGCTTCTGCAGAGAAATACAGGCTATGTCCTGAGAAGCACACAAGTGTTGCCATCTTCTTTATAAAACACCCCCAGGAATGTAAAAGTTGTTCAAAAAGTAGATAGGCGATGTCTGGTCAAAGTGCTGTCTGGAGGAATGGCAGGTGTTTGTTCTTATGGGACCTCTTCATGTCTCAGGGCATCTGAATATTTAAAAGGGATCATTTGTATGTGAGGGGGTAAAGAAGGGTCAGGGCCACATTGTTCTTTGCTCTCTTTGTTTGTTAGAACAAAGCAAGGAGTCAAATTTGAATTCACAGTGGAGGAACAGCCAAACTTCGTGCTTGGAAACCTGTTTGCATTTGTAACTAGCATAGTGTTAATTAAGTTAAAATGGATTCGCAAGCATATTTTCAGTGCTGGTTTGTTTTTCTCTAAAACTTTGTTTCAGGGACAGGAGGGAAAGACAGTCCTTTTGTTGTGCATGTGACAATTTAAGCACTGTTACTTAACACTCCTATCTTCTCTGTGTGCATGGTGCAAATCACAGAAAGATAATTTGCAGAATATTGCTATAGTTCTCATAGTAATCACACTTTGGCCTTGATTTTTCACAAGAAATTGTAGAAGGGGGAAAATAAGATACTTACAATGTCAGTTCAATTTGGGGTTTAGCTAATTTAAAATGTGTGATTCCTATGAACAATAGCTCCAAATGGCAACTGAGCCTAAATTGCGTGTTATCTCATTTGTATTCAGCATCACCACTACAGCTCTCAATTGCAGCTTCTCGTACAAAATGCCCATGTGAACAAAGCATTTTACAGCCTCTGCATTTCTGGGTCAATCTGTATCAAATCAGTTCACTGATACACACACAGAACAGATTTTCTGCCTTGTTCTTTGCTACCAGTCTGTTTCTTGCAAGGCCAACAGATACACGAAGCACATTTGACTTCAGCCTGGGAGATGCACAATAAGTTCATTTCCATTGTAAAGTCATTTTCCAAAGCAGAGCTGAACGTGGTTAAAAAGCCCCCAAACATATAGTTATTAAGAAAGAAGGAGGAGGAGGACTATGTATCATCACAGGACTTGTACTGCTCTGAAGTGTTCGCAACAAAAGCCAAGGCTCACGCAGCAGGTCAGAGAGCGGAGCTCTGGAGACATTGTCCTGCTTGTCACTAAAGCTGCAGAACCTGGCCTGTGGGAAGGGACAGCGGCTTCTGCCCCTTGCTGAGTCTCCAAATCAGGTGGAGAAGGGATGTCCCCATGCTTAATCAGGAGAGAAAGTCCCCTGTGCCATGAATGCAAGGGCCAAGAGCAGCAGGGATTGTGAGCATTTGCCATTTCCACAGTAAGGACCGGGCCTCTGGGAGCAGCAGTGTCTTCCTGCTCTGAAGGGGCTGAGGAATGGGTGGGAACCACCAGCTGTGCCCTGCTACTCACAGGCTCACTGTCTGCTGCAGTGAAAAAAGATGTCTGGAAAACATGTTTAATCCAGTTATGTGCAATCATAGTGGTGGAAGCATGACTACTGCAGCCATTATGATTTTGAAAGCTTTAAAATGCTTTAGATCATATTATTTGGTATGTTTCATTATTTACTCTCTTTTAATTATGCCGTAGTGGCTTAATCTATCACCTGGTGATGTTTTCTTGCATGACAGAATCTGACCACTAAGATTTTCTTTGTGCCTATTATTACAGCTTTGAAGTTCTGAATTAAATGAACTCTTTTAGTTTCCTAGAGGATCTCTTTTGGTTGTTTTTTTTTGGTTGGTTTTGTTTTGTTTGCTTATTTCAGTTCAAGTGAATATAACTGAAAAATTAAACTTTGACTTGGAGAAAAGAAGGCAGGAGAAATGAGGTCTCATGTAACCCCTTTATTTCCCTGTGAAAGCAAGGCAATATTTCTCCTATGATTTCAAAGGTGACTAAAATTTGAAGAATTTTTTTTCAAATAAAGGATGTTCTTTGGTCTCCAAATAGAACATGCAGCTATGATGTTCCAAAGTTGGAGGCAGGCCCCCACAAACTGCTAAATGTGATGTATCAAGTACTATGACTCTGCTGTCACTTTCTGTGTTTACTCACAGTATGCCCTAAATTTGACATCAGACCAGTTTTCTTTTATATTGCCTATTTGTAGAAGTAAAAACCACCTACTTGGTGACAAGATCCCATGTTGAGGACTGTGTGAAAATAAAGAGGTTGAATGGAAGACTAGAAATGAATCTTGCTTCTAAGGGCTGGGGTTTGGGGAAGAAGTTTTTTTGAATTTTGTATGAGTTTCAGATACAAACTGATGGAGTTCATGTGGTGGCAAGCACTGCTGAATCATGAGAAACTCAGATATAGAAATATCCCTTTAAGTTTTGGATCTTTGTCCTTATGGGAACAGGAGACACAAGTAGTATGATGGAACACGGTGTGATTTGCTGTGGGTTCAGATAGATTTCCCTGCCTGTGCTCAGTGGTGCCTCTCCTGAGAAATTTCAGAGGCTGAACCTCCCAGCCTATGGGTGTGGCTGTGCTGCCCCACTTGTCTAATGGAGAGGTGCTAATAACTGTGAAAAATGTCTTTTAAAATTATTTATGAAGAAGTGTATTGAGAGAATAGGGAAATCAAGGGTGACCACCACATGACTCACGCTCTGTGACATTTTCACTGAACGAAACACTTCTGAAAGCCAGTTTTACTAGGCACCCTACAAAAATGTTCAGTTTAGCCATTCTGCATTTGCAGGGTGCTTCTAGTGCTGAGGTTCTTCTATGCCTTAACTCTTCATATAGTTGATATCATCAATCCAGTCTGAAAATAGGTGAAGGTGTTTGTAGAGGAAAGCAGAACCATTAGAGCAAATTCTTAGGATCTGTCACCATTCTGTATGTCTCACTTAATTAACTTTTTTTTTGCAAGCAGTTTCTCCAGAAGCAATATTTCAGTGACAACTCTGTTCCCAGGAAGCATATAGGCACAATTACCAATGTGTGAAGAAATTATTTCATTTATTCAATTGCTTGCATTCGGTAGAGCAGCACCAGAGAGTGCAGAAGAGGAAGACAGAAGAAAATCATGCAAAGTTTGATTTCAAAGAGAAGTTACTAGAATTATCCTGATTTGACCTGGGCTTTTTTCTCATTGACTGCCTATGGAATTAAGGGTAGAAGGCCAGATTATTTAATGAAGTTTCTGCATTTGGCTGATGTGAATACCCAGTAAGAGAAGAATATGAAAAACTGCATGCTGCTTCAGCCAATATGAAAAGTTCCTATTAACCCTAAAGACAATCTGTATTGTAACAGACATCTCTTTTCCTTATTGTAGCTTAACATCAAGATTGAAAAAAGGGGCAGTGGAGATGCAGTAAAACACAAATTAAGCCTGTTTGCAATCATGCTTGAGCATCTTGGACAAAACAGAGGCAGATTCATGATCTTGCATCTCCCTTCTACAGCACATACATTCCATGGCCTAGGAAGGAGGCAAGCTGACAATGGGACTTCAAAAATTATTATTTTAGTTTTGCAGGAGGTGACCACTGACTTGGAAGTTGAAATGTACATTTGAAAGAAACAAGGAAAACCAAAGTTTCCTGTGATAGCCATTTTCCTGAAACTTTTCTGAAAGAGAAAGGAAACATGGTTTTGAAATCACCTCCATCATGGATTTCCATCAAAAGGCTGAGTGCTGACAGGATGTTGGGGCCTCTGATGACACCATTTGGTCACTGATTATTTGTAGGTTGGGGCTTAGTGGGTGGCATCGAGCTCTTTGTGAACTTTTTCATCTTCTTGTTGCTTTTGGCTGTTTTCTTCTTTTTTTCTGTTCTTCTTTCTTTTTTTTTCCTCCTGTCCCCTGGAGTGGCCGGGAAAGGGTGGTGGTGGGAGGACAGAGCATTCACAGCTAGCCTGAGACACAAGCCAGTTTATTTACTTAAACAACAAACATCCAGCATGCCAGGAGAGCAGTGACAGAGGGCAGTTCCTGAATGGGATGAGACAGTATGTCTTCTAAAGCGCCCACCCACGTTGCCTGAAAGGGTTTAGCAGTGCTGTCTCCTTGTGAGGAAATAACAGCTTGTGTGTTCAGAAATGTCACAGGCAACCCAGCAATGTGTGTGATGAGAGGATCTCACAAGCTGTCTGAAAATGACCAGAGGCAAAACTCTGCTTATTTTCCCTTTATTTCCTTCACAGCTCTGCATAGCCCTCCCCTGGCCCCCTTTTTGGGGCTGTCATTCTTCTCATCATCGTGCATGCAGCTGGCATTTAGCAGCAGAGCACATTCTCCATCAGATGGACAGAGAAGGGGGTTATATAAACAAACAGAACAACAAGAACATTTCTAGGAGCAACATCAAACCTGACCTTTTGTTTTATGGCAAAAAGTAACGAAGATGTTCTTGGGAAAACAGCTTAGTTGAGAAAGAAAAAACACGAACCCTTGAACTGTTGTGCGTGTGAGGAGCTGACCAAGCAGTGATTTGCTTTCTTACCAGGGCTCTGAACTCTGCTGGACTATAAAAATGTACATGGTTGCTGTCATTCCATAAAGCTTGGTAACCTCAGAACTCAGCTGAAATGAAGCAAAACAAACCTTTTTCTATCTGTTGTTTTTTCTAGCAGTCCTGGAGTTGGATTTTTGCTGACAACTCCTCAGCATGGCAATATGTGACACCAGTGCTCTGTGATCACTGCTGCTCTCCTGCTGCTTTTCCAGATTGAGGCAAAGGTGTTGACTTTGACCTACAAAGCCCTTGATGGCTTTGGACTTTCCTACTAGATTTTCTCTCTCTGAAAGCTGTGACCAACAGAGGGGCCCCAGATGCTGTGTTTAAAAGAGAGCTATGAGACAGGTTTCTCTTTAAGGATGCCTTGTGGATGGCATAAACTCTTCCATACACACACCAAAATATTCTCATGTGAAAGGTTTGCATCAGAGCAAGTAATTTCCTCTGGCTCTTGTCAAAAGTCTAATGCTCCCTTGAAAGACCACCAGGGAATCCCACGATTTCATCCTTCATCTTCTAAATGCCAGCTCAGAAACCCTCTTATAGGGTTTTTAAAATACTTGGACACTGGTACTTCACTACTTTCCTTCAGTTTTGATGGCATTTGAGAAGTTCCTTACTTCAGTTAAAGGGAATAAAATTAATTTCATCTTAATTCAGGTGCTTAAAATTTTATTTCAATATTTATTATCTAATTAATGAGTACTTACCACTTCTCCTGCACCTAGGCTTCAGTTAATATGAACTATTAGACTGGACTTCATCAGCAGTCAGTGGTGAGGATTTTTTTAGCTCTCCAGACACTGCCATGGGATTAAAGGACCCATGCTTTAGAACTTCCCTTCCTCTTCACTCATTAGAGAAAGTCAGTGAATACTCATATGCATCTGAAACTCAGTTACCTAAACATGCTTAAATGGGTAAATGTCAGATGGTGGTCACATCAAAACTGGGTTTTTTTCATTCCCTTTAACTAAAATTACAATTCTGTAATTGTCGTGGTTTGACCGGAAATGGGACATCTGGGATATGTTGTTTTGCTGTGGTTACCAATGGGTAATTGGAATTTAAGATGGGCACTTAGTTTGACCAGTGGGACATTTGGATCCGCCTCTTGAGACTACGAACCCAAGGGGTTAAAAGCAGGGCTCTTGGCCTTCGGAGCCCTCTTGGGATTTCCGGCGTGAAGAAGTCTCTCCCCCGGCCCAGTTGCTGGCTGGGCTGGGGGAGGGGAAAGCCACGTGGCCCATCTACGGTAGGCCCGGGTTCGGAGGAAGGGTGGCGGACCCTTGAGCGACCAGTTTATTCCCCCCCCCAGAGAATGCAGCCCGTGCTCGAACTGTATATCTTGAAACTTGATATCATGTGCCGGCAGGCAGCACGGCTGGGAGGAGAAAGGGGGGGGCAGCGGGCAGTCCGGCCGCCTGGGAGAGCTTTTAACCCTTTGGGGAATGAAGGCTTCGCAGAACATTGCCTTTCCTGGGAAAGGGACAGGAGTGGAAGATGAAGGAAGAAAATCAGGCCAGTAAGGAGGGTCTGGCAAAGGGAGAAGAGAGATGTTGAAGGAATGGAGGAAGATGGAGTGGCAGTTTTTGCTGGACTCTTTTTTGTTGTATTTCCATGGACTGTTTCCTGGTGATGCAGAGGCTGTATTGCAGGGGGAAGCGGAGGCTCGGCGTCAAGAGAGTTTGGTTTTGAGACCCCTCGGCCCCAGGGGGTATAGAAGACATGGGGGGGGACAGAGGTCCCAGGGATGTGACTGTACTCTACTTGGAACGAGACGAGGCATTCTTAAAAGGCCCTGAAGGCAGGCCCCTGCCCCATCCCATGCCAGGTGGTGAGAGCACCTCGGCATGGAAAGGAGATGTCACGAGATAGCAAGATACCGGGCGGATTGCTGATTGTGACAAGAAGTCCGTGGCACAAGGAAGGACTCCGTCTATCCCTTATGAGCTGAAGACTTGATTTTTTTTTTCAAAGGGTGGTGCCAGACCGAGTGTGGATAATTTTTGGGAAATGTAAATGTGTTTGGGAATTTGGTGGGAGGAGGATAAGGAAGTGTTTCTGTGTAGTTTTCATTCTCCTTGTTTTTTTCCTGTGTGTGTGTGTGTAGTTTAGTAATATTGTGTGTAGTTTAGTTAATAAACTTCCCTTTATGTTTAAGTTGGAGCCTGCTTTGCTTATTTCCTGGCCACATCTCACAGCAGATATCAGGTAAAAGGTATATTTATGGGGGCTCTGGCTTTGCCAGGCCTAAACCCTAACAGTAATGCATATTTCTTCCCAAACTGTTTATGACTTCTTACTAGCACCGAGTTCTTTTCATCCACAACTCTTAGGCTGGGATCAACAACAGTGGTTAGCTCTACCCACATGGCATCTAGATGGCTTTTTGGATTTGGACTTTACTGTTCTAAATTACAGTTTATCTCCTCCACTCTTGCCTGGCTACCATTAGCATTATACAAAATCATATGCAGACATCCCCTTCTAAAAAACTAAAGCTCATCCTCAAAATACACACAGAAGCAGCACCCATTTGCACTTCACCTTTTTAGGCGACTTGTGAAATCATGTTCTAAAGTAGTCTAAGAGTACACCTCACTGTCTTCTCTGAGAAGCTCTTCTCTCCCTGTTTTTCCCACAAAACACCGTAGCAAGCTTGTAAATACTTGGTACATCTGCAACAAACTTCACAGATAATTCATGCAACACTCACAGTTTAATGGTGGAAGAATGATGCATTTGGCCAGATTTCTGTGCCTACGCACACCTGCAGTTGTGGACCTGTGTCCTTACATGTGAGAAGGACAACTCTGAACAAATTAGGTTAAATTATTTAAATAAATAGGAAAGCTAATCTCTAGAGCTAGGCACAGACAGAGCTGATTTTCTGCACTCTGATGAGGCCATCAAATCACATAAGCAAATGATAATTTGTGAAACCACATGGTGCCTATCACATCCACAGAAGTCTCTGGCTGAATGAAACTGGTCAAAAAACTATTCCGCTTCCTCCATCTAGCTCTTCCAGAAGACAGCTCAAAATTGTCCTTCCTTTCCATGTGAGCCATACAAGGTCTCTTCTGGTAAAACTGAGGTTTATCAGCAGACAGAATCTCACTTGGCCACATCACTAAACACCTTTTCATAGATTGTTACCTGTGCTAGAGCTCATTGCTCATGCCTGGTTTTACTATTAATCAACTTTCCTGTTTGCAGTCTCCATGCTGATCACATGCATAGCAAAACTATCTGTCTAAGAGGTGTAACCCTGCATTCCTCCCTACACACACCCCTGTGTATTGAGAGACGCAACCTCAACTAATAGACAATTTTGAGTTTGTGCTTCCTCTGTTGCTGTTTGCTGTGTGTGAATACAGTCTCACACAGCACCACTGAAGCACCAAGTTATTGCTAAATGCAGTTTGAATAAAAGGGCAACAGCATTTATAAACATTGCTACATTGTTTGGGGTCTCTGAAAACATGTGCCCTGCCATTACACCATGCAGACAGTCATATGCTTAATGGTCATGCTTGAATTCTCGATGGCTATGCTTGAACTTGGACTACAGTAAATATGTGCTTCAGTGTTTTGTTAATAAACTGTAGCACAGCCAATCCCTGGTGTAATTTTAATTGGAGAATCACACTGTCCCTGAAAAAGGAAGAAGGAGAGGCTAGTTCAGGTTTTTAAACAGACCTTTCTACTGTACTGTACTGCACCCAAGGGAGAGGAAACAGTCCCATAATGACCAAAACTGAACAATTACCTTTGGGCATATGTTTCAATTAACAAATTATGGCTCATTTCCAAGTGACCAGTAGGAATCACTTTTTCTTACACGCTCCAAGTGAACAGCAAACCTCTAAGCTCATGCCAGCAGTGGCACAAGCTTTTGTTGTGCCAAGAGTGCCGACCCTCCACCAGCACCTGCCCTCCAGGAGGAAAGAGGGAGGAAGCCTGTGTGAGTTAGTGGGCATGGGTGTTTGTTCAAAGGCTGGACTTGGTGATCTTGGAGGCTTTTTCCAACCATGAAAAAGACTCTATAGTTCTGACACTCAACATTTGTTTACAGTTTATTAAACATCTGCCTTCTGCCCGCACCGAGACAGAGCTTTATGGAAAATGTTTTGTGAACTAGGATTTGTCTCCAAAGTTTCTCTGAGAGTTTTTTGGTACAGGTCCACAGTGGACCTCTGTGTTTCATCTCAGTTTGTGAGATAAATATTATTATTATCAGCCCAAATTACCTAAACCACATGACGTGTTTTGGAGCTAGCATGGAAAATCTTGACTTCAAAACAGTAGAGTAGATACAGACATAAATGATGAACAGCTCCCCCACATAGTAAGGATACTCCTAATACCTTAATCCTAAAATATATAGAAGAAAATGAAGAAACATGATAATAATATATACAAACTGTCACTCAAGCATGCCAATATATGAAGGTAATTATGACCCACCAGCTCTCATTCTGAATATTTTAGTGTGGTGGGAAGTCTGCTGGAATCTTTGTGGAATGCAGATACATTCCAGGCATCCAAGTAGCTCCAGGACAGTCCAAGATTTGTGACTTCAAATAAATTCATGCAGTCCCTGAGTTTTAGAACTGAAGGATGTGTCTGACATGTGAATAATCTGAAATTTGTTTATGCAAAAGCTGACTTATCTGAGATTACCAGAATCCTGTGTTTGGACTATCTCTATTATGGATTTCCAGTGTTATCAAATCAGACTCTCAAAGTTAGAGATACAATCCACTCATACCAACTATCTGCCAGAAGAGAAGGAGGCAGTTTTCTGCTGAGAGATGTACCACTTTTCTTGATTTTTCATCTGGATTGCAAGTTTTGGGCAGACACTGGCTATCATTGGCTTCCCTGCAATTCTCAGACCAATTATTACACACATGAAAACTCTCCAAACAGGGGACCACAGTATTGTAAGTGATGCTGGATTTTTTTTTCCCCAGGGAATTATTGCATCAAAGCAATAAATTAATTGTAATAATATACTCCCATAGCCTAAAAAACATTAAATCTAAATAATCTAGAAATAAATGCAGTTAGAGAGAGAGTAACTGTGCTTTATCAGTTTGGACTTAGTTTTGAGAATATTTCCTTTGTAAAAGTGAGCTGGAATTCATGTTGAACACGTTGAGTTGTTTTAATCATACAGAGAAAAGCAAAAGTTTTAATTGACCTCCAAAATAAAAAATTGAGAACTTTGGTTTCACATTTTGAAGTGACATGCTGTTTAGAAATGTGTCCGTCTTTATTTTACAAGACAGAAAAATCTCTGAATGAAACTCTGCATTGCAGGTTAAACAAAATGCCTCATACATTCTCTCCAACAACTGTTTTACAACTTCCTGGTTTCTCTGTGGTTGAAAATGCAACTGATCCTCCCTGTAAAGTTTAGGGAGGCGCAGTTTTTTAATGAAATCAGAAATTTGTTCTCAGGGACACATCCTTCCACAGCGCTGCAGCAGTGATGAGTGCAAGGCACAGCAGGATGACACTGAACCTCCAACAGCACTCTTGGCAAGAGACGAGAGCCTGTGGTACCCAGCCCAGGGCAGATGCCCTTCCAGCTGGAGAAAGCAAGGCAACTGATGAACTTGAGCTACATGACGAGTAACTGTGTTCAGTCTCCACTGTATTTCCAATTTATTGACCTGTAGATAAGGAGAACGGAATTGGGACTAAAAGAATTTATATTGTTTTTATTTTCTGGTGAAACAAGCACAAGAAATTCAATAGGCTGTGTTTTCATTTGTTATAGTGTTCATGAGATAAATAAATATCACTGACATTAATCACCACCTGGGACTGCAAAACATCTGTCAGACTCTGGAAGCTCAGATAGTCCCCTTTTATATTGCTAATTTGCTGCAAAACCATTTGCAGGTTAAATAAGTTGGACTTCTGTTTACATGTCAATTAAAAAATACTGTAAAAGGCAATGCTTCCCCCCACAAACTGCTTTAAAAAATTATCTCTTATGTGTCCTGTCTAATAGACACAATAACAGAAGCCTGTGAAAAATGTGACAGAATTGTACACCAGAACAGAACGTATTGAACAGCTGCTAAACCTATAGAAGTCACACTGTTTCCTGCACAGGCTGTTTGAGCATTTGATCTTATTGGAGCCAAGATGATTTGGAACAGCTTAGAGAGGAACTATTGACTGAAGAGACCTTTATATGGAAAACCATTGTTCAGTTAAATTTTATGACTTCACAGCTATTAAACTAGAGAAATTTAACAGAGCAAATTTCCTTAGAGGTTTCTTTATGAAGTGAGTACGCTGAGTTCCCCATTTCTTCACAGATTAAGCTCCGTTCTTAGAAGCTCTCTCATTTTTCATCTACTGAAAAAACCAGAAAGCATGACCTGGGTTTAGCAGTAGAAGCCCCTCATTAAGAATGAACTTCACCCACCTAGAAGGAGGAGCAAGAATTGTCAACAAGTCTACTGTTAATGTTGTGATGGATTTTAGAGAAGCCTGCTGGAGGTGACCAGAGTTTCTCCTTTGGCTAATAATTACATTATCAGGAATGCCCTCCCTATTGGCCACAACTTTTGCCATCAAGAAGTTTCCCTTTACCTGAGTGTCATTCCAATAGCAGCATGGAAGGAGCAGCTAGTGACTGCCATGCCACCTAAAGCACTCAATTGTTCAGAGGTGAAGGGTCTTTCACCAGGATCAAAAAAAGGGAGAAGATATGGCCTATCAAAACACATTGTCACACCTGTGCATGTGTTCTTGTGACTCACCCCTCTGCTGAAGAAAGGTTACAATCTGTGGCAGGGCTTTCTTCAGTGGCTTGCTCCCAGGGGACAATCCAGCAGTTAAATCTGCACAATACCACGTGTATAATGGCACTCATTCCATTTTTCTGATGCAGCCATGCTAAAGCTGGGGTACATGGAGGGAGAAGCAGCTACCAAAATATGTAGACTTCAAAAGTACCCTTACATGACATTGCAAAGTCATATTAAAATCCACTGTAATCCTCCTTGCCAGGATTTTTCTGCCAGACCATCACTCATGGCCTTTATTACTCATTCTTGTAAACCTGGAGAATTATGTTTCATTTCTTGCTAGATGTTAAATGTCATTTCTAAAATGCTGATGTATGTCAGGACCCACCCAGGACATCATATCATGAGAAACTGCAGTGTAACATTTTATTATACCTTCAAAATATATCTGAATTGAGAACAAAGCTATTATGCTTCTATAAGAATAAGTGCATCCGTGTTCCAGTGTCACTGATTGTTCTTAGTCCTTTCCTGATACCAGAGGTCTTGGCCTGATTATATGTCCTTTATGCTTCACTCTGTTCCTTTTTTTTTTTCTCTGACTCAAGGAAACGTCATATTAACTAGAGCAAGTCAAGTTCAATGCAGAGGACGTGAGTGAACCCAACAAAGTGAAGACCCTTTTAATAATATTTTAATATCTTAAAGCTTCACACTTTGTAAATTGTGTCATTGGAGGATTTATTCTTCCCATTTTTTCCAGTGTTTGGACTTGATAGCAAAAGCTCTCAAAAGAAAAAAGCTGCATTTTGAAAGGCAGATATTGCTCCCTATGTGATAGTGCACACTCACAAGCACAAATTTATGTCAGTGCACCACACAGACTGCTGGGGATAGGGGGAGCGAAGCTAGAAACACACCTTGGGATAAATGCCATTATTCTGTTTTGAAGCACCATGTAGAGTCTTGTCTTGACAAGATTGCAGAGAAATGGCAGGTCCATTGGCTTTGTTTTTTCTTTTTTCTTTTTTTTTGTTTTAAGATCATACATGTATTTAGAGTAACACCATTGGAAATATAAGAAAAAGACCAATACTGAACTTTTAAAATAAGTGATGGGAGAGAGGCAAATGTGTAAGAATTGCAGCACCACTATGTCCAGGTGCATGAGAATATTTATTACTTTAAAACAGCTGAAAATAATAGTGAATATGCAAGTTGTGTACATGAAAAATATTGTGTCTACTTGGTAATAAAAACCAAAGAGCATTATAAATGACCTGATAGCCTCAGAGCATTTGTGTCATGCATGTGTGTCTGTGTGGAAAGATACAACATATGTTTCACACATACTTTATTTACACGAATGCTAAAATGTCCAGTGCCTCCAGAAGAGGAAAAGGACTAATATGGCCCTGAGAGTGCTTGGGGTTATCCCAGTGTAACTCTGACCTCCAAGCTTAGGTGTAGCTTTCCCTATCTGGATGCTCCACAGGGTGCTGCTGGAACACTGGGAAGTCACCTCAGCAGGGTGAGGGCAGCTTACCAGCACCTAGAGGAACTCTGCGTGCCTCCTGAATTGTGTTGCCACGTTCAACATAGAAAGCAGCTTCTGGAGGTGAAATTAGCTGAATTCCACTTTTGTGTACATGGGCTGTGCTTCTTTGGCCAGGTAGCTGGCTGCTAGATAACTTGATGATTGGTGGAACCGGGGGCAACATCTCATCCCCAGAGGAGCTGACCTGATGTGTCACCTCACATCAAATTACGTGGCACACTTTCACATTGCTCAAGGTTCAGCAGCACAGCTTTTGAGTGCCAGGGACAAAGAGCAGTCCTGTAAGAGGATGAGTGATGCTCCACACGGTGGCTGTTCCCAGGGAGAGGCAGGCAGCCATGCCCAGATCAAGGGAAGAATCTCAAATCCTTTAAGAGGCTGTGGTCTGTCCGCACTGCTTCGCTGGGGAGGTAATAAACACCCTACAACAGAAATTAAGGTTTCATGAGAAGATGGTTGATGAAGAAAAATGAGAAGGCCAAATGCATGTGGAGGAACAGCTTTAAAGCAGGAAATTGCCATCTCCAGCACAGACATGGATGCACTATCCGGATGTGCTACACATCGAATAGGGTGCGAAAAGGCACTGAAAAAGCAATAGTCACTTTCTTGCTGTGTTTGTGAGCACTCCCAACATATCAGATGTATCAGACTGTGCTGGGTGGCCCTTCTCTTGTGGAAAAAGTAGAAAATTACTCCACATTTAAGTGGGATTTAGAATATGCCCACTGCTGGAATTACATGGCACCTGGGGAGCCAGAGGCTCTCTATTGAGTTGTTAAGCAGCTGTTAAGAAAAGAGAACTTGTTGCTGACATTAAGCAGAAGTTTGCAACTAGATTAGAGAATATATAAAAGTATTATATCTAAAAGTTAAAACAAAATTTTAAAAATACACTGATTTTCAGTTTTACTGTGAAGTCTGCTACAAAGACCTAGGAGAGCAAAAGATGTCCATGAAGATGGAAATCAGCTTGTGAGGCAAATGTCTAATGCCCAAACCCATTACAGAATGCAAAAAAAGGTGAGATGGCTGCGAGTGTGTCCTCAAAAACTCCAAAAGCAACATCTGAAATTTTCAAATAAGAAACAAGTATCTGTGATTGTTGCTTACAAGGATATGAATGTTGTGTTCATATAGCTGTGATACAATGTACAAGGATAAAAGTAGACAGTGTTTTTGAGGAGAGGCAATATTTTTTATTACATTAGAATCTGGAGGAGGGCATATGTGTCTGTAAGATTTCCTGTTTTATCCAAGTATGAAACTCAATCTAACAAAGGACTATCTTTCCTGACAAATCTTGATTTACTCTTATTAAATCATGAAGTTTACTTTCTTTTTGCCAGACTTGCTTACACTTAGGAAAAAGAAAATTAAAAAGTTGTTTGTGTGCAACATCAATACTCTCTCAACAGGCAGGGGGGAGGGAGGGCATCAAGGAGAGAGGATATTCTTCTGCTGTGACATCTTTTTCTCCTAACAAACCATCACAAGTAATTTACTAGCAAAGGATTTTTCTGGACTGAAACTGCTAGAAACAAACTAAAACAATAGGTTCAGAGTACAGCATGTTGTTCATGTGCTTGCCATATGCCTATGTTGCAAGCACAGCCAGACCCACACAGTTATTCAATATTGAAAGAATATTATTCAACTTTTACTGAAATTCTCTGTGATTTCATCAGTAAAATTGGTTTCTGTAATCCAGACAGGATCAGTGACACAGTTTAGTAATAGAGGCAACTCTGAAAATTAAGGTGATTATCAATGTATGGGCCACCCACTCTGTGCCATTCATTGGAATACAATCCATTGGAAGCCAAACAGAACAGGAAGAGAAACTGGCATCTACTGTGTATCAGTAGCAGAGATATTTTGTTACTTTATTTATTGATCTATTTATTGATTTATGATGTGGGTGGAGCTCTGGGAGAAGAAAGCTGCCTTTTAAAGCCTGGGTCTATAAAATCAGCATGTGTAGACGGTTAGACAATGTTCTGCAAGCATTTGTCTCAGACACCAAGAGCTTCTGCTGGTTTGGTTTTTCTTTTGGTAGGGAACTAATCCTTAAACATTCTTGTTTTCAAAACCATTCCTGCACTGAAGAAAAGGGCAGAGTGTGTTTTGCTTATCCTTTCTGAGCAACTCACATTGGGTGCATGCGGTTAAGTGTGATATACATATAACATCCTCAGAAGCGTTTGGTCATTGCAGTCTGGAGAACTTCCTTACAAAACATTCTCAGGCTTTAATTAAAACTGTGGGCTGTGTGCTGTAATACATTATCTTGCAGGAAAATAGCCCCAGAAGATAAACTGAAATAAATAAATTTAAAATTCAGGTGCAGCAGGGGCCACATGACCCCCAGCTCATTCCCATTATGTGACTGAAGTCATATTCACTTCACAGTCCAAAATTATAGAGAAGGAGGGAGAAAAATGGGATTGGTGTTGGTTTTGCCCCCTGATGGGCACACATTTCAAACCAGGTAGCAGCAAGGAGTTTTAGGACCCTTAGGAATAAGAGTGAGCTGCTAGAATGACTCCACAAGCCTGCAGACTTGTGGAGAAGCAATGGGACAGGCAGAATCAGACATATTGGAAAGGTTTAAAGATTTTCACTGCTTTTATAGCACCGAAAGCAAAATGAAATTACTTACCTGTTGCTGCTTTCTCAATTTCCCCTCTACAGAAACTCTTTCCACTTGGCTTTGGGAATTAGACATTTGCCTCACAAGCTGATTTCCATCTTCATGGACATCTTTTGCTCTCCTTGGTCTTTGTTCTAGTACCTCAGCTGTGACACATTCCTAGTCTTTCAGTCTGCAGCTGTCCTCCTTTGGTTGTCTCACTGGAGGCTATGTCCAGAACTCACACCTTGCAGACATTTCTCCAAGATTCTTTTGCCACCAGGGCCACTTCTCCTGTAAATCTCACATCCCTTTCCCTAGACAGCTCATCTCTAGGTTTCTTTCTTCTCCACTTCCTAGCATGCACATCTTTATTCATCAAAAGGTTTTCTCTCCAGGTGACCCAGATATTCTGCCTCTGTAAAGTACAGTAGAGAAGAGACAAAAAAGGTAAAGAATGGCCCTTGATTAAAGTCACAAAGTATTCAACTCTTGCTAGCAAAACTGGTTTCATTAATTTTCATCTTAAAGAGGCTTTAGTTTTCACAGATATTGGTCCCATCTAAGGAAGAAAACAAATTAAAGAAGTCAAGAAACAAATTCACTGCATGACCTATCTAGGTACCAGAGATCAGTGAAAGAACCAGACACAGGCCAAGCTGCAGCAAACCCTGGAGGAGCCCACTGAGATGAGCTGCTTTATTTGTTTAAGCCGAGTTGGGTTCTCCACTCTAAAATATCAGGGAATCAATACTTATTTTTTTAAAACAGATATGCATTCAAATGAATTGAAAAAGCTGAAGTTACAATTATACTTGTCTCACAACTTTCACATAGGCTCAAAACTTCATTTACATTTTTAGAAAGTCAGCTGTGGACTCTACAATTCAAGGTGATTTAGATTTAAGAATGCTTTAAAATGGTGCTGTGAAGTCTGTGTATGACTGTCTGGCTGCACTCTTGAGGGTGTCATGAAACTGGCTCTGTGGTTCCTGACCATGCCCAAAAAGCCTCCAGGCAACTTGCAGCTGCCAGTCTGCCAGAGAACACCACTGTCTGGCTGCCAATGCTTAAATTCAGTTCCTTTTACAGCCTTCTTTTTTTTCTCCCACTCTTGCATGCACACTCAAGTCCCTCTGTCACTGTATGTGAGGGAGAATACCATTCCGATGATGTCTGAAATATTTCCATCCTGTTTACTATAATCTTAAATCATCAGTGCTGCTCAGCACAGGCTGGAAAGTAGGGGGTGGAATGGATTAGAAAGAAGATGCAGGTGAAAACCTAAGCTGGAATAAAAAGGGGGCATAAATACCCAGTTATACTTTCTCACTAAGCCTTATTGTTCAAAGCTGAGATAAAACCAAAGGCAGACAAACTATGAAATCTGAGTGACAGATTAAAGCAGCTGTACATGCTGTAAACATTAGACAAATACAGCAATCTGTGTGTGTAACAAAAAGGGCAATATAAAACCTTTGATCAGCAAGAAGATATATAACACTCTTTTGTGTTCTTCAAAGGCAAAAAGATGTTTTATTTACCTAATGTCACTTATATAATTGTTTGCTCTACCAGAGCAAGATCCAGAAGTATTTCTTCTTGTGTGCAGCACAGTGAAAGATAAGAGCCCATAAAGCAGTCAGATGATCTGACTCCCAGCCATATGGTAGCCTGTGGGTAGGAACGGAACAACACAGGGGATTTAGACCAAACTCTGCAAGCAGAGCAGACATAAACCAGAACCAGGTGTGCCCCATGGGCTGATCTCCTGTAGTGTTGATCCTTCTTCAATACTGTGTTGACATCAGTGGGCTTTTGGTGCGAGCATGCCCAGTCAGGTGTTTCGGAAGTTATTAATGTGGATGGCATGCTGTTGAGAGGTGTACAGAAGGCAGGACTTTCTGCTGGATAGTTAGACCTAAGAGTGGAGCTGAAACATGCTGTGGTCTATGTATGGCTGAGGCAGAACAGAGATCACTGATGCCTTTTTCTGGGTTTCACTGTGCTCTGTCTCAAGAAAAACTCCCTCGAAATCAGCATTTAATTTTTCTTTAATTTCTCCTAAAAAAAACCCATGCAAACAAAAACCCCTCAGTATATATCTTGGAGAGAGCAGCTGAATGGGTGTACAAAGCCTGCAATGCCATTAGACGAAAAAAACCCAGGGGAATAAAACAGCAGCCAAATTTTCCAGGGTTTCATTTTGTGGTCATAGTGCCCCCCAGAGGTACCTGCTCAGATAGCTGCCTGGCTCCCTCTAACTTGAGAGCTTTGTTTAAACAGCAGCGTACATAAAACCTACAGGTCAAATTTGTTCTCTCAGCCCTGAGTTGTTCTGCTTTTCATACAATTTGGAGTGCTCCTGGCAAGGCACCATTGCTGTTCCCCACGCACAAGCTGGGGTTGCACTGCTGACTGTGTTTTGGTTTCAGCATGTCTCAGGGGTGAGGCCAACTCTTGGTTTGCTGCTTCCCAGCAGACAGTTTCAGGTGCCAGGCAGTGCTTCCGTTTTCCAGTATGGCATAAGAAGGATGGTTCCTCATGTCAGCAGCACAAACCTGCTCGCTTCCCTGCAGAGCACATCCTTGCTGTGCCTGTTCCAGGAGTGAGGCCTTGCTACACCTCATTCCCAGGCACTGGCTCGGCCATCCTACATAACCCTTTAAAATCTGGTATTTTGCTCTCATAGTTTCAATAATAGCACTTCAATATTCAGTAAGAATTGTCAGTTGGTCTGATTAACTCAGTTGGGTCACTTCCCTGCAAGAGATTCGTGCTGTGTAAAAAACCTATTAGAACTGAATGTAGACAGATTACAATACTATAGTTTTCCTTGAAACACAATATCTGCTTTCAGCAGATGTCTTGCTTCCTGCAGGTTCATTCTTTCTCAATAGGGATTGAGCCAAAGCCCACTGAGGTCACTGGAAGCCTTTCTCCAGCTTACTTTCTGTGCTGACAGATCAGTACTTTCTGAAGCACACTTGTAGAAGTCAGCCTACCCTGGACAGGAAGCAGCTATAATCCTTATATAGGCTGCATCTATTTTCTTCCAGAAGCCATTTAGGCTGTCCAATCTGTAGGGAAAGAACTGCATTTCCCAACACTCACAGCATTATCATGTTCTAAGCCATTAAACAGCAGTAATACTAACCAGCCTCCCTATGTCTGCAATAAGTCTTCCAAAAAGGTGGCTTCACATCTTAGTGTCTTTGATGCAGGACAAATGTTCTTGTCTTCATGGAGAGTCACTTTGATCCAGAGGTCTTAATAATCACAGACTCCCTACTGAGCCCTGTACCTGTATCAGTCCTCAGCCTAGATCACTCCCCTTCTATTGATCCAGGTCAGGCACTGGGGCCAGACATGTCCTCCTCTCTCCTGCACCCAAAATAGGCTTTAATCTATGTCAAAATAGCTGCTTTTGACTTCTTCCTTTCCTTTGCCAAATATTTCTGCACAAATACATTTTTGTCATTGTTTCTTCCCACTATTTACTTCTACAGCGAATTTTAGGTGAATGTCTATTTGAAGACAGTGAAAAGAACTTAGATCTCAATATAATTTTCATGGACCTGTTCAGTGAATATATTTCACCAGCACAGACTCACACTGTGCTCACAACATAGCAAAGCCTGGTGGCAGGAGGACATCTCCTCCCAGGTCACAGTTTCAACTAAGTCTCTTGCTGTATTGAAACAGGCCTTTAGCATTTTGAACAGTAGCAACAATTGTTTTGGCACACAGATTTTCCAAAAAGTTCCCTGGGAATACCCTAAGTATTTTTAATTTTTTCCTAGGGAGTAACAATCCTAGCTGCCTGGATAATTCAGGGCATTGCAAAATGCAACAGGTCATCCTCCAGTAGGTTTTATACTCTCCCCTTGAGCTAGCAAAGCTATCAAGATGTGATTTCATTGTGTAAAGATGTGTTTGACCTTGCTCCCCACTCACTCCTGAACCATTCAACTCGGAACTTTGTAGAGCAGCAGAGGAAAGAGAAGGGAAGAGAAGACTGTAATAACCCTCTTGGGCCAGCTTCCTTTTTTGTGTATTTCTTCACCAAACAAGTAGCCAGGAACCCTAACCACCCTTTTGTTTTTTCATGTACCTTTCTTTTTGGTAGCAACAACAACAGCAAAAACTCACAACCAGTCGACCCCTTAAAAAACACTCAAAGCCAAACCAAAGTGGAAAAAAAAACCAAACCAAAGCAAAAAAAACCCCAAACCCAACCAAACC
Organism: Melozone crissalis; assembly: GCF_028551555.1. Taxonomy (NCBI): domain Eukaryota; kingdom Metazoa; phylum Chordata; class Aves; order Passeriformes; family Passerellidae; genus Melozone; species Melozone crissalis. The sequence continues at coordinate 35,140,369 of NW_026535783.1, read as the reverse complement.
CACTAAAATCAAAACCTCAAAACATTGTGGAGAGGAGAGCACTGTTTTACAGGTGGTCTCCTTTTCGGTGTGTCTGCCTCAGTTTTTCTTGACAAATGCCCAGATTCAGCTAGATTTGAAACATTGGAAAAGTTTAGACAGCTTTAGTTCAAAACATGCTTTATGTAACAGTCACTCTTGATTTTAATAATTTCTGAAATGTTAAAATACACCAAAATCAATGTAGGGGACTTCAGTTAGAAGTGTATTTTGCTATCTCTCTCTCAATTCTCTCAGTAAGCTGGACAGCAATTTCAATGTAGATCACACAGACTGTTCTAAAATGTGTAAGTGTGGATGCTGGTATCCAGTTTTAATATCTAAGACTGAAAAGGGGATTTAGAAAGCTGTCATTGTCCTACAGTGGTCTCAGGAGATGCTAGGGGCTGTCAAGGGGCAGTTTATACCAGATGTCTGCCATGCTCCTTCTGCAGTCGCCGACAGTGACTGATGGTGTGTCTCACTTTGGAAAACTCTGGGTTGTAATGCTGAGCTCTGCCCTCACCTTCAGAAACCCATATGTGCCAGGATGTGTGCTACTGTGGCTCAAAGACCATGCAGAAGGTCTGCAAGTAGGCTCTTAATCAAGAAGGCTCTTTAAAAGGAAAGGGGGCAGGAGGAAAGACAACTGTCCCTTTACACATGTTATGATTAATTTGGGATTCTTGAAATGCCATAATGGCGGAAAGACCAAAGGACAGAGCAGAATAGTCAGGCGGCTCTTTGAAGACTCCCTGTCTTTATTCTGTGTTTTAGGAGGACTGGCATTTCTGAAGTGCTTGCTGCAGTCACTGTCAAGGCCAATCCCATCAGCTGCTCCCTCAGCAAAGCACTCCCCACTTGTACAGCTCTTTCATGCAGCTACCACATACTGGGGTATCATAAATAAATTTTTCAGGCAAGTTGCCATATCAAATTCTTTCTCTTGTGGGTGGTCCTTGAGAAAAGCAGAGCTCTGTCTGTATTACCAGTCTTGATAACAGACTGTTTACAACATTAGGATTCAATGGTTTAGATTTTTCCCCTTGCTGTAAATTACTTGTCTAGACAAACTTGAAGCTCCAATCTTCATGAAAGTAAGGCTTTGACTCAAGTGCTGATGTAATTCCCTGATTGAATACAACGTATTTTTAAAAGCAATCCTGCACTGCATAGTTCCTCTTTTCCTTAATCTAGTAGTCTTGAGCTAACTGGAGAGATTTTTTTCCTAGAATGATTTTCTGCTTTGCCTGAGCATGTGACTAACGTAATAACTAAAATCTGTGTGAGTCAAAGATTTGAAGTTTGCATCCCACAGCTGTAAATTGTTTTATCTTTACTCCAAAAAGAGGTATTTGGGGGGAAATAAACACAATGAAACCAACAGAAAAATAGTCAAAAGTAAAAAACAAAAACCAAAAAACCCAACAAAACAACAACAAAACCAAACCAAGCCAAACCAAAAAAATAAAAAAACCCTCAAAACCCCCAAACCGAACCAAAACTGAAACAACAAAACCACAAACAAACAAAAAACACCAAAAACCAAAACACAAAAACAAAACAAAAAACCAAAACAAACAAACAAAACCCCTACAACCCCAGAAGACCAAAAAACCAACTAAACAAAAAACCTAACAAATCAGTGAACCCCTCACTCCACTCTATATTGGCCTGCACACTATGCACGCAAAACCTCGAATGAACATTTGCACTTTTATACCTGAAAGGGGCCTCAAGGACAAAAAGGTCTGACTTTGTCCAATTTCTTTTATTTTTTGTGGCCCTTATTGAAGACCAACTTCAAGGTAACTCAGGCCACCAACACTATGGCATCACACATATGTGACTATGCACATGCATGCTCACAGGGAAAAGCTGGAGAATGGAATCAGTGTGAATGTGTGAAGGAAGGAGAGGGCCTTTAAATATTTTGCTTTGTGCGCTACAATGTATTTCTGACCCAATTTCTTTTTTCCACAGGTCCAGTGCTCTTCTATCTCTTTTCTATTCTGTCACTGCTCAGAAAAACAGGCTGAGTTTCCTGAAGGTGCCTCTGCCTGTGGCAGAGGTTTTGGAGTAGATGATCTTTGAAGTTTTTACCCAATGTAAACAATTCTGTAATTCCCTGATCCAGGAACCCTGGGAAAAGGAGGCATAACCCCCCATTAAGGCATGGATGGCAACTTTTCACCAAACTCCCAGGTTTGGTGGGGTCAGGACATAAGCACATAAGCCCAGCAGAGTTTGGCTCTAAGTGGATAGCCATTATATTTTCTCTTAATTTTGAGGCATTTGACTTTCTGAGCTGTGCATCTCCTTAGAAGTCAAAGGCTCCTTGGAGGATGAAGCCAAGGAGAGGTGAACAGTGTTTGTCTTGAGGGGATCCTCCTTCCTCCAGGTGGCTTGGGCAGGGGCTTCAGCTCTCCACACTTCTTTCCACTCCATAAACAGGGACAATACTGAATCCTTCCATGACAAGCCACTGCTCCAGCGTGCAATTTTGTGGTTATTACCAATGTTTTATCACAAAAGAGGAAATTCCATGCTATGGGTTCTGTGGGAGAAGCAGGAGGCCTGACTTGCTGGTCTGCTCCTTCACCTTCTCCCTAGGCAGGGAGTACTGGGAAGAATTGCCAGTTTTCCCTTCTGTTTCCATTTCCCCATGAACCACGCCCAGAGTGAGGGCAGATAATGTAACTTAGAGCAAGAGTAGATACTATAACTTCTGTGTTGTTTGTTCAGCGCTCAGAGAGAACACATGGTGTACAAAATGAAGAGGAAGGTATGATTACTTCTCCTCCATTGGTGGCTGATCCACTCACTGACCTCTCTGAGATGTCAAAGGAAGAGAAACCTCTTTTTGCAGACTTAGGTAATTTATCATTAGAGAGAGTATTTCTACTTTATCACTAGAAGATTGGAAGTCAGCAGGATCCGGCCTAATATTGTGCAAATAGAAAAACAAAATTATAGAATCCTAGAGTATGCTGAGTTGTGCAGGACTGATGAGGATTATCCAGTCCAACTCCTGGCCCTGCTCAGGACACCCCATGAATCACACCATCTGCCTGAGCTGGAAGGTCAAACAAGGATGCTCCACAGACTGACCATGCAGGAGCAGCAAGTAACAGTATCCTTATGTTCATCAAAAGAAACAAATCAACACTGAGCTGGTTGCTCAACTCTCTACTCAAGACTCACACAGAATGCACAATCATAAACTGGTGTGAGACAAGAAACATGGAATTGTCATTTGTCACGGATGACATGACTTGCAAACCTTGGAAACCAAGTCTCTCACTCACTAACCCATGCCTGCACCAATGGTACCTCTGTGTTACCAGGGTCCCTGTATGTTGGATAAACATTTGTATCCAGTGACAAAACATTGTCATTGTAGGAAGGGTGAAAGTGTATTCTTTAACAGGAGTTAGGTAAATGGTGTGAAAGTCAGAGGGAAAACAAAGGGATTTGTAGCTATATTGTTGGGATCATGACGAGCTGCAGGCGTGGGAGTGCTCAGGTTTGTTGGTGCTGTGACTGAATCCCGGAGTGACCGCCACTGCATCAGCCAGAGCAGGAGCAGTCCCCGCTCCTTAGGAGTTGTTTCACTCTGCAGGACCCACCAATGCATGCAAATCAAACCTGCAGAGAGCTGCCTGGGGACAGGGCCTCTGGATGTGCTCAGAGTGGATGAACTGGGAAAGACACACGCACTGCATCCATGCAGTATCTGAGGATGCATTGACTGAGCACATGCATACGTACAGAAATAGGCACTCCTACAAACACAAACCCTACATTCCACTCTTGGGCCTCCTATTCAATGCACACTTCCCCCAGGAACTTCAACAGCTTTTGGCATACATGCAATATGTAACATATCTTGTATTCTGTACTTATTTGCTGCACAGCTGCACAAATATAACACTTCAAAGAATACAGTTTAATCACTTGAGAACATAGTCTTTATGGAGTGATGAACAAACAGTTTCTATTCCTTGCTTTTCAAACCAGCAATGCTGAAATGTCCAGCATAGATGTCTCATTTCCAGATGTTTTCTACATCGGGTGATAATATTCAAGTAATAGTTTTATTTCCAATTCTGACATGAAAGAACAAAAGTGTATCAGCACTTTCACTGAATTCAGTGGCAGAACCAACTGATAGGAGCCCATGCGAGTAAAGTGATTTTTTTTATAACTGTTTGCAGATCTGAGCTAAATCTGATTATACTGCAGGAAAGATACATATCATTTTGTGTATTGCAATTTTCATTATTTCAGTTCAGATAGCTCAGCTCAGTCCTGAGTTGTTTTTGGTTGTTTTTGAGATTTATAACAACAAATTTAGGAGACTTGCAGAAAGCTGGGACCTAAATGGTGTTATAATATATGTCTATGATGTGTGTTGTCCATAGATGTCATTAACTTCAATGCAGCAGACAGGAATTTCTGGAGCCAGCAGGATACATTTTGTGATTTCTCTTCCATCTACATGGCAAAGATTACAGAGACTGTCCCTCACATTTGGCAAAAAATCTCATTTATTAATAGAGTCCTTGCTATCTTCATACAAGTGTTTTACAAATACTTTTTGAAATGCAGAAGTTAAAGAAACACGCAAAATTAAAAGACATTTGAAAATTACTGATTTTTAATTAGCAGAAATATATCTGATTAAATAGCAGAAACAAACCTAGCCCAGGATAAAATAGTTGGAAAGGACTTAAAGAGATTGTGTAGTTTAACTGCCTGACCACTTCAGGGCTGACTAGCAGTTAAAACCCAATGTGAATGGCACTGTCCAGGTGCACTGACAGGCACAGGACATCCACCACATTTCTGGGAAGACTGTGACAGTGTTTCACCATTCTCTCAGTAGGAAGGTGCTTCCTGATGTCCAGAGCAGAGAGATCAGATCTTCCCTCTCCAGGTCCCCTGCCCAGGGAGCTGTACAGAGCAATGAGGTCACCCCTGAGCCTCCTTCTCTCCAGCCCAGACAGACCCAGAGCCCTCAGCCCCTCCTCACAGGATGTGCCTTCCAGCCCTTCCACCAGCTCTGTTGTCCTCCTCCGGACCATTCCAGGACCTCCTTCCCACCCTTCTCAGAGCGTGGGACCCAGCCCTGCACACAGGACTCAGGGTGAGGGCACCAGGGCCGAATCCAGCAGGATGATCCCAATCCCAGCTGGTGATGCTGTGTCTGCTGCCCCCCGGGATGGGGTTTGCCCTCCTGGCTGCCCGGGCACACACTGCTGGCTCACCCTGAGCTGCTGCCCGCCAGCACCCCCAGAGCCCTTTGGCAGGCTGCTCCACACACGCTCCTCTCCCAGCTTATACTCGTGCCCAGCCTTACTGCATGCCAGGGGCAGAATCTGGATTTGTTCTTGTTTAATTTCATGCCACTGATAATTACCCAGTGCTCCAATCTATTTCAGATCCCTCTGCAAGGCTCTTGTGCCTTGAGAGAGTCAGCAGCGCCTCTCAGTTTGGTATCATTGGCACACTTGCTAATGGTGCATTCAAGTCCTGCATCCAGATCATTGATAAAGTTGTTGACCAGAACTGGTCCTACAGTGAATTCCTGAGAAACACCACTGGTGATTGCTCACCAGGCAGATGTAGCCCCACAAACTAAAACCCCTAAAGTTCTGACATTCAGCTGGTTTTCCATCCACTGTGAACCTGATCATCACAACAGCTTGTCCAGAAGAACACTTTGAGAGACAGCATCAAAAATCTTACCAAAATCATACTAAATATTACTAAATTCAAGAAAAGCCTTACCCACCACATCCCTTTCATCCACTAGGCAAGTAACCCTATTCTAGATGGGTGTCAAATTAATTAGGCATGACTTTCCTTTTATAATCCCACAATGACTATGCCTGGTGATTGCATTGTCCTTGAAATAACTTTTAATAGCACCCAGTTTGATTTGACAGCCATCCAGTCAAAACACTTGTCCTCCGGATTAATTCAGCAGTGTAGAATTACTGTGCATCCTTTTCCCTGTTGCTGCCTCTTACATGCCATATTGGATATTGCAGAGCTGCTCACAGGCTCTGGAAAGAAAGAATTTTTTTATCATTGCAGGCTTCCCAAAGCCCAGCGTGTACTTTACATTCTGAGATTTCTTTTTATCTTCTTGCAAATTTCCAAAGAAACCAAAGACACAAAACACTCACTGAAAGCATGAAAATACACTGTGAACAAGATGGAAATAAAGCAAATTATCATTTTATTAATAAGTATAATTATTGGTGACCTTTAAGATTATGTTAAAATAGTAATATTTCTTAGAGCCTATATGAGGCCCACAAAAGCTTTTACTTCAGGCTTTCAGTAACCACATTTGTCTTGGAGGAAAATGTTAATTCTTGTGCTTTCAGCAAATCTGTCGCCTTTCTTACCATTTCATTTAATGCTCATCATTAACAGCTGCTGTGTATAAATATTTACTCTATTTTGCTAGCATGGTATCCAAGAAAATGATGTCTTTGTGATAGTACATTCAGGTTTTATGTCCTTCCTCTCCCCCACTAAAAACTTTTGAAATTGCTGGCCAATTTCTCTGAAGGAGTAGAGGTCTTGGAAAATTCCTTAGCAAGGTCATGAAAACAGGCAGCTGGAGGGAGGACAAAGACTAACCAGACATGAAACTGAGCTCACTCAAGGCTCATGAGCAGAGAAAACCATACTGCGCTGTAACCACTATGTTTTACTTGTGTATTCCTCTCTTCATATTTTACTGGTGCCATATTAGCTCTAACAACCCATTGTCTCTTTCTCATTTAATATCCAAGGTCTACAAAAAAGTGAAAAGAGCAGGCTGAGCCCAGACAGACTTGGCTGGAGTCTTTGGAAGACATTTACACACACCCAAATTCAATCAAAATTTCATGGGTGAAACGTCCAAAAATCTCATCTCCAAAGGTGACATACTCCAGTGATTCACTAAGAAACTCTTTTGCTGTCTTTGTAATAACACAAGGGTTTTTGTACATTGGAGCAGAAACACCATAAGGAATCAGTATCTAAAAAAAAAAAATTATAACAACATTGTAATGCCATCTAATACTTACATAAGGTGCTCTGCAGAATCCCATAGCATCTGACATATTCTAACTGATGTTTGCAATGGATTAGGGCACTATATGGAATCAGTGATAGTACTATGGTGAAATAAGGAAACAAGCTGCATATAGAAGGAGACAAAAATATTGCAGTCACCCAGCAGTTCACTGAGGACAGCTGCACAACACAGATTTAGACATCTCAAACATTCTTGAAGAATTTGCTAAAATGAAGGCTAACATGGCAAGATGCAGCAACACCTGTATGATATTTCCCTTTGCCTTATACTCTGCTTGCAGTGGTTGTAGAAGTGCTTATAAAAGCCTAGACAGAATATGACCAAAACAAACAAAACAAACCATGAGCATAGGAAGCTCAGTGCTTTCAAAAGCTCAGTGCTTATGTCCTCAGAAATAAGTGTGAACATGTCCTTAGCACAAATGGCCTAGCATTGTACAATCTAAGGCCCAGGGCATTGGTGGGAAGCACAGAAATGAAGTTTTCAAGATACAGTTTCTGCTGGTGCACCTGGGCGAGGCTGACTCTCTGCACCAGGAAAGGTGGAACCTGGCACTGTCCTGAGCTGGACATGCAACAAGTGTTACTGCAGACTGCACTGGAAGCTTTGGCATTTTTATGAAAAAGTAGAGTCCCACTTATTCTAGCTATTGTTTCATGTGGCTCTGGATGATCCCTACTGTGCCAGTCGGACACTTGCACTTGTTGTTTCGTTTGCAATGAAAAGTGGAGCAAAATGAAACTCGTGCCTTCAGTATTTAGCTAGTAGCATAACCTACAGATAAATGTTTCAAAGTCAAGTATTTCTGAATTTGAAGGAAAGTTTTAGCTTCAATCTTTTAGATTTATTTAAGTTTTTCTCCACACCGTGAAGAGTATGCCCATACTAATTTTGCGCAAATGTTGAGTTTCTTTCAAGAGAGATTTTAGGAGTTAGATCTTTGAGAAATAGTCAAGACACCTGATGAGGTTGAATTGCTCCTCTGTAATGAAAAATATAAAAGTAAAGGAAAAAAAAGACTGTTTTCCCAACCCATCATTTGATAGTCTTAAAACTGTAAGACCAACACTGTCATGATATTGCATGATATAATGCTGACAAGAAAAATAATTTCCCTCCAGAGGACTAAAAAAAATGTTACAAATGAACTAACGAAAACAAACACCAAGCCAAAACAAAATAAACCCCAAAGTTAAAAGATACCTGAGAATGAAAAAAGACAAGTAGACAACATAACCCTACTAATGTACTATATAATTTGGAAATAATGTTAAGTAAACATTTTTAAGGATCTAAAATTGTCTGGTTTGAATGAAGTTCAAATTTTGAGCAATGAGGGATTTATATAAAAGGAGAAAAAGGAAATAGCAAACTATATATTCTTACCAAGAATAGCTCTTTTTCTTTTTTTTGGCCAATCTAAACTTTAGCTACATTTAAGAAAATATCATTAGAATTTTTCATTTGAAGGAAACCTGAGCTGATCAAGTTACTTTTGGAGTTTTACTCAAAATCATTCATTCCTCACTTTTGTGAGTTCATGGATTCAAATTCAGAGCAAAAATTTAGGTGAAATCTATGAAGTTAGGCAACTCACCAGTCACCTACCAGAAATTTTATTCTTGGTTCCATAAGCAAAACCTAGCACTTTTGTGCATCTACAATTTTAAATAAACTAGATAAATGAGCCTAGTAAAATTCATCACTTTCCAGAATGAAGACAAATTGTGAGCACTGGTATAATACTATTTAATCAAAGGCAAAATCATTCCAAGGATCAGACATACCCTGAGCTCACTTCATTTACAGTGTTTCACTCATTTTTGGTTGTCACGTATTGCTAATTTACATTACTTCATTATTTCAATGAAGCAATGCTATTTATAGTCTGATCATTTGTTATACTGACACAATGCTTTGATAAACACTTAATGGGGATTTCTTCATAAAGCAATGTGAAAGATTTACCTTAGTAGCTGAGTACGTTGTATATAATGGACAAGGGAAAGTACTCAAACCAGAGGACAGATTCAGAATTAGAACTTTCTGACTGAAATTTAATTTAAACAGTTACATTCTGTTCACACTTTACAGGATTATAGTAAAAGTATAGTAGTATATTTCTGCATGAGCAGAAAACAATTTTTTCCCCAGAAGGCATAGGTCTCCTATTATACTGTCAAATGTGCCTTCAAAAGACCCCCTTTTTACAGTTTAGTTTGGTCTAAACCAGAGAGGAGTAATGTCATAAGTGAAAATTGAATGCCTGCTGCAATCAGAACTATGGGGACATTGTACATGCAATTGTACAGACAAAAACGTCTGTCATCAGAGGAAAGATTTTATTCTCCTAAGTAATTGGCAGATCCCCTTTGCTCTTTAGCCAGCACATTCCTTTTCCTGCTCCATGGATCTGTTGGTTTAGCTGCCCCATTCACAACTCCCGTAACACATCACTGAAACCCAATGCATTTAGCAACAACAAGGAAAAACAAAACAAAACAAAATGAAAATTAAACAATAAGAAATATTTTTTTTTTGCCAAAACTAAAAGCATGTACTGGTCTCTAAAATGCAGTATTTAACAATATTTTCTAGAAAATCCACCCAAAAAGCCAAACTTCTAGTTTAAGGACCCCATGTCTAAAATACACATAGTACAAAAAGAGGACAGAGATCCTTAATCACACAGCTGAATTAATGTATCTGATTAGTAATATGGGTATTTCCAGAGCTTGAAAAGCATTATTCCAAGCCAAGCTACCACTCTTAGAAGAATAGATAATATATTCAAATGCTGTTTCTTGCTTTGTTAGGCCCATCACATCCTATTCTATTTCTGCCACACATTTTTAACTGGGGACAGATACATATTTTGTTTTCTGCTCTGTTCTACAATTGACTGACAATTTGTGGGAGTTCCTATACATATAATCATAGAGCAATAACAGAAGTAGAAGATATCTTACTGATTGGTAGACTGGGAAGTTCAGAAGTTAATGAAAAATCCTAGCTACCACTAAAGGCATTGAAGGTAGAAGCTTAACACAGTTAAAAGTTATATAAAAAATACCTTGCTTGCATCTGTTTCAAAACAATTTTTGTCAACTATATGACAAGTATTTTAAGAATTCTTTCAATTCCTCATCTTCCTGGCAGCATTTTTGAACTGATTTTATTTTAATAACAAGTTTTTTCACTTGATCAAGCTATATATATACAGCTCAAATAGCTAAAATATGGCACGTTCAACATTTTGGAAAATATTTTAGAAATGCTTGTGGCCTGAAAATCATCTGAGTTGTCGAAAAACTCCAAAGGTTAGCCTTCTAAGCAGTGAGAGAGTCTTAGGTTTATTCAAAGCTTTTCAACAGTTTCTGAATTTCATAATTCTTCAACATGGAATCATAACTGCAAGGAGAAAGTCAACTCCATGTTCTTTTTGCATTTTCACTTCTGCCTCAAGCTGGATCAGAAATTGCAGAAAATCAGGAAAATATATCATTTTTTTCCTGCAATCAGAAAGAGCTTTAGGATCTTTTTTAGTGCTAATTATTTTATTATTTTTTCTTTCTTATTTTAGCAATAGACTTAACCATGAATCTGATTTTTAAAGTGAAATTAGATGCATTTTTCAGATAAGAAATCAGCTTTTCTTCGCACTTTTGAAGGGTATTATTGATAGGGAGCCCAAGTACCAGGAAGAAGTCATACTAACACTATGAATTGTGTCAGGACAGCAGTGTGACCTAACTTGTAAAGGGCAGTAGTGAAAAGTAGTGCAAATTAATGGCACAGTTTAATTGAATACTTGTTATTTCCTGATTTTTTTCAGTAGTGTCATTGTGCTCAAGAGGATAGTAGGAGCAGTGTGGGGTTGACAAGGCTGAAAACACAGTCAGTCACATCAGCTTGGATGAAGAGAAATTTCCAAATAAACATGGGAAAAGGTCCTTCTTTTGCCGTGCTGAAAATCCCACTGACATCTGTGGGAGCCAGGATACCTGGACCTCAGGCATTACACTGCGAGAAATGGTGAACAGGATCTAGCAGGAATCCAGACAGGGAGGGGAAAGGAAATCCAAAAAGATTTAACGATTATTTGAACCTAACCATGAGGAATGCTGGTTAGGAGAATACTTTCTTCTCTGTAATTTGGAAAAAAGTGAATATTCGTGGAACACTGAAAAGGATGTGGTTGCAGCAGTGGGGTAAGCAATGCCCAGGCACTGCAAAAACAAAAGAGGTCGATTCTGAAATATAGGTAATGTGGGAAATGACAAAAAGAAAACCCTCCTGTATTCAGATCAAGAGGGTGCAGAATGGCATATATATATAGCATTCAGATATTGCAGATATTTCTGTTCTTTTGATACAGAACTAGAATATATCCTATATCCTGGGAGCAGAAATGTCACGAAGCTACTTACAGAATTTGCTTCCACTGACTGGTATTGCATGATTTATTATCTTAAGTCATTAAGCAGCAGTACAAATTTGGGATGTAAATTTTGAAAGCCAGAGAGGGACAAACATCTGCTGTTAATTTTCATGTCATTTTTAGAAAGACATGGAAGGCACGAAAGTCAAGGTTGAGATCTTCTGCTCATGTTCATGTTAACATGCTGCTTGCAAACAGCAGAGCAATACAAATCTTAATCAGAGTTGAAAAGCATGAAATACTAAATGTTCTTGGAGGGGAAGGAGCTGACCAAAATTAGCACTAAGGGGTAACAATACAGAATCAGGAGACAGATTCTGGAGTTTCTGTCCTGCATTGATACAAAAGCACGTTGGCAAAAGAAAATTGTGACCAAATAAAATGTACAGTGCTAAAATTCAAACTACAGATTTACCTGTCTTGAAAATTTTAATTCTGATGGAAATCTCCCTGCATACCAAAACAAAAATGATTTGTGAAATGTTTTAGGTGTTTCAGCTGTAGTGCAAGGATGTGTTTCAACTGAGAAATTGTGTTAAGAATTTTCCAGTCAGTTCTGATCAAAATATTTCACAGGTAATAGAAACAGGTGGGTTCCTTAAATTAACACTGACAGTCCTGCTGAAAATCACTGTCTGCTGATGAATTAAATTCTAATACATAGAAAACTAGTAATGTACTTTTTAATGAAATACATTAAAGCCCCAGAACAGATAGGAAGGTGTCACATATCTACCTGGAACAGAAATAATATTGCAGTTGACAAGGTCCAGCAGGAAGCAACAAAACAGTAAACTCGTCCTTAAACGAGAGTTTGACAGAAGCAGCCTGCCTGAGATTCTCTGATTTGGAAGAGAAGCTGACACAAAAACTGAATGAATCCTGAGAGAGGTGCTAGGAAGATACACACTTAGAAATTCTGGCCTTTTCATTGCAAGTGATATAGAGGCAAATAACAATAAGGCAATGGAGTACTTGATCACATCCTAATCCTGTCTCTCAGTTCAACCACTGTAAATTAATTCCTCCACAAAGTAAACAGCACTTAAATGAGGTTTCTTTTTTCTCTCTTTTTCCTTTTCTTTTTTAAAATTTGTTTGTTTGTTTATTTTCACATATTTAAGCAATATGTCTCAAAGGAGCTAAGTTTTAATAACGCTAACAAGAACCCAATATTTTCAGCTGTGGCTGTGAATGGACTGGGCCCCATTACACTACAAGCCAGCAGGGAGTCAGGGGGTCTGCTAATCCCTGTTCCAACCAGGCCAGCTGCACTGTCCCCTCTATCACTGGATGCTTCCTGCAGTTTAGCTGAAAACTACCATTCTTCTTCTCTTTCAAGCTCTTCCAAGCATTAAACCCAAATCAAAATATGCTTTTTCAGGCCCAGCTCGTTTCCAACCCAATTGAACAGTTAATGCTTGTAGCAGGGGCAAAATCTGTGCCTTGTTCAATGAATTACCATCCCTCATTGTTACATTTGAAGATGAAATCTACAGAATAATCCTAATTCTTCTATGTTTGGTCCATTAAGGAAATGGCATGGAAGAGAATTGTGAAGCATTCCAACATTGCTAACTAGTCAGGGAAAATACAATGTTAAGAATCAAATCTAGACAAAGTGCATAGTTCATCTAATTAAACAAAGTGCTTCTCTTCAAGACTCACAAGATTGTGAGCTAGGTGTGAGGAGAAACACTGTTTAGCATTAAGTTTTGTTTTCACTGAGGTCACTGATACTGAGGGAACAGAAAAACAGACCGTTGCTAAAGCTGTTTGTGTATTGTTGCTGTTGTTTCATTTCTTTCACTATTAAAAGGACGACTTTCTTAAAAATACAAAAAACCTTCCAAAACCCCATCTTTTCACTGTTGCTTCATGAGTCATACCAGATAATGAGCCACAGACTCATTATGCATATTTGATTTTAAGCATTGGCTAACAAGTTGTTACAACACATCATTTATACAATGTCTGTTAAATACACCACAGCCATAAAATACTTGTCAATTAACAGACCTTAATGACTGACCCAGAACAGCAGTATCCAAGTCCTTCAGATCTTTTTCAATGTTCTTGTACACTGAATTTTTAGTGAAATCAGCTTGTATAACCTTCACCTTTTGATCTGTGGCCAGCTCTGTAACTAAAGAAATACCCAAAACCAAAGACCAACCAGCCAAGAAAACCTCAGTTCGCATCTACAGAGAAAGAGAGGGAGCTGTAATAAGTAATGAGAGAAACGACCAGATGTCTTGCTAAGTAATGTCCATCATACATCAAGCAATTGTTTCAACATTCTTACTCTTAGGAATAATACAACACAAGCATAACACTCACTCTACCCAGCTGTTTTCAGGAAAATGGCCTGGCAAATATAGGAAGGATTCAATCAATGGAATTTTTCTTACATGACCTAAACAACATTAGGTCTTGTAAGAAGACCTTTAGTCCTTCAGTAAGGTAAAACAAAACAAATTCAGAAATAAGACACACAGGACTTCTTCCCCTTGTTATCATAATATTTATAGTTGAACACTGTCAGCATACATTAAACAAATGAATGTGGATGCCAGATCCCCTACACAAGCACAGCTTTGCAGAACAGTTTGAAATAATTTTGATGGATAAGATAAGCATTTTAACAAGTGGAACTTATCTTTTTACACAAGACGAGGGGTAAACAAGGATGGATGGGATGCAGCACTTTTTGTTTTATTTTTTAAAAATTCCTTGCCTATTGTAACATTTGCCCTCTCATAGTCTGAACCTTTCTTGGGATTTTGCAGCACTGAAAGGCATTTTAGGGAGGCTATAGCTTAAATTTTACAAGGTCAATTAGAAGGGAAAGGGAAATGTGTGTGATTTTTCCAATGTCATTTCTATGCAGGAGGGGAGCCCAGCTGTACATTGCCATTTTTTTCAGGAGTTGATTTATTGCTGTTCATATTTTCAATGTAGTTTCATGAGGAAAAGAAGTAGAAACTCTTATTTACTCATTTTTAAAGGCAAGACTCTCCTTTAAAAGGGCTCAATAAGGTCTCCTCTAACTAGATGTTCACATTGTAAATTTTTGCTACTAAACCCGCTTTCAAGTTTTATGGGCAACCTGAAATCCAGATGAAGTTTGCTGAAAAAGTGACAGGCAAAGCTTGGAAATGTCAATAGAGTATCAGATTGCAGGCTCTCTGCAAGTGGCAGGAATTCACTGGCAAAAATTGTGCATGGCTTTTGGCAAAATGTCTCTTGCTGGCCTGTATTCTGATTTTATCATACAGAAGACAGAGAGCATTGCCTTGAATCAGAATCAGACTTGCTGAATTATCATCCAGAAATTTTGTTTCATCCATTGGTGCTCATTCATTAAGAAGAGGCCTTGTGCCAGCTCCTGTGGGAGAGCAAGGATGCAGAAAGATGGCTTTGGGTCCAGCAGATCAATTTGCAACAAATCAGAAGCTCTGTTTGAGTGGAGGATGAGATAAACTTGCTCCCTTCCAGTTGTTCCTCTTTACCCCTCAAAGCTCTTCGCAAACTGCAAGTTTTGACCACCTTACACTACTCAAGTAATGAAGTCTGAGGAAACAGCAAGCACACTGACTGCAGATCTGAAATCTGTGCTGCATCTTGTGTGCAGTTTTAGAGGGCATCTGTCTCCATGACAGAAGAAAGGAGGAAGGACTGCCCTTTTTCTTGCCCTTTTTCTAAGCTGCAGTTCTGTGTATGAAAGGGACAAAACATCCTTTGAACCTTCAACCTATAAAAGCAACTCTAGTGGCAAATGACCCTGTCATGGTCCCAGGCTGGGCGAATGGTGAAACTATAAATAAAAGGACATTGTGAGTGTAAATGCAGTGAGTGGGAAAGAACAGAGCAACAGCTGGAGGAGACACCTACAGTGACCTTCTGTTTGAAGAGCTCTATAAACAAAACGAGATGGTCTTAAAAAGTATAGTGATGTTGTGGCCATCCTTCTCGTGGGCAATCAGAAGGGCAGCCAAAACTAGACCAACATAAAAATGAGGATCAAACAAGCCATTTGGACTTTCTCTGCAACTCCTTGTCTGTACAGAACTGTATGGCTGCAACCAGCACTGTCAGCCAACAAACAAGTACTCCAGATGGCTTTCCTCCATCTCTTATAAGAATAAACCAATATATTAAAAAACAATAAAACTCTCATGCTGACAAATGAATTACCCAGGGATAGCTCTTCAGAAAATTATAGCAATTCTGCAAAGGAGAGAGCCAAAAAACAATTTCCAATGTTTCTTATGTCTCTCCCTCCCTATGACAGATTTATGATAGTCTTTGAAGATTCAAGCCATTACATCTCTGTTTAAAAGTCCTAAGTGTCCTAGAGTAAAAAGCCTAGCTTTTTAAACACCAGGACAGTTTATTGTCTTTTTTCTTCTTTAAAATTTTTTATTCTATTTTATTTTGAATCATGGAGTAAAAACTAATTTAAGGAAAATTAAAAGTGGAACCAACTTGGTTAGTTCAATGTGTTATAAGATGTATTTCTAAGACTTTTACATCTAACTTCTTCTGGCCTTAGACCACTTGGGAATCTGCTGTCAGATAGGATAATGTGCTGCTTTTTGAAATGTACCGAAAAGATAATAAATCAGAATGATGTATGAAGTTGTTTAGGATATACAGCATTTCAGAATCACTCCCCTCCTATTTAGATAGTTTAGAGAGTTACAAAAATGTTCTGAAAATCAATGTAGCAAAATGAATGCCCAAGATCTGATCTTGAAAGGCCTTCTTGAAGTACTACAGCAACATTTGAATATAAAGAGAGAAGCACTAAATCTTAGGTGGTGTTCATATTCAGTGAAAATTTACAGATAGAAGAGTAAATTGAGCAGTTTACCTTAAGGGACCAGCAAGACACAACAGACAGTTTTAAATGTCCTTTTCAGATGCAGAAAGGCTTGTGAGATGAGTTGTTTTATGCTAGTCAGTGAACTCACTATGTTACCTGCTTATTTCTTGGAGCAGGCAGGACAAGAGGCAGAGGACACAGCAGAGCAGATTGGAAACTCAGCCTATAGCAGGGAGGACAGCTGAATGAATTAGCATCTTCACAGGTCTTTGTGGGAGTAAGGTATATTTTGTCCTGGGCTGTGTGGTTTCCTTTTTTATTCACTACTTAATTCTATAGTAGCCAACATAATTTCTGTATAGTTTCCTGCATCACCAAATCCAAATTCATTAACTGTGTTCTCTGCTAATCTAAAGTGCTACAGCTGTATTTTTATTGTATCTGAGGATGACATACCTTATTTTTCATTTAAAAAATACTTGTTTCTACTAAAAAACCACAAAAACAAACAAACAAAAAACCAACAACAACAAAAAAAACCCCACAAACCAACCCCAAAACAACCAATCAGAACAAATAAAAAAATAAAATCAAACCCTACAAACCCCAACCACACTTGTGCTGAGGAATTTTGTATCTTGCAGAAGTGGATTATTTTGTTTGTTTGTTTATTTTGCTTTAACAACAGTATGGTAGAGATCCTTAACCTATAAATGGATCCTAAGGGAGTATTTTGCAAACAGGACCTAGCTCTGCCTGTACAGCTTGCTCAGGAAATGTAAGCAGAAGAAATGAAACAGGACTGCAGTTAGCAGCATTCCATAATTTCTAATCCCCTGGTATTGTGGCTTGATCAATGTTTCACAGCCACAGTACTGAATGTGTGAAATGAGCAGTATACCTGTGCTAGTGATTCTGTCTGCCCTCTGTAACACCTACTTTGGTATTTTTTATCTCATTTTAAAAGAGCTTTCCAGTCTGAATGAATGGAAATCTGGTTTTCAATTCCAGTGTGTCTTTGGAGAAATGTTTTTCTTACTGTGGATTTCTACCGGCTCCAGCTCTGAGTGCTGTTCTCAGGCACACCTGTGGCCCACAGAACTTGGAAAGCCAAACATTGAGATGTCTGTAATTACCCATAGTTTAGACTCCTTTAATTTATAGCACTCAGTATCCAAACAGATGTGGCAGTATAATTAGGCAAATAATACAATCAGTATGAAAATGGAGCAAGTCACTGTATTTCTCTCTCTTTCCTTTTGTTCATGCCATCTATCTGTTATTAAAATACTAATTTCCAACCTGACACAATAAATAACAAATGACTCACTCTGGACTTCAGCTAAAACCTGCTGAAAACAATTGAAACACTTCACTGGGATTTGTCACCTATTTCAGCAAGTTGTGGGAAAGGCTATGACCACAACCAGGTGGAACACCGTCTAAACCCCTTCAGTGTAGCCTGACTTGTGGGGTCACACAACACACCTCCCCACACCTTGGATTACATGGATAACACTGCTGCTGTCAGTGAAGCTTGGAGCTGTCACTGAGCAATTGAAAAGCCACAGATGTGTGCAGAAGGTGTAGGAGTGTTTGCAGGACAGGCAAGTCCTTCATTGCATGCTGCTACACAGTGCAGAGCAGTATGGCCTCAGTCAGGAAGGTGTCCAGTGGGTGGCCTTGTACTCAGTCAAAGTGTGGAAGAATTTACAGCTGTCCTCATCAGATACCCCTTTCTTTCCAAAGGAAAACAAGCCTATCCAGCCCCACCAAAAAAAAAAAAAAAAAAAAAAAAGAGAGAGGCATGTTGGATAGAAAATTTCTGGGTCCATTCCTTGCTTTTGGTAGCTGCAGGTTGAAAATTTGCAGACTTTTTCACCCAAGTCTGCCACATCCCAGACATATGTGCTGCTCTCTTAGTTAACTTCCCTGGACCTGATGATACTCTGCTGGACTCAGCTGCTAAGCCTTCTTAAGGGAAAGTCTTTCCAACTTGTATAGATATAGTCTTGGGTTGACACATACTTTTAAACATGTAAATCAAGGAGTCTGCTGGATAGAAACCATGTATAGAAAAAGAGACAGTGGAAAGAATGATTTTCATTCTAGCAATCTGTAAAGTTAATGGAGGATAAAAACTCATTTGACTCCTAAATAAATTCTAACTGTCAATCTTAAAGTATTTATACAAGACATTCACCAGGATTAATGGTTAATTTCCTTTGAAGAAAAGAAAGGGAACATTAATTCTAAAGGCACTCTATTTAACTGTTTCATCAAGAGCCAAATGTAATTTGAAAGCCTTAAAAACCAACCAACCAACCCACCAACCAACCAAAAAACAACCTGGTACTTTGATTTTGTTTTTAGTCCTCCTCTGCTCTGTTCCAAGAACTACTTTAAAGGTAACCTATTTATCTGTATTTACAGATTTTTAAGGGCAGATAAAGGCAGTAAAGAACACACATTCACTTTTTTTTTAGCCCATTACACTCTTTGAAAGTAAGCATATATTTTTAGAGTGATCCATGTCTAGAAGAGCTCAAGGGACAGAGTAATATAAAGATGTTCTTAGTATTGGAGAAATACTTGGAGGTACAGCTGTAGCAATATCCAGCTGCCTGCTGTGCTAGATAACAAGGGAAAAGACTTGCAGTTCCCTGTGAAGCCAGCCTGGTAAATGGCAGGATAATTTTGAGACAAATGCTTACCAAATTCATTTTTTCAAAAGTTTTCCTTATCATCACTATAGTTAATTCACCTCTTGCCAGGTACGAGAGAGGAATATAAAATTGTTAAGAAATAGTAAGACAACAAGGATCTTTCCATTTTTTACAGTTTTGCAAAAACAGTAATAATGAATTTTGAAATTGTTTTCATTCACCTGTCACTTGCCTAATGGATAAACAACAGAAGTTAAAATCAGGCCAAAAAATAATCAGTCTTCTAGAGACTTCCAGAATATTTCCTTCAATGCATAATTTTGGACCTTTACAAGAAAAATATACTAGACAACAATCAAATCCCAATAATATGAAAAAATAAAAATAATTTGAGCCAAATTCAAATAAATGAAAGTCTGCAGGGAGTGAAAATCACATGGAATTTCTCAGAAACACAGTTTTAGTTTTAGTTTTAGTTTTAGTTTTCGTTTTCGTTTTAGTTTTAGTTTTAGTTTTAGTTTTAGTTTTAGTTCTATTTGGGAGCCTAGTGATGTTGCTGGCTTTCCAGTCATTTCGTAGCATCACCTTCCATCATCATTTTTTTTTCCTGAGGAAGTACATTAAGCCTATTGAATTGAAGGCCCAACAGCTAGAAAAGATTTGGACTTTAATAATTTTCACTGAATATAAATTAGATCTGATGCAGGTTTGATGGATAAATTTTAACTGGTTTTTCTTATTTTTTAATTAGATGCAAATTTAAAAGAACTAGATATTAAAAAATCAAAGGAAAAAAAGGTGAATTATAGACATAAACACTCAAAATAGAGTCACAAAAATGTACATCCACAAAGACATTTGCAATAGCTGGAATTCTATAGCTGCAAACACTATTTAATGAAATGATCCATTTATGGTCAGTTTCATGTAACCATGTGAAGAACAAACATAGAATGGTTTTCTCCTGATTTTCTGAGGCCCCCCATTGCCATCAGATTTTTAGGCAAAGTCAGAGAAAGGGCCATGGCCCCATTTTTTGAAATGAAGTTATTAACAATTGTCAGCTGAGCTGAGTTTATAAAGAAAGATAAAATAAAACTAGAAAAAATGCCTGCGAGAGAAAGGAGAAAAAGAGCTAAATTAGCCATCACAAAACATAAAGTTTGTATCATCTGAAAGAACTTTCTGATTTGCTTAGAAGAAGAAATGACTGCCAAAGACCACACACTGAAGGTCTATTCATTTCTATGGCTGACTCACTGCAACACTTTCTTCTTAAACTATTTGAGGAAACAGTTTGTCCTGTTGGGTTCTCATGAGGCAATGCAGAGAATGTTAAGAAATAAGGACCTTTGCTCAAAAATTTTCTCCATCAAGAGTACAAGAGGATATTGCCCTGCTGAAGGCATCAGCCACAACCATTTGCATTTTCAGTCTTTCTCACAATTCTGTATTGTGTAGATCCTCTAACATAATTGATCAGGGCTCCAAAGGCACCTGCACAGACTGGGGTGCTTTGGGTTTCAGAAGTCTGTTTTAAGTACTCCACTTGAAGCTCTCAAGTAGAGGAATATAATTGCCTACACATTGGTAGATTTTCCATTGTCTGTAAGGAATTTGACTCAAGGCATTTTCAGTCAGAGATATGGTCTCTGTTTCCATGGTCCTTCCAGTTGCTCCCTTCTGTCATTTAGGGGTGTTTGCACAGGGATTGTTTAGACTTTTGAATCTTCAGACCCAAGACAAATTGCCAGCCATGTAATACACAAAATAAAAAAAGTTCTGCTTCACTGGGTTTCTCAGTATCATACATTTTTCACTGTATGTCATTTGATAGAAAACCCTGTCCTAAAACCTAACTATAAAATGATTCTTACTGCTAAGGTTGCATTGTATTTCACCTAAAAGCACATATTTAGAGCAACCTTATGAAAGTGTTACCTATCAGGTAAGAGGAACCTCTCTTGTTGCTGTCCACCAGGCTAACCAGAAGTCAAGGCAAAGGAAGTCTCTAGTCTCTTTTGATTAGTCTCTGACTAGTCTCTTTTGCTTCCTCATCCACATAGAAAATGTGTATCCTTTCCAGAAACAGGTTTCTGTTCTGGAAGGTTTTGTAGAACACTGTAATTACCATGAGATACAAACAGACCCTCGAGCAAACAAAACTAATTTTGCTTAATATTGCAAATGATGGTAACTTTTAGTGTTGATGTCTTTAGCACAAAGAATTTTCCTCATATACAAAGGCTTTGATGTTAAAGGATGGTGTTTCCCTTCTCAGTAAAGAATTAGCACTGGCTCCCAGCCAGTGTGTAATGGGAAGCTGCATATGTTAGGAAATCCTGACTCCCAGTGGCAAAGGACTAAAATGCTTCTGAGACTCAGTCTGCCTAAATGTAAGAACATTATTAACAACACCAGCCACAAAGAATCATGACAACTAAGCATTTAGAAATAGGGCTAATGATAAAGAAAATTCAAGCCCACTGGGATCTCAAAAATGCATGATTAAAAGTTCAAACCTACATTAAACAAGTATTGCATCCCTCTGCATTTTCTAGCATGTGTTTACAGCTCAGTCTGAATTGATTTTTTAAACAATAAAGCTTTGTGAAAGGCGAGATAGGTTTAAATTCAAACCATGACTGCTTCTGCACGTGACTGCTACATTTACCTTGAGAAATTCCTTATATTCTACATGGGTTAGTAGATGTAATAATTAAAAATCCTTATTAATGCTTTGTGGAATCTGTAGTTGCCTACAGTAATCTTCAACTTCCTAGAGAAGAGACTCTTCCCTAGGACTGATATGATCCATGTTTCACCTTTTGTCTTTCTTTAACTGGGATTCAGAACTGTAGGGTCCCTACAAATCAAAAAGTCATTCATTCTGATTCAAATATTTCAACTCTGGTTTTGTTCCAGCAGACCAGAACTGAGATGACAGAGCAGGATGATCTAGCAATTTTTCTGCTAGCTCTGCATGATCTGTGCAATGCAAGGACAATAGCAGTATTTCCAGGAATAAATCCAAGATCAAGTGGAGAAAATAGAATACTTTGCAACCAGGACAGGAAAATTCAGATCATATTTAACAGGTATTATACTGCTGGTAATACTACCCAGAATTTCAGGACAAGAAACAAATATTTAAGATTTAAGGAGCTGTTAAATTAGGAAATGAATTAATTTTAAATGAATATGGTCTGTCTCAAAATGGTATGCTGAAACACTGATTGAACACAAGCACTGGCCTAACTTAT
Organism: Melozone crissalis; assembly: GCF_028551555.1. Classification (NCBI taxonomy): domain Eukaryota; kingdom Metazoa; phylum Chordata; class Aves; order Passeriformes; family Passerellidae; genus Melozone; species Melozone crissalis. Next base: position 35,118,051 of record NW_026535783.1, on the reverse strand, counting down.
AAGAGAATGATGAACTATTAACAGTAGCAAGAATGGCGACCACATGAGGCAAAACACACCCTGCTTATGCCCTGACATCACATGAGAAGGGTGAAGAGGCCAAGCCATAAATCTCAGAGTATGCTATGGCCTTGTCTATAAACCCAGTATGTCTGAGGTGCTACGTCAGTAACAGGTGGTAAAGCACATCTGTAGTTACTATACCACAAAAGCAGAACAAACAATACTACATCAGTACCTGAAATGCTAGTCCTTGAGTAGAGATGTGGCAGACTAGCAGCAGACTCACAGATGACTTACTTTTCTTTCTTCTTGGAAGTCTGGTGAGTTTCAACCCTACCAGCCCCAGAACTCATGGACCAAGTGTAACAGAAGCCTGGCTTTTCAAATACATACAGCAAACTAGATCCAAAATTCCAGTACTCTGACATCACAGCAATCTTTTAAAAGGTCAGGGTCTTCATCTTCAAGAAGGTCAGTCATTCAAAACAACTGATCTAATCAAAATACCTGTAGAGCCTTCAGGGAAGCCTGGATAATCATTCAGAAGAGGATAAACTTGAGTTCCACATTTGCCTCTCAAACAAGCTTGTGAAACAAAAGGTCTGTGTCCTGGCATCAACAATGTAGTGTTCTGAGACCTCACGGCTGCCAGGTTCTTCATACAGCCCCACGCAGCTTTTGAGCTTAAGAGACTTTGTGGAGTCCTGTATCTAGGCATAAACCCTGGAAATAGGAGTATGGAACCTGTAGATACTGTAATCTGTCTCTGGACCTCTGCCTGCTGAGTTTTATCCAATGAACCACTCACTGGGAGCTCTACATAAAACTAAACACGGGAAACCTCATTCCACCAGCCTTCCAAAGCACAAAACCAGCTCTCCTAAGAATCCTGTAGCATATGCTACAAAGTGTGGAGTCCTTAAATTAGTTGTGTCCCAGGCCTGAGCTGAGGGCATCAGAAAGAAATTCATCACTTGACATCAGAACTCAAACTCTATAAGACTGTGTCCATCATACAAGTCTTGCCTTCACATCAGCACATAATGCCAGAGGAACTTACACCAGAAGAATATCAGAGAATTTTGCATCCTGACATCAGAGCAGCAAGACAGCAGTGCTGAGCCAGAGCCTCTGAAGACACACAAATATTAAAACAGCAGGATCAGATTTTATTTATCTACAAGCCACACACAAGTGTGTGCTTCTACTTCAGCCAGCAAGGTGATGCGCCAAACTATGAGTCCATGTGGTGTGGGCTTGGGATCTATCCCACCGAGCAGTAGCTGAGCCAAAGGGACCACCTGGAGAGGATGGTACGTCTCAGCATGGAGAAAGATGACTTCCAGTCATCCCACAAATGCCAAAAATAATGAACAAATGTTCCACAGAATCTATCCAGCTCTAGCCAAGTTTAAAAAAAGGACAGCAGTGGGTTTACTTTTTCTTATGGCATAATGCAGCCATTCACATGTTATAGCTGGCCATTTAATGGGATTTATTCTTGCATAACCCATACAGCTCAAACAAAGCAGAACAATGACAAGCTCCAATCTAGACATTCACAGGTTCTTGCGGCCTTCGCATGGATAAAATATCACACAGAAAATTAGTTCCGCTTCATAAACAGAGGACTTCACCCAGAGACATGATAAAAATGTTTGATACCTGCTCCCCCTGTATTGATCCCACCCCATTCCCCTTGACCTACATATTCATCAGACCCATCCCATTTACTAATTAATACTGTAACTTAGTGAGTAGACAGGAAATAGCATTTTCCCGTCTCTCACATGGGTTTTTTTCACAACTATGCCAAACATTAAACTCTAATACCTGGTATTTGTCTCTAATACCTGTTATTTGTCTTTGAGTGTTCTACATTCAATGCTCTTTCAAAAGTAGTTATTGTATTGCCATTCCCAACAATGGCAGTCATAATGGCAGTCTAGGTGTTTAAACAATGCATAATGAAAATACTAGTGCAGAAACCTTCTAAATCAATTCAAAATTTTTTCTTTTCCTGTGAAATACATTTTATAATCTATGAGCAAAAAGCATCGCATCTAAGCTCTTGCATGTTACAGGATGTCCTTTGCCACCCAGTCACCTCAGCCCTGAAGACAGCAACTCTTGATTCATTGCTGTTTAGCTTCTAGAAAGGGAGGCACTTTAGAAAGAAGACACCAAGGAGAAAATATACTGCTCAGTCACAATCAATAATAGCAGGGCTGGTACAACACAATACAAGGCCAGCCTGCCCTCAGCGCTGACCATCATGGGTTAATGCAAAGTACTGCTGCAGTGACTCTGCACAGCAGCAGCTACAGGGACAGCACAAAGACCCTCTTCCTCCTGCAGCCTCCTAGAGCTCCTGATTCTAAATTAAACCATTTGGATTACTTATACTTTCCATAACTTGTAGTTTATATTAATTTATACAAGTTTCTCCCTTATTGGTTATTTCAGATAAAACTTTCAGTATGTGTTTGCAAGGCTACAAAATTACATTTTGTGTGTTAATACTGGACCAGCTCATTGCAGATTAGCTGTGAAACTGGGAGAAAAGGGACAATTTAGGAGACCTCCTTCTCTGGACAGACAATAGGCCCTCTTTTGAATCACCCATTTTAGTTCCCTGGTTTGATGAGACCACTGAGCTGCAAATGACCTTCCTCTGAAATGCACCACTGGTTTCCTTTCAGAATCTGATTAAAGCTATTCTGGTTATACATGAGAGAAAGATTAGGACCATGTTTGTCACAGTAACTTTGAATTCTAGAATAATTTTACTAATTTGAAGACACTGATGGAGGGATAGCAATTGCCATTTTGTTAAGGTAAAACGAAAGGTAGGCAATCTATTTTACCCAAAGGAATATGCTTTTCCAATCCCATCTCCTGCTCCTGTGACGACTGGAGAAAGAAAAAATGATACAGATTACTTTTGGATCTCTGAATTTCTGAATTGTTCAATCTTCATCATCTGCATTTCCTGAATTATACAACCTAAGTGTCTCAACTGAAGAATAGAACCAGTCTCCTAATATTTTTCCAATGCATCTCTTAGTTCATTCAGCACTTTTTGTCATTAAAGCAAATCTCTCCCCAAGGTAGTCCATGTGGTACAGGAGGTAGCTAATACTCTCATTTTCAGTGATGTCCATAAGCAACAAGTCAATTGCTGAAGAGCTGGCAGAATTTTCTTCCATGTATGTATTTTCACAAGTTCTGTTTTGCAAGCTTTGAATTTATATGCTGGTGGCAGAATGGTAGGAGATAAAGACCACCTGAAACTGATACAACAATTTCTCACACAAGACTTCTGTCTGTAAGGAAAGATCACATCAAACTTGCCACCACCTATAAAATGATCTTTCTTCAGAGCTGTACTATTCTGTTTACTTTTGGATTTAGTCTTACTATGAAAATAAACAAATCCTGGCATTTGTAAAGTACCCTGAACTTTAAACACTATGCATATAAATAAAAAGAGGAACTATAAAAATAAAAATTCTTAACACCTTAGAAATAGAGAAGAAATAACCAAAGCAGTTCCAAGGTAAACCTGGTAAGTTTTAGAGCAAATGAAAAACTAGTCAATATAAAAAAAATGTGGATTAAGGACTTTTGTGTCGACAGAGACACAGAAAGCAAAGTGGTTTTGAATGGTTAGGTGTTGCCAACAGAAGAACAATTATTCTCTGATTTCTCTGATTTCACAGGGAAATGAGATCCCAATAAAGGAGCGGTGGGTATTAAGTTTCCTAACAGACCTGTAGATGAAAAGTGAAGAGTCTGTTGAGAAACAAGCTTCCACATGCTGTGGGAACTCAGGACATCACTTCGGATGTCCAGAATTGCCGAGACAACCCTTGGGGGGCTCAGAAATCCTGGAATGTTGCCAGAAGCACCTGGTGGTTGGACTTTGACCCTGCAAGGGATGTGCCACCTGTTTGAGGACAAAAGAGTCACTTGGGAATGAATGGTGTAAGAATGAAGTATTTACAGGGTGAAAATATAGATTTTGGGATTTTGGTACAGGGGAGTTATGGAAACAAGATGGAGGAATCAGGACATGTCTTGTCCTTCTTCTTTCCTCTTCTTGTCATCCATTTTCTGTGGTGATGTTGGCACTTTGGGATTGGTCCTTGGTGAAGGTGCACTTGCTAATATGGATGAAAGGTATTGGGAAATAAAGGTAAATATGATGTATGTAGTCTTTAGTATAAAAATAGACGACTGCCCAGTGGGAGGGCAGAGTGCCCTTGGCTGCCTTGCTGGTCAGACCTCTGTCGGGCTGAAAGAAAATTTTGTAGGCAAGAAATAATAGACAATTCAAAAACTGAAAATCTGAAGAGTCCAGACTCGTCCTTTGAAGCGCGGGCTGTCCCAAGGCCATCCTACGCGTGACCGTGCAGAGACGAACAGCCAGAGCGGTCAACATGCCAAATTTAATTTCCATGATTTTCAGAATCTCATGTGCCACATGATAACACAAATTATCTGAGCCTTATGAATTTTACTGGGGCCAGAAGACTTTGTTTATAGAAACATAGCATAAAGGTTCACTGAAAGAAACAAGTCTTCCAACCTGAAGTGAAAAGAAAGATTCTACACAGCAAGTTCCACATGCTGTTCCTCATCTCATACACAGAAGGGAGGTCTTTGCCTCACTTAAGTCAAAATGAGACCTATGCACTGCCTTAGAAGTGTGTGGTATTCAGGCAGGTCTTCTACAGGAATGGATTTATTTTATTAATCCACTAGAAGATGTGGTAGTTAAACATATATTTAATAGTTAATTATATATTTGATTGATGTATTTTATATATTAATAATTTTGTATATTTTGTCCCATCAATTCTAATGCAGGAAGAAGGAATCAAACACAAGTATACTGTTCAGGTAATTTCTTAACAACAAGCTGCCTTCAGCAACACTGGCAGCCAAGGAACTCAGGAGCTGTTCATCCCTGCTTTATACTTATCATCTAATGAGCTTAAGAAACACATGAATAATCAATAGGAAGAAGCAGATGCTTGTTAAACTCTGTGTTATTCTACAAGAATGCACACTATCTTAGAAAACACTGCCAACTTGCAGCTTTTGAAGATTTTAGACTAAAGTAAATTTAGTTATTAATGGTATCATTAAGGATAGGTCAGCAATTTGGAAAAGAATACACTGGAACGACATCAGCAGGAACAAGAAAAGATGCTTTGAAGATTGGAGCACATATGCTAGACATAAACCAGCCGCTTCACAGACCAGAAAACTGAGGATCTGGGCAATGTGACTAAAATAAAAGCATTTGCAGCAGAGAGAAAACAGCAGAAGTAGCAACAGGGAAAGAATTCACAGCTGCACACCAGGGTGTGAACTGTTACCAGTCTGACCAGTTTTCTATTCTCCCCAAGTACACAAAACCTTCAAGTTCATAAACTCAAAGCTTTAGGAGAAAAGAAAAAGGAACCAAGCAAACCATACATATCAGAAACTGTGTTTCATTCTGAAGGAACAGGGTAGAAAAAATACAAGGAAAACCATTCCTGATTAGTTATGTAACAATCCACCACCCAATTACAAGCAGAAAGTGAAGCAATTTCCTTTACCTGCCCATTCTCCCATTGACTGAAAGAAAATCTAAGGCAAAGAACTTCAGACATATGGAAAAGTCTCTCATGAATCTGATGCATTTTATCAGAGTACAGAAACAGATCAGAGCCCCAACAAGACTGAGTAGCTGATGCTGGAACACTTCCATGGTGAAAGAAGGTAGTGAGCTTGTATGAATAAGACACTCTCTACATGGAAAATGCCTCCTTCCAGCCCACTGTTAGACTCTGAGCCTTGGAAGAGAATTTAGAGGATGAATCAAGTCACATGATTTCACTTTCCAGGAAATGTCCAGGATATAGATTAGCATAACATCACTACATTACACCCACTTTTGTAAACTATTGAGAAAATCCAAACTAAACAATGATTTCTGATGTTGGCCTCAGGGAAAGGTTTCACTTCTTTTCTGGAAACTACATAAACCCAAAAAACTAATTTTATTGCCATTGTTTACCTTTTATAGAGACCAGAGATGTATCTAAACGAAACCCTTAAAAAAGAATACCCCAAACAGAGATCAACACTACTTCTTACAGTGAAGAGTTAAATTGTGGCCCAGATGTTTTCAGGACAAAGTCACACTGGAACCAGAAAAAAAGATTTATCATGTTACATTACTGACACCTTCAGGTAGAAACCCATAATTGTGCAGATGCTTTTCAAGATAATGTTTGAATCACAAGGAAGGTAATACTAGCTTATCTGTAACAAGAAGATAAAAAATCATTACTGTCTTAGCTTAACAACAAACCAGTTTCCTCACACTGAAGCGGTCTTAATTTTCCTCTCAGGGCTAACCTCATAAGTAAGCCAGACCAAACAAATAAAAAAGGTTTGAATATTACATTTACAAAGTATTTACAATCAATCACGAATAACCCAAAAAATCACTCACTGTTCAAGGAAGACTTTAAATTTGAAGAGGTATCACTATTTTTTACATGTAAAAAATAATGCTGAATACCTCTTTTAAATTAATGCCCCCAAAATTTAAAAGAATTCCTTCTATTTAATGGTGGAATCAAAACACAATCTTCCACAGCTGTCAGTCTTCTATTCTGGACTTCCATGTTTCCATTTTCTTTTCCTGTGGTTGGTAATGTGTCTCAGATAGGTCTACAGAGTCATGGGCCCAATATAAGTAAATTAGGTCAAGATAATGAGAAGAAAATTAATAAATTCTTAAGTATGTGAAGAATTGTTCAGTCTAAGTGGTTTTTTCTGAGGTAAGTTCTTTTTTGCCTCTCTGACTTCCACAGGAATCACTGCAAAAAATTTATACAGTGAATAGGTAGGAAGTCGCTTGGGTGATCACATTTCTTCATTAATCTCACTTCACTACAGTGCTAAAAAAAGCCCCACAAAATTTAGAGCATGAACAGATCAATGCACAGGACAACTTTTTTTTCTGGTCCAGTAATGATTTTTCTTTGTATGTTTCCTTGTAAATATACCCTGGCACCTGTAATGGTATGAATGCCATATTTAAAACCTTAAGTTCATTAATATGAAATCTGTAGAAAAGTAAGCAGCTGTATCCTAAAAAATCAGTTTTAAGTTTCTATCTTAGTAAGACACAATTATTGATGTTCTGGGTGAAACAGCCATACAATTTCCTAAATTCTAACATGATAGTTGTGTCTGGTTGAGCCCATATTGCCGAATTTTAATCAGCAAATTTACTGAAATCAACAGTATTTCAGACATAGAGGATAACAGAAAGTGACTGAAGCTGAATTTCTTTGTGAAAGTATACAAGCAATTGCAAGTACTTCTAGATAGTATCTATTTCTTGTTATTCCTAGATTTATTTTTTAAATTATTCTGAGTAACATTGTCATAAAGACTATCATTATCAGGTCTGTATTTCAAGTGAAAAATCTAAGTCTGAAGCACTTCAAAAACATTCTATGAATAAGAAATTAAAATCACTTCACTATGGTACAGAACGAGCTAAAGAAACTACTTGAAGTACACTAGAAGAGTTAATCATATAAAAAGCAAATGGTAGTGCTGTTCATGTGCTTGGTACAATTGAATGTGTCCATTGACAAAAAAAAAAAGTAAGCCAAACAAAATACCTGTTAAAACTGTAATCTGTATAATTTTATTTATAAAAGGCAGAGCAAAATATTAATTAATTATATGCAAATGTTAAGTGTTCCTTTGTGGGAACTACATCTTATTTAGCAGATGCCTTTGCAATCAAATGGCACTCATACTAATTTCACAATAAATGAAAACTTTCCAACACCTTGTCTCATGGAAGAGAGTTAAGGTTCAGTAATTGAAATTGTGGAGGTAGAGATGTTATGCAGAAAGAGGAGCCTTATAAAAGAATACACTCAAAAATATTGAAGGTTCTTAAGCATAAAGGAAATTTTTAAAAACAGATGATCACGGAAAAATATTTCCAGCAATGCTTTCCCTCCACAGGTCTTCAACAGATAGAAAATGAAAGTCACATTCTTCGCCAGCTACGAGAAAATTGATAGCTCAGATTTCTCTTTTCACTTTGACCATGTCTTTTTAAATGCCACTTCTAGTATCTGCAGTCACTGCTCCTCTTGCCATTCAAATCCATGCAGGCAGTCACTCCCTGAATTTTGTGGTGTTACCCACATGTTTCTTAGATCTAATTCAGACTGGTCATTGATGTGCTACACACAGAGTAATGTTTTCTGATTTTCTGTATTTTCAGATTAGCTGTATTTTAATTGAAGTGATCAAACAAGTCATTAGACCACCCTGGTTCCATGTCAAAGTCTTTCCAAATCTTCTTTTGATTTGATTATTTTCAAAAATTTTGGCTCATGCTCACAGGGAATTGAGAACTTCAACAAGATTAATTTCTCTGCTGTCTTCCAGCATTTCAATGTGCCTATCACATTTTCAAAGGTTAACAGTTTATCCTCAGAGAAACAGGTAAGCATTGTCAAGTATTATCAAAGAAGGAAATACAGATACAGGTGTTATTGAAATATAGATATGGGTGTTATTGTCCCAGATGATCACTCAGACCATCAGTCTGGGCCTCTTAACCACTGTACCAGCTGAGCCTACTGTAGTCATCCCCAGGCTCATTATGATTCCTTGCTTAGAACTGAAAGCATAAATGAGTACCAGATTAGCTTTTTCTGTATATATAAGACACAACAGGACACTAGCATTTCTCCTTATTTAAACACAAGTCAGTCTTCCACATTTGTATGAGAGGAGGGGAATGTGATATAAAAAGAAAAACGTACCTTAACAAAAATAGATTTGTCAGTATTGGCTCACAGACACACACACAAAATCTTCAAATATTAAAATATCCCCTGTCATTTCCCTACTCTCCTTGATCTGCTGCAAAGCTATGAGGGTTCATTTACAACAACAGTGACAATTTCTGCAGAACACCATAGTGTGATTGAGGATGAGAAAAACACAGAGGGAGAATGCCTACACAATGTACATACATGGACATAGCCTGAATTTTTTAGTTGACACTTACACAGGGAACAATCTGGGGGCAAATACCCTCTTTGCTCCATACTTTATATATCACTTACCCAAGAGCACATGCATGTGTAAAATCAATCTGAACCACTAGGATCTTTCATCTCCCCAGTGATATCTAAGTTTGCATATGGCATAAGGCAATGGTGAATTAAGCCTCATGATCTTTACAGGGAATTTTGCCTCAAGAGACTACAGGCAGTCACTGAAACAAAGCTCAAAGATCTTGTTGAAATAGCACCAAGTACAGGTAAATGCAGAAATTTACAACTTAAGATTGGCTCATAGCATTCCTTCCTACAAAATGGCTTTCAGATTAAGAAGAAAAAGCTAAAATCAAACTAGCTTGCATGTAAAAAAATGGTGTGCAAGAATATTTCTGAGCCAGTGAATTGTGTGCATCTGTGACAACTGAGGTAGATTTTTTTTGTTGTTGTTCCAAATATGTTCCAGCATATACTTATTTAAGGTGTTGGCAATGCTAAACAAACTTGTATCTTCAGTCTCTTTCAAGGCAGGCATTTTGTCTAAGTCTTTGACACTGTAAGTGCATTCTCTTCATCCCCAGGTTGTGCAGGCTTGCTGTTTCCTCTTAATGTTAAAAATGAGTATCTCAGTCCTCCTGCCATGCTAAACAAAAGAGAATGAACAGTGGTGTCAAAGATGTCTGATGTTACAGATGTCATTTCATAGGTACGTAACTTTCCGTCTGAAGAGCTAAAGAACACTAGTTATTATAAACTAGGAATGCCTAAGAGCTATGTAACCCATCTGAGAAAGCAACCCCGAGCAGACAAAGATCAATTACCAGTTGCTCACACAGATTCACACACACAGGGCATCATCCAAGCACAGAAAGTAACCACTCACAAGTTAGAGCTTATATTCAATGGGCACAACTCATTCAGTCAGTGTTCTCACTTCCCACCTGACTTCTACTTGGAAGCCTCACAACTCAGAACTGCTGCTCATAAAAAAATAAATAATTCCACACAGTAAAATTGCAGGCATATTTCCACAATTAGGCCTTATCACAGCAATATTTAATGTCTGAAAACAGACATGAAAAGACATAACTAACTGTAATGACCTTTACATCCTGGGGCAGTGCTTTGTCAGGCCAGTAGTTTCAAAACTGCATCACCAAATGAGTCCAACCAAACAAAATATAAAACTAGAACTCACTGAGAAATATTCAGCCTCAATAAATAAAGGCTATTCAAGTTTCACTTACCAAATATTTAGCCCTACAAAGTTTAACATGGAGAATATGTAATCTCCACCAATCAACATTCCGATGTAAGCAATGGATATATTCTGAAAGGAAACAAAAATCATGCATTTATTTAAGTCAGATTTCATCTCCATAAATACAAACAATATAAACTAATTCACTTTTCTAAGGAAATAGTTATACTGTGTTGCTGACCACTCTAAAATCAGCCTTTAAACTAATTTCATGGACGTCAGCCTTATGGATAATGTAGCAATGAAAAGAATAATAAAATCAGTATGTTTTCTAAATGTATACAATGCACAGTAAATTTCTAGGGAAAAAAGGGCTATTTGATATTAGGCAAAATGGACCTAAGGTCACCTTTTGATATTTATTTCTTTACTATCTTTGGAATTCAAGTCTCATTTCTTAAAAGTGGGTTTTGGATTCTCCAGCATAAAAAGGATGCCTTAAAGTCACAGGAAAAGTTCTTCATTATTACCTTAAGAGGGCTATCTGCTTACTTTTCCAACTAAATGTGCTCTGAAATCACTTGGTGCAGGTTCAAGACAGGCACAGCTTAAAGTTAAAAATTCTACCTCTCACCCACCTGCTTCAAGTTTTGGAAAAATAGACCCCTAAAGACAGAAGGAAAAATGCAGAAGTGTGTGATCATTTTACCAACACTTTGTGGCTTTCAATTGTTTTAGCAGCTAGTCTGCATAATGACATCTGTCTCTACAAGTCTCTAATGGAGACTGCTGCATCATAACCTGCTTCTCAACTTTAACACTGTTCAAAGAGTGCCAAAGACTATTACAGCTAAGAAAATAGAAATAGTCTTGCCCTGACTTAATGGTTTGATGCAGACATATAAAATTTAAAATAATGTTTTCAGGGCCACAGAATGAAAACTACTAGATTAATCTTGCAGCTTTCAAAAAAGAAAAAGGATGTAGAAAGAGAAGTACTGCCCTCCTTTTGCAGATTTTGTTATGGTGAATTGTTTGTTTTCCTTAGTCATGGAAGGGAGCACTTTCAGTACTGTTATTCCTGTTAAGCTAAGTTGAATTCTGAAAATCTTTTGCCCACAGCTGCATAAGTTTTGTCTTTTCTCTTTCAGCTTTATAATTCTATGTTTCTCTCCAAACTGGCCTACTAAAAGTGCATGAGCAGTCAGGGATGTTCCTAGACATGCTGTCCTCATCAATACAAAGCAAGATGCAGTTTTAAGTTAAACTGAGTTAAAGAAAACAGACTCTAATGACACCAGGTTCAATTTTTAAGATGTGCATGTGTTGGTGTTCATTAAATTGACCAGAATTTGTATAAACCAAAATTAAATAGTCCATTCAGCTAGCACACAGGTTCTCACACAGAGGCTGAGGCACTTAACCATAAAGCACACTCTGTATTTCACCTTAGTCATTATTCTGTATCTATGAAAGCCTTACATATCAGCTGCAAAGGAAATTCGTTTAGCCCAAAGTAAAAGTTCACCTGGATTTGCATCAGGGCATCTTGACTAACACACAATAACCTAATAAACAACAGAGGCACAGGATACTCCCTGATGAAATGTGGCTAAATGTACACCTTTTAATTAAAATTGTTCCAGTTTCTCTTGTAAAAGAAATAAAAATAGATCAATACTAACAATGTTTTCTGGAGCATACCTGACTTTGAAGGCAAGAGAACAGGATCACTTTGTGGTGTGACCTTGCCTGGCACAAGCAGTGTCTCAGTATTTGCCCTCATTTTGAGTTTCCATCTCAAAGCAGAATCAAGATCACTGCTGAGCCAATGCTCTTTCCTGTCTATTTGAGCATTTTCATTTCCCTCTTCTGGTCCATAACTCACCTTGATTGCACCAACTACTGTTGTTGTGAGTGCAGAATTGTAATGACTGCACAGGACAGTAGAATACATCAAGAGAAACCTAAACAAAGGAGAAAATTTTATAAATTCCTCCCAGGGAGCTAAGAAGTTTAACATTACTTCAAGATATTCAACATTATCTGGATCAGTATTTTTCTGGAATCTCTAATCCCATCTGTTTCAAACCCTTGTAAAAGAATTTCTGTGAATCTTTAATTTAAGCTAATGATGTGCACATACAGAATATTCAAAATACATGTTAAAATATGCTACTTGAGCTCTAGCAGAGTCAGCTCTTTTCTCTGTGCTGTTTATATGTCAGTGTTTGAAGTTAGTTTGACCCCTTGGTTATGACGTGGAAGAGAAGAACAGGATGCAACTCCTTCTTCCTTTGACTCTGCAGTTTCAACAGGAACAAAGCATCATTACTTTTAAGTCTCCCACACTTTTCCAGCTGCTTTGAAGAACAAACACACGGAAACAGTTCTTATACTCAAGGACTTACATGCTATTAACTGCAAAGTTAGATTATTGGAAAAGACAGACAGAAGAGACCATACAGAAAATACAACGCTAAATGTCATATTGCTCAGCACTGTAGTGTGAGGTCAAAAATCCAGATAGCACTGAACAGTTATTTACATCATTAGAAATAATTAAAAGTCCAGACATAACCCTGGGGGAAAACCCATTTTCTCTGAACTTTAATGTAACTTATTAGTGAGTCTTATATTTGAGATTTGCAATTTGAAACACTGACATGAAAACAACCTGCCTTATTCTCCATATCCTTACCCCAACAAGCAGGAAAGAATAAATTGAAAGACAAATAAAAAATTTGTCCAGTGCTGGAAATGTGTTGCCTATTAAAAAGAGAGAGAGAGAATTATGTGCTATATAATCAACTGTAAACACATATAAAATGTACTTAATATGAAAATATGTAAATTCACAAAATACATTTCATTCATACCAAAATTATGAACCACTTATATTACTTCTGGAAACAATTTAATGCATCTAACTTGACAGACAGCAGGATGACAGCATCCGTGATACCTGGACAAGTACTTGTAACATGTAGAGAAGTGCAGGTACACAAGTGCACACTGTAAGCAGTAAACATGAACACAATACTGAAAATTGTGTTTTGCTATTTACTGACAGATACTAACACTGTGAATAATAACACATAATAAATAGTGTTGATGTGAGATGGACAGAAACAGCAAATACATAAATAATTTCCTCTAAATATTTTCCACACCACGGATTCATTCATTAACAACTTTCAGGGCCCAAGCCTGTGTTTTTGAGCATTACTAAGGTCTCTCAATAACAAATATTGATGAAAAGGCTCAATTGCTTTGAAGTATCCTCCCTAGTGAAGTGCAGCAAACAAACACACAGTGCCAACCAGCCACTAAGAAACATGTCGGAGATTCTTTTCCATCTCTAGCAACTCCTGGATATGCCTCATTTTAATCTGGTTAGTTTACACTTGCTACATAAACAACAAATTCAGCTAAGGCTGAACACATCCCTGAGAAACAGAATAAAGGCCGTTAGTCCATGCTAACAGCCAGCTGAGCCTCCACCATGTGAGGTAATAGGTAAAAAGGATCTTGAGCAGCTCTGCCCTACTAGAATTTTGCTGGTGTGCAACCACAAGCTGCCAAGTATAACAGAGAGCCATTCTGGGGCTTCCTTCCTCTTACATTGCATCATGCTTTCCTGTCCTTACAGTGAGCCATCTAGCAGAGGAGAAATTAGTAACCTGGGCATTCATTTAAAAACTGCAATCTCTCCAAGATTACAGAACTAGCTAGAGGAGTAGAAGCATGTCCCTACCACTTGGGGGTAGGGACAGACATGGCACTGTTGCTTTGACTTCACAGCAGAAGACGTATGCTGTGACAGGTCAAGGCAAGAAGTTCTGCCAGGGTAAAAACTGGTCTGAAAATCTGCTCAGTAAAATGGTTATTCGCAATCATTTGCATATCATCAGCATCTTTCCATTTTCTCTGTTTTCTCTGTAATTTGATTTCTGTGTGTCACACTGACACTAGTTATCTGCAACATTTAACAGTACTTCTATTTTTAAGTGACCAAACCAATGTGATGCACAGCAAGCAAAATTTTCCCTAATAGATATTTATTCTCTTCAGGTAACTGAGCATTAAGATGTTTACAGAAAATCAGCCAGTGGGCACAACATACTCCTTATTTTGCCCTGAAGAAAACATAGCAACCAGGTAAAATTCTCTGACCAGGTCTACCAAAATATTTCAAACCCTGTGTTCTGGAAAAGTAATTGAAATCTTACAGCTATAAAAACTTGGGCTCCTTTTCCAAGATAGGCAGCAGCTGCATTGTCCTAAACTGGCACAAGGTCATGCTGGACTGATGACATTAAGAAATTTCACATTCACTGCAGATCTAATTCTAGCACTTTCAGGGAATCATAATTTTTCTGCTTAAAACAGAATTCTAAGAATACAGTGACAAAATCGTGTGAGTTCAGGGCACAACAACATACAACAAAGAACATTATAATGATTTATTACATCCTCCAAAGAATTTTCTGTGGCAAATGTAAAACATTTCTAGAAAGGAATATGAATGACTAGACTCATTTAACTATTACCAAAAAGGCAACTCAGCAAGTCTGAGGGAGCCAGGAAAACCTTCTGATCTGATACTTTATGTATCAGAACATACTGCTTACAGATACTGCACTAGGATTGCCTGGGGAGAGTCTTGCTCTCATTCTATGAGAATGCATAATGTAGGTTACTAAACTAGACAGACTAAACAGAAATCTGCCCTGGACATCAGAATGACAGAAAGACTCAAAGAGAAAGATTGAAAATTGTCTGTATAGCTGCAATCTTGTTTTAGAGCATGTGGCAAATCACACAGTGCAGCTGGATTCTCAACCTTTTGTTCAAGCTGGGTGTACCTGAACATACCTTAGTTCCAAGACAAAGACTCAAATAAGGACTATCACACAAATTAGGTTCTCCGTAAGTGAATACTCATAAGTTCTTACCTGTGAAGGACAAGTCTAACTCACACTTTTCATACTAATCAAACTAACATTGAGGGAGAATTACCTCTTCAGAAACAAACAAAAAGCCCCTCTCACTTCCCAAAAAGCCCCTCTCTTTCACTCCCCAAATGAAATCTGAACAAAATAACATTATCAGCCTGAGATATGCAATATTGCTACTTACCTGCTGAAAATCTCCAGTAGAAAAGCTAATAATAACTGTTGGAATCACCATGAAACAAGCATTATAAAACAGGACACCATATTTTCCCAACTCCTGTGAAAAACAAACATGGCATTTGGCATTAAAAGCCACTTGGGAGCAAAATACTGCATATTTCTCTGGTAATTCTTCTGACACTATTGTCAGCAAGTAGACAGAATACATCTCAATTTAAAATACAAACTTGCAATCCTTTTATTCAGTGTTTCATACTAAGCTGAAATTCCACTTCACTCACTCTGTGCACTCAGCAGAGCGTTACTGTTCTGTTATACCTTGGACACTTCCCATACAACCCTAGGAACTTTCAAAAGCACTGGTCCAGAAGTGCTTTGTGTTGACTTCACATTAGTCTCTCCCTGGCCAAGGAATCACCTACTCATTCTACTATGAATCAACCACAAAAACATATAACAGGAAAATTAATGAAGTTTGACTCATAGATAGAGCTCTGTAATCACTGGTAATTGACGGAACTTTATGCGACTTAAGGATTGACACATAACCTGTGGGTTAACTTGCTTGGCACAAAGGCAGGAAATTAGGAGAATGAAAAAATAACCTTCCCTTCCTACAGATTCAGCCATGCTGCTTAGAAAATCTCTGCAGCCTATCTCTTCTCCTGTGTTTTGCAGAAAATTGTGAGGCTGTTAAGTGCTGCTTATAAATAAAAAAGGAATCTGGAATTGACAAAGATGTCTAAGATTATTAAAAGATATATATTTCTGCTATACAGAGTGAAGCACAGAAGTCAGAAACCAAACCTCTATCCAAGATTGCTCTTTGCTATGGCTTAGTATGTTTTATGGCACTGCATTTGAAGAGCAGCCTTGATATACATTTACATGAGTAATGTATATCAAGACATCACCTAATACCTTATCACACCTGCTTTTGCTGAAGACTTGCTTTTAGATAACTGAAAAAGACTACAGTTACTGTGGTTATGACTTAGGCTGGACAGTTCTCTGTTTATTTTACATAAACCTCACATAACATGTGTTTCTAGTCAAAAAGTCATCATTCCTATATATAAACATATCAAATTTAGAGGTAAACTGTTTGCTTATGGTTTGATTTTTTTTTTAATACCTACAAACTCTGCTTAAAAGCCTTGGGAGAAAAGAAAATACAGTTTGCTTACCAAAGTCTAGCCAGAGATAGAAATAACAACTTGTTCTAGGCTGTTCTCTATTAAGAATGCATATATCAACTGGAATGTGAAAGTAAATGAAGTTATTTATGAGTTCATAATGGTAAGTACATAAAAGTCATATAATAAGTAGGTGTCCAGGGGTGACTAATGGGGTGACTTTATGATGCTGAATTTTATCCCCATTTGTCTGTTTAGCCTAGAAATAAGTTTTGTGCCTTTAAAACTAGATCCAAGAGTGAAGAGGGGGAAAAGGAGAAGCAGTGGAATGTCTGAGGCAGCTGTATTCAAGAACATAGAGATAAGAGCTTCAGCTCTCGCTCTCGATGTGTGTTGTCTGCAGCACGGACAGTGGGAGACAGCTCCCCTTTGCTTTTAGTCAGTTTTTTTAGCTAGCTGAGGCAGAGAAGTTCCCTGGACTGTAGTTTGTCTTTTTCTTGGAACTATTCAAACCTGCTCTGGACTGAAAACCCAGGAAAACATCAGGAGCTCATGCCTGTGCTCCACCAGGGCCCAGGACACGGCATTTTCTAGCACCAGAGGGATTGATAAGAGACTGAGCAAGCAGAGCTACACTCCATGACAAGGACTCTCTCTCTCTGAATTTGCCATCTCTTCAGAACAGTGTGAGGTTGCAATGCTTAATATTATTCTTTTTCTTTTTTTTTTTTTCATGTTTGTGAGTACCTTGCTTGTTAAATAAATAGTTTTTTCCACTTTTCTCCAAGGAAGTTTATCTCCCAATCAGGTAGGGAGAAGAGCCACTTGAATTTGCTTTGTAGAGGGACCCCTTCCTAAATTTGCCCTAAACCAAAACAGTAGCTCACTGCTAAATTCAAACCAATCACCCCAAATTACCTTTGGATCAATTTTCTGCTTTGTATAAACTCCATTTGCTGCTGTGAAGATATCATTTAGCAACACAAAGATATAGCCCTCCAGATTGAAAGACAGATCAGACCTGGGAAAGAAAGAAAGAAAGAAAGAAAGAAAGAAAGAAAGAAAGAAATACTATACTGTAAATAAGCAAAAAATATGCAATGCATTGCATTACCTTGTTTACCAAGAAAAATATTGTGAATGAGGATATGCAAACCCCATGAACTCCAGCCAGTCACAGGTTTTGCTCCAAGCCTTCTTTGTAAGTCAAAGTACTTTACATTTCTCCAGTCACAGGACCATCACAAATGAAACATCAGAGTTCCTAATGCTCAGTGTGAAAGTGGCAGGAAATGTTCAGTTTCCATTCAGAGAAAAATTCCACCCATCTCAACCCTGACAACCAGTCAAATTATAACTGAATTTACTTACCTATTTCTTTTACTAGAAAGAAAGCGGCAAGGGAATAAAATCCAATTGGTTTGTATGTTTTTCAGACATATTGCCATCCTTTTTTTTTGACTAGTTACTTCATCAATACAGGGTAATTAATTTGACAGGACATGGTTCTATCTCTGTCACATCACATGGAAATTATTTACCCTGGTTCATAGCAAAGCCAGGAAACAAACAAGGAAAACACTAACTTTGCAGATAGTTAAAGGCATGTTCAAAGAGAAAACAGAGAACAACAGCATATAGGTGCATTGTAGCAATTATCTCACAATGGAACTTAAAAAAAAAAAAAAAGGGGAGGGGGTTATGATTAAAAAAATATACAATGTGTAACTCCATATTTGACAACCAAAATATCATTCTTTCTATCCAGAACAAGAATATAGTTTTCCAAGATTATTAAAATACAATGATACCATGAAATAAAAACAAGATTCCACACACAGTTTTTTAACTTGCTTCACTTATGATCCTGCAAACATGGAAAATTCAGAGGTGGAAAAAGACACATCCAAAGACTGTCAGCAGGAATTAGATTTTTTCCTTTGTATAACTGCAGCTCCCAGTGATGTCACTAAAGAGATTTTCCAAATCAAAACTTTATCCAGAGTAACTTATCTCTACTTAGGTTTACTCAGAATTAAACAAGGAAAAAGTTCTCCTGCTGTCCCTCCCCTCATAATATGGCTTTGTATGAGAAATTAAAACCTTACCCAGCGGCTATGAAAGCCCCAAGAATGATGGCAAATACGCTGACTATAATATTCAGTGGGTACCGTTTCCTGCAGGCAAAAATTGAAACAGTTCACATTTTCATTATTTGAAGAAGAGATTAAATGGCTGTCTGCCTGAAAAGTTTCAAAGCAATTAACAATCACAGAACACTTAATAGGAGGGCAAAGTCTTGACAACCTTACAGAAACAATGTGATTGCTCATATGCCATGCTGTCAGACCTTGGCCCTGAGAACGGAGATTGAAAAAGCACTCTGAGCACTCTCTTACTAGACAATTATAAAAGTAAAGATTAAAGGTTCAAAGTAACAGCACTGAACCAAACAAATGTAATGTGTATTGATATTCATAATAGACATATTTCAGTGTCATCCAGCAGTCCAGTACATCTCTCATGCAGTTTTTCATACCACCTATGTTGAGGAAGCTGCTATACAGCACACTGTCTGGATTATTTTCAAATAGATACTTATTTTGAACTCAAACTGAAACTTTTTACTTGAAAGGGAAAACATGGAGCTATAACTTTCTTCACCACCACATCAGTGCTGCCACAGAGTAGTAAACACTATACTGTAAACCTATTAAAAGGTTTTTATATCTACACCACTTTATTTGGAAATATCTTAAGCACTCATCTTTGCATTGTACTGCATGTCTTACAGATATTCCCTTAGTCCTTATTCTGTTAAGATAAGACTGAGAGAGAAGATCCTCGAAACAAAATGTACAATTCTCTTTGAAGAAATACTCTTGGAGAAATCCTGTGTTTAAAGGACTACACCTGTGGACCACTGTCCCAAGAATAAACTGCTGAGCAGACACTAGATAAATTAGGCTTTGATCATAATGACTCTCGAGAGTAACAATCCAAATCTTGATTGTTTCAAAAATCCAGACATGAGCCTGCACAGACTCTCTAGAGTCCTTTCACTTTCAGCCCTGACGAAGTCCACTGCGTCAGGCTGCAGCAACACAGCATTCTCCTCCCAGGCTTTCCACTGGTTAGGATGTTGCTTGCACTCACAGGCCACAAAAATGCTCAGCTGTTCTCCAGCTGAGAATTTATGTGCATCTCACTGACTCACATTTTTTTTCACTTGCTTGTGGGAGTCTTCCGGCCAACAGAAGACAGCAAGTTTTGCTTTCCCTGGGAGAAGTTAAAACTACAAAAGAATTCCAGAGCATCTCCCAATATGAATCACATTGATCAATTAACTGCTGTGTCAGCCAAAAGCAGATGACAGTTTAGTTGGGAGCTTTTTGCAGTTTTAGCTTTCCCCTGATCATCACTCTCACGCTGCCTGGGTTCAGATTCAGCAAGCTGGGTTTTTCCTTGTGAATTCATCTGGTGAGCTCAGCATCAGTCATGTGGATAGAACTGTGGAATTCTGGACAAAGTATGATGTATTTCTACTCCTGTTCCTCCAACTCAGTACTACTGAAATTAGAGATTCTAAGCAGCTAGCATATCCTTCTTAATTTCTCATGAAAAATAACATAGGTGTCTGTAAGTAAGGAATTCTGTGATCTAAGCACTGGTAAATACCATTTTGCTTATTAACCTGGTATGTTTTCAGACTTGACCCAGACAGTTACTCTACATAAGCAGACTGCCATGCTATCAGCACTCTTTGGAGACATAAGGATCTGTCTGTTTGAAGCAGTACACAGTTCAGAAGCCTCCAAGACAAGACATAAACATAACCACTGAAAGTGACTGAGTTGTGTCTGCTGACCTGAAACCCATGTAACGGTCTAGAGAATGAGATATGAAAATGGAGGCAAGTTGATTTTTTCCCTCTCTTCACTAAAATGCCTAATCTATGCCTTCAAAAAAGCTACATAAATAACTTTCTTTCTCTATTTGTAAGTAAAAATTTCTTTCTCTATTTGTAAGTAAAAATCACTCATTCAATTTTCTGATGAGATGACACAAGTAATCCATTTGATGTGATCAAAAGTAAAGGAATCTTAAATGAAAAAAAAAAAAAAACCAACAAAAACACAACCCCAAAAACAAACAAAAAGGATCACCCAAGTATGATGATTTCCAGCAGTAAAGTAAGTGGAATGGTAAACTTCCTGAGCACTGTAAACATCGGCAAACTGTCAAAAAAAAAACAAAACAAAAATCCAAGCATAGTATCAGATTAATAGCACTTTTATATTCTAACTCTTATTTTACTAACCCAGGGGATGGAACAATTAGTCCAGGAATAAGAAACCAAACCAAATAGCAAATCATTTAGTACATATATATGAATGTCAGTCTGAAATGCACATTAGACAACCAAATAATTGAAAGATAGCAAGCTTTGCCAGTGAGTAAATTTGTGCAACTGGTTATGTTTGAAGGTCACTCTGCATTACTGAAGTGGAATATAGTAGGTATTTTTTACCTAGCATAACCCTTATAAAATAATTCTTCCTGCAAAATTCATAGGCATAGTTAAATTAAAACTATTTCTATCAAACTTAAGAGGAGAGACACTAAACTTTTCTCTGAAAACATGTAACAGAAATAAAATACAAAGAAAACATGCTTAGTAAACAAGCTGTACTTTGAAAAAGTAAAATAAATCCATGACCAAAGAATTAGAGGAAATACAAGAAACATAAAAGGTGGGGCCACAGCTGCAACTACGAAACAAACTTCTATTTTTAGCAAGATGTTGTTGATCTGCATGAAGTAATGCAGTTGGAAACCTTTCTGGGTGAGAAAACACTTGCATCTGACACTGTAAATATGACAGCATGGCCATATGGACCAATTAATCCCCTGCTAAAAATAATTATTAACAATTGCATTAGTCAATGATACAATTCCTTACACAATGTTTAAAAACTTTACAACAGATATTTTGAATTTATGCATGGGATCATCTGCACCTTCCAGATAACCTAAACAAGGTGAAGAAGTCAATGATGTAAACAAGTATCATATATTGTACCAAAATACAATGTAACAAAATATTAATGGTAGGAACACTGCAGGCATTTTAAAGCTTCTGTTATAAAAATTAGTTAAAACTAATAAATCTAAAATAGGTATACCAGCCACAGGAGAGGGAGAAGGCGCACTTACATACCCTACTAAGCATTTAAATTTACAATCAGAGAAAAGGGAAAGAAAAACTCAACTTTTACAGCTTTGAAACTTCTTTCATATTCACAATGGCTGAAGTGCTACCAGGCACAGTACTGTCTAAGTCTTAATGTCTGTTTCAGTGGAACAGCTCGTGAACACATTCAACAAGGAGTTGCAGAACCAGGCATCTAGTGTTCATAGCTAGAGAACATTAATTCTATAAATAAAAAGAAATGTGTCACGCACATATTTTATGAAAAATCCTTTTGCTAGGACTTTTTCTCCTGAGAGGCTGAGAGGCCTCAGAAACTAAATGTAAACCATAATTATTTGCTGCTGTAGAATGCAACAGGTGCATCTTTGATTGGTCTCATGTGGCTGTTTTTAATTAATGGCCAATCACAGTCCAGCTGTCTCAGACTCTCTGGTCAGTCACAAGATTTTGTTATCATTCCTTTCCTCACTAGCCTTCTGATGAAATCCTTTCTTCTATTATTTTAGTATAGTTTTAATATATAATTTTCTTTTAATGTCATATATATCATAAAATAATAAATCAGCCTTCTGAAACACAGAATCAAAATTCTTGTCTCTTCCCTCATCCTAAGACCCCTGCAAACACCACCACAGAAATGTAAACAAATTAAAAGTAATAAACTGGGGGACCTCATCGCTCTCTACAACTCCCTGCAAGAAGGGTGCAGTGAAGTGAGGGCAGGTCTCTTCCACTGTGCCTACAGTGAGAGCACCAGAACATATGGCCTTCAGATGAGGCAGGGGAGATTCAGACTAGATATCAGAAAAAAATTGCCACTGTTAGGGTGATCAGGCATTAGAATGGGTTGCCCAGGGAGGTGGTGGAGTCACCATCCCTGAAGGTGCTTGGATCTGGCATTGGGTGATAAGATTACTAGTCCAGGGTTACAGTGGTAATAGTGCTGTGTTTACAGTTGCACTGGATGATCTTACAGGTCTTTTCCAGCCTTGATGATTCTATGATTCTGTGGTTCTACTTTCTTTCCTAGCATCTGTCTAATAGTTATGAATTGCACACAAACCTGCAAAATTCTCTTTTGGTTTAGCTTAGTACCAAAACTTCAGGAGCCTGTAACAACATAAAAAACCACCACAACGGTAGTGGTGTATCCTGCTGTATCCTCTAACTGTATCCTCCAGTCCTGGTGCAGCCATTATGCTTCTGTGCTTGTCTTCCACGGAAAATACAGTCATTCATTCTATCTGCATTGCTTACACCTTTTCAGCACTAGCATGGAAGCAGCTCTCATGGGTCTTAGCTTACAGGCACATGGGAGTCAAGGCACTCTTCAGCAGCGCTCCCTGACAACCACAACCTCCCCAAGCACCACCACTACTCCACTACACAGTACTTTTTCATCTCTTGGTGATTTCTAAATATCTGCCATGACACCATGGTACAAGCACTTTCCTTATGCTTCTTCCTTCAGAAACACAGTTTTCCAACTCTCTGGTTAAGACGCCCAGGAAAAGCTGGATGCTTGGGTGTGAAGCAAAAGTGTAAGCACTTTCACGGTTACATAGGAGTATTGTGATTTTATGTCAGTACAGGACTGGCTAAGCTCCCCTTAAAGGAAGTAGACAACTTGTAAACTGATCAAATGTTTGTGTAAAAATTTCATAACAGTACCAGGGGTTTAGACAGACAGGCAGACAGACAGACACCACATGGATTTAAGACTCCAGACAATGCTCTTCTTTAGTGTTTCTTTTTTACCCCACAAGAGAAAAGGGTAAAATCCAAACAGTCTACTTATAACTTCTACTTACTGTACCTGAGTTTGCTGGTACTTGATAATCCACTTAAGTGGTTTCCAACATAAATCAGAGGCAGAGGAAATAACTGTGATAAAATTAAAAGCATAACTCAGATTATTTTGTTTAGAAGTACTGTTGAGGCACTTTACTTGATAGAATTTGATACCCATCATATCAGATGTACTTTTGTGAAGAAAGAGGGGTTTTTCAACACAAAAAAAGGTAACTATGCTGCAAGCTCATCTGCAGCTCCTATTTATGTGACGGGTCATGACCGCAGCTTCACTGATGTCATTAGAAGAGTTGCAATTTACCACTAATGAGACTTAGAATCCATTTAGAGTAAATGTTAATCACTCTTATTCTAATTACTATAATCCTCAGATAAATATCCATTTTAACATTTAATTTTAGATATAAAGGTAATAATAACAACAGTATCTAAATAATCAAGTGAAGAGGTGGAATAAAAAAGTTAATAAACTATAAGTATGTTGTGCTCTTCTACATATTCCACATTTATCAATATAGCTGGAAGTTGCAACATTTTAGATCAACCCAAAAAATTTGCTTTGTAAGATACTAGAAAGGAAAGTTAAGTAATTATGAGTAAATTAAACTTTGATTCCAGCAAAGAGACTGACTTGCACAGAAATCTATAGTCCATAACACAATATAGAGAAACAATAATGGAACTTATGAGCCTTAAGAAAATGTACAAGAATACATTAATCCCTACAATTATCAGCTGCAATTCAAAGCCATTAATTTTCCTTTTACAGAAAAAATTACATTATCACAGAATGGATAAGGTTGGAATTTGCAGAAGATTTAAACCAGCCAAGGTAATCAATGGGGACAAAGGCAGTGTGTACATTTGGTCCCATTCACTATCAGTCAAGAGGGGCTGAGATGGCAGAAAGACATAACAGATCCTTTATCCTAATGTGTAATAGTTGCTCTTGTTTCTAAACAGGGAGACTTTGGAGGACACTAAAGTCAAAGGCTATTCATTTTTAAACCTTGCTGGAAAAGCATACAGAGGAGTAGGGTGTATTTAATCTATGTTAAAAATGGTGTGTTTCTTTCACAGCAAGAGAGAAAAAAGTGAAGTAAAAGCTGATAGTCAAGTGAAGTTAACTTTTAAGTGAAAGTCACAGTAAAAGTAAACAGGAGTATAAAGAAAGCAGGAGTATGAGTAACAATAAATATTCAGCCTGTTGACCTAAGTTTGCAAAAATTTTGTAAAGCACAGTCTTATCTGCAGACTTTTATTTAGAACATTTTGGTTCATCTAATTTATAGGCTGAAAATAGAGCAGACATTATATTATCTTTCCTCTGAAATTCACTCCATTGTAAAGACAAAATTACAACATCCAGCATAACAGCAGAGATCAGTGAATCATTTACTTAAAAGGGGTCAGGAGTTTCAAAGTTTCGTCACTAAAATAAGCATTTCACTACTTTAAAGCTCTAGCTGAATGCACTGAAGACATTTACCAGTTGAGGAGTGAAAAGTAATGATTATCTTAGTGTCATAGCAAAAGTTGACAAAAGGATAAGGAGTTGGACTAAGGGTTCCTTAAAATGTAGAGAAATCAACAATGAGCAATTCAGCTGATTCACTATGACTAGTCAAATCCACACCACAAACAGTGTACAGGTCCTGGAAGCTAAAATGCTGACTGCTTCCAGCCTATCCAGCAGTCTTCCAAACAACAGATATTATTAGGATAAAGAAAATACATGCTGTATTTTTTTAATGCCTTTGTATATAAGTTAAAGCAAAGACAACAGCAGAGAGGGACCACAGCAGGACCTGTGGGGATGGAGGGAAAAAACTTCTCAAGGTCTCAATAAGTTGTTTATACATGGAACTCAAAGCTACCCACTGGGAAACCTTCTTTCTTATTCTGGAATAATAAAGAAGGATTGTCCATTTTATGAATAATACCATAGATTCTCCTCCAAGACTTGTACATGTAGAAATGCCAATGATTTCAACATGCATTAAGAATGAACATATCTGTGAGACATCCACTGTAAACCTCACACTGACAGGAAGACAAGACATTCTGCAGTAAAGATGTGGGCTTGAAAAGCTATGCTATCTGATCCCTCAGCAGGGCTGGGAACATTCCTTGTGTCCTGGAGCAAACACAACTGATAACCTGCAACAAGACATAAACACACAGGCTAATGCATCAAAGAAACATGCCAGCAACATTGCATAGATGCAAAACTCTTTGAGGATTGTTGCTGTAGTAATTTCATATCCTAGTTCCCAAACTGAGGTAAGAGGAGATCCTGTCACATTTGTTCTATCCTGCCTCTTTAGACTGTATAATGCAGCTAGTCACCACCAACAGTATTTTCAGTTGGCATTATTTTAGCCCCCCCTATGGAAGATAAATGTTATACTGGGAGTCAGCTGGTTTCTCATCTGCCACATTACTTTTCTACTATTTTTTCTACTATCACATGCTTCATTAATATTTCCAAGCAGCCTTTCTCTCCTTATGCTGTGTTTAAAAGTCTTTCACAAACACCTATCTCCCATTGATCCCACAGAACTATATCCACAAAAAACCTTCAGAAATGTGGAAGATTTCATCCTGCTGTATAAAGGTAAAGCACCCTTCCTATGTGCTGCATAACTAAATGGCACCAGATTTCTCTGCAAACAGAGTTTATATCTATTGCCCAAACTAGAATATTACAGAGAAATTAAAATTATCAAATCAATTTTGAAATGAAGCAATGATGCAAAGAATCCCATTTGAAAAAGAAATGCAAATGTTTTTCTTGTCTCCATAAGAAAGAATGCTACTATAAGAAGTAACTCTTTCCTGTTAATACCATGACATATGTGATCCTTACCTTCACAGGTATACTTTTGTCAAAATCAGGGAAGTGAACAATCTTATTTAGTTTTGACACATACAAGATAAGTATGGTGGCTGCCATCTAAACAAAAAGAAAAAATGAGAAGTCATGCAAGAGCAAAATTGTAATGTGTGAAAGAAAAAACTGCTTCAAAGACAAAATCTTCATATGAATTTGACAAATGCTAGGTTTTACATATTTCTTTAAAAGAACAGCACAGAATGAAATTAACAAATTGAAGTATTTTTTCTCTTATTGAAACAATTTCGCCAGGTATTTATTTGAAAGTAAAATATGCAAATATACTTTACTATCCTGAAGAAAATTAGTGGCATTCTGTGAAACAATGCATGCTGAGAAGGAGTTGAGAAAATAAAATAAGACACAATCCCAGATAAACCATGAAATTTTTACTCAGAGAATAGTTTAGTCTGCAGAACCACTCCCAAAACATTTTTTTGGCAATGAAACATGGAAATTGGGCATTGATCAATCTGTTGACAACATGAGGAAGAAATAGTAAAGATGCAGACAGAATGAAGAAGAGTATCTGAGCAATCATACATCACAGGTGTTAATGTTGCCCCAAGGACTCAAAACAAAGGGTCAAATTTTCCTCATATGAAAATACAGCAATCAACTATCTAGAGGATGAGGTGGAGTCATGTTCTGCAGACTAAAGCATTATACCATATCATATGTACTTTATACAGTGTTCAGGAAAATCTTGGAAGGATCTGTCAACAAAAAAAATGGAAATGCCATTAAGTCTTTGATTCTGCAAAGACTCTCTTTCTTTTTTCTACAAAGAAAAAAGCCACATCAAGACATGAATTATTGCCACATTTTCAAGCCTTTCACTGAAACAAGGTCTATGGTTCCTTGAGCAGTCTGGGTATGTAAAACTCTCTATCATATCTCAAAGTCTTTACAAGACATTTTACTCTCTCTAGCACCTAACAGCAGAGATGTCAGACCTGTGGTACCCTGTTTTCAATACTCCCTCACTACTTCCCTCCCTCCCCCTACTGTGCAGCCTTGGCAGAAAGCAAATTCCCTATAAAATGTATTTGCCTAAATAATACTTGCTTCAAGGCTCAGTCTTTATCAGCAATCCCTCTGCAGTGATACATTCTTCTTTATGGACCCAGTCCACAAGCATTTGAACTTTGGTTTTATCGCAATGTCTCCTAACAACAAACATTTCTGCTGCCATACTCCAACTTACCCATGGGTAAATAAAGCAAGAAAGAATCAAAATTTTGCACTGGTCCTACTGGAAAACTGCTGGGAAATGGGGAGAAATTTATGAGGAAATTAATGGTTTGGCTACAAACAGGAGCAATATCTCTGCATGCAGTCCACAAAGGCTCAAGGACCCTCACAGAATGTATGTATACAGAATGTATGCATTTGCTAGAACAAAGCTGGACGGTTTTGAAGGCCAGATTCCTTAATTACTGAACTTTACAAGGAGAATTAAATAGCATTTCAGTCTTTCACATGACTCTTTCCAGGCAGTAATTTTGACTAAAGCTCGAAGTTGCCTGTTTTCAATGAAACAAATTATAGTTCCTTAAAGTGTATCTAATCCAGAAGACAAGCACTGTAACTGTGATTTTGCCCCCTAAAATCTACCTCTATTATCATTAGTTTAACTTAAAAAAATAATGAATACTTTTAGTATGCTTTACTTGTGAACATACCTGTCCAATTCCAAGAAACATTGGTGATGGGAAGCTGAAAAGCATGAACAGATATTTAGTACTGAGGAATGGAAATAAATAATTTGGAAAAATAAAAAAGTTAAATTTTAAAACCAAATTCAACAATTAAACAGGAGGATGACTGGCCTGTGCTTAAGAAGAGTTCAGGACTACACTTAATGTAGTAGAAATATTTTATTTCTGAAGCCCAAATGATACAGCCCATGTACAGTTGATCAGTTCTGAACTGCTAGTTGTTTGGGGAATACTCATAAGTGAAGGTAACACACTTAGAGAACTCTTAATGCATCATTTCTTCAGCAGCTTCACATTTACATTTTAAATCCTAAGATGGGATAGTAACTAAAACATCTTGCACTTGCTCTAACTTGGAAGCTTATCTCTACAATCCAAACATACTAGCAATATGTTTTTGTCAAAATCAAGTTCTTAAGTAAATGTTGTAGAAACATCTATTGCCTACTAAACCAGCTACATTCCTACTATAACCCTTCAGTTGTCTTTAGCTGAAAGCATGGATAGAGCCACAGAAAGGTTTAGGTTGGAAGGGACCTTAAAGATCATCTAGCTCCAAACCTTCTGCCATGGGCAGGGGCACTTTCCACTACTCCATGTTGCTCAAAGCCCCATCCAGACTGGTCTTGATGACTGGTCGTCTCTAGGGACGAGAAGCCCACAGCCTCTCTGGACAACTTACTCCAGTGCCTCACCACTTTCACAGTAAAGAATTTCTTCCTAGTATCAATCTAGACCTCCCCTCTTTCAGCTTAAGTCCAGCTTAATTTCCCTTTGTCCTATCACTACATGGCCTTCTCAAAAGTCCTTCTTGAGCTCTTCCCTTTAGGTACTAGAAAGCCACAGTAAGGTCTTCCTGGAATCTTCTCCAGGCTGAACTATCCTATCTCTCTCAGCCTGTCTTCACAGGAGAGGTGCTGCCATCCTGCGATCAGAGCCACTGTGTTTAGTGGCCTCCTCTGGACTAATTCCAGCTGGTCCATGTCTTCTTTGAGTTGGGGGGCTCCAAGACCTGGATGCGTTATTACAGGTAGGGTCTCACCAGAACAGGGGCACAGAATCCCCTTCCTCCCCCTGCTGGCCTCACCTCTTCTGATGCAGCCCAGGTGTTGGGTTTCTGAGCTGCAAACACACGGTGCTGGTTCATATTCAGCTTTTTATCACAAACACCCCCAAGTCCTTCTCCCCTGGGCCAGTCTTGACCCATTCTCCATGCATACTATATTTGTGCCTAGGATTGCCTCAGTCCAGCTGCAGGACCTTGTACTTGGCCTTGTTGAACTTCATGATGTTTGCAGAAGCTGCAGTTCTCCTGCTTAGTGCGGTGAGAAACGTACATCTAATATTAACATAATTGAAATGGGAACAAAGCATTGACAAAAGAAACAAACACGCTGACTCACAGCAAAAAGGCCATAAGAGCACTACAGTCCTAACACAGCTAGGAGCAATTGATAGCAAAAGAGATCAGGGAAACAGAAGTATTGGGCGCAGGAAAAACATAAAAAATTGCAGGACTTCCATTTATAATCATGCGACACTTAAACTGCCTTTTGTTTAGTATTTACAGCTCTCCCATATAAAGATGGAGAGTTTGTCCAACTGTACTACACAGATTTCTGCAGACATTTGTGATTTGCAGAGGCCTAAATATTTCCAGCAATGCTGTAAGGTCTTAATACAAAACTTAGGTTTACTGATGGACATACTCGATTATCTCACGCAGATGTGCTAGATGTATGCCAAGGACTTTCAGGGAGCTGCAGTCCATAGGATAAAAAGCACTATAAAATAAAATCTCAACTTGCACCATGTACAATTTATGAGACATATTAAATACAGCTGCTATATGTTCAAATAGCACTGAACGTCAGAAAATGACATTTGGCTTTTTAACTTTCTTCTCATTTTGGTTTTTCTTTTTCTTATTTTCATTCAAGATGAGCTAAACCACAGCAAAAACAGAGCAAAGATTTTAAGTAAAACATGTTACTGGTGACAAAAATGGCAGTCACAGGACAATATAGAATCATAGAATATCCTGAGTCAGAAGGGACCCAGAAGGATGATCGAAGTCCAACAAGTATACACATCTAGATGGGAAAAGAGTTGGAGATGAATGCCCAAGTTCCTACTTCCCTCAGCTGCAAGACTAAGAGTAAAATGCAGTGTAAGAGGTGTGCAGTTAATGCTGTTGCTTTACACAGTGGTAGAAGAATCTAATTATCACCTGGATTCCATATGGGAATTAGCGCCATCAAGTCAAGGACGGAATCTCTCAGTGTTTTTATGATCAAGCCATTTTACGAGGTTCACTTTTCGTTTTGGCTACCTCAGAAAACAAAGATGCTGGAAGGAAGATACTGTTCGGCAGGAACAGTTAGAGGATACGCTGTTTCCCTCACGGGTGTCTCAGGAATTGCGATCCTCTGGGAATAGCGAAACGACCCGCAGGAAAAGACGGGCGTAGTCGGAACTGTGCCTGCCGTCGGGCGATGCTGCAGAACAGGTACATACTGGGCACGGGTGGGGTCTCAGATTGGAGAAACCGGCCCTGCTTCCAGCACATTACCCACTAGCTGGCTGCTGTGGGTAACTGGGATCCCGAGCTGCACGGACGCCCGAGGGTCACGCCAACGGGAAGGGGAACAGGAGCGGGAAGGCTTCTCCGCTGGGCAAGGACGGAGCCTGGCATGGCCCGGCACCGGCCGTACCGGCACCGGCTGCTGGGGGCCGCCCGCTCCGCCCCGGCGCTCACCTGTAGGCGCTGAGGAGCGCCTTGTTGACCAGCACGGTGAGGAAAGAGCACGTCCCGTAGAAGAGCGCCGAGAGCACCCTGGGAAGTGTTGGGGAAGCGGCGGCGGCGTCCGCCTCCTCCCCCGCGGCCTGCCCGGCGCTCATGGCGGCGACGAGCGGCGGCGAGCAGGGCCGCACCGCGGGCTTGCACCAGGGTGGCCGTGGGGACGCCGCTCCTCCTCCTGCTCCCCGGCCCGTCCCCAGACGGCGGCGGCGGCCCCGGTTCCGGGCGCGGCGGCCCCGCGGGCGGGTCTGGAGCGACGCCGCGCCTCGCCTCGCCTGCCGGGGGCGCTGCCGCCGCCAGGGCCGGGGCGCCCCGCCAGAGCGGCCCGCGGGGCCCGGCGGCGGCGGGGCGGGCACCGCGCGGGGCCTCCGGCGGGCCGGGGCCGCGGCAGCCCAGCCCCCAGAGCGCCCGGCCGTGCTGTTAAACCAGGCCGGCGGCAAAGCGGGGCCTCTGGGGCCGGCCTGCGGAAGGGAGAGGGCCGAACCCCGCGGGGGCACTGCTGCAGCCAGCCCTCAGCACCCCCAGAGCTCGGCCTGGGCTTCGCGCGGAGGGACGGATTCTCACAAGTTCCTGAAACTAAAAAACAATTTACCTTGGGTGGTTTAACTTGTGTCAAATTTCAAGGGACAGGGAAAATAAACACCTTAAGCCTTCTCTGCAACAAGCCGGGCTGTCAGAAACGAGGAGGAGGCAGAGTATTTAATAATTACCAAACAGCACACATTAAACCTGAAAATTAAATCAAGTTTTTATTCAAAGCATCTATTAGAATGACAGCACATCAACTCTTCTGCTTTTAACTCACACCAAACTACAACTTAAATCTTTCAAAGAACCAAACAATTTCTTGTATGTAATCACTTAATAAAACAAAAAGCAGTCTTCCACAACGCATCTTTGCTTTTTTAACTTGGTATTTTATCCTAAACTTGTCATGATCGAAAACTGCTTCAGCTGTCTGAATTTCGTCTATGGCAAAGTACAATCCAGTGTACTTGTCACACTTCAAAGACCTGAGGAAATATTCTGGCTGACTGAAAAAAGAACTTGAAAAACCTCAAACCCAACAACAACAACAACAACAACAAAAAACCCCACCAAAAAATCCACAGCCAATCCTGATGAAGTAATATTCCAGTCTGCAAGTGGCTGGTAATTACAGTCTTCTGCCCTGTGAAACACTACTTGGGAGCAATTCTGAGTTATGATTCAGAATTACAACAGATGTATGTTCAGGGCTCATTTTGGTATCAGACTATTCACATGAAGTCAGATGAACAGTCAGAAGCACTTAATATTTTTTAGAAACCCAAAACTTACATACATTAATTAATAACTAGTTTTACATAGGCAAAGAAGCCTTGTATGACTAGTGTTTCCTATTTTTTTCAGAAGCTGAAGCAGAAGTTAAACCGTATCACTGGTGCAAAATTATTTACAATCAATGAAAGACACTTTCTTTTTTTAAATTATTCAATTTCTTTTTAGTTAAGTGCATCAACACAGGATTTAAACAAACTGGATTAATGAGATTTTCAACCACAGAAGGTTATCAGAGAACATACTTCAACAGCTGCAGTTTCTGATATAAAACCACTCTACTTTTCTGGAACAGCTGTATGCATCTGGTCAGCCTACATCAAGTGATTGACAAAATGTTTTCTTCCTTTTCAGTTCAAGCGAGAGGGAAAGAGACTTCCCTTCTCATCTGAATTTCCTGACTTCCAACGAGAGGAAGAAGTTAAAGCAAGCAGGTCAGTAAATACACATTATTAATATCCCCTTAAGCAGTAGCTTAACAACAACAACCAACAACAAAATCACACACAAAAAGTCCAATCTGAAAACAGTTTTGTTAGCATATTAGGAATCTCTGGCTGCCTTCAAAGCAAAATATGGTAAAAGATCACCATGAGGCAATGCTACTGAAAGTACATAACATTCACAAAGTGACAAGATACCCTGTTAAACATTTCATATCAGCATCTGAGTACTAGGCAGCATTCTGCAACTTCATTTATATGGGAAATATATGAAATCACACTGTTAGCACACTTGTAACTACCTTTGGAAGCCTATTTTCTATTTGTATAGTGAATACTTTTCTGCAGTGTTTACTTTATAGCTGTGCTATGGTTAGTGAACAAAAAATTGGCATGTTATGCTGGAGTAAAGCAGTAAGGTGGCTTTATGCACAGTAAGTATGGAGGCTTCTATTTGCTAATCATTATAAAAGCAATGCTTTAAAACTTAGTGTTTGCTAATAGAAGACCTAGAATAGTTTACTACAAACTCAAACCACCCTGTAAATAACCCCTTTATTAACAAAATCAAGTGCCAAATCACTACAGGGCCCAAAAACCTGAAAAAATATTACCAGTTCTTTACCTTTTTCTAGACTTTGCAAGACTAATCATTTTCAGATAAAGCAATGTGCAAAACTTCCCAACTACACATGTTAGGAATAACAAGTGCTACCAAGAGATTCTGCTGAAATCAAATCAAAAAAAATGTGAAGCAGCAAAGTCAAGCCTCATACCTTGGGCAGTCACAGTGAAGATATTCCCTGCATGAAGCATTTTCTTTCCCTGTACAAGTTGAGATAACTAAACTCTGCCCTTCGCCTTGGAGATGCTAGGTATAGATATACTGACATTAGAAAAACATGGTTTCATTGCTGTTTAACAATATCCCCAGACTCATCACTTTGCTAGATAGTCAGATAAATACTTTTTTGTTAGCCTTCTTTGGCCACATGTACCATCCTGCTAATTGTGAACACTTTGTTCAGAAAGTGTTTCCTGTGAAATCTGCTTCAGATAAATGAGTTAACCTTGCAAAATCTAGCTTCCCATGACACATAAATTTATCAACCCTGCCTTATGCAGTCCCATATTTACAAAATACTTAGAAATTTTACATCTGTCTTCTATCCTATCAAAAGTGCAATTCTCTCACCCCATGTTATGGGGCAACAACATTCTTCATAAATTCTACAGAATAGCAGCCTATTATAAGCAAATAAGGTGCTTAGCTTATGCTTGGGATCTAACTGGTTAAGTAACACCAGAAAGTACATTTTTCATGGGCAGAGACTGCTCCTCCTATCTACTGTCGCAGGGGTGCCACAGCTAAGTTTGCCAGCTCAATGAGCGCCAGCGCGCCATGCATGCGTTCACGCTGCTCCTGGAGGCGACGGTGGCGGGCAGCTGAATGAGCACTGTTTTTCTCTTCATCGTCCTCTTCATCAGACTGAAGATACTCCATTGGGTCCTGCTGTTCCTGATCTGTTTTCTGGATTGCTTTGGTCTTCAAAGCAGGAGCACGCTGCTCTCTAGTCTCCCAGTATCTATAACATCAAAGGTGAGGAATACTTGTAAAATACACACAACAATTGACTCGCACATCAACAATTCAAAATGGGCAAAAACCTCCCAAGTACTAGCTTGCATCCAACTGGGCATTGCACTTGGCTTTACCTTTCAGCCCTTATTTGGTAGTATTTAAGCTGTCAGAAAACTTCTTTACTCGGTATTTTAAATGTGAAGTGCCCAAGTGAACATCTGTGACAGACTTCTTGCCTCCATGGTGTTCTCAGCAGGCATTTCTTCCAGACATACAGTACACCTCATACAAATGCAAATTCAGCAAAACTGTAGCACTAGCTAATAAAGTATTAGCAGGTGTTGATCAAGCAAAAAAAAAGTATTGAAGCAGAGAGCAAACACAAAACAAAACTGTAAGAAAAAAGTCTCAAGAACTTTGTCTTGACCAGGAGTTCATAATTCTTTAAGGAGAGGCGAGGCTGTGCTGATGTGTACTGGAAAAACATCTAGTTTTGCTTTCTTGAGGTTTAACTATCCCAAAGAATGAATGCTGTGTTAGACTACTCTTTTAAGTATTTTGAGAAAGATGAGGAAACTTACTTCGCTAGCCACTCAGCCACAGCTTTATTGTCAGCTGTCTCCTTCTTACTCAGCCTGTCTGTGAGCTCCTCCCTCTTCAGTCGGGCATAGGGATGTTTGGGACAATGACGGTTTGCATGTGTGAATCTGCTTAAACAGCCTTAAAAAAACCACAGAGTGACAATGAAGAAGTGTTACAGAAAGCAGCCAACCAAAGAAAGTGTAGCATCTGTGGGATGGAAATGCCACTGAATCCACCCTTCCCCATTCACAAACCCCCTAGGTTTTGGTGAAAACCAAAGGCTCTAGGTTCATAACATGCCCCATTATTTTATACATTAGTATCCACTGACACAAATGTATGCAATCCTTAGATACATACTTGCAGAATTAGGCAGATTCTGCAGGGCTCTTCCGTTCCCAAAAAGTTCCAGCAAATTTAAACTCCAAAGCTTTTGCCATGTGAACACGCATACATTCCCAATGTTAGTCTGACCCCAGAAAGCTGCAAATCGTTCTCTAATGACTTACCATTCTCTGAGCAGACAAAAGGCTTCTCTCCTGTGTGGAGACGCTGGTGAGTTTTGAGCTGCCCACTCTGTACAAAGGCTTTCCCACAATCTGGGTAATCACATAAATAAGGCCTTTCACCTAAAGTAGTAACAGAAGAGATTT
Source organism: Melozone crissalis (assembly GCF_028551555.1). Lineage (NCBI taxonomy): Eukaryota > Metazoa > Chordata > Aves > Passeriformes > Passerellidae > Melozone > Melozone crissalis. Next base: position 35,082,442 of record NW_026535783.1, on the reverse strand, counting down.
ATGAAAGATGACTAGAAGTGTCATAGTACCCAGTAGTGGTCCCTGGCTTCAGAAACTTGCATCTACTTTAAAAATCCTGGTTTACTTAGAAGTGCATGCTCTGTGCTACTGAACAATACACTTCCTAAAAGAAAAAAAAATTGTACTTTTCCTTGTCATATTTCCTGATTTAAGACTCCTAGATAGCACTACGTAAGTTTTGTGAAACTGTGCAGATACAAAGCAAGAAATATGGACAAGTGATTGGACAAGTAATGTAATTCAAGTTGTAACTAGAAACATTTTATCCTTACCATAGACTGAACTAGGGTAAAATATCCTGAGGTCAACATCACTACAAGGTTATAGAAATATCTCATTAGGAGAAATAGCTCATGTTTAAGAAAAGTTATAATGATGAAGGCTGCATGAGAAACTTATTCCAGATTCAAGTTTTCTTAAATCAGTCATCAAGGAAGAGTTCTCCACGCAAACTGCAACCAGGAGAACAAAGGTAGCAGGTGTCTCCTTCCTCAAGTGGACCTGACTGCACACACTACACAAAGGTATGCCATGCAACCCTCAGGAAGGCAACAAAATGAGGGTGAGTCTGGCTCACTAATTCAGGGGAATGACAGGGTAAGCTCTACCCAGTTAAGTAGTTCTTAAAAGTTCAACACATTGCAGGACCGAATGAAATAATTTATTTTGAGCAAAAAATGAGGAATGCTGGTGTTTAATATCATTATTTAGATTAGTCATAGTGACCTGAGTCAGAAGGAGATGGAGACAGCCAGGGCTTTTGTGGGATTTTGTTTGGTTGGTTTGAGGGGAGTGCTGGTGGTTGTGTCCGTATTGTGAGCTACATTTTTCATGTTTTATGGCAAACATTGTTCTGTTGAAGAAATAAAATGTATTTGCTTGGTTTAAAAAAACCCAAACAGCATCTTCAGTTTAAGCTCAGCTGAGTATTGAGTGAGTTCATCATACATTTAAACTTAACTGCAAATCACCTTCTAAATACAGTTCAGTGAATTAGCCCGATCTCCTCCACCCCAGAAAATTAATTTTAGGTGGTGGGAAAAAACAACTGGGTGGTGATTTTAAGCATGTAGACTCTTCTCTCAATATTTAAGCTTACTTCCTAGGACGTGACAATCCTGAAGTTGCCATTTTTTAAGTTACTCTAACCTCTTACAGCAAAAAACTTCAACTGTGATGTGAAAAATGCATCAGCAAGGAGGAAACAAAGCGCAAAGAGGCAATCAGGATACAAAGTGCTACCAGGCTCAAGTACAGAGTACCAAGCCCAAGACTACAGTCTTTCTTAAAAAGTGAGTCCGCGACAGATAAAATGTTTACTCAATTTGGCTATACTATTATAGCCTAAATTGCTGCTACACTTCCCCACTACAAATATGGTTACAAAGACTTTGATTGATTAACAAGCACTGGGAGCAAAGTGTGGTCAATTTAGCAGTTTAGCAGCAATAAAATCATAACAGGTCAAGTTCTTTGAGGTTCCTTTATGTTTGTCTGGGGGGATTTAATTCCTTCATTTGTGCTTCCTAAGTGGCTCTCCCCAGCTATTCACACCTTCCTTTTACTCACCGGTGTGAGTTCGTTTATGGGCTTGCAGTGACTTCTCTCGTGGAAAGACCCTGTTGCAAATATTGCAGCGTATCCTGCTGGAAGAGTGCTCTCCTTCACTGATCAGGTCTCGGACGGTGTCTGCTCTTGGACGGCCACGTCTTATTCCATCCTGGGTGCAAATAATGAGGCAACTAAACTCGGGCACTTCCTCCCCCCTGCAGTTTGGCCAACTGGCGCAGCATCCCCTGGAGCGAAGGCGTGACCAAGGATGGTGCTGTGACAGCACAGAGCCACACCAGACTGTGCCCAGCCCATTCCTAAGGGCCCGGTGCAGGAGGGGAGATAACAGGCACCACCATGAGCTCAGGAGCACAAGGGAAACTGAGAACAGGATCAGAGAATGGGTCAGGCTGAAAGGGACCACAGCGCATCATCTGCTCCAACCTCCCTGCTCAAACAGTCATTCTAGAGCACATGGCACAGGATTGTGTCTAGGCAGCTCTTGAGTATCTCCAGGGACAGAGACTCCAAAACCTCTCTGGGCAACCTGTGCTATGCTTGGTCACCAACACATAAAAAAATTCCTCCTCATATTGAGGTGGAACTTCCTGTGTAACAGTTATTGCCTACTGCCTTTTTTTCCTCCAGCTTGTTACAAGCAAATCCTACCTCCATCCTCTTGGCACCCTTGTAAGATACTCATATCCATTATTAAAGTCATCCCAATCGTCTCTTCTTGAGGCTGAATAGGTACAGCTCCCTCAGCCTTTCCTCATAAAATATATGCTCTGGTCCCTAAATAATCTTTGTTGTTCTATACTGGACGCACTCCAGGAGCTCCATGCCTCTCTCGTACTGAGGAGCCCAGAACGGGACAGACCGCTCCAGACGCGAGGAGAGAGAAGACAAGAGTTTTTTTCGGCGGCGAGGATGGTTGTTTTATGGTTATTTTTTTACTTTTTGAAGGAGGGAGGACGGGCATCCGCCCCGTTCCCCGCTCTCCCCCGCGGCGCGCGCGCCGTAGCCGGAAGTGACTTCACTTTAAATGCCCGGGCGGAAGCGCGGGAGGGGCGCGCGCGGCGGAGTCACCCCGCAGGCGCGCGGCCCGCCCGCCCCCGCCCGCTGCGCACTCACCTTCAGGTGCAGGTGCCGCCCGCCGCTCCCCGGGCTCCCCGCCTTCTCCTCGTCCCCGCCGGGGACTCTGCCCGCTCCCCCGCGGGGCGGCGGCAGGGCTGACGGGCCGGCAGTGCTGTCGCCGCCGCCGGGGCTGAGGGTCACGTTGTGCGCGTTCTCGCCCCAGCGCCAGGGGTAGACCATGAAGTCGCTGAAGCCGGGGCTGGTGGGGACGGGCGGGACGGGCATCGGCTCCTCGGCCCCGCTCCCCGCCGAGGAGGGCTTGATCGGCGTGGTTTTGATAACGGAGACCAGGACGCGCTTCGGGGAGTCCTGGCAAAAAATCACCGGGGGAGCGCCCGGCGGGAGCCGCTCCGCCATCGCCGAACCCTCGCGGGTAGCGGCGAAGGGTGGGAAAGAGAGCGAAAGGAGGGCGCTCCGCGGCGGCACGGCCCCGCAGTCCGCGCCCGTGTCCCGGAATGGGCCGTGCAGCTGCACGGAGGTCCCGCGGCCGTCGCCACCTGTCGCCGCCTGGGCTCGCCTCAGCCGCTCATCACTGAGGACGGCGGCTCCCTATGGTCTCCGCGGCTTGCCCTCCGCACCCCTCCGCCTCCGCGGCCACCCCCGAGAGGGTCCGCCAAGTCAGCGGCGGCCCCCGGCCATGGCAGCGGCCGGAGCGAAGCAGTCACAGCGTTCCCGCACCTTTCCGAAGCGAAGCCGGCCCCACTGGCAGCCCCGGTCCCGGCGATTCCCGAGGAGGAGCCGCCGCCGCCGCCGCGATACCTCCGCGCTCGCAGCCCCGGCCGAGCCCCAGGTTTTCCCGCGTTACGTTTCGCGCCCGAGCGCAGCCAATCACCCGGCCCGGCGCGGGTGTCACGGGGAGTCTGTTCCCGCCGGCCAACCGCTGGGCGGGAAAGTCGGCGGCCGCGCCCCTAGGGGCGGGGCCTGAGGGCGAGGCCGGGCTGTTGCTGCCATTCTATTGGACAGAAGCCGGGCCCACGGACCCGCCGGAGGCGCAGATTGGTCCGCCGGGGCGGGGGCGGGGGGAGGCAAGGGCAGTGCGCCCGGGCAGGTTTGGCGCGCTGCGGCTGTGGGCGGGCTGCGCGGGCCAATCCCGTGGCGGCGCAGCGGAGTTGGCGCGCCCGGCGGCTTAAAGGGGTCGCCTGGCGGTGGGACAACGGGTCGTGGCTTCCCCTCCCTGGGGCGGGGGAAACGCTTTCCTTTCCCCTGCTGGAGCCCTGCCCTCAGGGGCGGACAGAGCTGGGACCGATCTTACAGGGTGGGAGGGTACCTCAGTACGCTGTCTACGCGGGGATCGCAGGGCGGGCGGGGTCGGGCCGGCGCGGCCGTTATGGCGCTGGCGGGGCCGCCCGGGGAGACGCCCCGTCTAGCAGCGGTGCCGTGGCAATAGGGTACTCGTGGCTGTACAGCTACGTGCACCGGTCCCGGGGCTGTGAGAAGTGTGTAGAAGACGTTGTCTCGGCCGTCGACTCGGGAATTTTAGGAGGTTCTTAAGGCAGGTGTTATTTTAAGAGGATGGTGCCAGACTTTATTCAGTGGTTCCCAGCGGCAGGACGAGGAGCAGTGGCTCTAAACTGAGATATAAGAAGCTCCACTTCAACATGAGTGACAGCTTCTTTACATTGAGTGTGGTAGAGAACTAAAATATAAGTTTCCCTTCAGCACGGGGCTGCTCCAGTCTGAGAACATAGCTTACATTTTTTACATTAGTAGCTAAATTTTGAGGCCAGTGTCAAGAGCACAGAAATGCCACAGAGCTCCAAAAATTGTGAGGTTTTTTTCCCAAGATCTATTTTGTTCACAGTTCGTATGCTGCTGACTGCTGCTGTAAGAGTATTGGCAAACTTCATGACTGACAGGAACAGGAAAATGCAGGGAAGAGCAGGTTTGCAGTGTACGACTACTAAGTAATGCCCTTTTGGATAATGGGAAAAGCCTACCAATTCTTCCAATACAGAGGCTGTAATACGGGGCGTCAGCATTCCTTATCCATCCCGAGATCAGCAGCCCTTTCATTCTGAATTATAGTTGAGTTTGCTTCAACTGCTCTTTTAAACTAACTGAAAATCCTCAAGTGTTTACTTAGGCAAATTCTTGTCCATTGCTATGCTATCCCAGCTTCTCCAAGTCAGTGTAACCTGTCAAAGTCCTACCATTACTGTGCCGGGTCAGGCCTTCCTTACCAGGCCAGAAAGAAAATGCTGCAGCTTGTAACATTTGTTTCCAAAATGAGCAAATAGGTTTCCACATGCTTGGATCTGACTCCCTTAAAACCTTTGGCCCTGAAAATAGCCCATGGTAAATACTTCTGGTATTATAATGATGTTGTAGAGGAATAGTAATACAAAAAACATGTTAAAATCTACTTTAAAATTAAAAAAAAAAAAAAATTATTCATGTTAAAATAATTGCACCCCAAAACCAAGCTGCAAATATTCTTCATAACTTTCCAAAACCACATGCCTAATGCTTCAGGTAGTACCTGTAGCTGCTAAAGAACGCCAGTGATGGATGGAATTAACATTGTGAGCTGGTATACAGAACTGTAGATACTGGGAATGGAGCAGTGCATTGTGAGCAACAGAATATCTCCATATTTAACCTATGCTACCCCAATGTACACATTATGTTTTGTGATGGCTTTCAAGGGCCTGACAGCAGATTAACTTTTTTATGTGGGTCTTGTAAATTTTTCTAATGCCAACTAATTGAATTTTGTTAGTAGAGGCAACACAAGAGAAGGGAGAAGTTAGTTGATGCCACATCTGATATTTTAACTGTTCGGAACAGTAGTGTTTTATGTTGTAATAGCCATAACCAAAGAGAACTGAACTTTTTCTCCAGATCCTGCTACTGGAAGAGAAAATGGGCATATAGAATGCACCTGGCCTAGAGGGCCTAAAACACACTGCTTTTCAGTACACAGCCGTAGGTATTATGATGTATTATTAAAGTAGTTCATGTTACATGTAAAACCTGTTCTAAAGTAATCATCTGAACTGAAATGTCTTAGCAATATTAAATATGTTTCCTTTTCATAGTATTTTGATGCTATGCTACTAGCTTAATGTGTGTTGTAGTTTGACTGTGGCTAGATTCCAAAGTCTCTATAGCTTCTCTCTGCAGCTGGACAGAGGAAAGAAATTTTAACAAAAGGTTAATGGGTTGAGATAAGGACTGAGAGGGATCACTCACCAAATATCATCATGGGAAAAACAGGCTCAACTTAGAGATATGAAGTGAATTCATTACTGACAAAATCAGAGCAGGACAATGAGAAAGTAAAATAACCCTTAGAAACAGCTTCCTGCTACCCCTCCTTCCTTCCAGCTCTGCTCCTACCCCAGCAGCACAGGGAGACAGGGAATGGGGGTCATGGCCAGTTCATCACCCCAGGCTTCTCCCACTGCTCAGGAACAAGAGTCATTCCTCTGCTGCACCATGGGGTCCCTCCCATTGCAGACAGTTCTCCATGAGCTTCTCCAACGTGGCTCGATCTCATGAGCAGCAGCTCTCAGTGACCTGCTGCAGTGTGAGTCCCTCCCATGGACACACAGGCCTCCCAAAACTGCTGCAGCCTGGGTCACTCTTTTACAGGGTGCAGTCCTTCAAACACAAGCTGCTCCAGCATGGGGCCTCCCTTGGGTTCACAGACTCCTTTGTGCATCACCTGCTCCAGTGTGGGTCTCCCCCACCAGCTGCAGGTGGATCTCTGCATCCCCATGGACCTCCATGGGCTGCAGGGCACAGCTGCCTCACCATGGTCTGCGCCAGGGGCTGCAGCAGAACCTCAGCTCTGGTGCCTGGAGCACCTCCTCCTCCTCCTCCTCTTCCTCTGACCCTGGTGTCTGCAGAGTTGTTCCTCTCACGTGTTCTCACCCTACTCTTCTCTGACTGCAACTACATATGTGCAATATCTTTTTTCCTTTCATCTGAAATCTGTTATCACAGCAGTGTTATCACCGTTTCTGACTGGCCCAGCCTAGGCCAGTGACACATCTATATTGGAGCCACCAGAGATTGGCTCTGCTGGACATGGAGGAAACTTCCAGCAGCTTCTCACAGAAGCCATCTCTGTAGCCCTCCCCCCTGCAAAGCTTGCCCTTGGAAACCCAATTCAATGCATTAAAGCATTAATATTTTAGTGTAGAAACAAGAAAACGTTCTCTATGCGAGTTAAAGGACCAAAATAATGAAACATGATACAGTCAGATCAAATCCTGCTTATTACAACAAAGCACACCTTTTATCACACGTGACATAAGACTGGAATTGTAAAAGGATAGGGAGCAAGGATTCAAGAGAAAGCAGGAAAATGTATGGTAATAAAATCTTTTATCCAAGTCTTTGTTATTATATTTTTAAAGTTTCCAGATTTCCTGTCTAAGCATTCAGATTCCACTCTAGGAATCACATTCCCAACTCGTGAGACTTTCACTGCTGGGACCAAGATCCCTTTGCAGAGGATGGCTCCAGTCACCTGACAGGTGCCCTGTTTGAATCCCTACACTTACCATACTCACACTGCCAGACAAGCTTCCTTGGCCACCTTGACCCCACATTTCCCATAGCAGTGTCCCAGATGCTGGGTTCCTGGAAGTATTTTGATCCTGATGGGGCAACTCAGTAGCAGCACATGCTGTTTCTAAGGAATTCCTGGGCTTTTACACCCTTACAATCTATGTGCCCACCCTTCATGCCCCTTGCACTTGCCTCTTGGTCCAATGGTGATGTTTTGGCTGAGGTCCTCTCCTTGTTCATTGGGTCCTGCAGAGTCTCTAGGTGACTGGGCACCCCCACCCCTTGCAGCTAGCACCAAGGTCCCCTTTGTCAGCAGAAGGTCAGTGCCTGTTCCTGGCTCATTTGATGGGGCTCCAACCATTTGCTGCCAGCCGGGGCACAATGTCCAGCTTGCACAGAAAGCTGTCAGCATTAGGGTACTCCTCTATAAGCATGTCCATCTTTGGTGATGCAGCTCTCTTTTTGGCTTAAGACTTCATGTGGTCAATTTTGCTTGGTAGAATTGTGTTGCTGGAAAATGTATGAGATAGCTAGATCCTCTAAGTGACACAGTGTTACCCTCTCTACCCTGCCCTAGAACGGTGCCTTGCGCCATGTGATGTGTTCAGGATGTGTCTCCCTCAGGCAGGAGAGATGTGGGCATAGAAAATGAAATGTCCAGGGATGAGAAAGTGTCTGTACGAAAGGTCAAGGACAGGATGACCCTTGCTGCTGATTAGGTACTTAGCTGCAAACACAGAGAAACACCAGTCAGCATTCTCAATTCTGTCTTTTGTAATTAGGCACTTTTGCACCTTAAACAAAAAAAAAAAAAAAAAAAAAAAAAAAAAAAAGAAAAAAAAAAAAGAAGAAAAAAATAAGCAAGGGCTGTTTTGGTAAAGATGCCATATTCCATATCTACACCTGCTAGGCAACCTTGCGTAGGGTGCTGTTCTGTGCGTGTGAAAAATCCACTTGTGGAGAGAATGTGGACGGGACAGCCAATTAGGCAGGCAGCCCTCCTCTTCATTTAACAAGAGTAACCTGTTGTCAGAAAGGTTAGGCACCTGTGCCTTGTATTACAACTAGGAGATTCAGGCTTTGCATGCAAATATGTAATCGTGCCAAAGCCATTGCTATTACTTTTTGGTATAAAATTCCAGACAGAGCATTTGGTTAAAATGTAAAATTCAAGTTTTCCTTGTCTGTCTCCATTGTTTGTATAACACACTGATTGCACATAGTGAAAAGCTGTGAAAGGAATGAGAGGGAGGTGTTTTTACAAACAAACTGTGGGCCTGCTGGTAGATAGAGCCAGATACTGATAGGAGAAAGAAGCAATAGGAACCATAAATTCCAGAGGAATTCCACTAATTGACACAGACTGTTACTCACTCAAGGCCGCACTAAATTCCTGGAGTTAGAGAAAAACAAGAGACACAAAGAAAAGGCAAGTGGGGGAGGATGCACATTGGAAGAGGATCTGTATTAGGCGATTTGGGAAGTCTGTACTTCTCAAGTGAGATAGAGTAGAGATCCATTCTGAATTAGGTGAAGTGTTTAAGAGAGGTGAAAAGTCTGTGAGGCCAAAGCTGAAGGAAAAGTCAGATGCTGGAGACAGCAAGACGACAGAGAAAGAAAAACAGAAATTACCACAAGGTCAATTTGCCCCCCGACTTAGAAATTCCTTTGATAAAGAAGAACCGGTGCTAAATGTCACACAGAATGAATATGTATGAACCTATTGTGAAACTGTATGCATATGCATTTGGAAGGGAGATAAAGGACACCTGAGGTCTTCAGGGGTACGCATGCCTTTTTGGGGAGCATACCAGGCTTTACAACTTTTATAAAGTTGTGAGGTTTCTTCTTTTCTCCGCAAAACACAAGTACCTAAAACAATGGGAAAAGAGAGAAGGAAATGGGGCTGAGAAATTAGGATAAAAAGGAGGATGCATCCCCCAGCAATTTGAGAGATCCCATGGGAAATTTCCCCATGACCTCTCCTTTTATTCATGAATAAAGCTATGGGACTCCACTCCACTCTTTTTATGGGACTCCATTCTGTCTCTTTTTTGGACATAAAAACCTCTGGCATTTTGGATTAATTGTCCTGACAGCTGCAAGCAAAAAAGAGATTGCAAATTAATTTCATTTGTCATGCAAGACTTTTAATCAGTTTGGAGGTTAGAATCTCTTACAGAAATTTTGTTTTGATTGACAGTGCAGAGCATCAGAAAACTAAGGATTTTTCTAAATCTTTGCATTAATTTTAGGAAACAGAATTGTACAGATAAAGACAAGATATATTTGTAGCAAGCACTGGTTTTGGCTGTCATTGTGGAATCTCTCTGAGCAGTCAGATTTTTTTTTCCTTTTGAGGCTTCACGAGAAAAAAAAAGCAAATCCCACGGAGCCCCAAATCTCTAATCTTACTGCTGAAATATATCTGAATTTCTCATATTCATCCCTCTCCAAAGATACTGTGACCTTCAAAGTACCTATTAAAGCTGTAAGGACATTACAGTCAGTGATGGCACTGACCAATGATAGTCTGTCATCTTTCATATACAGCATAACCTTCAGTCAAACTTGTAGAATATTGAAATAAAAATATTTCTAAAATTTCTAAAAAAAATTCTGGATACAATATGTGCTGAGGAAATCTAGTGTAGATGCTGCAATTGATACCAAAAGGCTCCAAAAAGATCTGCAAATATTTGGCAAGATTTTTGATGTGCTGTAGTAATGTGATGTTGTTAATGTCTTTCTCCAGATTAGTACAGGACAACATTCCTTTCCAGTTCCTTCTTTGCACTGAAAACACATGAGGTTTCATCTTCCGACAAAATAAACCAACCATTCAGAGGAAAGGACAGTTGATCTAAGTGAACATTTCTTATAAAGTATTTTATTCCTTTTTCATATTATTGAAAATTTCATCATGAACTTTTGTTAATTATGGCTAGCTACATTCTACAACATAAGAACTGTGCAGAAATAATGATATTTTTCTTTTGTTGACTTATATTTTTCAGCTTTTAATTTGAAGTATTTCAGAGCCTGAGAGATTTGACTTAACAAGCAGGATTTTGTAAAGCTCTTTTGCAAGCAGATAATTGCCTGAAGTTTCTGTCATTAATTCCATGCAAAACAGTTTGCATTCTCTTGAATGAAATTGAAATTTGAAAGGGCACTAAGCCAAATTAAATTAGTTTTCTAATTCTGCATGCCCTGATCATGCATGATCTACATGACAGCCAGGAGAGATGCAATGACTATGTTCAAGGCTTGGAATAATCTGTAGAGGATACACATCATTTTGCTTTACAGTGGTGTCCACAGGCTTATCAGCATCCCAAAATGAAGAGAGAACTGGGCTGTCTTTAATCCTGCCTTTTGAAGCACAGCATGATTTCTGATACTGTTTCAAGTTACTGTAATAAAGATAAAATTAATTTCAAAAGCAGGTGGTATATGCAGTGAAGTTATCATGACAGAGGAAGCGTTAGTTTCATGGAATAAAGACAGCCTCATCACAGAAATCAAGACCGCAATCACCATTCTTTGGGCAACTGTGGCTGATAAAAGAGGCACTGATATTTTGCTCTCCCAGGTGCCCCTCCCCTGCGGAAAAAAGCCTTGATGAGTTTCCTGGCATTATTGAGACAGCAAAAGTACTCGCAGCTGGGTCCAGCTAAGGCCTCTACAGGCGTGTAGGCCTCTACAGGTGCGTGGCTGCACCACAATCTGTCACCGCGGGAGCTCGGCGGCGGCCGGGGAGCCCCGTCCTGGCTGTGGCTGCCCGGGGCCGAGCCGAGCTGCGAGAGCCGCGCTGCGGGCGGGCGGGCGGTGGCGGTGCCGCTGAGGGGCTCGCTGCCGGCACAGGCCGCGCCGCGCCGCTCCGCTCGGACAGCCCGCGCTGACACCGCGCTCGCCGCCTCATCCCGGCGTGCCTACCGCAGAGCTGCCCCGGGGGAACGCCCCGTGTGAGGGGCGCCTCTTCCCTTGGTGCTGCGGGAAATGCGTGTTTTGTGATTGGCTTTTCGCAAATATCGAAATGGATATTATATGTGTTAGAAAGTTACGCTGTATTAATTCTCTTAAGTAGTGTGCTAAATATAGTTTTAGGTTATAACAAAATGTAGAAATATGAAACTATGCTAAGTAAGGTGCTTTTTTAAAAGAAAGGACTCGCAGCAAGATAGCACCGCAGGACACCTAAATCTTTCAGAAACAAAGAATTTATTGCCCTCTTATCAAAAGAAACTAACTTCTTCCCTCCTTGCTCAGGCTTGAAGGCGCCGTTAAGATTCAGAGGAAGAAGTTGACGATGACCCCGAGAGAATCCTGTATGTGAATGGAATTTATGCGTCATGTATGAGGTGTATGAATATGCAACAGGCTATTGTTTTTAAACGTTAATCCTCTGTTAACAGGTGTCCTTTACCGGGTTTATGCTGCCCAGAAAAAGGTACCCGGACGTCCTAACTCCTTGTTTCCATTGTCTCATATTGTCCTAATTAAAATTGTCCAAATTATGATTACTCTAATTGTATTACTATTTTTATAACCATTTTATTCCTATTAAACTTTTAAAATTTAAAAAAACCAAGTGATTAGCGTTTTTCACAGTGTCACTTGTTGCAGGATGTAGGTTGTACCCAAAGACCCACGGCGACACCTTCGAAGCGCTGTCGCCGGAGACCGTCCCCACACGGGGCGGGGCTGTAGCGCTGCCGGGCTGGCGGGGCACACGCCTGAAGAATTACAGAGCGGAGCACCGCATTGGTTAACGGGCGTGATTGACAGTTCTGATCCTGCACGGTAATTGGCCGCAGCTGGGCACCGGGGGCGGGGCGGAGCCTGGCGCCGGGATTGGCTGCTCTGTTACTCTCCGGTCGCGCGTGCAGGCGGTGGGCGGGCCCGGCCGCGCTTACAGGCGGCGGGGACGGCGGCGGGTGTGCTGTGGGGCTCCATTGGCTGCTGCGGCCCGGCTGGGGCGGGGCTGCAGAAGGTGCGGCGGGCCGTGGGCGCTGGGGCGGCGCGTGGGCCGGGCTGCCGCCGCCGCCGCCGCCGCTGCTGCTGCTGTCGCCCGGCGTGTGCCTTGCTTCGGCCCCGCGCAGCGGCGGCAGCCTCCTTGCGGGGGGGGGGCATCGGCCGCCGGCGTGCGCGCAGGGGGCGGTCGGGGAGGCGAGGCGGCCGCGCGGATGATGACGGGGCTGGCGGGCAGCCCGGTGGGTGCCGTCATGCAGGAGGACTTCGGGTGCTCCGTCGCCAATCGCTTCTGCCAGCTCCTGGACGACGAGTCGGACCCGTTCGATGTCCTGCGCGAGGCCGAGCGCCGCCAGCAGCAGAGGAAGAAGCGCGATGAGGCGGCGGCCGTCGCCAAGAGAGCCGTGTCCGGCGGCCGGGCGGGCAGCGGCAAGAGGGAGACCCAGAAGGAGCGCAGGCAGCCGGAGAGCTCCCCTGCACCCTACCCTGCGGCGCCGCCGCAGCCAGGTACGCAGGCAGCACCCCGGCGGGGCGGGGGCGGGCGCGGGCCGGACCGGCGGCCGGCTTGGGAAGGCGGTTCCCGGCGCTGTGGTGCCCGGTGCGGGCCCCGCGGCGCGGCGTGGGTGGCTGCGGGCTCCGCCGGCCTCTCGGTAGCCGTGGCGTGGCGGGGGTAGCGCTGTCGTGGCGGGGCTGAAAAATCCTGGTTCCCGATGGGGTCGTCGTGGTGAATGCACCTGAAAGTCCCCTCAGAGCAAGCAGTGACGCTTAGCACGGTCACGGCACGATGTTGCCGAGCACTCTCAGCCGAGAAGGCCTTGGAATATATGTAAATGAAAACTTCAGCAATATCCCCAAGAGACAAGTGCAAGAGCATGAACTCCTACGCTGTGGCATCTACAGTTTTCATGGTGGTTTAGTAGTCCTGTTGCTGCGTTTCATTTCTTGTCACCCTGGACAGTATCCTTCAGTGTCTGAAGTTTCCAGGCTTGATTTCTCGGTACCTGTGAGTTTTTCTGGCCTTTTGGTGTCTTCAGAGTTCTGTCGTCTCCAGGGATCTGTGCTTATTTTGCCTTGAGCTTGCATTGGTGAGCCGGCCTTTTTATAAAACCTTATTTCCTGGGGTAACTCTTCAGCCGATGTTCAGGAGTTATCATCTGCTAGGTTTTGATGCGTAGTACTGCTTGGGGAAAGAGGGAGTCAGTTGGGTTTTGTACTAGAATGTCCCTCACAGTCCTCTTTGCAGCTGGAGGCTCTGTGGGCTATAGCTTCTTGCATTTGGAGCTGATTGCTAGTCTTAGTGAGTCTGATTGTTACTACTTACCCGGTATTGAGCTTCTGGTTGCTGGATTCAGTATCTAAAGTATCTGAGAACTGGTGGATTGTTTCTAAATATTGAGAATCTTTGCACGGAAGATTCTGGTTTCACACTCTTGAGTTGTAAGTTCCCGTTCTCCTACAGGAAGCAATGAAGCCTAACACATAATTATTATTAAGGTACTTTCTTCCTGTAGTAAAAGCTCCTGTTAAACTCACTGTAATGGTACTGTGTGTTTTAATGCCCCAGGAAAAGGCTTTTGAATTAGGTTGTTGCTCCATCAAGTTGTTGCCAGTGTTGCCAATTCTATTGGTTAGGCTTACAGTCTTACACGCTTCCCAACAGCAGTTAGTAGACGCATTTTTAGCAGTTTGTGGAGCAGAGAATCTTCAATGCTAAATATGTGCTGGATAATGAGCACCTTTGTAGAGGAAGATAAGTTTTTGCTGTCTTTATGGGCAGTTATATGAAACTAGTCTTTTTGAGATTTCTCTGCTATTAGGTGAGTTAGTCTCGTAAGACCAGTACTCAGACTATAACAGCTTATTTTATTTAAAAGTTACTTTACTGTGGCTGTCAACAGAAGTTGAAGGAGTCTACTCAGTGAACATCAGAGTCTCAAGTTTTGATGAAAAAGTTCTTGAACAAGATCTGGTGGTTAGCAGTAACTTACCATAGGAGTGTGTGAAGACAATCCTTTGCCTCCCGCTTGCCCATAGGTGTCACCATTCCTGGCAATACACAGTGGCTCTATGGCTTGTCTTTGACCATTCTCTGCAACCTTGGTTGCAGAAATTTCTTGTTAATGCAGAAATTTATTGTTAAGAAATCTCTTTTCTCATACAGAGACAACAGGCATGTGCACGTTGTTTCAATTTCCTGCTGATTTAAAATGGAGAAGAGACTGCTGACTATAGTACCCTTAGTGAAAGGGCATTAAGATCTATTTTAGGAAGAGTTATTTCTCTTCTATATTTAAAAACACACTTTCTTCTTTAAACATAGCATCTGTTTGGGATTTTGTGTGTTTGTCTTGGGCTTGTTAGGAAGTAAGGACTATAAAAGTACAGTGCTTAAGATGCTAAACCAGTGTGGATAGTCATGACTTGGTCTTGACTGTGTTCCTCATTTGAATGTGCTGTGTTAGTTAGTCTGCTCTGAATGGCAGAGAACCCTCCGAGTTAGGGTAAATACACAATGATGATGTAGCTGACAAATGTTAAGCAAGTGTCAAGTTGAGTAAAAAATCTTGAGGTTTTTTGGATGGGAGTGGGTCAGCTCTTTATTGGTGCCATATAAAGTTGGTTTGTTACGTAGGGTTCAAAACTTCTATATTTTATATAAGATTCAGGGTGCTATCAACTTGACAGTTGAGAATGACCAACCTCCTTGCACTCCCACAGTTTGGCATAAAGCTTCTAATAACAGATGGATTATTAGAAGAGTGCACCTCTGTTTGGGGAAATAAATAATATTGATTAAAATTACTAAATTGCTAAACTAATTGCTAAACTTTTAATTAAAAAAAAGAAAAACATACCAATCTTAAGACTTTGTTTCTAGACTTTCTTAGTGATTTTTTTCCCCCCCTGATTTTGGGCATAACTACCCCTAACTTCATTCTACTTATTAGTAATTAAAACACCAAAAAATAGCATCTAGATTCACCAGAGTAGCAGAATCAGAATCTAGTGGTATTACAGTTGAAATGATGGAATTCACTGTCTCATACTAGTGTTTTTGGAATCATCACAGAATAGGGTTGAGAGGCTATGTTGAAAGGATGGTCTGGTCCAACCTTTCCTAGGAAAGGCAGCCTTGAAGACCTCATCTGCTACCTTGTTGAGTTGCATTTTGAAAGCCTTCTGTGATGGGGGTTTAACTCTGAAAAGGTTGTTTCAACATAAGGTAGCACCAGAAAGAAATTCTTAACACAGATGAAATCTCTTCTTGTGCACCTTGTCCCCACTGTAGCTGCTCACTTTCATGGGACTCCTTGTGAAAGGAGCCTTCATCATTGTAGCCTTTCTAATACCGGGGTACTGTGATGTGGCTTATATGAAGCCTTGTCCTGGGAAGAGGATAGTCTTTTCTCATAAGGCAGACTCACCAACTTTTTCATAGCCTTCACAGCCTTCTTTTGGATATTCTGCAGCCTGATCATCTTCATAACCCTACTTTGGACCCTTCCAGACTGTTTTATCTAGTTGCTAGGATATTTGCTTGTTTGTACTACAAAAAGTCTGGTTAAGTTTCATGATTTTTGTTTTATTCTAGTATTATTTCTTAAGCATACTTAATCTGTGAAAAAGGGTCTTTCTAAAGACTCAAAGCACATCTAGGCTTCTATCTTGCAATACAAGGAGTTTTACCATAGTCAGAGATTTTTTGTGGTGTTATGTTTTAGTGTTTGAGTGGAAGGTTTAGTCACAAAGTTCTGTAAGGTAGGTTTGTTGTTTTGGTTTTTTTTAAATGTAATTCTTCACTGAATTTTTCAAAGCAGGTTTTACTAAATTTCTGGAGATATTTTCAATTTGAAGCAAACCTCCTGAGAGGACTTTGCCAGAGAATGCAATACTTTGAACTCTAGAATCCAAACTATTTATTATGAAATGGCACAACTCTAAGGAGATGACTTTTTAAGCTTTTTATGGAGAAAATGGGTTTCTATTTCACTGTCTGTTGCAGAATGGTCCGTTTGTCTGGGATGAGCCATTTGTCGGTGAGGGGAGACTCGGACACTCAATATGAGTGATAAGCAAGTTCCGTTTATTGAAGAAAGCATCAGACACTTATACAGCAAGTAATAAGCTCATGAATATTCTGTAAGCCAAGCGATCTATTGGTTAAACTATACCATCAACTCTTCCTCATTCCTTTGGGCCTACATTCCCTCTTTCCCACGTCTCTCTGTCCACTGTTGTTATCATACTCAGCTAGGCCCAAGGACATGTTATCTTGCAGGTGCAGGACTTGGAATTAGCCACGGCCTTGTACTTTTCCAGTCTCTAGTGAGCTAAATTCCCAACAACTGTCTACCAAAACCTATACTTTTGACCTTAAAGTATTTTTTCTCTTCTCTGGACTGTTGTTTTGTGATTTTTAGACTGTATGAGCTGAGGATTTGGGTAAAGGCTGGTTGTAGGTGTTGCAGCTCTTGTAACTGCACCACTCGATGTTAACTCAGTTCATTCTTACCACAGTGACCAAACTGCATTTGCCAGCTTTTTATGCAAAAGGCCGAGTTGCAGAGCTAGCATTCTTTACCAGTCCAGGAAAATTAAATTTGTTGATCCTGCAGTAATACTCTCTGTTCTTTTGAAATCTCTAAACCTTTTGTTGCTAATACTTCTAAAAGGTTTTCTTCTTTCCTATACATATGATGACTCTGGTAACATTTATATATAGTTCCTAAATACTGTGCTTTTGAGTTTTTAGCTGTGGTTTTAAAATGGCGTGGAATTTTCTATGGAGTTTTATCTTAGACTGACTGTGATTTTCTTATTTTTTAATAGTTTATCCTGGTAACATTCTTTCAACTACAGTGCCATAAGGATTGTCTAAAGGAAAGCTATGGTAGGCAATTCTGTAATTCAGCAAGTACTGGCATGCATGAAAACAAAATGGCACTGGATGGAGTCTAACTCCATGTGTCTCTTTGGTGTGTTGCTTGCAATAGCTGAAGCTATTGTTTGAAGTTTGGTATTAGAATCACACACATTTAAAGGGGAGAAAGTGAAATTGTTTTTGGAGTATTAATTCTTTTACTCTCTAAAATATAGCAAAATAAATGTTTGAGTGAAAATAAATTTCCTTTTACTATTACCAGTTATGAAGTTTTCTTGTAAAGAAAGATTAGTTGCCTGTGTATAAGTTGTTAAAGAAGTTTATTCACCCTAGGCTTCCCGCAGCTAGCATCCAGTTTCGGGAGAAAAAACATTAATAATTTTGTGGTATTGCAACAGGTACAGCTCAAGCTAGATGCCTCACCAGAGGGATTTAGGGTACAAAATCCCAGGTATTTCTTTATTCTTACAACCAATGCTCCTATTCTTTGCACACTTCACACCTTGCATGCACATCTTACTTCAATGGTGATTTTTGTTTTGGAGTCTTCTTGTTCATATCACATTCTTCTTCTGCAGCTGTCTTTATCTGGATGGGTTGCAGGTTCTGATGATAGCCATGACTTCTTAATCTTTTAGTTTGCACTCGTCTGAGAGCCTCCTTTCATTGCAGCTGAACAATAGTAGAAGACTCATTCAGCATTTCAAGGTAAAAGTTTGCAGCTTGTGGCCTAAAACTTCAGCACTTTGCTTGTGCTAAGCAAAACTACTTAGATAAAAGAATTCAACTAACTAAGCTCAGTATATAACAGTCCTCCCTTTGTTTTTATTAAGCTTTCCCACTATTATCAGAAAGAACTCATGAAGTTTTTCAAAGCATTTGACTGCTCTCCATGTCACATGTGATGTTATTACAAGTAACAGGCATAATATCCTAAAGCTTTAACAGCAAAGTAAGTACATGGTAGGGTGGTATGTGACCACTTCCATTTAGGTTCTAATTTGGATTTCTGTGAAAATACCTTAATTAGTACTTCAGTAATACCATTGGGCATACTTTTTTTTCTCAAAGCTTTTTTGCATTGATTTAGCATACTGAGTCAACCACTGATCTCCAAGAGGTTCATCCTAGGTGTAATTATTTGCCAAACACTAATCCTGTTGATGTCAACCTTAGATGTTAGGAAAAGCTGTTTCCCAACATTGCATAATATCCCAAAGTATACTGCTCCTAAGCATCAGGCCATTATAAATCTATCTGACTACAAGTTTGAGTTATTTTATTTTTTTTCATTTTGTTGGAGCCTTTTGTATGAGCTCAGGAGTATACTACAGGAATATTATCTGCAGAAATATTATTTTCTGCTGAAGCAAGGGACTCTCATTTTTCCATAGCTTACCCATTGCATGACACACTCCAAAGGCTTACTTAGACTCAATATAAATAGTGGCACTTGCTGATCATGTCACCACAAGGCTGCTTTTGCTAATGCAATTAGTCTGGCCTCTTGGGTCATCAGCAAGGGTTGTAGAAGTTCAGTTTCAAGTGCCTCAAAGTTTCTCACTAATGCATAGCCTCCGTGTTGTTTTCCATTTGCATAGTATGGAGATCCATTGGTCAACAGTATCAGATCTAAGGTCTGTAGAGGCTGATTTTACAGATCTGTCCATAAGTGGCTGGAGTGAAACACCTCATGGCAATCATGATACAGCTCACTGTTGGAAAGAACAAATAGAGCTGCTGAATTCAGCATCCTTTTAAAGTAGTAGTAATTAAATTAATGATTTAAAATTCATAACAGTTCATTTTTTGGGGAGACAATGTTTGTATATAATATTGTTTAAGCATCAGTTCTACTTTTGTTACACAGTTATGTGATCTATAACTATTATTCCTTTTACAACTTGGAATATCCTTTCTTTCTCCAAATTCCAATTCCACTTTCTTTGCCTTGATAACTTAACTGCTGTAGCCCTGGTAGTTAGGTTCTTCAGTACCCTACTGTGTCTAAAAAATTCCTCACAGTTGTTTTCTTTGTTACTTTGTTTGGTCAAGATATTTCTACCATAGCCTTGGACCTATTTTGGGTCTACTTTGTCCTTTTGAGGTATACTGGGAAGAAGGATAGTCTTCTTTCAAAGCTGAAAGGGGTTTCCTACTTTTTTTTTTTGGTGGGGGGTGTTGGTAGTTGGTTTTTTGTGGTGTTCTGATTTTTTTTTTTTTTTGTTTGGGTGGGTTTTGCTATTTATTTGTTTTTTGTTTTATTTATAGATTAAGCCCAAGCATCAGTTCTGCATTAATGCTGATTTTTCTCCACAGCTTTGTGACTGTGGTTTTCAACAATTCTGGTATTTTTAGCTCCTTTTGTATGTTTTTGGTGATCACACTCCTTCCCATAAAGATTAGATCTATCCGTTCAGGTAACAAATGTAATTCTGTATCTCAGGTCTGTAAGAGGTCTCTTTTTATGCTGGGGAGTCTTCTGTCAATGTGACCCTTCCACAAACACTCTTTTTCCAGTTTGTTCTTTGTAAGCAGTTACCTCTCTCAGCTTGTGAATTGCATGCCAGCTACCACTGTCACATTAGGAAGTGGGAGAAACAGCAAGGTTTCTGCTTTAGTGTATAGTCCCTCATAGCAGTTGCAAGCTGGGCTCCTTGTGGTATTTGTCTGAAGTCAAGGCTTTCTACAAAAAAAATGTTTAAAATGAAAAATTTAAAAAAGGTGAAAGCGCACTCTCTCAGTACAGGCTAGTGAAGAACCACAAAACCTAGAGATACCTCTTTCCAAGCAGAAGTCTCACTTTTTGAGGATGGATTATATAGATGGAGAAACTTGCTGAGAGCTAGACAGCAACACTGGAAAGGCAGCTAGATTTTGCTGCATTATTTTATATCCATCTGTTAATACATAGATATCCAGTTTCTGGGAAACCAAACAATGCAAGTTATAAAAGTATAAGTTCTGCTTTTCCAGTAGCCAGTTCTGTGTACATACTTATTAAAAACAGTTCTCTAGAAAGTCTTTTTATCTAAGTGCTTCAGTGTTAGCAAAAGTAATTCTAAAAGTGAAGTATTATTGTGGGGAAAGTGAAAACTACTTAAGTATGTTTGCTCTGTATGATTTAGAGTTTTAACAATATCTCTCATACAACTGAGCTTTTTTCTTTAGCACTGCCTAGTTCTAGTACCTGGTAATTTTAGTATTTACAGATTTTTTCCTGCTAATAGTAGTTCAGTTGCTTCTTCTGGGGAAAAAAAAGCTAAGTCTGTTGAAACACAGATCTCTGTTCTGATTCCTCAGTTTAGAAAGTAAAGTGATAGGTAGCTTAGCCAACAGACTGGGCTGATGCAGTAACAATCCAGGAAAGCTGTGGTGAAGTAGGGAACGGTGGGACACATATTCAGGTGAATACAGATTACAGATGTAATTTTAAGACACAGAAAAACCACTTTAAAAAGAGGCTAAACTAGGTAACTAGGAAAGAGTGATCTTCAGTTTTCAGAATTGTGTTTGTAAGGCCTCAAGTAGACGATCCACAGAACTCTAAAGCTTTTTTCTTTTGTGTGGTTTTGAAGAAAACCTGCATACCAGATTATATAGACAAGCAAGCAGACAAAATTTGTGTCTGTTTGGAGAGGTAGTTATTAAGCAAGCATTCAAAATGTACCCCAGTTCTTTGTCAGTGATATGCAAGATGTCTCATGCTTTGTCTTGATTTTGTTGCCTTGTTTTGTTGTCCCCCAAAGGATAGATGGCCCTTGGGCTCTGTGAATTAAACTGAGTCTGTGTTAGGACATAGCAGAGGATTAAAATTGTAGAGCTTATGCTATCACTGCTGCCAAGCTCCAGTCTGTTTTTATTTACATGCAGAGCTGAAAGTTGGGCTGTCTTTTTGAACTGATTCACAAGCAGGTTACATGAACTTTTGCCCCAAGGGTGACTTGTCCTACTAGAGAGGGACAGGTGTTGCATACTGCCTTAATCCACTACTTCATGCCTGTCAAACCAATTAAAGATGTTTTTGTGGCACTTACTACCTGTGTAAAAGACTTTCTAGTGTTTAAAATACATCTGCAGTGAATGAAGCCACCTGTTAAAATCAAAGTGAGAGAGCCTGGCACTCAAATTGGAGTAGAACACACAGCTCCATCCAGTATGCTCAGTGCTGCTGACACGTAATATACTGACATGTCTGACAAGGAGACTTGTTTTGCAGTTGTTTTGAAGTACTTATAAGCAGTACTGGGTGATAAAATGAGACACTATCTTTTTAAAATTACTTCTGCATCTTCTTTTTTTGGCATTGTTTTGCTAGTTTGAAGGAGCTCTTTGAATCTCAAGGTGAAATTGAGGTTAATACTAAATATGTAGGGATTCTGACTACTGCATTCTTGCCAAAGGAGTCTTTTTAGAATAATTGATGCTTCAGATAGCCAATGAGAGAGGATCAAAAATAAATAACATCATAGTCTTCTATGCATTTTTGTGCATTCAGATCCTAACAAAATAACTAAAATGAGACCGGAAATTAGTAGTAATTTTCCCAAGCAAGAGTCCAATTTAGAATTAACCCTTACATAGCTGGTAGTGTAGTTGAGATGTGTGTAGAGTAGATGTTTCCCAACAGTATGTACTGTTCTGTATCATCTGTAATTTTGCTTTGTGTTAAACTGTCCTCATTTGAAAAGCTTACTCAGAAACTGATTTCAAAAGTTGTCCTTTATGCAGAGATTACATCGTAATTTGGGTATGCAAATATGCTCAGTGCTCTGAGGGTCAAGTAACTTCAAAGCTGAGAAGAGAGAATTACTGGAATGTATTATGTCGGGTGGTTTGTAGTTTAAAGAAAAGCAGAGCTGGAGTTGCTTCTGTACCACATATAACACTATCTTCTCTGTACAAATATGACTGTTCTTACTGCATAACAAAAAGCTTTATTTATTACATTCACCAAGTGGATAGTTCTTTGAAGCTTTCTCTTTACAAATGGTGTTAGATTTCATCCTCACCACCTAAGTTTGACCAAAAATCTTCTGATGTGGGCATTTCTCTGGGGCTATGAGTTAATTTGCATATTAATATTGCGACATAAAATGGCCTTTTTTCTCTCTATGTTGTAGCAACAGAGGTAGCCAGGACTGTCACTTGTCCACTAACCTGAGTTCAGTAATCTGCTCAGCATTCCACGGTAGTTCAATACTTCTTGTGGAAACAGTAGCTTAGATCTGAGACCAATCTTCCTGTTCCTTACTTGATTGACTTACACTGTTGGCTTAGAAAGGTGTTGGTTTAAATATAGAGGCCTAGCAGACAAAATGGCTTGCTTCTGGAGATCTTGGTCCCAGAGGGAGAACAGAATTTGGGAAAACGGGAAAGGAGGCACATAAAGAACTGTAATCTTCTGCTAGATGTATACAGGTTGAGTGTAAAACTACAGTTTTTTTCTATTATAATTCACAATTTCTTTTCATTCATTCTGCCCAACCCAATCCTCCTCAACTCCAACAATGGCTGAATAAAACTCTAAAAAGCTTAAGTATATTTTATCTTGGAATATGTTTATGTTCTAGAATCAGTGGTGTTGAAGTCTTTCTACTCACTGTTTGGGTCTCTGCCAGCTGAACTCTGTGGCCTTTAGTGTTGCTGAATGGTACTTTCCTCTACAAAACAGCAGTGTGAGGAGGTGACCCTGTGCTGGTTGTTTGATACTGTGGCCATGAGCTTAGAGGACCCGGAGGCTTAGACTTCTAAACTGAGCTCATCTGGCAGGAGGTGTGCTGGTTCCCAATCAACACCTATCTGTAAGGGGTCATTCTCTTTCCCTCACCTTCATTGCTTCTGCTGCCGTCTTTTAGTTAGTCTTTTCCATTGAAGCTTCTCCACCTCATCCTGTACTACACTTTCATGATCCTTGAAAACATGAGAGAAACAGTTTTTGTTCTCCTTCTCTGTGACTTGTGAGCAAAATGAGATTTTTCTTTAGACTATCTTTTCTATAAATCTCTGACTTTTAAAACCCATGATATTTTGCAGGTTCATCAACACAGAAGGTAAAATAAGTACGTGTCTTTCAAGCAAACAGTGTCTGGCGACATTAGCAATAAGGAGTTTTAATGTTCTAGTGGATTTGGGTTCGGATGTGTAGCCAGCTCACTTCAGTCAGTAGTTTGGTAAATGCAATTGTGTTACTCTTGAGCTGTCAGTAATCCCTGCGTGTGTTTGTGTAGGCCCAAAGCGAGTACCCAGGCAGGGAGAACAACAAGGGTTCAGTAACAGAGGCACAGAGGGGAAACAGGACAAAACTGAATGGAGACAATCTTTCAGGAAATACCGCTATGGAGCACAAAGACAAGTGGAATTCTCAGTGGAACGGTATGTATCCTGCAGAGAGAACTAAGATCCCTCACAGAGGATATTAATGTGCAGGTTTTTTGCAAGACTACTTACTTCATGCCTGTAAGAGCTGTAGTTTTACCTTCCTTGGGGGTTGAATTGGTACATTTTTTGTTGAATGTTAGCAATATAAGGCAAAACTGAAAAATTTAAAGATCTGAAAATGTACCCCCTAGTCAGCAGCATATTTATAATGTTAGTTTCTGAGCTCACATACCAAGCCTTGCAGAACATGTAGGAGGTTGCAAACTGGAATTTACTGCTTGGACAGTGAATGCATGTTGATTTTTCTTTCTTCATAAATATTAGAAGATTCCACCTAACCCTTAATGCTTCAGAATGTGGCTGTTCTTACTTTATACCATAATAGTTGATATTTAACAAGTTGTCTGAAATTTTAGCAGTTGCATATAAATATGGGTTTAGATGGTGGAGCTATTGCATATAAAGTTGTGAAGACTTGACTGTTTTATAATGTTTTCTTTAGTTTCTGTAATGTTTTCAGTGTTAATAACTGCTGATCGTTCTGTTTGTGTGCTGTAATAATTCCTCTAGAGTTCAGTTTGTCCATTTTCAATGACAAAACCCAAACAGCTGTAGTGTGTACTGTACAAAGGTGCACTTTACAAATTGTGCTGTAGCTGTTATATACTGATATGTCCCATAGCTGCACAAACATAACAGTATGATTTTTTTTCTTCTTCTTAAATGTTCTATAAAAACAAAAGTCTCACTAATTACCTTCTTCTTAGACCAGTGGAAAGATTAGACTATGAAAGACCAATAAGAGGCCGTGGTGGGGGAAGAGGCAGAATGAGAGGTAGAGGAAGAGGTGGTGGATTAATTGGAAGTTTTGATGGGTTTGACCAAAGAAGAAAACGTGAACCGGAAAGACAAAGTGGGAATGATAAAACGTAAGTGTTCTGTATGCTGTTTCCTACTTGGTATACAAGTAAATAATAGTCAGCACTGCAGTACTCTCTTTTAGGTATTCTGTTCCCTTCCATATCCAGGTTGGCTGGCAAAAAGTCAGTACTGGTTTTAGTTTGAGGTCATAAAAAAGGCAAAAACCTCCTTAACTCATAGAATTGTTTTCCTCTCTAGAGGTGTGAAAGCAGATGACAAAAAGGGTGGAGGTGGACCTCGCAACTACAGAACAATGACAGATGGTATAAGGTATGTCATATACTTGTGCCCATCATAGATCATAATTTTCTGTGGCCTGGGTTAGATCATCATTTTCATCAGTTTCTTGTCCATTTTGAGCTTTATAAGCATCACTTTCTATTATTGTTGTAATTAATGTAATTTTACATTTTTTTAACTTGGCTCCTTCTTGATGGTGAGATTAAATTGAAGCAAAGACATGATGATGTTTGTTCACTTAAGACAGCCAGAATCTTTTGACTGGAGTGGAGTTGTCTTTTAATGGAAATAAGTTATTATTTTTCTCAATAGTCAAGTAAATGGTATTTAATGGAATTGCTCCAAAATGCTAATTTTAAGATTCAAACTCTGTTACTGGGTTTAAAGTCTAGTCTCTTTTCTGGAGTTTTATGGATAATTTCTAAATTGCAAAATGGTAGTACATTTCAGTGTGGTTCTGAAGGTAATATTCAGTTGACTGTACCATGGAAGTACATTTTAAAGTGATAGAAAAATCAGTAGCATAATGTGATTAATGGCCACTTTGAGGTAAAAAAATCAGGACTTTTCCATTCAGTTCTGTATATCTCTTAGGGGTACGGATTTCTGTTCAGATTTGTGAAACCTCACTGATTATGTTGGCTTTTATCCATTCTTTGTACTTAGCAATACATTGCTCTTTCCAGTAGCTTTTGTTCTCATATACATCTAGAACTCTTTAATTGAAGGCTGATAAAGGATGGAGAAAAAGTAGTGCCTTGAACTTGTAGCAAATAAATTTGGCCACATACACATTGATTGACAAAATTGTTTTAAAAAATACAATTTTATTTTAAAATCAAATCTAGTTTTAAAAGTCAATGGATTCAGACAGTCATGCTGAAAGTTTGAAAAATATAGCCTTTATGTGTAATAATTTTTGGGTCTTGATACTCTAAATTCTTCTGAAAGTTGTATTAACTTCTCTCCCTCCTACAGAATTTCATATTAAGAGTAGATGGTTTAGGTACCCTGGCTTTTCAAAGGATCAGCTAGGTTAACATTGTTCTGAACTGATAGTGCAAAACAAGCTAGCAGAAAACTATCTTCTGTAGGATATCAGGGAAGGCTTCATAAACTTACAAGGTATTTAGTGGCCTTTACATATTTTCTTCCTAGTTGAGGTGGTTTTTTTTGGGTTTTTTCAGTTCAATAGCATCAGAACTTCTACCAGTGTTTTCGTGTGATGTGGTAGAAGTGACATAAAATTAAAGCTCTCTGAACAATTCTAAAAGCATGTCTGTGTCCTGATTGTGGGAATCATGCATTGAAGCTAAAAGGTGTTAATTTTAAATATGTATGCCTGCTACTGGAATGAAAATAAGTTCCTGCTGTCATTTGACAGTGAGTTAAAGTCCATTTTACAGAAAATACAAACTTTAATTCTTTAAAAGAAGCAAAAAGGCAACTCCAAATGTCAGTGTTATACTGACAATTAATACTAATCATGATTATTATTCATAATGGAATTATTTCATCTTCATACATGCTTTTATTTTTTTTAGCGAAATAGGATTTTTTCCCAGTATTCCCAAAATATACTTGTTAATTGCTCAACTAGTCACTTAGTATATCTTTCTGCTTATGATCAAAGAGTTTTCCCTTTTTTTTTTCCCTCCTTACCAGGGAATTCTGGTAAAAGAAATAATGTATTGATTTGTTTTTTTTTTCCAGTGTGAGTCATGAAGACAATAGTTTTGTTTTGGTTTTTTTTGTATGTGTTTTGTTTTGGTTTGTTTGCTTACTGTTTTAGTGGGAAGGAGCAGACTGCATCTATGGAGGAGACCGCAGAAACTCCTGAACAGCCAGGGATATCTGAAGGAGAGCCTCTGAGCAAGTACAGTCAGACAAATATTTTCTGTCTAAATGCAAAGGAAACAATTAACTCTTACTGATGTACTTGTATTGAGGGGCACACTTGAAATGTGAACTGTGAAGTTTTGCTAGTGCATGTATTTAAAAATAGAAAAGCTTTGTTTTGTATTTGTGAGTATGGAAAATATGTCCCTAATTCTGACTAAAGCTTGATTTATACAGTTGGAAATTGCATTTAATTGCACAGTGATACTTAACTTCCTAAGATTTGGTGATGATTTAAAGAGGAGCTACATATTATGTTTTACCTTTTTTACTCATCTAATTTGTAGAAACAACCATGCTTTTTGTTCTCTGACAACAGATATTTGAGGTGCCCATGGAATTGTACAAACACATTTAAAATACGCTGAGCTACTCTCAGTTTTCAGTATTCACCAATCACCAATATCATGCAAATATCATCAATTCTTGAGAGGCCATGGTAGAACTTGGAAAAAATTTCTGGAAATGCCATGAGCCTTAGAATAGGGAAACTGAGAGAGAAATGTCCCCGTTGTCTTGTGGCTTTCATTCTAATCAGTGTCACAGCAAATAAGTGAACACTGGTGTAAGAAAACTAACTGGACAGTCTTGTCTAAGTAAAAGATTGAAAGAATAATTAAAGAGCATGTGGTGCATATCTCCTAGTGAGTGAAAGATGGTCAGTGCAGTATGTCGACCTCTTTTGTTGCTGTGAAGCCTTTTTTACTTCATGGAGCAGCTCCAGATATTAGTGATACGGGTTAATTTATTAATTATAAAGCTAACTAGATGACAAAACCTGTTTTATATGTTCAGGTTGTTTTCCCTGTCAGATGTTCAGTTGATATAACTTTGAATATTTTAATTTTAGAGTAGGTTTTAATATGTAGGTAAAGCTGTATATCCAGGGGGAAATCTGTCTTTGAATGACTTA
Source organism: Melozone crissalis (assembly GCF_028551555.1). Taxonomy (NCBI): domain Eukaryota; kingdom Metazoa; phylum Chordata; class Aves; order Passeriformes; family Passerellidae; genus Melozone; species Melozone crissalis. The sequence continues at coordinate 35,055,005 of NW_026535783.1, read as the reverse complement.
TGACTGAAAAAATGTTTCTAGGCTAATTTAAATCAGGTGAGCAGTGTAGGTACAGTGGCAAAAATACACTGTATTAGCTAAATATGATAAGTTATTCAGCTTTTTTAAAATTTCAGTTTTGTCAGTTGCTGGTTGCTTTGTTTGTTTCCTGCTTGTACTTGTTTCTACTTCAATTCAAGCTCTTTGTAGATATGTCCTGATATCTGTTCATTGTAGAGCTTAAGACATGAGAAGTGTGTACAGTGGAAAAGGCCTCTGGCAGAATTTGCCAGTTATCTTTAACTCTTTCATCTTTCTTAGAGATCACTAGTCAGACTGGGAGCCTTTCTGGAGATTTTACTCCTGTTTATATATTCTTTTAAGATTAATTTAGGCATAGTCCACTGAAATTCGAATTATTCAAAAAAGCAAGTAACCTACAAGCACAAATTCTGCACTGTGTACTCCTTTCAGGGCAACAAATACTGTCCCGAAGGCTTACAAATCTATATACAAAACATGAGTTACATAAATCTCCCTGCACTTAATTTTTGGGGGGTGTCAGCTTGGTGACCCTATGTATTTTAAAAGAGGAGATACTCTGTGAATAGTGCCTAGGTCATTAAGGATGGTTGTATGGCATACACTTTAAGATGGAATTGTTGTTGTTTTAATGTTTAAAAGCAGAAGCTGGTAGGCTATGGTGTTTAGGCTTCAGGATGTACTTAGAGGTCTGACATGCTTAGGTTGCCCCTGCTGTCCAGATAACAGAAATTAGGCTACCTTCTGCTTTTGCTACAGCCTCAGTGTTATACAAGGTTGTGTGTTTGCTTGGGCTGCTGCTAGGGTCATTCTCATTTTGACGCTAAACTGCAGTGACTACAAGGTAACAATTTATTTTCTACTGCTTTATTGCAGTTGTGTGCTTGCATTGAGAAAGAGATTGAAGACTTGGGGTTGTTTCATCTCTCATTCTCTTTCTAGTCTGAAGTGTTTCCATTTAAAATTACAAGTAAAAAAATGTAATCTTGGAAGTTGGGAATAACCTGTCTGCATGAAGATGGTGTGGAGCTTTCTGATGTGGTGCTGGCTAATTACCATGCAGCTCTGGAAAAGAGGTTCTGTGGGTTTCTGTGACTTATGGGGTCTTCCCTTTAAGAGTCTGTTTTGCTATTCCTGAGCTTCTATTTGCAGAGTATTGCTGGATAAGAGTTTCTTTTATACTTGTGTGATGTAAGTCAAGGTGTTTCTTCCCATATCCTCAAATCTTGAGTGTATCAACAGTTTTTATCTCTAGTTATTATCATCCCAAACCGCATGCTAGTATAGGGGCTTTCTTGCTGCAAAAGCAAAACCTAACCTTGACCCTGTATAAAATACATAGGTAGTGCAGAAGTATAAACTTTCCTCACAACTGCTTTTGGTTGAACTTTTCTCAGTTCAAACAATGTAACACACTTGTGTTGGCCAATTCAAATTAGATTTTTTGATTTCATTCAGTACAATGCATGGGCTAATCAACTGCTGTTCCTAAAGGTATTTGTAGAGCTTGTATTTAATCTTGTGGGGTTTTCTTACTCTTTTATTCATGTGATAGTTTTCCTTTTTGTGGAGCCATGTGTCATATTGGTTATTTAATAGGAAGCTTTAACAATTTATCTTCAGTGTTTTGGCTATTTATCTCATTTGTTTATTTGTTTTGTGGGGTTTTTTTTGTTGTTGTTTAATGGTGGTATAAAGCTTTTCCTAGATCAGGCCAGAGCTTCATAAGTATTTGATTCAGTGTTTTTCTTCCATCGTAAGTTTGTACAATTGTTTGGTCTTACCTTATTTAACTTTAAACTTTTCTATAGCTGGTGATAATGCTCTTGTAAATAATGCTTAGTGGGAAAGCTTCTTGTCATTGACTTCTTGATAAAAGCTAAGCATTTGCTTTGTGCAACTGAATAATGATGAAAAACTGAAAAAATGAGAGAGACCTGCTGTCATTATTTTTAATATGAAAATAATAGGTGAATAGCTGAGCTAAATGGCATTCCTTTCCATGTACCTTCCTTCTGGCAAAAAGCAAAGGTATTTTGTTTTATTGTATGCGCAGCAATCAAGGCATAGTTAAGGGGTTATTGTTGTCCACTGGAGACACTGAATCAGTAGGAACAATTACTGAATGCTCTCATTTAGTGATTTGCTAGGACTTTCATTGTAAATTCAGTTTGTTCATGTCCAGAGGTTGTGCTTAGTTGTCTGGCAGTGTTTTGTAAGCATGACTGCTGGTGTGCCAAGGAGCTTATTAATTTGATAAATGAAAATGCACACTAAGCAGTTACTAAAAATTATAACGTTAAAAGGTAGAAAGTAATATACAGAATGCATTTCCATTCTGGCTTGGTGCCCAAAATAACTTGGTGCAATTAAGTTTCCATCCAAAATGTGGTATGCAGGTTTTTGTTGGTGTGCTTCACTCATAGGTGCTTCCCCTTGAGAGTCTTGACATCCTAAAACAAATTTGTACCCTAATAACCTAGCAACTAAAACCATCCTTTGGAGTAAAAACCAAAACCATACTTTGCAGTTGAAAAAACCAAATCTTTGCAGCGTAAATCTGCAAGTATTTCCTTTGGAACTGGCAAGTGGATGTTTTTGTTGTATGCATATTTTTGAAAGGAATAGCTGTCTTTGCTTTTTGTGAGATCAAGTTGCTGTGTGGTCAAATGTCCTTGTGTTTTCTTATGATCATAGCAATTTAGACCTGAAAGGGGTCTTTTGGGCCCAAGGCATGATCAATTTTAATTGCTGCTTCTGAAACATGTCCAGTTGATTTTAATGTACTCTGCTACTGGAGGTTTCAATGTCCCCTGATGGTCTTTCTAATACTTAGAAAAATAGAAGCTGCTATGTTAGTTTTTTTTTTTCTCCTGGATTTCTTGCCTTAATGTAATGGATATGCAAAATTTTTTTAGCATTATGTACATTTCCTTTGCACATCTTTAAAGGATTCCCCATTGTGCATCAAGTGTTTCAGACTTGTGTCTTGCAGCGCTACTGTGGACTTCTCATCTGTTCCCATGTAGAAGACATTATTCAGTTGAGATTTTGTTCCACCCTGCCAGCAATAACAGCTGTTTCAAACAAAACTGTTTATGTGGCTCCTTATCACACATACTGTGTTGTTGAAGAAGGAGCAGATACTTGAGTGCAGTGCTCCTGCACAATCCAGGAAGTTGAGGTCCCTCTTTCAGAGCTTCTGCCTTGTTAGTGGTTCCTTCTATGTTTGGGTGGCTGATACTTTTGCCTGAGTGTACGTATTTCTAGTTGTTCTTGGGACTTTCTGGTGATTGTTGTTTTGGTTGCTTGTTTTCAAATCACTGGGTCACTTTAGCATCTCATACCACTGAATCAGAAGCTGTTCAGTATTCTTGAATACTTGCACTATTGCCCTTCTTTTGGGCAAACTTTGTGCCACAGAAAATGCAGTAAATATTATTTTACACTGTTAAACTCCCATTTGCATTCTTGGCTTGCTTTTGCAAATTGAAATATTGATAGCTAGTTCTCAAGTACTTTTTGCTGTCAGTTCTGCATCTTTCTGCATCTCTTGCGAAGGACTGAAACATTGTCTCTCTAATGTGGTGAAACGTTCATGGAAGAGGAGGAAAAAAGACTTCCAAAATTCAGATATGCAATTTACTGAGATACGGCTTAGGAAAAAATTAAATCAGTCTAATGGAGACACTTTTATTAGTTATGTTTCTCTTTAATTCCTCTAACACTTATTCCCAAAACTGAAGCTTCAGATAATTGATCAGAAGTTGTTTGGCCTCTTACTCTCGAGGACAACAAATTGAAATGGTTTTGGGGCTATGTGTTCTTAGTGCTCTTACAGATGCAACAATATCTGTTGGTGTTTTTCCAGAAGTAGCTGCTTCTTTCACCAGTATCCTTTTTATGTAACTCAGTAAACTATTTTTTTTTCCCTAACAGTCCTTCTAATACAGTTTCAGATCATAATGAGAAGGGAGTGACAGACTGATTACCAGTCTTTTAACCTTGAATTTCTGGTTGATAAAGCTGGAATTTTCAAAACAACAGGGCATAAAGGCATGTCAGAGGAGCAGGCATGTAGTGCAGGACTTCTGTATTTGTTATTCTTCTGTGAAGTGAATTTAGAACTAACTTATGTTAATCCTAGAACTAAAATCAAGGGTTGCTTTAGTGTTCAGTTCTGCTTCTCCCTTTCATATGCTGGGTGTTTAGAAAAATACTGTCTAATTTTGGCAAGAAATATGAATGCTTGAGAAGGTAAGAAGGACTAGGCCTGTTCCTGTATAGGCTAGTTCTATACAGTACAGTCCCAAAAACTGTGTGTATTCCAATGAGCTGCTTGTACAACTTTAAAAACAAAACACACACAGTCACTGATTGTCATTTGACTCTGCATCTTTCCATGATAAAAAAGTTCCAACTTGCACCTAATAAACTGTATATTTACATTGGGGAAATTATAATTTTTTGGTAGGACTGTGGAATTATGACTGAATGCAGAAAACCAAATCCATCATTCTCCCACAACACAGGTTCTAATGAAGGGGCTTTCTAGAAAAGTCCTTGTTAGGGGAAACACTTAGTCAACTCCAACTGCTATTGTAACACATAACAGTTTTCTATTACATGAGAAATGGTTTCTCAAGCATCTTGGAGTAATCAGTGTGGGCTTTCCTGTACAAGTCATGGTATTTGACTTGTTTATGCAGCAGACAGTTATGGTGGTGTAGGAAGTTGTGCTCTCCCTGTATGTGATGCTGGTTAATAGGTAATAGCTTTCTGTAGGTATCATTAAATGTATACCTGTAGTATTCTAAAACCTGGTGTCCTGGCCAGGCCTGTCTTGATCATCAGCAGAAAAGTGGCAGAAGAGTACTTAAGCATGATCAGTGGAAGGGAAGTTTTTTTGCTTATGTAACTTGTCTTATCTCTGTGTATTACAGACATAAAACCTTCTGTCTTTACAGTTCAAAAATATGCAAGGCAGCCTCTGATGTATTCTGTATGTTTTTCTAGAACATATAGTTATTGTACGTAGTGACAAATGATAATTTGACTAGGATTAGTCTGATTTTGCCAAGTGATAAATACTGTCTGTTGCTACATCTGAGAGAAAAATTCAAGGGAGCATCTTGTGAAATTAACAAAGGAAATGTTAATAATTACCTGTAAGATCCCATGGTGTGATCATCATATGGTGAACATTTTTGATGACTGAAAGCTACACTAAAAAATTAATTCAACTCATATTGTCATTGTGCAGTACAAGGCAATGAAACCATGCAATTGGTGTGTTTTAAAACTGCTCTGTGTGTTGCTTGTTTTTTTTTTTTTTACTGTGGCTATATTTACTATGGGTAGATCCACTATTAAAATGTAGGGTTAAGAATATGCCAGATCAAAAGGCAGAATGATTTGTCTAGAATCTAAGTGCTTGAATTCAGGATGAGACTGGATGAGTACTAATACAGGAAGCTGCAGACAGCATTTTTTCATATGATTAATTTCAGAGTACATAAATATATACTCCAAGTTAAGTTAATATGAAACTATCACATGAAGTTACTGTGAGGAGTAAGTGAAATTGACAATTTGGTGGGAAACATTCTAAATGTTGTGTTTAGTATCCTTACTTTAGTAGTTAAATAAGGTAGGTGCTCTTGTTTATCTTGTTGGTTTTTTTAAAAAGTTTTTTACTCTAAAACTGTAAACTTCTAGAGCTGCTGAAGGAGAGCCAATGGAAGAAGTGGTTCAAGAAATGACATTAGATGAGTGGAAGAATCTTCAGCAACGGAATCGACCAAAGCCTGAATTCAATATCCGGAAGCCAGAATCCACTGTTCCTTCCAAAGCAGTGGTGATTCACAAGTCAAAATATAGTGATGATGTAAGCACTGTCTCAGGAATTCTGTCAACCTTCCTTTATGCCCAGGGATGGGAAACTGTCTCTGTTTTTTTTCCACTAGCTTTAGTATAATCTGAATGGCCAAGAGAACAATATCTAAGCTTTATCACTGCAATGACACGTGCCCCAAAACTGGCTTTAAATTGTGTGACAATTGTCTTTGTCTGACATCATCACCCCATTTTTCTGTGCAAACATGTAAAATATCAAGTTGTTCTACCTTATGGCTCAGCTGCTGCCACCTGTATAGGTCTCTAGTAATGCTGCTAGAAAAACTTGGCTTATGAGTTTAATATACACTTCTTTTCCTCAGTTTGAATCCCGCTTAGCTTGCTTGCCAGTATGCACTTGTGTGTATCATAATGTGCACTTGAAAATACGATTTTTGGATTTTTAGGGTGTGGTTTTTTTGGGTCCTGCTTCTTAGAACTAACCTTGGAGAGCTTGTGATGCTGTAGTGTGCACACCTCCCAATTTCCTCTTAAAGTTCACTCCATAATGTTATTTAGGTTGAAATTCCATGGAGAAGTACTAGTTCTGAGGAGAGAGGGGAAGCTTCTTTCAGATTCTAGCTTACTTAGATTTCAGATTTTGGAGGTCACAGAAGTATGTGCATACAGTCTAGCATGATGGAATTTTGATCCTTGAAGTCTACATGCATTTATGAATATGTACCTCTTCTCTAGTTATAATAATAATCTCAAAACTTGCCTAATCACTTTAGATTGTTGAGTCTGCCTTCTTTTTAGTGAGACTTTTGAGGTCAGAGTTGTCATTATCCCCTCTTTCTTTTCTGAGAGGTAGTGGTAGGTCTGGGGAGATACCTTCCACAAACTCTGAAGAGAGCAGGTGTGTGTTCCTTTTGCCTGTAAAGTTTCTCTTCTGGTAGTATCAAGAGACCTTGTTAAAGTGAACACAGAACAGGAGCTACAGGAACTGTGTAACATAGGCAGGTGAAATCCCTGAATTAGACATTGAATAAGTGACTCATCATTGTAAGACATGAGTTAACATAGACTTTATCATTACTACAGTCCTCATTAGTTATGCTGGGCAATAGTCTGACATGCACTAGCTATTAGAAACACATAGTTAAAACTACAATGATCTCATAGCTGCAGGCATGTAGGAGGAATACATCGATTAAGTAGCTTTGGTATGGCCTTTTATCTCTTACTTGGACATAACTGTAGGAGTAAGTAGCTTAGGTCTGATGCTCTAGTCTCTTTGAAAACCTCCTAGATTTATATTTCTGACAAACCTCTTCAGTATTATGGAGTTGGTACGGAAGCTTTTGTTACCAGGAATCTCTGAGCCAACAAAGAATGCATTTCCCAGGCATCTGGGAAGCTGCAATTACCTCATCTGTGTTAAAATCCTGTACAAGTTAAGGCCTGTCTTCTACTCCAAATGCTATCTTGGTTCATCTGCTGCTTAGTCAATAATATAAGTGTGAATATGTATCTGGGAGGGGAGAAGCTCATACATGGAAAACTGTAGACTTTAACCAGATCTTCTCTTTAGTTGCAAAAAGAAGACTTTGAAGATAATTCTCATGTCTTTCGAAAACCAGTGAATGATATAACTTCTCAGCTGGATATTAATTTTGGGAGTCTTCCTCGCCCTGGCCGTGGATCAAGAGGAGCACGAGGTGGTCGTGGCAGAAGACCTGAAGAGACAGTGCCTCGACCAGAAGTAATGGTAATGGATTTTGTGGTGGTGGTATTGTTCATTTGGTTTTTTTTTGTTTGGTTGGGGTTTTTTTCTGTTGTTGATGGTGTTTGTGTGTGTCCTGCCCCTTTTGCGTGGAATTTTGATTTCTTTAGTGATAGACTTGTTTTTAATTCCTGTCTCATAGTATGTTGTCATGCATATTGAGTTTCTGGCCCATATTATGTTACTTGAAATTAAATACCGATTCAGGCTCCCAACTTTTAACACATACATTTCAAAAGGTCCGATTACTGGATGCTCTAATGGTAATTAGAGGAAAGGATGCAATTAGTTTTGATATAAATTGGGAAGTAATTAAAATAACTAGAGGCTTGTATCTCTTTGAAAAAATTCTGTGATACAGTGATACTTTGTTTACTAACAGTGAGATCAGTAAATCTGTGATCTTACAGGAGGATTCATGTGTTCAATATAAACATTATATAAAAATTTCACTTACCTTTTCCTTTGGAATAAAAAAAAAAATTTGTACAGTGGAAAATGGCATCTTTATTCTTCATACTAACAGAAATTTTACTGTGACTAAAATGCTTTAAGACCAGGAACTTTCAGAATAATATGGAAGTGTTGATGCATTTGTTTCATCTGTAAGAAAAAGGTTCTTTATGGTAACAGATCAGAGAGATTAAAACGACAACCCAATATGTTTGGTAGTTCTAGAATGTAAAAATATAGTAATGCTACTTCAAAAAATATGCTGTATTCTGCTTGAGACTGCTTAAATTTTCTTTCATTCAGTGCTGCAGAACTTGTGACCTTCTGGTCCTCTCCAGGGAGCATTATAAAAACATTCACACTGAGAAGAAACTATAGCAGTTGGAAGTTCTGAGATAAAAGCCTTGTGATAGTGAGGGATACAATTTGAGTAGAAGTAGCCTTTAGTAGTAGTAGCATTTGAGTAGAAGAATGAACCCTTTTGAGGGTAAAATACATATACATAGCTGTCAGATACTTCTGAAATGTATTCATTTTTATAAGACTTCTTTTCTTCCATTCTAGGTGCAGCTTGTTGCTCCAAATCCTGATGATCCTGAGGATTTTCCAGCGTTAGCTTGAGGACCCATCGTGAATGGTGGTATCTCAAAGTTCCTTTGTAACTGTGAAGAGACCCGTTCTATGCTGGTGTGGATTAAGGAAGCCAGTTTCCTTCTGGAAAGTTGTTTGAGTGTTTGGTGTGGAATGATTGCAGCTGTCTGCTAATAGAGTTGTGTTCTGGAGATATGGGTGGATTGGGATCCTGTCACAGGCTCCAATGTCTGCCTCCATTTAGGAAACCTATGGGAAGGCTTACAGTACTTCCCTACTTGGCTTCAAGTGAAGTTAAAAGGGAAGAGTGTTTAAAAATGTATATATAGAGATTATATCAAGTTCTCCATGACACCATGGTGAAATATAAACTGTACAACACAATCCACAATTGGGACTCAATTTCACTGTATATTTGAAAGTTGTTTCCTTTGAGTGAAGTGTATATTTCGGACAGTCAAAAGTTGCAGTTCTTCAGAGTTTCACAAATAAAGAAAAGTGCACATTGGTTTGGGTTTGAGGTATTATTTTAAGAAGTCAGAGTGGTAGGTGGAAGCTTTTGCTATTTGGATATAGTCTGTGGAAAAAAAGTGGGGGGAAAAAACCCAAACCCTAAACACCAAAATGATGTTCACCAAAAAAAGTGAACATCTCTCTAAATGGAAGTGATCTTTAAAATCAAGGCAGCATAGGTGCTTTGAATTGACACCTAACTAAGTCCTGCTTAAGCAACAAGATAGAGTCTGCAATTACTGTGAAGATTAAGTAAAATAAGAATTTTAATCTAAAGACAGAACTAAATTATTAAAGAAGTTTTTAATTTTAGCAAGAGCAACTACAAACTAAAATGTTAAATGCCTTACCAAGAAATTTGTGATGTTGGGGATGAGGTGCGATGTTCTTTCATTGCAGCTTTAACATACTTGAGCCAGATTTTCTGTTCCCTGTCCAAGGGGACATTGAGAGCCATTCTGGGGGATATGAGAGAAACGAGAAAATGGTGCCAGAGGTGATGACAGAAAGAAATGAGCGGAAAAGCACACTGGGCATTTTGGAAGTAGCTGTCAGCCTCACAAGAGCCTTCAAATGCCTGCTCAACTTGAACACATTCTTTAAATTTTCTGGGAAAGCAGATGACTGTAAACCTTCCATGTTTTTCCAGTTCTGTGCCTCACTTCTAAGCAACTCTAAGCAGTCTCCTTTGAAAATAAATAATGGATGAAACTTAGAAGAAAAGTTTTTCTTTGGAGTAAGCTCTAAAAGTACTCACAATCTTTGAAGACTTTGCTCACTGATAAGGCTTTACTCAAATAGGATGTAGTCATCCTACAAAGACTCTTTTCTGTAAGCTCCAAACAGATGGTCCGCAGAGTAGGTAAGCCCCGAGGATTTGTTTTTGCATTGTTAAATTACTTATATGACAATGTGCTGTAGCGTGAGATTTTTTACTGTGCAAGAAGTTCATTGTAGTGGCATAGAGATGCTCTGACTTGCAGTAGGAAGAAGGTGCAAAAGCAAAGTTTTGGTGTTAGAGGAACCCGTGCTGCTGCTATTGGAGTAACTGAACAGGATGAAACAATGCACACCTCCTTCACTTTGTAGTCACAAGGTGTTACTTGAAATCACTGCAGTTTAAGATTTACCTGATGCTGCCCTTTTTACAGGTGTTGTTTGTTTCTGACAAAAATGGCAATTTAATCAATGTGGAATATAAGTGATTTTGTCTGTGGGGTAGTTGGAATATTTTGCTTGCTCTTCCCTTCTTGTTCCTGTTTTCCCAATGGACAAGGAAGAATGTGTCTGAATTTTTATTTATATTTTTACTTGCTGGGGTGAGTGAATGCATAGAGATGAGAAGAGCTTCTTGGTAGGGCTTCCTTCTATTTCCTGTCATGTTTTGAATATAGCCTTCTCTTCCACTGACCTGTTTTCGCTAAGGGAAGTGTTCATATAAGTAACCCTCCCTTTTTCTACTAAAAATTAAATCTTTGCTATGCTGTGCTACTGGGCTCAATCTGCTGTGATGCATTCCGTTTAGTTCTGACTCTTCTCTGAGAAAGCCAAGAGAATTGTTTATTTTTCAATCTCTTTCCTGCTGTTGCAAAGTTACTGTTCTTCTAACTTTGATCTGCCTTTCAAAACAGAATGACAAATAGGTTCTTTGGGGAATGCTTTAAAGGACTTGTCACTTTTGGTTAGCAGATTGTAAACTCCTGGTTAAAAGGAGAAAAGGCTGGTTACAAGACTGTTTAATTAAAAACAGAACAAACCAACCAACCAAAACTAAAAAAAATACAACCCATCCAAAACTTTGTGAGAATGAGATTTAGTGTAATTGATTACTGCTTCAACCAGTTAGAGCAGTACGACAATTTTATTTTACAGTTTGTCAGACTTGAATATGGCTTAAGAGTTTCTCTAGTTGATGGTATATCCAAGTATAGAAAAGAAATTAATTGTAAGTGATGACAGTGAATGCAATTTCTTTGCCTAGCTGTGAGAACTGTAAATCTCAGTCATCTGTCATATTTAAGGTACCAAAATAGCTGTATCTGTTAAGCACAGATTTGCTGCTATCACTCCTGGTGTAGCTTTACTCCTTCATGTAAAGCAGTTGGCAGCAGGTGTAAATATATATACAAACACTAGTAGAATATGGTATACATACTAAGAAGGGATTAAATTGTTTCGCAGGTCTTAGTCATGTTATTCTTTAATGCACTGCTACCAGTTACTCTTTGGATTAATGTAGTGAGTGGCCTAGGAAAAACCGCTGCATTTCAGGTTTAAGTTTTAGATTCATGTTAAGTTGCAGAAAGTTTGCAAAGAAAGGAATTCACCTCTCTTCATTACTGTCATTTACATATGATAATGTTGATATGATGTTGTTCAGTTGAATCATATGCAGTAGTACAGTTTAGGATTGGCAAGTATATATTAATATAAAAGTGCCTTTAGAAGAAAGTGGAGAGAAATGTCTGTGCTTAAGATAAGAATACCAAAGAATTAATTAAGAGACTAAGAAGTAAAAGCCTTGAGTTTATGAATAGGAATACTGGGCATTTGAGCCCATAAGAAATGAGCTTTCAGCTGGTTACACTTTTTTTTGGTATGAAAATGGGCCTTGGGGTAAAAGTATGTATTGGGCCCAAATTCAGAATCTGTACCTCTAGCACACTTATGCCATTAAGATTATTCTTAATCTTGTATTATTCCTAGAGGTTTTTTTTCCCTAGAGCTGTCACAGGCACTTACAGACATATTCATATGAAAAACTGAATATATGTGTGTTTATACACACACACAAACATATATATATACATGTACATGCAGTGTTGGAAGTAATACAATGCTGACTCATTATCAGTGGATCAATAGTTGAATGTGAAAAATTATTCTTTGCATAAAAATACATTTCAATCACTGAATATTTGGCACGAAATCAGAGCTTTTTCTCTTTGAGTAGCATATGCTGAGCAAGTACTGAACAGTTTGTGCTTGGAGGGAGGTAGCCTTCAGTCTTTGGAGGAAGCAGCAACTGTTACACTTTGGCTGTGTTGCTTAGAATTTAACTTGAAATACATTTTATCTTCAGCTTTTTGTTTCTTTTTTTTATTTCTCAGCAAATGCCTTTTTGAATTTGTGACACAAGTGTTGCAGATAGCTGTATATTCAGCTCAGCCTCAGATACTGCATCACATTTAACAGCTGTTGGAGATGAACCAGTGCTAAGTAAATTGAATTAAGTTTCTGCTCTGCCTGTTTAGGTAACTAAACTAGTTACTAGTAAAACTGACAAGTGTGGCTGTTCATAATCTGTGTTCTGTTGTCTCTACAATGTTTTACAGCTAGTTAACAGGACTCAATAAGCTGTTACTTGCTTTTAGCAATAGTATTTCTTCTGTTGAGATTTGTACAGTAGTTACTGTTTGAGTGAAAGATACTGAATTGTGTACTGGAATTAAATCAGCGGGATAATTCTGCTAAAACATAAAAATAACAGCAAGGTACAAAATTTTTTTTCTCATGCCAGAAGAGAATAATAAGCTGACACATTCTGATTCAGGAATTCTGTACATGTTAGTTGTTTGATTATATTTCTGTTGCTTATGGATTGAGTGCTTGTTTCTGGAGTTTTTGCTAGCACTAGCAAAGGCTTGGAACCTTAGAGGGTATTGTAGGAAAAGAAAAACCCAATGAAACTGCCACTGGAGTGAAAGAATACCAGAGGCTAGAAAGGTTTGATCAGTGCAAAGAAGAGATGGAACTCTTTAAAATAGGTATGATGCTGGTGTGAAGAGACAGACAAAAAGCTCCTAGAAGCATGAAAGCAGGACAAATATAATGTGTTTTAAGTACTGAACTAGAGATTCAGTCCAGTGCGCATGCCATTTTGGGAAGAATGGTGAAAGATCAACCTAGTAATAGTAAACATGAACTCAGGAAGAAATACAAGAATGTCTAGAGAAAAGTTGTTTTCAGAGGAGTGATAATGAAGAGGTTGAGCCCTTCCACTGAGCAGAAAACAATGTAATTATTCTGCTATCTTAAAAGAATGGCATCAAAGCACTGACAGAGGCAAAAGCAAGCTCATAAGGGTAAGAAGTGATGTTTCATTATTTACCCTCCTGCTATTGGCATCACTCTTGCTTTGGATTTTCTTGCATTAGTAATAGCTGCTGCCAGGGGTCTGTTCCCATTATGCTGTCAGAGTACAAAGCCTTTGGGGTTTGCCGCTTTATCCTGTTAGTGCTGTACCTGAGCTGCAGCAACTGGCATGGTTGGAGGTGCTAGTGGCACAGAAGAGCTTTTCATCTGCTGCTATGCTCTTATGCAGCAGGGTCACCACATGCTGGGTTGAGGAATCAAGAACACCAGTGGCTGCTTGGCCTCTCTGGAATCTTTATCAGCCTTGAGAACTAGGACAGACTTTGATAGAGAGGACATGAATGGAGTTGTTTAAAGGACAAACTTTCTAGGTGTGTTCTTTCACCCCCTTTGTGACAGTCCAGCACTTAACAAGGCTCTTGGAAATACCCCATGGGTGGAGGGTGCATGTTTAATACCAGATTTCCTTACTTGAAGATGGTTCATGTCACATGGCATTTCTAGTTTGGAGTGACACAAAGTGTACAAAAAACATAATATTATAATTAATGTAGCAATTGCAGAACACAGATCCTTCACAATACCAGGATGACTCCCTTTATTGGTCCTTAGGAAATACGTCCTCACTGTCATCATGTGAGGTGTCTTCAGGTGTCGAGAAGGAATGGGGAGGGTTTATCAGTTAAAGCCTATTGTTCTCTTTGAAATTATTATGGCAGTTGTCTGGCTTTTATTTCTGTGTATTCATTCTCCTCATGCTGGCCTGGTCTTCATTCTTGCTGAAAAAGTACTGGTTGATCCACCTAAACTTTGATAGCCATTTATCCAAAACAAAGGCCACCCCGTGTTCCCTCTGAGTTGAGATAAAGTCATCTTTATAACTGCTCTCGTTCATCTTTTCCTGAGCTTCAAAAGCACATCACCTTTTTCTGTGTTCTCTTGACCTTATTCCATATTTAGGACTTGTTACATCCACATGAAACCAATCCCAGAACCAGAAGTACAAGAAAAATACATTTCTTCCTCAACAAACCCTTGGTGAGGTAGGTTTAAAGCACAGCTTCTCTCTGAAACTATGCTCAGATTTCATGTATAACAGGGCATCCTTTTGCTATATCATGTTTTTGTCTACTCCTATATAAGCAGTGTAGAAATTGCAATGCAAAGGAGGCTAAATAGATCCAAATTCAAGTTACTCAGAACTACTGTGAACAGATTATTCTTGCATTGACTTTTCAATGGAATTAGGCCACTGTTCAGTTTTGCTCTGTGGGATTCTTTCTGTCCTCTGCCCTCCCCTGCCCAGTGCTAGTGCTCCTTTAATTGCTAATGATGTGAAAGGGCTTAACTGTGTTTTCCTGTATCACATGCATATATTGGTGTTCTCTCCCATTCCCTCTTCATCAGGGAGCTTGTTTGTGCTTTAAATTCATGTAAATTTGGAAAGGATCACCTTACAACAAAAGAACACAGATTTTCCAACTATAAAACTCTACTTTTGAGGAAAGCAGAAGTTTACTTGCTTGTCAAATAGGCTCAAATTGGTGTGTGCAAATTCTGCATTTCTAATGTAGGTAAGGTAAAGGTGATAAGTATTTCAGTTGATGGCTATTTTTTGCTGTTGGATATTCTTTAAAAAGACTAAGCTAGGCCATCACCCATGCTCATGCAAAAATCAGTGTATCTAAAAATTTAATTCTTTTGGGAAGCCTTCACTGTTGTGGTAAGTATAAAAGTATAGAGTATTTAAGATAATGCCTGTTTCTAAAAATTAATACTATATAATCACAGAGGAAGGAGAAATAACAACTAAAATCCCATTGATCTGTTTTACTGTGCTTTTTTCACTGTGTAACTGTATCCCAGCAATTCAAATGCAGGTACTTTTTTCCAATGTGAATTCCTGGAAATGTAGAGCCAGAATATTTCTATTTTTTAAATATGTGCATAAAAATGTGTTTTAAGAATCTGTGCTTTAATTAAAGATTTTCAGGCAACTGAGTGTGGTGTTTTTTCAGTGCACATGTGAGTCGGTCTAGTACAGAAATGAAGGCTTTGTAATCATACTGGAAATAAAAGAGAAAAAAAACCTTCTGATTATTTTTAATTTTACACAGTTCACGTTTACACTTCTCACTATTCAGTATTTTGTATAAAATCAAATGCAATTTGCAGTATTTTCAAATGACACACAAATGCATATTGAACTAATTAATATTACAAGATAATATGAAGCTTTATCTTAAAAATACCTTCAGCAAAATAAACTTTCTGTCAATCCAAGTTAAAAAAATATGATTAGAAATATACAGTTTAAAAATAATCAGGATGAACAGTACTGATTAGTCAAGAAATTTTAGACCTTGATAGCCTGTATATGAATTTACATATGACAGTCTGCAAACGATTAATATAAAAAATGCAGTACAACAAACTGGTGAACATCACATTTATGTTTTGGTTTTTTCCTATAATCTCTTACTGTTTTAAATCAGCAGTGCTTCCTCTATTGTCATACTGGGGCAAAAAGACAAGGTCTAGGTTAGTGTTTGAAATTTTTGATGTTGTAACGGAAACCAGCAATTTTACCCAAGAAATTACAACTTTTGAGCATGTAGTATATTTTGAGTTTAGAATTTGAGGAAGAATCCATATGTAACATATTTGAGAGAGGAAAGGATTTCTAAGAAGAATCTCCTTATTGATGATAGCAGGAGTAACTTCATTCAGCTGCTCTGTTGTACAGATATACAAAGGTGATGCAGCTGCCATAACACATTCCATTTTGGCACATAATACTTCACACTTCAGAAAAAATTTAGAAACCAAGAACTTCCTCACCCATGTCCGCTCTTCATTCTTATACCTAAGACACATTTGGTATGGTATATTAGAAATGTTAGACAAAGTAACAAAAATTTGTTACAAACCAAGCAATGCAATTATATGTGGCACAATGAGGTAATGAGTTAATTTTCCATATAAGGCTATTTGGAAAGCTCAGATGTAAAATCCCTTTGACACTTAGTGTTTTTCACTAAGATAGTGGGTGGTGGATGAGATGTCCTGAAAGACATTGATGCTAAACATGCAGTTTTGGTTTAGCTAGAGTTGCTATTGTTTGTGCACTTGCATTATGCAAATTTACTTTTGATGAACCTAGAAGTGCTAATTACTCTGCTGCTTACTTTAAATGAGGCAAATTCTGATTTGGAGTTTGGAAGGGGTGAGAAAGAGACAAATTATTTTTAGGTTAAAAAAAAGATGCTAAAAGAAGCAGCTCAGCCAAACATAGTAAATATAACTAAATCTTTGTTCTGGTTTTCACTTCATTATTTGCATTCCATTTGCCTTCCAAGATGAGACTTTTGTTCAAAAAAAAGCATAGGCTCATATTTGCACAACAGATCTACTATTGTGGTTACCTATGTGTAAGCTTTTGCACAAAATGGCGTACTAAAAAACCCACCCAACCAAAAAAAAATCCAAACCACACAGCCTCCACTAAAAAATCCTAACCAAACAAACCAAACCCAAACCAAACCCTAAACTGAAATAATCCCAGAAAAACCAAATAACCTCTGCCAAAGCAAACAAAGCAACCCCATTGAAAGCCCAAGAAATTTTAATTGCCTTATCAAGATGAGATCAGTCCCTCTCTTTCAGATGCTTTTTATCTAGAAGAAAAGGGCATGAAAAGGGAAGTTCAAGAAGAAAACAAAATACTTTAAATCTGAGCCTTCAGTGGTCCTTTATTTTGCATCAAACCTTTCTTTTTAATTTGTATTCACGTTTGCAAATTTTGACTATCTAAGCACATGGATGTTATTTGTAAGCTTACTTACTTCACATCCCATTTCCTCTCCAGTTCATGATTCTTTTGTTAGAAAATGTTTTCAAACCACTGTGTAATATTCATATTGGCATTCAAAAATCATCAGCCTAACAGAAGGCTTAGTTTTCATTCAAAAGGATGCAGATTGAAACTAGTCACTGAACACTTACATTCATTGAAATTTCCCCCTCTCACCAAGGTAATCTGCATCTTTAAAAACTTCAGTTATTCCATTACTAACACTGTAGATTTCTCCATTTCTTCCACTTGGTACTGTAAGAGTCATTAAATCAACAGATAACTGATTCATAAGTAAGGCTATGTGGTAACAGCCCTCATCTGAGGGATACGCAGCTATAACCATCAGCTAGCTGGTGCACAAGAGTACATCAGTTTTGAAATGTCATAATGTGAAAAGTAGTAGGAAAAAAAACACTGTAGTCCTGTGCAGGATAAAAATTTCAGTCTCAAGTAGATTCCTCTAAAAGTTACACTGCTTTCTACCAGAGGTAAATTGTAGTTCTTAAAGTGTTACATGTCAAAATTTTTACCTGCTCCTGAATTCCACTACCTCAGCCGTAGGCACCCTTATTTTCCCTTTTTTTGTGTGCTGCACTCATTAAGTGTCCCAAAGCACTGTCCATGTGTTATCAAGCGTACCGATGAAATCTGAGGGGGGATTCCTACCTTTTATATATGGTAATTTAAAGTTTCATGTAAAGAGCTTGATAGGAAAAGAAACAGTAATGACAATTCAATAAGACAGCACTGCTTTAAATGGTAGTGGTTTTCCTCCCCTTTAAAATCATACCAGGTTTAAAGCAGTTCTAACTAGTTCAAAGAGCAATTGGTTGTGAAGAACTAAAAACCTGTCACTACTAAAAACAAGTTAATCACTTACAATTAAGTTTTTCCTAAATAAACCACACGACCTTTGACAATAAAGCACTCTTTGGTGGACAACAGTTACATTGTGTACTCAGTACTGCAGCTTCATAAAAAACTTTATACAAAGTAAGAAAGAACAGCCAATCAACACAGGAGAGTACCAATACTATTAGAAATAAAAGCTTTTGTGGTTGATTCTCAGACTCAAGTGAAGACTTCAGCCCGATCTGAACGCACAACACAGATTTATATACTTAAAAGCTCCCACCGTCTGGTGATCAGCAGCTAAGTGATTGCCATCACAATTCGTACACATGCATCATACAAACGAGCAAGCCCTCTTTATAATAGAGAGCTTAAATATTTACACCTGAGTCTGAATGTACGTAGATTATGTTGGTTTTGAGAAAGTATTGGCATGGTAGAAAAAAGTCTACCAAGCATGTTGACAGTTCATTTTATTCGACAAATAAAAAAGAGATTGTTCTGTTTCATTTTTTACTGAAAAATAGAGCCAAAGTGAACTTCCTTGAATTGCATCAAGTCCCCTCTATATCCCCTTCACTCCTGAATATCCTCTTCAACACTGGTGGCTTATTCAAAATTCAACGCAATACTGTTCTATTCCTTGTGATGGATTGGCTGTTGAAATAAAACATATTTCAGGGAAAAAGTTAAACATTACTTAGTATGTAATTCAAGCAAACATTTCTGGCAAGGTAATATGAGCAAATGGTACTTCAAAGAAAGAAACAAAAAGTAAAAGTCACTCCATTTAGTAACACAGCAATACTGATTGTCAAGAATGCACAGACTGGTCTGATTACAGACAATATGAAGAAAATTCTGTTCCATACAGAAATGCAAAAGGGGACTCAAGAGTACCATAATTTAATTAGGCAGATTTGTGTAAAGCATTACTTTTCTTTTTCTCCCTCTGAAGTATCAGACTGCAGGAAAAGTAGGAAGAACAGGACAGAAACATATTTTTTTAAAGCTAGGCTTAGATTACATATAGAACAGTTTTGAAATGCTGCAGGTAGTTTACAGAATTTTAACAAGGGTATAGAAGACTACTTTGTAATACTTGGCAAAGCAAAGGCATATGAAATTTTTAAAGTGTATTCCTCTTCATTAGCTTTTGTGATATTTCTCTATGCAGCTTTCATACCTTTTCCCCATTATAATTTTTTGTAATAACTTTAACTACATTCCCTTAAGTACCTTTACCTATCAAAATGCTTTTACCACTTAGGATTTAATTTCTTATCAATTGCTTACTACAAATCAAAATTCTGTTCTGTGTAGTGACATGGAAAAGACCATTTAACTTGTATCTTATGACTCAGTTGGTTTGGATGTGAAGTATGCACCTTGTTAAAATACAGACATGAACTTCTCAGTAACTGGCAAATTTACAAGAAAGATGTCTTATCTGGAGAAATAAGGGCATCCACAGAGAAATACTGGGGTATGGGCTAGAAATATGATTTCCTGCAGCTCAAAACACAGATATGTGTTATAGAAGGCAGTTTTCATAGAAGGCAGCTCACATCTAAAGATGCTCCACAAAGGAAGAGCAATGAGTGTTATAGATAGGATTGAAATTCCCTATGTTCTCTTTAAAAAGCCAGAATAATGTTTTAGACGTAAATAGCTCTTATTACTGAAAAATCTGGAGACAATCCATGGTAGTGTCTCCAACAGTCTGAAGGATGAAATGACAAATGAATTCCCTAGCTGTGCAGATTATACTGCATTAAGATGGGTCCCGAGTGGGATTCACATACAAAAAGAATTGACTGATGTGACATAATGCAGTAAATGAGATTGATGTAAAAATGTTGCAAGATGTTTCCACTGGAATGTATCAGAAAGAAAAAGAATAAGGATATACAGTAATGTCAGTGAAGTTCAGTGAAATAAACAAAGTCTTGACAAAGACAGATGGTGTTAGGGCAGGATGTCAATATTGTAGAAATAATTATTCTCTACTCGGCAATCCACTTGATCTGGATTAAGTTCAATGAATCTCAGTACTGTGAGGTAATGCAAACTGCTCATACTTCAAGCCGTTAAACTTAAATGAAAAGGCATGCTTAAAAGAAGACTGATACTTTTTCAAATGGTACAGGAAAATAAAAGGACACTTACAAGACTAACAACAAGGCACTGCATTCTAAATCCATTAAATTATATGGCGATACCACAAGACCCTTCAGAGGGACCAGACCCAATTAGCCCTCTCAGATTATAAAACAATTAAGCCTTCTAGAATTAGGACAAATTTGATTATTGGATGGAAATATGAAATTACTGAAACTTATTTGACCTCCAAAGTTAGAAGAAAAGAAACAGTATATGGTGAGGTGTTTGGGGTAGAAGTTTTAGAAAGTCCATTAAATTATAAAGGAAGTAATTTATGAAGTTTGAGATTGACCTGGTCCTTGGCCTTCAAAGTCATACATCTGGCAATACACTTGAAGGACTTCTTATGAAATTAATGATATCTTCTGTGAGCTCTATTTTAGGGATGCTGCTTTTTCCTAAGGATAGGTATTCACATCTCACACAATACAAATGTCAGCTTGGAGAAGTGCTTTCCAGAAACTGAAAATCTCTCTTCAGATTACACACATGCATGAATGTAGATACAAAATGTTGCAAACAGGTTAAGTTAAAACTGGGAGAGGCATGAAGAATAAAAACAGCAGGCAGAATCCCATCAATTCTATTTGAACCAAAACTGACATGATAAAAATTGGGTAAAATGGAGAAAAAAATCCAACCAACCAAAAGGAAAACCTGGAAAAATACCACTGATTTTAGTAAAATACCTGTTTCCTAGAAAAGGTCTTATTTTTTAATATGTTCAATAAATCAAAACAAGTCACAACTAAAATGTCTCTCAATAGGATTTACTGCACTCTACTGACTATTTCCACTGACTAACAGAGCAAATTTTTCCTAACTTCATTACCTTCAAGGTAACAGGATGAAGAAAGAGAAAGAAGAACTCTGTGAGGAAAAAGCTGCAAAACAACTTAAATTTTCAGAGATATTTATGAATCATGCCACATAACATAGGAAGTAGTTATGTGCCATCTTTTACTCTTTCCAGTCAGCACCTGACAGACCCAGTTTTCACTAAGAGTTTAAAACAAATTCCAGTAAATTGTAAGCAATGGATATTGTTTTAAACTATGCTTTCAGAGTCATCTTTTATAATGACCTGGAGAGTTGCCACTGAGGGGTGTGATCACAGGCAAACACAAAGATAAATTAGGAGTAGTCTGGCCATATGCTTCTGGGCCAAAAGGCACTTTCAGTCTTCCATAAATCTATTAGAATTTAGAATTTCATTAAGCTTTACCAAACAGGTTTACTTCACATTATCAGCCATGCTATCAGTAAAAAAATCTCATACCAGTATACACATGCATTTATTCACTTCACCTTTCCATAACCACTGCATTTTAGTTGTCTATTGAATTCTTCCTAGTTTTGAATTCATGCACTGACTAGTATATGACTTAATGCTGTGAGGCATTTTTCTGTCTCTCACTCCAGGCAAAGGGGTTTTCATGTTACCAAAATCCCTTGTCTTCAGTAATTAAGAGTACTTAAGAAGTACTATTTAAAATTCTTGAACTTGGAAGACTGAGCAAGATAAATAAATTACTTAAGATGTAAGGTTCCAGATGTTCTCAGTACATGATACAAACCATTTAATTGTTTCTCACTTTCCACTGCTAGGAGAAGGAGCTGAACTATGGCAAAGCTCCTGCCAGCAGTGGATAGAACAGCTCAAAGTATTTGCCTAGAAAACGGTTACAGGATCTGTAAAGAGGGTAACTCTCACCTTTTTAAACTTTTTTTTCTTGCAGCAGACCTGGTAGTTCTTTTAGTAATGTCTGTACTGTCAGAAATGCTAGGTTCAGATGTTTTATTTTTCTGAACACTGGACTGCAGAGTTACTCTGTAAAGAGTAGGAAAAAAGAAAGATTATATAATTGGAAAGTTCCTAAAAACACTGAAAAGAGGGTGTTACAATAGAGCTAACAAGTATCAACTTTATATCTATTTTCTATTCCATCTGTACAAGGTTCCAGCTGTGAAAGTATGCACTGTTTTACAGATTCTGACCTAGGAGTAACTTAGCTCTTACTCTTTATTCTCCTGCTCTTATTAGACTCTAATTTTCAGTGGCTTCAGCGAGTCCAGTCGTATGAGCAGATTACATTAGACTGGAAATCAAAACCTTCATTAAATAGTGCAAGTTACAGTCTGGTCAGTTAATACTCTGAAGAAACTACTTTCACAGAATCCTAGATATGAATACTGAATGCCAACTTTTGGAGCAAAAGTGAACAGGAATATATGGGGAGAATATACATTTCTATATTCATGTAACATACTCACCAAAAACAGAAATGGAAAAAACCTCCAATGTTTTCATTGTTTTATATGGGCTTCAGAATTAGAACATGTATTTGAGATAACACAATTTCATCTAAAATATATTCTTTATGCAGTAAAATTGATCAGCAACATTATTTTTACTACACACCTCTTGGTTAGCAAACAAATGCCTACATACCCACAAATTTCAAGTACTTTAAACTTCTACTTGAAAAAATCTCTCTTAATAGTTCAGCCTTGCAAAATATTATTACTTGATTTGCAAATGTTCAAACAAAACAGCCAGTTGCTCAGATAAGATACAAGGTTTCAGTGACAAGTACTACGAAAATGCAATGCAAATACTCCTGTAAACACAGGACACTCAAAGTTGAAGGATTTGCTTTTACAGGAAGCATAAAAAACCACCCCCAGATGCCTTCAACTTCATATCGTACTTTAGACAAAACAAATTCTTCTAATGAAAATGTTTTCCTTGCATGCCCAAGGTGAAAACATTTAAAACCTGAAAGCTTATGTTTTAGTTTCTGCTGTGATTGTGAAACAGTTTTAGCAAGTCCTAATACTGAAATTCTTTTCTCAGTGCCACAGGTGTCATACAGAATGAACAAATTCAGTCCTACCACACTTTTAACCAAGCACTAAAAATTACAGCAGTGGTGAGATAAGACTTGCATTATACCATTCATCTGTGCTGATAGAAACTTCTAGAAATGAACAGAAAAGCACGAGGTTATGCTTAACCTCGTAACATTCAGTCGCTGAAATATAAACATGAACAGATCATGGCACATTCTGTGTTACTAGTGCTCATACAGCCAGAAATATGGAAAAATCATGTTTTCTCCTTAAATACACACATTTGGTGTCTCTCTGCATAAAATGCATGCAATGTACATATAAAAGAAAGCAAAAGTTATTGGAATGCAATTCTTGTAATCTTTCTCTCATAAACACCCATTTTTCTAGATGCCAGAAGTTCAGAAAATGAATGTACATGGCTTATACCCATGTACGTATCTAACATGAACTGAAATATGAGCCAGCAGTGTGCCCTGTCGCCCAGAAGGCCGCTAGTGTTCTGGGGACCATCAGGAAGATCACTGCCAGCAGGTCAGAGGAGGTGATCCTGCCCCTTTACTCAGCCCAGGTGAGGCACGTCTGGAGTGCTGTGTCCAGTTCTGAACTGCCCAGCACAAGAGAGACATGGAGGTCCTGGGGAGAGTCCAGTGGAAGGATGTGAAGATGATAAAGGGACTGGACATCTCTCACGAGGAAAGCCTCAGGGAGCTGGGTCTGTTCAGCCTCCAGAAGAGATGACGGAGAGGATTTCATCATTGTCTGTCAGTATCTGAAGGCAGGCTGTCAAGAGCCAGGCTCTGCTTGGTGGTGCTGAGCAACAGGAGGCATTGGGCACAAACGGGTGTACAGGAAGTTCCACCTGAATGTGAAGAACTTCTGAACCCAACACCAAAACTTCTGTACTGTGCAGGTGACTGAGCTCTGGAAGATTGTCCAGAGAGGTTGTCAAGTCTCCTGCACTGGAGATTTAAGAACCATTTGGATGCAATCCTATAGTCTGCAATCCTATAGTGCCATATAGTCTGGGATGACTCTGCATGAGCAGGGAGGTTGGACCACATGACCCACTGTGGTCTATTTCAACATTTATGCATTCTGTGATTCTGTGAAGCATTATGAATTCTCAAGATAGCATTTTGAACAAACATTTAAATATTCATCTTTTCAGTATCATAAGGTAGCCCTTACTTCCCAAAAAATTTCATCTGTTCAAAACAAAGAAAGAAAATAATAGAAGCTCTAAGTGGAAATGTGACTTATAATAAAAAAAGCCACTAGGAAACCAAAACAACCACAAAAACATCCTTGTAAGTTTGCTGCGTTTGCCAAAGGGAGATAACAAGATGCCTTATGGGATCAGCTCAGCGCCAGCTGTGAGCAAAGTAGAATCTTTAACATCATCTGCTCTTCAGTTGATATGTCATTTTTACATCTCAGATATATGCAACTTCACTGGGCTACTTTACAGGAAAGAATAATTGAAATCACTGTGAACAAAACATTTGCTAAATTATCACACAGACATTTTAAAATCAGACTAGAATTCTAGACATCCAAGGCTGATAGCACCTCAAGGAAAAGAGACAAGGTTTCATTTACACCACTATCTGGCAGGTTGTTGCAAATAAACACCCAGAGCTGTCTTTGAGCCTCACAGCTGTCAGCTGAGGAGCAGCAACAGTGCTATCACAGCTTTTATTAGAATGCTACTGCATATATGTTAAAGGTGAGAGAAGAAACCAATGCATGGAATTTTGGTTTAGCACAATTACACTAACAACCTCACTTGATAGCAGGAGGTTCAATAGATAGGTTTTATAATGGATGTGAGATGAAGAAGTAGAGGTACAGGAAAATTGTGTCAAAATGTCAGCATGAAAAACATATCCCAAACTATATTAGAGAAGTGTAAGATCTCAGGACACCTACCTTACTCCTTTGGAGCTGTTCACATAAAATAGTATGTCACACAACCTCCAGAAACACCAGCAAAACCATCTGATGTACACAAAGGTTTTCTAACTCAATGGATTTGATAAAAAAATGAAAAAAACCAACCAACCACCACCAAAGCCCCACAAAAAATAAACAAAATAAACAATCAAAAAACTCCCAAAACCCTGCAGGTTATACGATGTTGTAATAGTCACACTATTAAACATACATTTACATTCTAAGAATTTTTCATTTCCAATTAATCTGTAATAGAAACATCACTTGGTAGTTCTGATCCTAAATACACACCACAAATAGCAGACAAGTTTATACACTGCTTTCTTATTCAAGCTAATACCTTGGCCTTTAAACAAATAAAGACCTGTTTGAATGGAACAGTGCTTGTGTAAGGAGCAGCAACTTTTAAATAACTCACAACTCTTATTCACCTTTTAACTCAGTGCAAGGGCAGAACACAGGCACACCACCAACACGCAAAAACCCAAACTCCACAACCCAGGACAAAATCCACAAAACTTGAATTGCAATCAGTGTAATACACATTGGACAGAAACCAGACCACACAACAAGCTTTTTTAAAATATGTGATTGCAGAATCCTAAGCAGAGATGAAGAAATAAGAGGTTACACAGGTACATGTCTTCTCTATCTGCAAAAGGCATTTTAGTCTTGCCAACCAATCTGGGCAACCTGTCTTACAAGGTCTGTCAAGTGCAATACTGCTTTCTCCTTCATCACCTCATGATTGTTAAGAAAATAGACCTGAGACCTCTGCTACTCTTCCAAGTCATTGACAGGCAACAAATGACCAATAACTCCTCAGCTCCATACAGGGCTCCAGCCAACACAACTGCCAGGCTAGCCCAGATTGATCCATGATCCTTATCGATAATTTGATCTCTTAAAACATGAGATATTAGCTGCAGAAAGAAGAGAAAGTTGGGCAAGTTTTTAAGAAAAGCCTAAGTGTTTTCTCTCCCTATACTTAAACCCACATTGTTAATCTTAAAAGTCAAGCAGCAGCACCAGTAATTGGAAATTCACAGCAAATGGGAATAACAAAATTGCTTGCATCATATCTACCAACATCAAACAGTCTTTTTTCATCTAGCAAGGAATAAGTGTTTCTAGTTTTTAGACAGAACACAGACACAGTAAGATAAAGAAAGGATGATAGTTGACTGAAATTGATCTTATAGCACAGTACAGCAAAACAAAGCACAGATTGTTTCACCTCTTTAACCTGTGTTTTAAGCTTAGCTTTTTAGTATGTGTTCAGAAATCGGAGGTCTGACTTCCAGAGACCACTGAGAAAAGAAAGAGTGCTCCACTGTAAAACTTTGAAAACACACCTCTCATATTATTTGGAATCATGCCTCTCAAGTAAGTTATTTGACAAGGTTAGGGGGAAAATTAAGCTGAAATGACCTTTATTTCTTTATAATTTCTTTCTCAAAAAGAACAGATTAAGATGACCTCAGTGAAGGCCAACTGAATAACTAACCTGTCCAAAGTCTCCCAGGTCTCATTCTATAGTTATCCAGTCACTTGGGTCAGCAGAAAGAGTTTCATGCTTTTTAAAAAAGTGCAGGCAAAAAGTTGCAAGGCCAAAGGTATGGATGACAGAAAATCTCAACCTTCATGCCTGTCAGGAGAGAATGCCTATTCTTAATTAGTAAAAGACTTTCTGACCATTTTTTTAATCTGACAGCACCAAGATTTCAAGTATTCACCCAAAGTAATCATTCTGCTTGGAGGGTGGTGATGACAAAGGAGCTCCAGGGAGGCTCAGAAACAAGCAAACAAGCAAAAAGTTCATTTGCACTTTCTCACAGTTCTGTGTGCTGTTGGAATTTTATTTGACCAAAATATGTAAGTTGTCACTTTATGAAAACATTGCACCTTTTAAGTAGAAGCAAGGCACAGAAATCACTGCAGCTACTCTGATGAAAGTGGAGTGAAGAAAGAGTAAAAACTGTACTCAAGGAACTGATATGCTATTAATGTTTTCTCAGCTGCTGAATCCAAGTAACAGAATAAAGGAATGTAAGTAGTCTCCTAAAGCTCTAGAAAACATAACTGTGAACAAAAGATGATGAAACCAGACTGGCTGGGTAAACAAGTGAGCCTGGACCAAACACTGCAACTTGCCCCATCTTCTTTAATGTCAAAAAGGTAAAAGAAATAATGTTTTATGACATGGCATATAATATTTGATCTCTTCATAGAAACAAAGACCTACTGACATTTCTAACAAATTCTAATTCTTGGCATTTCATGGGAATAAAATCGTGTGTTGGGAAACTAGCCTACTTTGCAAGTTCATGACCTTCGAAGTAAAACTGAAGCTAACATTTGCATCTGCAATATGCAAAGGATAGGATCATATTTTAAAGCAGCCCTTTTTAATTTCTTACAGATAATTTTGCTTATGTAGTTTTGCTTATCTGCAGAGAAGAAATATTTCAAAACTAAAAATTACTCTAATTTTAAGAGCTGTTTGCCTTTGTATATTGTAAGCCAGCCATAAAAATCACTCAATTATTCCAAATAATATACACAAGAATATAACAAAGCCAGAGCAGTGAAATTCACTCTTGCAACAAAGCCAGTAAGAAAAATGACATGAAAACATGCATTTAAGAGACATACTAGACAGAAGGTGTGAGCTATTGTAGAGAAATGGAATGGGACACTTACACAGTGGCTCTCTCTCAGGGGGTCCTGATGGTTACTATGTTCTTAAACCATCTAGACAGAATAGCAGGCTGGGCAGAAGGGAGCCACATACAATCCACCAGATGACAATGCTACACAGTGTAGACACCAGCATAGCTAGGAGCCATCTAAAAAGGGATTGGAGGGGGAGGTAGAGATGAAAAAAAATTCAAAGCAAAAGCTATTGGTGCATTTTAGCTTGTTTCAAGTTCTTCAAAAGGATACTGCTCTATAAACTTTGCCAAGCATTTCTTACTTTCTATGACTAACAATCCATACAGCCATAAATTGCCAATGTGGTACCCATGTGCTGCTGGAATCAAAGCAAATCTTCTGAAATCCACACCAAAGTCACCTATTTCACACAGTCTGTTATCACACTTGGAAAGAATTGTGTGCAGGAGCAATACATCTCTGACCACTTGCTGCCATCTCTTATGCAGTTTGCTCAGCCTGTATTCACACATTTTACTTCACAATCATACATTCTGATACTAAAACATTACATCACAGACAGGTACATTTGCAGAAACAAACAACTTCTTTAAACGAGATGATGGGGTGTATTACCTTTCCATGTAAGAAGCAAAAGCCAATTCATAATCCTTTGCCACAGGTGCAGAATATTGCTTATTAGAACATACATAAAATATCCAGTCATCAACACATAAAGAATTTATACAGCCAACCTCAATAAACACTATACAAGTCCCTTGTGACTTAAAAGTAAATAATGCCTCTATTTTTCGAAGACTAACTGTCCAAGGTTCTGGTGCTCTTACTTTGCCCCACCTCACCCCCCTTATTTTTTCCTCTGAAATAGAACTACTTGGAAGATTTAGAAGCTTCTGTTTGTTTGTTTGTTTAGATAAAAGTAATCAATTTCACTGCAAGAATAATTATTTTAACAGACTAAACTAAAAAGGAAAGAGACAGTCATCTCTTGTAGTAGAAAAAACTGATTCTTGTAAGGCAGCTAAATATTCCTTCAATAAAACAACAGTAACACAAAGGAATGTATGAGCTTACACATTCATTTTTCACTGAATTATTTCAGTACAGGTTGCAACCATAAAAATAACTCAGGGGAAGAGAAAGAAGTAAATTGAAGCTCCTTGAGCAGCAATGCACAATGTAAAAATGAGCTATCAGCTCCAGGTCAGTTAGTTTAATTCTACACAAGTACAAACTAATTAGAGCAGACATATTGCAGAATGTTTCATGAACCAAATAATATTTTAATAGTAGATGGGTTTTGTATTAAGAAGGTATTAGGACAATGGCTCTGAATAGATTATCACACAGTCCACATTCATCATATGGAACATACAGTGAGTGTATGGCAATTAAGTACTTGACAATTAAGGCACTTCTGTGCCTTGGAAACTAATCTGCAAGGTAGTTGTTTTTTACTGTGCTATTTGAAGTAACTGAGGTGGTGCATTTGGGTATTTTTTAAGTCAGCTGGGCACAGTCCTTGTTCTGAGTATGTTGTTTCTTATATGGCTGCCTGTGTAAATGATAAGCATGAACAGAAGACAGTAATTTAAAACAAAAGCAGAAATCAGACATAGCAATGTGTGAAGGTTTCCAGAGATATATTCCTTTACCTTCAGCCATTTTTACTACATACTTCTCACTTTTTCTAAAAGTCTACTGACAGTGGTGATCTTGAAAAAGAAGAAAAAGAAAATAAAAATTCCAGCAAGGTAGCAGCATCATGTCCTACAGAAGGACAACACAATAAAAGTCATGTTGACTGTGGCCTGTGACTTTGGTAATGTGTGATTACCAAAAGTCTGACAGCCAGGGGTCACCATTGCTTTCCTAGCAATCAAATGCAATCCTGCAAAGTTTTCCAAGTGTTGCATTCACTTGCAGTTTGTTTAAAAGCAGGCAGATGTATTTTGTACCTACGGTGCTTACAAGCTACAAAAGATGCAAACTTTCTTTTACAGGTGATGTTTCAGGACTTGTCTAAAATAAAGAGACTAGCAGCTTCGCTGACAGAAATACAGTTCTTTGAATTTGTTTACTGAAACAGTGGCTACTCTGCCTTCCAGATTCACCAGACATTATCACAAAGCCTACAGGATTTAGGGAAAGTTCTCTTCCAAGGAAGAGAAAATGAAAGGAATCTAAAAATCCTTCTTTCAAATCTGACTTTACTGACTTTACTTCAAACACCAGGACGTACCTTACTTGAGCCAATCAAACAAAACCACAAAGAGTCATATTCTTTCGCTTTTATACTACCACAGGACAGACAAGGGAATGTTTGTGATTAAACTAAAAGAAAAGCATTCAGAAGTGCTATAGGAGCTTGTAAAGTGCAGAATATCAACATCAAAAACTATGCAGAAAACTAGAAATTCAGTCATGCAGTTCTTTAACCAAATTGTCCTGCCTCCTCAGCATTCACCAAGCCTTCAGAGAAATGGTGAACCTCATGTTTGTTTTAAGGGAATAAAAACAGCATTGATAGTAAAAATTTGTGGGTAATGGGAAGTATGCATGAAGAAAAGGATAAAAGTGTTTCTGGCATTTTATATATTCAGAAACTGACTTACGCTAGTGGAGATGCAGTTGGAGCTTTTGTTTGCCTTTTGCTTTTCAGAGCACGAAGCTTATCCCCTTGTGTTAAACAGTTTGTTTCATCATCATCACTGTACTGGATAAGTGGAGGGGGGAAAGGGATAAATCAAGATTAAATATAGGCACTTTGATATATAAGAATTAACTTTATCTTAAAGCTTAAAATTAGAATTATCTCAACAGGATAAAGTCAAAGGAAATTCACTTGCATATATATAGTTCTGTTTCTTCCTGTTGCCTGTTTGCTGCCTTAGAAGCTGTAAACCATTAAGTGGTGTCATGACTTACATGCATTGGAATATTGTCTCCTTTTAAAGCATTGGAAGAAATACATTATAAAATCTTTGCTTAGGTACAGTATGATCGTTACTAAATACAGCATTTCCCTTCTTCACTTGCCTTTTTAAAACAGCAGTACTGTCTTTTTCAAAAAGCACCATAAAAAGGTATTACAGAAGTTGCAAATACTTAGAAACTAAAATGAGTAAAAATGATAAGCATAACCCACCCTTTCATCCCCTCCATTTAAATATACACAGTGAAGCAACAGACAATCAAAAATGAAATCAATGTTTTTGATTGCAAAATGTATGTCTTTTCTATTGTTGACCTAATTACAGAAGACTAAAACATGATGATGCTCCTACTTCACCTGTGTGCTAAACTCCATTTTTCATAATTGCCATCCCTAGTTTCCTCCCCCTCCCCCATATCCTTTTATACAAAAAGGGTGAACAGAAAAAAAATTTGATTAACAAAGTTTTTGTGCACTCACAGGTTTTTTCAAAACCTGAGAGATTCTCAACAGTTTCAACTTTTACAAGAGCACAATATTTGGATGGTTACCAGTTCAATGTCCTTTTGGATGCTTCTCCTGTTTCTTGTGTTATTAATTGAAATATCATCTACTCCTGACAGAATTCTTGTTACAGCAATTTTATGGTTTCGTTTCAACTTTGCTCGGAAAATATCCCCTTCTGTCCAAAGTTCTGCCTGTTTGCTATCATAACATGGAAAAAAAGGCCCAAAACACAACAAATTAACACTGAGGATTGTTAAGTGTACAATAGAAGAAGAAGAAGAAGACATCTAGATTTATTTCTGGCAATAATTTACACTCAATCTACTTACTCCATCAGGAAATGCTGTTGTGGTCCAATGACAGAACCAGGTCTATTTATTCTGATCCAGGCAATAGATTCAGCAGCTGTCATCCGATAATGCTTCATGATGTAACAGGCAATAAGTGTGCCAGTTCGTCCAAGACCAGCTGTGTAATATAAAAGAATGGCTTCTTTTATATATTCATCTTCATCTGGAATCTGTTGTAACTACAGACACTGTTACTTGGACAAGTAGTTACCTGCCTAATTTATCAAAACAAACCCCTACTTATCAAATGTGGTAAGGGAAACTTACTCTTTAATCTGTTTCATCATATGCAAGGTTACTAACACTGTCCATATTTTCTTTGAGTGAGGTAACCCTCCAAAGCCAGCAACTTTACCAATATCTGTAAGTTTAGCTACCTTTATTTACCTATCTATCTATGAATATGTATGAAGATAGGAGAATGTTTATAAGCATGGGATAAAATAGTTGGCCTTATTTTTCTTTTCAGAATTCTCCCAGCACCTTCTTGCAAACTAATCATACATTGCACTGAAATCAGATGTTCTCCCAGGCCCCCTCTAATTAATCTCTTTAACTCCCAAGAAAAAAAAAAAAATTTGCAATAAGCAAGTCTGGGCACTAGCTAGCACAGGAAAGAAGTACTCCAGAGTGAGAAACCTCATTTAAAATGGCCCTAAAACCAGTTCTATTTACCTTGGGAAAACATGAGAAACAAGAGAGGACTGCTCCAGCTAAGTGGCATCTCTCCTTAATCACTTGCTGCACATGCAAACCACACACCACCTTAGCTCATTTAACAATTAACTGATCAACACCACCGTAAAATCTTCTGTATAACACAACAGCCAAGACAAACACACAGTAGCTTCCATGACTTGCTTTAGGAACTTGCTCTAGCTTTCCATGACTTCCATGACAGCTTTAGGAACAGGCTACAGCATTCTACACTTCCTCAAGAGTAAGCACAGTCTAGACACCATTAGTATGACATCTACCAAAGAACACCTTAATTTGAATAATAACAAAGGACTTGTATCACTGATACTCAATATTCTGGCATAACCAATTAAGTGATATGCCTGAATTTATCACCTCAGTGAAGAATAAGAGTATGGACTTGTTTTCCCAGAGTCAAGATGCTGGTTTCAACAATTCTTTCACTTTCCAGTATAATTCTGTTAAATGCAGCAAATAGATGGCAGATACAGGAACAAAACTGCAGTCTTTGCAAGTCCAAAGAAACAGGTTAAGAAAAGGCCCTTCTCCTTCAATCACAGCATTATCAGATACACTAGTGATGCAAAGTTGTGGAGAAGAAATGTCTGATAGACTATTAAAGATGGTGTGGGAAGGGAAACATACTGCCTCTAGAACAACTGAAAACAATAACTATACTAGCTGCATTGGCCAGGCTCTTAAAATCTTCGCAGTCTAACTCTGGAGGAATGGATATTCAGAGCGTGCCCAAACTAGTATAGTTTCTGAGGGATGAAGATTTTGGTAGCTATAGAAGAACACTCATATACTTTGAGAAATCTCCCCAAAATACAGCATTGTTTCCAAAAGTTTACCACTTGGTATATTTAAACCTGTATTTTCAGAGAAAACTTGACAGGACTTCAAAGGCCTGCCCAAAGCATCCTTTGAAAGTACTAACACTTTCTAGCAGAAACAGCTATTAATATTGTAAATCTCACTTTCCCCAGTCTCATTTTGGGAATGGCTTGGAAGATTTTTCTGGTACTTAAGAAAATTAGAAGATTAAATGCTGAACAGAATCATAGAAATAATTTTAATGGAACAGTTGCAGTTTGGCAGAGATGTTACTAACTAGATATAGTAGAATTATACTGCAAAATAGCTCAGGAACTGTAATTATAAACATCACTAGTGATATAAACTGATTTTTGCATCATACCTTTGCAATGGACAGCTATTACACCTTCAGCATTTTCACAAATATTTAGAAATGTTTTAACTATAGTATCACTAGGTGTGCTTCCATCAGCAAAGAAGAGATCAAAATGCTCAAATCCAGCATCTGTAAATCGTTTGGCATCATACAGTTTTTTGTTGAGGCGAATTATAGTGGTGACCTTCTTTTGCTTGAAGTATGGGAAATAAGCCTCTGGAGCATGGTGGGGATAGCCTATTTGAGAACAGAAGATAAAAAAAGAGTAAGGCTTAAACTGAAGAAATAAAAAATATTAAAAAAAAAAGATATGAAAATACTCCCAAAACAGAGACAAGAAATAGACTAACTGAAAATGGAACTTTAATACAATCACCTAGGTCAGATACAATTAAACCAAGCATTAAAATTTTACTGCCAGAGTTCTTATAAAAGGAAAAGAGCCAAGGAAAAAACACACTGTTTGAGGAACAATTTTTAAAGCTTGTTCTTACTGATAACAATCAACTAAGAAAGTAGTGGGCTTGTGTTCCCCACCTCCTTTTTTAAGCATACCATTTTCAATTTTACTTCTTGAATGAGGTCCACTGAAGGCAATGAATTTGTTTGGTATTATCCAGTTAAAATCTCCATTTTCTGCTCTCTGTCAAGAGAAAATGCTTGGTTTATCATTATCCCTGTATTTTAAGGCTTTTCCTTATTGTTTCAAAACACATGCTAGATAGAATTTATGTATAATTTTTGTCAAAGGAAGGTGTGTTAGTTGGCTGCTTTCTCATGAGGATGACAGATGCTCTCAACCTCACATTTCTCCCTTGTCCCTGTCTTTCTAAATCAGAGGTGTAGAACAACGCAACTGATGCCCTTGAGATGAAGAGCAACTTTCAAATTTTTATTTTTTATAGGATTCTAAATTGGTCTTACCAATTGGCCTTACCACCATTCACAAATTATAAAATTATTTTTTCAGCTCTAGGACCATTTAATTTTCTCTTTACAGACATCTGGCAGCTTTGCATTTCTGAGACTGCATAGAGTCAGGAGTTGCAGTATTTCATTGTGACAATAATTTCCTATGACCCAAAGTGAATTTTATGCACTTGGAGTTTCCCAGCCCTGTTTTCTTCTTTACCTCAAAGAGTGTTATTACATTTTTGCCATGTGTCCTCAAATACATGCTTTGATTGTCCTCTAGCATTCAGTTAGACTTGGGCTTGTATGCCCTTTAGTTTTTCATCAAGACTGCTCAAGAATATCCAGGGTTTTACTAATAAAGGAGACTCCCATTTATTTCCATTTTGATTTCTGCTTTTCCCCATGTTTGAACATAATTATGCTTAAATCTGGATTTTACTATTCTCTCTCTGACCACGAACCTTTATTTAACCATCATAACTTAAAGAGACAAAACAAAAATGGAACTTAATACTACAAAAGAATAGCAGAAATTATAAGCAATTGCTTTAGCATTAGTAACAGCAAACAAATCAAGAGATTGATACTGAACACTTACTTCATAATGCTCATATTCATCTACATCAAACGTACTAAAATCCAGGAAACCATACTGCAAAGCCTAAAATTCAGAACACAATTCTTAACAAAGATGCCTCTTCAATGAGGACAGTTTATTACTGGTTTTGGTTATGTGAAGTCCTTTAATACACACTCTCCCCTTCTTTCTTCACAAAACTTAAGAATACAGAAAAACTCAGTCTTGCTTCAAACTAGGTTTGTAAGTTTCAATATAAGTGAAGCTAGTAAATCAACTTTTTTTGTTTTCACGAAATCACTATAAAAACCCCAGACTACTGAAGCATTTAGTCTTTTCATTATTGCTAGCTGCACAAAATAAAAAGAAAAATAACCAGCAAAAAATATCTATTGAAGCTCTATGTAGATTCTAAAGACCACATTCAAGGACTGGAGATATTTTTTGTGCACAAATTCTATTTGCTAATATCTTCACTGATTTCAAATTGCTTGCAGTCACAAAGTCATAAGTAGATATTACTGTGAGTTCATGATGTCCCATAATTAGCCGCAACCATAATACTTAAAACTATAAAAAATGTAAACATTTGGGTAACTAATAGTTTATCCACTTGTTAAAACAGGAAGACAAACACAGATAAACTTCATATCTCCAGATATTAAAAATACTACATTCCAATTTTCTTTTTTACTATCTAATCTTCTGCAGCTTTCCTTCTTGTTCACCTGCAAGAACAACAATGCACCAGTCTTGGCATACAAATAACCAATTTCAAAATACACAGAAAAGCTGAAAAATCACCAATCTTCAAGAAGATGACTTAACCAGTAAAAATGTCACTATTTGGTAGAGATACCCATTATACAAAACACAATAGTACAGTGGAGAGCTGCAGAATTCCATTTCACTATTCATACAGACTAAAAATAATGTGGTTCGATTCCCTTATCCTTTAATGCTACATTACTTCACTGCTATATTGCTATAAAAACGAGATTTTATAATTTTATAGTTAAAAAAGAAGCACCTACCTCCTAACATTTGTTCTATTTCTATTACTAAAGCAAAATCTGAAATCATTACCATGTGCTGCAAATGCCAGAAGTATATAGCAAACCCATTCAAAACCCTTTGAAAGACTATGTTCAGCCTAATGCATAACACCAGGGGGCATACAATAAACCTAACACATAGCTCTTAGGATTAGAGGTGAATTACTGTCCCAATAGATTACACAAGTAAAACTCAGAATTCCCTCTATAATATCTTCACTTGTTGATTATATAAAGTACTGGTAGACTTCTAAGAATGCTGTATCTATTTTGTGACAATGCATAATGCATAGTAAACTAGGCAACAATCAGCAGATCTGCTAGTTCACAGCTTTAATTGGATCCTAGTTTCCCGAGCCTTCTTCTTCTGATGGGCAACATTTAGCTATTTTTTTGAAATGTAAAAAATATTCATTTACTGACCTTGTTTATTGCATGAAAACAGTCCAGTAGCGTTAGATGAAAACTGCAAGTACCAAAGGAAGCATCCCTATAAGATACAATGACCAAAACATAATTACTGTATTTTAATCCAAGTGAAAGCAATTGAAGATACTTCTGTAAAACACCTTTTAAAATTACTTCAAGGTAATGATTATTAAACTGAAATAATTATATCAAATGATTACTTCATTTCCCATACGCTGAATCTTACAAGAATAACAACATAAAATAAGTTATATTAACAGATACAAGAGTAAGATTACTCCAGCCACAGTTTTTGTAAAGCAGAAATGTTCAATTTCTGACATGGACTGTTAGTAAAAATGTTCAATTTCTGACATGGACTGTTATACTAAAATATTTAGTAAATATAGTCAATATATAAATCTAATAGTAATTATACAATAAATTATAGTAAATATAATAAAATAGAAAAAAAAAATTTCCTTAGTAAACATAATAAAATATTTTCCTTAAGAAGCATAAATAGTTAATGCTTATACAAGAGGAGAAACTAGTTTCATTAAAACAGCTCCTTTCAATGACAAGTTTTTTAATTCTGTTGATCCAGGAATTGCATGTTCTTAGTATGTGACCATTACAAAATTTCATAAGCACTACAGATTACGAATTCCACAGAAATATTATAGTGAAGTAAATAAATAAATTAAACTGAATCTACACCAGAGAACCATTATGCCTTGGCAG
Organism: Melozone crissalis; assembly: GCF_028551555.1. Classification (NCBI taxonomy): domain Eukaryota; kingdom Metazoa; phylum Chordata; class Aves; order Passeriformes; family Passerellidae; genus Melozone; species Melozone crissalis. Next base: position 35,017,970 of record NW_026535783.1, on the reverse strand, counting down.
AACACCTTAAGAGCATGCAGCCCTTATCAGCTAATGTTTCTAATAAGTAGAAAACATTTCATGTTCAAATTTCAGCTGAGATAAAGAAGAATTTTGAAGAACCCGGACAGCTGTCTCTAGTAATTTTTTCTATCCTTTCCTTCCTTATGAATCAGTGTGAAAAGGGGCAGAAATTAGGAGACAGAAATAATAGAATGTTACTCAAGTCAAAGAAAGGACACATAAAGGTGACATCGTAGTAGCACGTGTCTCTTAGACCATGTGATGAGAAGGAACAAATGGATAAAGCCTTCTATAGTCGGATAGAAGCAGCCTCACATTCTTAGGCCGTGGTCCTCACAGGGAACTGCAACCACTCTGATATGTTTTGGAGGCACAGCACAGTAGGGCCAGGCAACAGAGATGGCTCCTGGAATACAATGATGACAACTTCCTACTTGCCAAATATGTGCAGAAATCTGCAAATACTTCCTTGTGCATGAAGAGTGCTATTAAGTATTGCAAGCCCTCTGTGGTGAATGACAGATATTTTGATATGTTTAACTATCAGCTACTGGCACAAAATCAGACTGCCAAGTGAGAAGCAATAAGGAAGATTAAAAAGCTCAATGAGTGGATACAAACAGTGGGGCTCCTTCCCCTTCTGCTGGGACACTTCACTACCAGCTGGTAACACCTCTGATTCACTGAATACCTAAGGTTAGGACAGTGAGTGTGTCCCAAGTAAAAAAGTTCAACACCAAAAAAATGCAACCTAAAAACCAACCACCCAAAAACAATCCACAAGAAAACAAACCAAAAAAACCCCCTCAAACAAACAAAAATCCACCCCAAAACAAAACAAAATAAAATAAAACCCCAGAAAACCAACACAGCAGAAATTAGTACTGAAAAATTCTTCTTCAAAATAACAAGGTACAGAAAGTTCTATCAACTTGTTATTTACCTGAAAGGAAGATATGAAACACTTCCTGACAATATAAGCCTGTACACATCTTCTGGGGATTCTCTCAGGTATATTATCTATTTTTGGAAAAAGACAAAAAAGGAAAAAGATTATTTTAAGACAGACTTCAATAATTTCAAGTAATTTGTTTACTACAGAAGGCATAATTAATTATCACAGAGTGCAAAAGTGCTGGAAAAGAGTAGAATCAAGAACAAATGTTTCAAGTGTGCAACAATAAAACTAACATAAACAATAAAAAATCTTGTCAATCTAAAGAAATATATATTTTAAAACAATCTTTATAGATTTGTGCAGGAGTTGTTCAGCTATAGACTGCAGTGAAAAGGCTCCTGTTCAACTGAATTCTTACATTTATCTTATGACTTGGCTTCACCAGTTTGTAAATTTGTTTAAATTAAGCTTTTAAGATGTAAATCAAAACATAAAAACCTGCAGAGATATCAGTAAAGCTATCATCTAGTACACAAATTGTGGATACACACAGGAGACAGGACTAAAACAGTTATTTATGTTTGATCTTCCTACATAACATTTGCATTAATCCAAATTCTGTACTTCCTCTTTTGCACTGCTGGGGCAATATCCAGTAACTAAATCCAGATGTCATAAACTAAGAGAAAACAAAGAACAAAAAACCCCAGCAAACATCCCCCCCACCCCCCAAAATCAATAACAACAAAAAGAAATCTGTAGCTTCAGAAGCAAAATACTATGAGCAGAATGAATTGAACTTTCTACTGTCAAAAACACTCAGAAAAGAATTCACAAAGGACCAACTTACGAGAAATATCCGTATGGTCTTCCATCACAACATGTCTGATCCCTCTTGGATAGCCTTTAACACTAAGGTCTCCTTAAAGAATACCTAAAACTCCTCTTTTTTGCATATCTCTTCTTCAAATACCATTAAACACCATCCCCAGCATGGCCAGGAGGTAACAACTGTTAATAACAAGCTGTCATTAACAGGTCAATATTGAGTAATTTCAAGTTAATACTTTTTCTTTGAAATTGCTTTAATACTCTATAGAAAATTGTGGTTTTTTCCACTAATTTTCAGTAAAATTATTTATTTCTTTTATACTAATGACATTTTCCCTTAGAGATATTTGAAAGTAAAAATCCTCATGTGTATTAATTAAATATCTTCCAAAAATCAAGGCATGGTGTATTTACTTTCTGCTGCTCTGGACATTTTTTCTTTAAAATGTTGGCATTGCCTTTCAAATTTCTTTGATGCTGCCGCAAGGCCAGTTTGAACAAATGGCTTAACATACCTTAAACATCCTCTCTCCACACACACACAGAGAAAACAAGAGTTAGAACAGATGTTGTTAAAAAAACCCAACAAACAAACTCAGCTTGAAACAGAACCTAAAGAGACAGCTAAAGCAGACATGGCCAACAGCTGACCCCTTTGATTTTCCTGATTCAATTAGTGTGTTAAGTATTTTCAGAGCATTCTTCCCTTGAAACTGGCAGAAGAAAACAGAAAAATAAATCTTTCTTGAGACATAGCTAAGTAATGAAAACTGCATGTTTTGTGTGTGTGTGCTTCACTGGGGAGAGATAAGCGACTCCTGCATTTATATTTGCAAGTATACACTCAGAATAGAAAAGATACTTCAAAAGCCTCCCCAAGTATCATTGAATAGCTTAGCCTCTGACAGCAAAATTCATTTTTTATTCTACAGGCATTCATTGCCTGATTTGGATGTAAAGGTTATCTTCCAAGAAATTTCAAATTGTGTGCTTTGCTACAGTCCTAATTTGCATCTTGCAGGGCAGTGAACAACATATTGCCAGCAACCATACACATCAAGCACTTCTTGTTTATCAGGAAGAGAGCCCTGTTCCTGAAAAACTTACAAACCCAAGACATGAAATGGAATTAAAAAACAGACAGTAATTAGACAGGGTTTGTAGCCAGAAATGAGTCACCTGGAAAAAACCGGATTAAAGAATCACAGAATCAATTAGGCTGGAAAAGATCTCTGAGATCATTCTGGTCCAACATTTGTCCAAACACGACCATGTTAACTAGACCATGGCACTGTGTGCCACGTCCAGTCTTCCCTTAAACATCTCGTCCACCATCTCCCTGGGCAGGCCATTACAATGTTTAATCAATCCTTCACCCTTCCTGTGAAGAAATTCCTCCTAATGTCCAACTGGACTTAAGTGCTATTGCTGTGTAGTATATAGAGTACTAATCGTACCACAGGTAAATAGAAAGGCAACTAATACTACATGATTTTGTAAGCTTTTATAAAGGCTCAGCTGAGGTTTGATAGAAATCCTTGGCCTTTCTGAGCTACCAGCTTCTTAAAGGAAACAAGACAGAATGCAGAAGACTTTGTTTACAAGTGTGACAGCTGCAAGACAGAATTTTTTCTCATTTCACTGTGTTGAATTAAAATAAGTTAGTTAGTTCTATTTTATCTCTCAAGCACAGATCCTGCTTCTGAAATTACATTACCAGTGAAACTGCTAGAAATACCTTTTTAACATACATAACATACATGCATAACAACAACATCCATCCATCTGTCCATCCGTATGTGTATGGACTTTTAACACAGCTACATAAGAATACTTCCTCCATACAAGGACATTGAAAAAAAAAACCAATCTGATTTTGCAAATCAAAAATACAACTTGTATTATTCAACCGAAGCAAAATGCAGCATATTTACTGAAGAAGAAAACTTATTCTGAAACAAAGAGAAATCCTGTTACACACAGCTATGACACTACCACACACACAAAAGACACAACAAGTGAACAGATGCAGAGACAGCAGTTGATGAAATGGTCAGATAGTGCTCTCAGTTGAAAGTGCTTGCAAAAAAATTTGGTTAGTATGAGAATAGCTAGATGAGTGCAATGGTATAGAGTGCTTCAAAAGGGAAGAATGACACTCACACATAATGGGAAAGACCATAAACAGATGATTACTTCACAAGGAAAGTATCTTGGCAGTAACACAACACAAGAAGCTGTGATTTCAAAGTGGAGACATAATCAGTTTCTGCCACAGGTTAAGGGAGTACACAGCTAGAAATCCTGGATGTAACCAAGGCTGGATGAAGGCTAAACATGGGTGGGGCCTGCTTTTAGTTGGGGTTAACCAAATTCCATGTATGGTAACAAGTAAGACTGAAGTAGCAAAGCTCAGAGAAGCAACAGATGTCAAGGCAGCAGAGGCCACACATCTGCATTAGGAAATGGTCTGCACCAAAAGAATTCCATCAGTAGACAGAGAGCCAGCTTTGCAGATCCGACATATTTACTATATAAAACTTCTAGCAGCTTTTAAGCTTAACAGCTGGGTTTAGTCTGTTCCTGCAGACTGAATGCCCCTTATCTGTAGGGATTGCTCCTACACTGCTCCATGAAGTGAACCAAAATGCAGTAGTTAGCAGTTAAGGAAAGATTCAGTTAAAAAAATATTTCTGACACATCTACATCTATATAAAACTGAATATATTACTGTTTCTGACCTGGAGGAGGCCAGGGAAGCCTTAAAGATGAACAATTTCATTGGAATGATGTGAATGAACAAAGTACTAAAGAAAGCAAATAAACAGGAAAGTGAAAGTAGTAGTGATCAAATATCTGTAGCAGACAGAAGTGTTGAAAGAGAGAAGGACGTTCTAAGGCAGCAAGCAGAACTGAAGTTTTAGAAAACTGAAAGTTTTAGAAAAACTGAAAACTGAAGTTTTAGAAAAGAAGAGAATGGAAATGTTGATCTGATGAATAACAAAACAAGACATATTTGTAAATTAATGAGGTATGTACTGGGGGAAGGAGAGGAAATGAGAGAAGACAAACTCCAGAAATCAAAATATACAACAACTGAAACTAAGTTGTCCAGATGCTGATTACAACTTATGTTTCTGCTGTGCTTTCTATGATGAAAACCTTCACAAATAAAGCTGTTTTCTTAGGTTAATGCTAATAAAGCAACCAACAAAAATGACTACTAGAAAGATAAAAATATTAAACTAAATTTAAAGCAATGATATTAGCAGTTATTTAGTAGAAGCATTCACTCTCTGGGATAATTTTTATTCTTCTGTGTACATACAAATGATGAAAAGACTATTAGAATTTTACACTTATTTCCCAAGAGGATTCTTTCCTGCAGTTAGGGAAATATTAGAAAAAAAAAAGGCCTTCTTTCAAAAAAAGCTTAGTCAATGCAGCATGCATCTACAGGTTCAGCTTTTAGAATTTTCCTACAGTCATATTCAAGTGCAGATAGGAGTATACATACCTATCTATACATACACAAATAAAAACAGAAAAACCCTTAAAATATTTTAGAAATCTTCTACTTAAGTACCTTTCAGGAAAACTGTTATTAGAAGGAATTGATATCTTTCAAGTCAAACATATCATTTTATCACAATCTGCAATCATGTGTATACAGAAAATTTAGAAATTTGGGTTTTTATGCATACAAAAAAAATATCCTACTGAACTTCAACATATAGCCAGGAATTTGCTATTAGCAGTTGAACTACTAACAATGCTCTAATAATCCTTTCCATTTAGGACATCTGTTTCTAATTAAGGAACTACAGGCACCTCTGTGAATGGTCAAGAACCATCCAAGCACTGAACACTGGGAAAGGTGCTCTCAAGCACTCCTCCTAACAGTGCTGTGCAGTCAAAACAGCTGCCTTCAAGTTCACTCAATGAAATACAAGGGTTTGTAGGATTACATGACCCAGTCTTTATTTAGGAGCATTTAAAATCAACCAGAGAATGAGAGCTTTTAGCAAGCCATGTTTTCATCTGATTCATTAGTGTTTTCAATCCAGCCTTATTTTTCAAGCAACCATTTTATAGATTGGAGTTATAATCATTGGAATGATATTCACAATAGGACACAAAGTATTCCTGGTAGAAAGGGAAATGAGTCTCTGGTTAAAAAAGGCATCTTAATTTTCAATACATGGCACTGCCAAGTAAAATAATAATGCTGCATATAAGACCAAACATGTTTAGTAATAATAATCTATGACATAACTTGTTGCTTTTTCAATAGGCTATTGAAATAAGCTTTACAGTTAGAAACTATATCAACACAAGTCTGTAAATAGCACTTTAAATTCATATCTATGATGTGCTCAATACAATCATGTTTATCCACCTGTTCACCGTCAAATGAAAAATCTGCTTAAGGCTGCTACCTAAATCATATACTTTACCAACCATGCTCACTTAGAAGCCAGAAAATAATGAGATAATTAATTTTAAACTGTTTACAAGTGAATTTTATGTGATACAACTTCGTTCCAAAAATGTCACTCTTCCAAGATGGCCTGAACTGCTGTAAACAGCAAACAATTAAACTCATTCTGAACAAATAACTGCTGTGTGTGACCAGACTCAAACACAAACTCATACAGTTTTTGTAACTTTAAACTGTCAAATATTTTATTTCATTAAAACCTCAATTGGATATACTACTCAGTTAGTAGATTAAATTTCTAGCAATTTCCTTAGGACAAAATGTTAGATGTTGCAAAATTAAAATATAAGTTTATTAGAACAAAAAGCTTCCTGTATGGATTTGTATTGTAGTGAAGAAATGCATATGGCCAACAGTTTTGTCACTAGCAGAAACACAGTCATTAAGTGGACAAAAGAGACAGGGAGTGGATAACTGCCTGTCTCTGGCAACTCTCTTTGTTCATCATAAACAAAAGCAAGAAACCTCCAATTACCTTTTAAACAGCAGAGGAAAGTATAAAAAACCCTGAACTGATTGGATCGGGCGCATCACTATTTTATGCCAGATAAGGAAGCAACCTAAGGCTATAGAGTGAGGGACCTCCAAAAGAACAACCTTTCTTCTTCTATGGAGACAAGCAGTTTTGTGGGAGCATACTGGAATAGAACCTAGTAGCAACAGCAGGAAAAGCTGCTGCTGTGAAGATTAATCATGATTTCCCAAATACAACTCAGAGAAGGTAGCATTTTAGAGGACACAAACTCAGAGACAGCCAAGACTCCAGGTAACTTCTGCTTAAATGAAAGGTCAGTACTTTGTCCATCTAGTCTCTGTCACTTGCTCATCAAGCACCTCTCACCAAAACATAGCTGAGGGTAAACACGGTTTACCCACTCTAAATTTGAGCACTGCCACAGTTATCCATTCACCACCACCCAGCCTGGATCACTAGAAGGTTTATCTCAGGCTTAGCCAGAGATAATTCTGCAAGTGTCACACTAAGAACAGAACACTTCAACATCACAGCAGTGGGTGCCAATTGATTCTCCAACCTCCAGCTTCTACCCAGCATTAGGCCCACAACTAGGAAGGATACTAACAAATTGAAAAGGCAAAAAACCAATACTATGGATTAGAACGGATGAAGGAAACGCTGCTTACCCTGAAGAAAGAAGATGAGAAAATAGACAAAGTACAGAGATGAGTCCTGGAGAAGGTGACCTGAATTACAGCAGTTCATGGGGCGGTACCCTGGAAGGGTCACCCTCCAAGTACATAATTAGTGCCAGGCCTGAGAAAAAAAACACTGTTACTAAGTTAATGTAGCCAAGGGGAGAGGGGGGAGTTTGGGAATCGGGTGGACAGGGCACAGAGGGTACATTTTCTTTCGTAATATAGAAGGAGCAATGATGGAAGAAGCAGACTTTCCTCACCCACAGCCAAGTCCTGGTGAAAATCAAGAGAAGCCACTGTAGATATCAACTCAGAAGACCATTGCTGCTTTGGTACTGTGGTAAGGCCTGAACAGTGCAGATAGCTTTCAAGGAAAAGATTTTTCTTTAAAAGGTGAAGAACAAAGCTTCCCCCCCCACCCCCCTTCTTTCCCTTTTCCCCCTCCACCCAAATAAAGTGTAAACATTCAACCCCAACACACTGAATTCTGGCTACCCTTTGTGTGGCTGAATGTGCCAAATTTTTGCTAACCTGCATAGAAGAATATTATTCCCATGATGTCTGCAAAAATTTAGAAATGAAATACAGATTTAAAATAGGTGAAAGATGAACAATAAAGGGATTGAGGTCTAAATTGTTAAGATTTACTCTAAAAAATTTGTATTTTATTCTAAAGCTACATATACAATAATGAATTTGTAAACTTAATTCTTCAATCTTAAGGCCATGTTATACTGAAGAGCTTGAGTTAGGCTGTGCTGTCACATCAAAGTACACCTGGAAGGAAGCAGGAGATGCAGGAGGGGGGAGAAAGAAGTATGTAGTCTGGAGAGTTCATAAACTATCTCCACTGAAGAGGAAAGAAAGACAAGTTAGGTGAACGGGAATGGGGGAAACATTAAAACACATCAACTGTGAAGAAAAGACTGAGAACAGATTTTGCTTGAAAACAAGAACACTAACAGCTGCCCTTACCACGTCACAGTTAATGAAGACTTTCATAATTGCCTTAGTAGTAGGAGCATATCCCCACATGATATATACACACACATATACATTTGAACAAAAGATGACAAACGAAAAATCATGCCAATATATTGCAATTCCTTTAAGCAGAAGTTATAATATTCTGTTTAAGAATACAAGTTTGAGGTCAACAAGCCTTTGAAAAGACATGCTCAGAAGTTGAACATTTATCAGGACACAGAAGTCCCAGAGGAGAGATAGTCATATACAGTTCATTACAGTTTTATAGCTTAACTGTAACTGTGCTTCAAAAAAACCCAAAAGATAACAAAACCAGAAATTACACAGACTCACTGTGCCGTGCTATTCTTGAAAACCTTGCTGTTATTCCTAGCAAGTAACTTGTAGCACCTGCACCTACAGAGCACCCCAAAACTGTGCTTATCAAACACTTTCAACCAAAGTAGACAAGCACTATTTTTGTGCTTGTCTGCACAAATCTGCAAAGACCCTTTCTACTTCCTTGCTCTTCCCTGAATGAACCAGAACTCCCTCAAAGTAAGGCATTGCTTACCCACAGAGCTCCTCAACCCTGTTGAAATGGGAACCTATCATGAAGCTAAATAAATAGAATCAAGTAAGAAAACACATTCAATCCACAGAAAACAAAATACAGTATCAACCTACAACTTACACTGTAAGATCAGAAAATAAATTATGACAATCAGCTCAAGCAACAAAGAGTATTACCAACAAGACACAGTCTGATTAACTAAAATTATAGAAAAACTCCTTAAAAAATTTGACCAGTATCTGGATGGATCTTCAACAAAAAGCAAAGCATTCTGAAACTAAGAAAGGTAGACACTTAAGCCTACATATGTTTTTAATAAAGAAGTAAGCAATATTTCCTTTTAATCATGAAATATGCTGATAGACATGTTTATCAGGCATTCTGAACAGATCCCATATCATTGATTGCTCCACAGACAACAATCCAATTCTCCCTACAGAAAGCAAAAATATGGGACAAATATGTGTGAACACTTGAGCAATGAGCTCTGTAATTAAGCTTGCCTCTTCATGAAAGATCATCAAAGAAGGCCATGGGGAAAAAAAAGCCTCAGGGGCATAGTTTTTCTTCTGTGATCTTTCTTCAGTGGAATCCCTCCTACACAAAACTGGGAAGAAATTCTACCCCACTGTAAAGAAAAAGCAGTATCAAAGTCAAAATGTATTGCACTGGAAAGAAAATCAGCATCTAGCTAGAGCTAGCTCACAATCTTAGACTTGCAAATTTGCAAGATAGACATGCCTACATACAACTGATACTAGTACTGTGCTTCACTTTCCCATAGGCCTTTCAGGGAAACTGCCAAAATACTCAATGTGTACAATACAGTAACTTAAGCACCTCTCCAGACTCTGAGAACAATGGTGGTTTTGCCATATTTTTTTGCCATATGCCATGTGTCTGCAACTAGCCCTACTACATGCCTTGACTGGGCAGTCATCATCTCTTGGTGAGCAAGCATCCTTTCTTTACTCTCAACTCCCTCTTCCTTCACTGCAGCTCTCTAAAGCAGAAACTGCCTATTCATCTGTACAACAACCTCCATTTCTAATTACTGTGCTTTGGATTGTCATAAACCATACATATTAATCTTTTATTCAAGACTGTTGAAGAACTTACCTTCACTTGCATGTTATTATTGTGACATGGTAGGGCTACCAGGTGATCAAAAATAAGATTTATTTCAGCTTTTCTGTATACTTTTGCATAGTGAACCACAGTTTTTTTCCTATTAGATTGTTTTGCCATTAGTTAATCTTCTGTACCAAAATTCTGCTCAGAATGTCAGCTGCCGTGCCACACAGTGCTACTACAACACATATTTCCTAAAAGCTGCAGCTGTTTTGTCAACATAATTCCTTAACAGCAAACAAGCCTAATTACTCATATTTCCAGTCTCCATGCAGTTTAAGATTGCACAGGACTACAACAACATTCCCAATTCAAATACCAAGAGTGACATGTTTTGAAATTTAGTTCTCAATTTGTAAGAAGTGCTATAGAATATAGACAACAGAGAAACCCCAGGGAACAGAAAGTGGACATCCTGAATGATGCAGAGAGGCAGCAAGGAGACTGCCGGCGTCACAGAAACTACTGTGTAGCCTTTGCAGCCAATAAATAGGAATAACCTAAGGCTACATGAACCAATCTCTCAAATCTCCAACATCAAAAAGTGCATAGCTTCTTATTTCATTTTATTACTCAGTAAACAAGAGAAATGGTTACAACCAAGATGTGTTAAAAGTCAAAACAGAACCTGAATATGGTGTATCACAGCTTACAGCCTGAAGAATTCAACATTTTATTTCTTGACTACATTTCCGCGTAGCAAACACATGCAGTTGAGATATAAAGCCAGCCCTTTACTCCTCTGCGGACACAGACTTGGCTTAGTACCTTCTCAGCCACATTGTATCTTCCCAGGTTTTAGACAGGCTCTGAACCCATCACACATTCTCACTGCTTCTCCCAGATTAATGGAAGAGATTACTTTGTACTAGAGAAGAAGCAGCTGGGAAGGAGAGGTTCATTTAAATATGCACTGGGCAAATGATACATTATACTTCAAGCAAAATACTATGTTTCTATTATAAAAAAAGAAAAGAGGTTGTGCGGTTGGGGAAATGCAAAACTTCAAGAAGCAATGATCTTTTCCAAATGAAATTATTAAAACTGGTTTTTTTTCCAGCAATGCTCTTATTTCTTAAGAACAAAAATGGCAGTAGGAAGGAAAAAAACTGAAATCATACAACTTCACTAACATATATTCTGGACCTTAGAAACTCCCTTATTATGTGCTTCATTACTATAATTACATTAGTAGAATGATTATTCAAGAGGAAAGTACTGTTTTTATCTTGCTGTTCTAAAAATTGAGTATAAAAAATTAACACAATTGGCAGCTGTTGTAAAAATTTAAATACTTACTGCGTAGGAGCCTATGAGGAATGCAGCGTTTGCTTGCTTTTTCTGATCAAAGCCAGTATAATGAATTATTTTCTTCCTTATCAATGAAAATGACTGTATCAAGAAATGAACAAGATCATGATTTTTCATTTTAGACCTTTTATACCTTCTTTTATAAAATCAGAGAAATGCAAGAGTTTACCTCCTTTCATCCAGCTGTAGTCAGAGAACCAAAAAGACTGTGGACTAGTCCCTCAGAAGCTTTGGAAAACTGCATTGCATCCCTACCTAAATTTTTCCAGTATTTTCCCCAGTATCCAGCCAAAATAATTTTTGATAGAAATTACTGAAATACGTTGTTTTTCTTCTTAAATGCATTCGTATTTTTAGCTTGTGTTTTTTACTTCAAGCCTTATGTAAGAGATAGCAATTTATGAGAACAGAAAGAGGCATTCTCAGAAGCAACACAAGTATATTAAAGTTGTAAAAATTTTAAAATCAGAGTTACACCTTTTTGTTCATTTTTCAAACTCAAATGTAGATAAATCCACTAGTATTTGTTTCTAAGGATCAGAACCCTGCTTAGATTAAAATATTTTGAAATTATTTCTAAACTTTATCATAACTACTTTTTTTAGGTGTCTTCTTGGCTTGGCATACAGTTTCTCCATGTATCTTAGAATGTGGGTGGAATGGTATTTTCAATAGAAAGGACACACACGTCAGGTGGCTGTTATCCCCTAACTAGCCCTTGAAATAAATTCTGATGTGCTTGAAACTGCCCACTTTGATCAACTGCTAAGCTATCATAAAATGTCATTTTATGCATTTAAATAGCAGTGTTACCTCTTCAAGATACCAGATTCAATGCATTCAAGACAAAACCTCAGATCAGTAGCAGAAATATGTTCTCAGAAAGCCTAACATGTCAGACACAAGACATGGAAAGGGACTATAACATAGAAGCAACTATTTTGTTGCTTCAGAGCATCCAATATACAAAAATCAGAGAATCTCATCTCTAATGAACACAGTTACCCACGTGGGAGTTTCCCACCTCCCAGCCCAGACCACTAAACAGGTTTATCTCAGGCTTAGCCAGAGACAATTCTGCTAGTGCCCCTGTAGGAACAGAGCAGCAACATCACACCCATGGGTGTCAATTGCTTCTACAACCTGAAGAATAATAAAGCAAGTCTGGATTCTGCAAACTATTATCTGTGACAGATATCAAGGAATGAAAAAAAAATACCCTCTTACTCTATTATGTGCTGTATATTTCCTACTTCTCACAGTTCAGTGGCAGTTTAAAGATCTAAGTAGCTTTGAAGAGGCAAACCACGATTGACATTAACAAAAAAAAGCTTTTTTATCTGCCAAACAGGTTTTATACTCCAACATCTACTAAAGGTGAACTAACTTGTAGTAAGTTGTGTTAATTAATTTAAGAAATCTGTTTTAAACACACTATGCTTTATCAAGAGCCCAATCCCAAAAATTACTCAGCTCCTGTAAGAGAAAATAATCTGCAGTACAAGCAGAGCAGCCTCCTTCAGGCCAATGCTATCAATGCTACTAAATAGCAAATGTTGTTCATTATTGAAGAATGTCAGCATCAGAAGAGAAGGCCAAGTCAAACAAAAATAATTTCAAATAAAAACATAGCACTACACCTTCAAGCTCACTCAATACTGGCAGACTGCCAATAGGACAGAATTCCAGGAAAAAAGCTTTTCCTATATAAGAGGCTGTATTAATTCAGCAACTGATCTTCTAGAAGCTTAATGATAGTTACTGCCACAGTTGTGTATCTTTTGTAAGTGAGTGAGTGAATGAATAAGTGAGTTTTCCACCCTGATCCTCCTCCTCCCTAAATTCACCTCACTAAAATATAGCATTCTTATTCAGAATTCAGCTGGGTTAGGAAAACAGGAAAGCAACTGAACAATAGCAACAAAAGAAATGTTGGCCTACTTGTTTTTGCTTTTTAAAAAGCCAGTAATAATTGGCTTTTGAATCAAAAACCCAAGTATTACCTTTAATTTCCTATTTAGCTTGCAGCAGTATCTGTAGACCATTGCCAGATTGAGTGGTCCAAAGTCTGCATAGAAACTGTTAGAAGAAATGAGAAAACTTGTACATGACCCCAGTAAATACCTTTTTTTTAAACAAGATACACAAAGTTGTAATAATATACATGTGATATACATACATCATTCTAAAAACAAGCGTGCTGTCTTACATAAATACATACTGTTTTGTTGGAGGAAATGTTTTGTCATCTTAAACATGGACTACATTTTTTTTATTTTACACACAGCACCATTTGAAACCAACACCCCAGACTTTAAGAACTATTTCTCGCTACTGTATCACTCTATGACAAAAGTTTTTAAACTCTATTTAAAGAGGACCTCATAAGCTTTACTTTAAAAGAAGGCAACTTGTGCTAGAGAAAAGTGAACACGGAGAATAAAGATTTATTAGTGTATTAAAAACCAGCAAGCATGCCCTTGATCAAAACTATTTGAAGAATTAGCAACATTCCACATCATGTAAAAGACAAACACTGTTCACTACAGGGGAAATAATATATCCATTGTCAGCTCATAAAGGCTTGAATTGACTTTGCCATTTTCTTGTCTGATTCTAGGAAGTTCAGACATTCCACTTAATACATGAGGAACCAAAGACACCCCTTTTAGTCTGGCAGTACAATGTGCACTTCTAAATTTATATGGCTGTATCATGTTTCTGTGCCTTCGAACAAGAATGGGTACAATGAAAGCTTCTGCTTTGAAGATGTTTTTAAGAAATTCTGATGGGAAAGCAAGAAACCCTTCAAAAGCCTATAAATCATCATGGTACGAAGTCTTAGAAGACCAAATTCATGGAATTAATTCTCCAAGGAGACTAATTCCTCACTGCTGTTGTTCTGACTAATTTATTTCTGTCAAAAAAGGAAAAAAAACCTAACTTGGTACTTACTTCTCATACACAAGTTCATCATCTATGCAGAAATAATGGGTATTTGCAGCTCCACTCTTTGGTTTTTGGTAGAGAATTGCAAAATAAAGGCGATCTGAAATGCAAGAAAATTGGAAGCTTTTATAAACATAATGATTTTCTGCTGAAACTCTGAAGTATTACTTGTCAATGGGACAACATTAAATGGTTTAGAGTGAAGAAAAGCTTCTTTTAAGTATTAAATTAGGTATTATTATTTCTCCAGTGTTAAACAAACAAGGCACACAAAGATTGAGGCTTTTTGCTCAGCAGCATTCCCATAATCCACAGCTCTTTAGTGTTCTTTCCCAAAGTGTTCCTTGTTTGATGATTTTGCAAAATAGCAGGAGCCTGACTTGCACCCACACACACAGCAGACACCTCCTTTATCAGGTTTGGTTCCACTCCAAATACCAATGCACACACACCACCCCTCAGACTAAAGCACAAATCCCTCTGCACCTCTGATTCCCTACATTAAACTAAATGGTGAAGCACACTCACACCAAACACAGGCACTCCTTTCTGCAAAGCCATTATTTTGACAGCAGTGCCATACAAATTAAAGCCTGCAGGTAACAGACTCAGGAGGTATCCAACATGCTGCCCATGGGAGCACCAGTAAAGCCCCACCTGGACATCTCCAACTGAATTCTCATCCCCATCCCAGCTGCCCGTTCAAAGCCTGTGTGTCTGCAGGCAGGAGACATCTTGTACTTGCCCTGGCTTCCTTTGTTAAGCTGAGGGGAAAAAAAATACCAGTGGTATTCACATAGATATAAATTACTTTTATGGCCGGGGAAGCTGAAGCCCCAGTGAACTTTAAACACTGACTGTGCTCCTGCTATAAATTGCTGTGCTTGGGGTAATTGGTCAATAAAAATTGAGGCTTGCAGCACCACTGCAATACTTGTCTTCCTCCTGCTGAGAAAATATCATCATAAAGTATTTGAATTAAAATTCAGACCTAAAAGGAAAGCTTTTTTTTTCAAATTAATTTCCTAGAACAGATATTATGTAAGTATCAAAACAGATCACGTGTATTATTTCAAAACATGATCTGTGGTGAGGAAAATCTGTATGTCAGTTTTTATACAGCAGAGGAGGGGAAAAAATCACTTCAAGCTTCAAAAAAACATCATCCATGATCACCACTTAGAAATCATCACCTGCATCTTGAAAATACATATCCAGGTACACCCTGAAAGGAGTTACCATATCTATATTTCAACAGTCACATGCTCAGTGCTCACCTACAAACACTAGGATCTCAAGGGTGAGGGCAGAAAAGTCCACCAAAAAGAGTACAATTTCTTAATGCTTTTATCAGTAGAACAGCAGCCCAATGTGAGTGGTTTGGCCTAAACATGTACAGATCAGGAGCAACATTGGGATGTATAGTACCTCCTAAGCAACTCAGGCACCTACCTCCTTACTTTCTAGAAGAAGCAAGGCATCCAACTTGCTTATTTAATTTCTAATAGACCCATTCAGTAGCAGAGCAACTTCAAGTACTAAATGTGCTGCTTCTGTACTTCCAAGCACTTACCAAATCATTTCCTAAAAGCAAGACAAAGGATAAATGTGTGCATATTTAAGAAGTGACTAAACTGCCCACAAAGTGAATTATGTGTGGAGAAGCAAGTGCACTGATACTTCAGCTGAGTGCAAAATATGCTATGACAAAAACTGCTTCATAGAGAGGCAGTCCTGGGGTGGACTTTTGCGGGTAGCTCCCCACCACGGTGTTAATCATTGAGCTCTGTCAAGGTGGATTTGAATGAATTAGAAACTGTAACAGGTATCCCTGGGCAATACTAAAAAAAAAAAGCCCAAAACAAAAACAAGGGAAAAAAAGGAAAAAGAAAAAAAAAAGGGAGAAAAGAGAAAAAAAAAGTAAAAAGAAGGCAAGAAAAAAGAAAAAAAAGAAAAGTGGAAAACAAGGTAAAAAGTGGCTTTGCTGACTTCCTTCCCTCTGCTCTGAGAATGAGAGCTAATGTATGCAGGAGAACCAAGGGCAAGGGAGGAAGCAGAAAGGAGAACTGAGAGGACGTGATATCTAGGGATTGTATTTAAACTGGCATTGCTAGATTAAACACATGTCACTGCAGCCCCAAGCTATAATTTCACACCACTTCTAAACTGATTTAATGGCTAGCTGCCACCAGGTTCCTTAGAAGGAAAAATCTACTGAGTTAGTTCACTGAACCAGCCTGCTGGGGGTTAAGAGCAGGAATATGCAGCCAAAATTTTTCCCTCCATGGCATCTGTCCTTAAGTGCCAGTCTAATTAGCAACTAGACTGAGCTCTCCCTCTTCATTGTACACAAACAATAACCACATCAAAGTCTGGGAGGAATGGCAGTAGTACTCAAACTGAGTTCCTTGGGTACTCAAACAGCACCTTTTTACCTTTTTGCACTTCAGCTTCTTCAAAGAAACTTTACATCACTTTTGAAAATATAAAAGTACTTTGCAAAGAGCAATCCAAAATCTTCAAATACAAAAGGAGAACAAAAATGAAAATATATATAGTTTGCACAGGTCAAAGACCTAGAATAATTTAGCATTTTGCTCCAAACCCAGATTTGGAATAAAAGAATCACATGCATCCTCAGTGCTCATACAGTTACTGAAATGCTTCTGCAGCTTGCAAAAATGTCCAGCAAAAATAAGAATTCCTATCTTGAGCAAGCAGTGTGTATGTGGCCTTCAGAACTGCTACTGGCAATGGTTCTGCTCTGGTATCTCTGAATTGTGCTCATTGTTGCTATTCTTAAAACACCTGAAAGAAACTTGAGTTTAATGAGTTTACAGAAGTACCTCACAATAAGAGCAGTGTGAGTCAAATGCCAATATCCTGACAAGCTGTCCATTCCTGTGCACTGCTAACAATTAATCCCTATTATGTAAACAGCAGGCTCCATCTTTTTAACATGCTTCCTATGGGGAGATTTTGGAATGAAGAAATTTCCTGTAAGTGTATTTACCCTTCTACTGATTTACCAGTCCAGCATCTGACAAATGCTGTATTACTCACCACGTCTGTTTTTACCTGGTTTTTTTTCCCAAACACATTCCAAGTTCTATTTAATAAAGGATTAGCGTGTTGTGGTTTTTTTAACAGAAATTAAGAGAAAGGAGAATTCCTTAATTAAGGATCTGATTGCAGGATTGAAAGTTTATACATAAAATACACTCAAGCACTGATGATTTGATTTCACTAGGATTTCACAAAGGTTTGGACTGCCAGGAGCAAGGCTTCCCTCTCATTATCTTCGTACTTCCTTTGCTAATTTTAGCTCTTTAGTATTTCATTTACATATAGTGCACTTGAGCACTTCCTAATTCCTGCAAATTTCTGATAAAAAATCATCCTAAAACTATCAAACTAGAGCAGACCTTTCTAATCATCTCTCAGAAGAACGACAGAGTAGGGCTCATGGCCTTACAGGCTGCATCTGCTCTGCAATTAAGAGATATGGCTGCAGCATTTTAGATATACTTCAAATACACTTAATTTTGTCAGCCTTATATAACAGAACAGTTAAAATACATAAGCATGGATGTCACTGCAGGCATTTAATTTGAGTTACTGCTGGTAACTCAGCTAGAGAGACTAAAGTGAGCACAAACATGACTGTCCAAGCTGATTGCAGTGTTACAGAAGGAAAAGCACTCTGCTTGTTTATCAGAGCCACAGTGTTCTGTGGAAATAGATGCGTAGAAAATTGAGAGCTACCACTTCAAAATCACATTAATGTGAATTTAGAGATGAAAAAAATAATCTCCTTCCTTTACTCTCAACAGGCCTGATGCTTCTCAGGTTGTGCTGCACAGGCCTTCAAGAAAGAAACTTCATTAATTCAAGAATTACAGTTGGCCTTGATCATCTTAGAGGCTTCTTCCAACCTAAGTGATTCTATGATTTTAAGCGACAACTAAATATTAAATAGGCATTAGTGGCAGGACTAGCTTGCATATGATCAGCAGACATTACTTAATGCAAACAGAAATTCCACAGTTCTATTGTAAAATAGATGTCCTAGATGAGAAACTCAGTGACTGACAGTACAACAAAACCCAGTGTTAGTCTGTTTTGATCACCAGGAATGTAACCAAAGACGAGTATATTTCTGAATTCAGAGTTGGTATATACAATTTTGTTGTGTTTGACTTAAAAAACTTCAACATATTTGTTTAAGATTTTTTGTCTTCCTATCCTTGAAAAATTTCATTAAGTGATCATCACTATGATATTTCAAATTCAGTTAATGATAGACTTGCCAATTGGAACAACAGCCTGGAATCTGAAAAGGAAAATAAAAGTACACTAAAAAGATGAAGGAACTTTTTTTTTAAACAAAAAACTATGAAAGCCTTATTTTCAGTGCCATGTCATGACTGATCGATACTATTATTTCACTTACATAGAGTGCTTCCACTCTGCTGCTCTTGACTGACACACAAGACTGCACATGTTCAGGCACTTTCTGTGCTGGATTAGACACTAAAAGCCTTAAACATATATTTAAAATCTTAGCTTTGGAGAAAACTCACAAGTAAGTGAGGTCATATTGATAAAACAGTAAACACAGTTTTTGTACTGAGACAGCTGCATAATAAAAATGAATTGAAAATGTTGAGAGTCAAAATATTGGAAGCTTAATGATACTTACTAGAAGTGTCATTAGCACTCTAGAAAAATAGTTTTCTATTGGGTACACAAAGTTTATAATGACCAGCACTCCAGGAAAAAGACAACTTAATGGTTTGAAAAAAATAACAAACTGCAATACAAAACCAAATAAAACAACCCACATATCAATGAATACATTAAAATGAATATTTAATTATCAACTCCTAATGACAATATAAGCAAAATTATTCTCAATGAAGAAAAACAAAATAGGTATGTACACTGTAGCTTAGAGCATCCTTTAAGATGTTCAATTCTGTAAACAAAATGCGTATACATTCAACAGGAAGAACAAACACCAAGAAATTATCCATGACACTATATCACTTAAAATTTAATTCCATATCGAGTTATTGTAGTTATTTAATTTTAGAATTTACTACACAAAAAAGGTGAGAGAGAAACCCACACCTTTTGCCTGAAGTTTATGCATTATCATTCCACCTCTTCTTTAAAATGCTCTTTATAAAATAAGAGTAATGAGAAAGAAAAGGAGCTGAGGAAGGGAAATGAACAGCTTCCAAGCATCTCACAGTGCATTGCTAAATTTTATTTAGATCATATAAATTACTTCTCTCAGAGATCAGAAGGATATGGGAATATGCTTCTAATAAACAGACTAAATGCATTCAGTTCCAGCAAATTGGATTCATACCAGCAAGCCTCATGCACTAGTTGACAAAGAGAAAATGATAAAGCTTACCATGCAGCTTAACAGACTAAAATGAACAACTTTTTAAAGGACAGCTTTCCTGAACTAGTCTTACTAGTAATCAAGAATATTTACAGTTCTGATTAATAGTTATTCTGACATATGGCTGATGCATACAATTAATTACAAAATAAGGAAGTGCAATGATTACTGTAAGTATTGTGGGAATAAAATACCTAGAATGGATTTGAAACTTTGCCGTCTGTGAATGTAACATCACACAACAAAAGATCCATAAATCTTTATAGCAATTTCGGTTTATGTTCTGCTTCTGTCTTTTGCAAAGATGAAAATAAGGGTAGCCTGAGGTGTTTTTAATAAGTTTGGCACTGTTTCTCTAAGCAGATAAGCTAACACAGACCTCTCAGCCTTTAAAATGGTTCAAATATTTACCAGTATGTCCATTTTTGAGAATAAGACCTTATGCTTTGTCTCCAGTACACAGCTATTAATTAGCTTCTCAAAACCGCATTATGAGAAGGCAAAACTGCCATTTCAAACCTTGACAGAATTTTAAAACAGCTGAACAAAAAGGTAAGCCTGTTAGCTTATTCTTTTAAGACTTCTCTTTAAATGAACAAGCATGACATAGCAGCAAACTAAACATTAGACCATAATTTGAATCAGAACTAGAAATTGGACAATAAACAGCAGCCACTGTGCACAGCAAGATCAAAAAAAGAGAAGTATTCTTAAATATAATAATCAAATTTACTTTAATCAAAGTAAAGTTAATTAAAGTGCACTTTAATCAAATTTACTACTAGCAGTACTACGTACTGCTGCACATGGTGAAATCCCACTGAAAAAACACAGGGCAAAGCCTAGGTGCTCTACTGAATTTAAAAAGGTAAACACTTTCTTGAAGGAGAAAATACAGTAATTTAATGGGCTTGTTGATGCCAGACACACGTTACCAGGTCAAAGCAACTGCTTCATGAGAAGGTTACAGAGATCTGTTTGCTGGAGATGTGAGCTGGACAGGGCTGCGTGGTAATACTGGCAGTAAAATCACTTTGATAGTAAAAAGTCATTATCTGTTACAAGAGGGGTTTCCACAACTGACCTTAAAATCATACTATCATCATGTCCTATAGGAACAGTTGCTGCAATCGAAACAAAACACATATGGAGTTGCTGGAGCTTTAGAGTTCTGTACATAAGTACACCATTATGTTTCTCAGTGTAGATTAGGCCTAAAATGCTGATTTTTTGGCTGGAATATTTAGGATTTTACTCGCTGACAGTATTAAAGCTTTTTAAAAAGAAGAATCCGGTACACTACACTTTGGCAGTTTACATCCTTTCTACGTTGCTATGACAAATTTTCAAAACAAAATCTTACAGTTTTCTATACATACACTTATGTAGGAGACACACTAGTTAATATAAGGAACCATGTTTTTACCACAGAAATAAAAGGTACATTGGTGCCTTTTCTTCATGTTTGCTCTTTATATTTTTGCTTGCTCTGTCCACAGATATTTTCCACACCCTTCACAGAGATGTGCCGGGAGGTATAGTTCTTGCTTTTTATGAGAAGTTGTAAATACACTAAAATTCTGAGATTATGACATATGACTTCAAAAGTAATTTTTGCTGTTGTTTTTGCCTTTAGGCAAACTAAACTCAAGCCCATCATTCAGATGGGGAGCTCAAACCTAAACACAGAATTTTCTGGCTGTGATCCAACAGGCTTCTTAAAAGAGGCAGACTCATGTGCCAACACAAAGCGCGGCTCGGAGCCTGGAGTCACGGAAAGGAGGGAGGACACTGAGCAATCCTGCCTGCACAAGCTGTTGGCACTTGCATGTCAAAGGGAGGTGCGACGTTCGCCCACTATTTTACTCATTAGCCAGCAAGCCCGATATAACGGCATCAGGGGAAACAAATATCTGCATCTATACATGTATCTATATATATAGATAGATTAGATATAGCTATATTTGTGCGTGCGGGCGGGCGTATATACACATTCCCCCAGTACATGGACAAACATGCTACTTTTTTCCACCCCACAACGTGTTGAACGGCTAGAAACGCGTTTAACGTTGTTTTCCGTTCACTGTCTCTGGCAGGCAGAAAATGCCAGCGAGAGGCAATCGGGGCTGGGTACGGCTCGGGCTACCGGGACACGGCAGGACGAGCGGCGCAGTTCCCAACAACACTTGGCTGAGCGACACGCCAGAGCTCCGGGCTCGGGGACTGACCGGCCCACCGCACGGACAGCAGCGCCTGCCGAGCGCCCCGGGCTCCCGCCGGGAATCGCACCGACGGCAAGTTTTCCTGCCCCCCCGGTGCCCACCGCCGGCGGGACGGGACACCGCGCCGGGACACCGGGACACCCCCGCCCCCCGGCACACCCCCCTCACCCGCGATCCTCAGGCAGGTCTCCAGACCGGCGGGGGGCGGCTGCCGCCGCCGCTCCGCCTCGCCCCCCGCCGCCCGCGACGCCGCGCCCCGCGTCCTCTTCAGCGCGGGCGGCGGCGGGGCTGCGCGGCGCCGCGCCTCGGCCCAGCTCTTCCGCTTCATGGCGGAGGCGGCCGCGGCGCTACGATCCCCTCATGCCGCGGGGACCCGGCGGCCGGAGGGAGGGGAGGGACCCCGCGGCGGCGAGGGCGGCGGCGGCGGCTGACGCGTCCCCGCGGACACCGCCCCCTCCCGCCGCACCTTGGCCCCGCAGCCCGGCGGAGCGCCCGCCGCACCCCCAACGGCCGCCCCTGATTGGGGCGCGCGGTGTGGCGTCACCGGCGCGGAGCGGCGGGGGGGTGACGTCATGGCGGCCGCGGTAACAGGTGGGCCGGGGCACGCGCCCCTCCGCCCCCGCTGCCGCGGCGCCGCCTGTCTGGGCGCGCGGCCGGCCCGCGCTGCTGACGTGGCGCCGGCTGCCCCCGGCGGGGATCGCGGCCCGGCCCGGGGGCCCCGCTCCGGCTCCGCTCCGGCTCCGCTCCTGCCCCGCTCCGGCCCCGCTCCGGCCCCGCTCCGGCCCCGCTCCTACCCCGCCGCCTCGCAGCCCTCCAGGTGCCCTTCCTGACCCGTACCGAGAGAGGAGCCCGAGCACTCGGTACTTTGTAAAGCCAGCTCAAAACAGTTCAGTTGCATGCAGTCTTCTGGTCTGAACGTTAAATGGGCTGATCCGGAAAGTTTAAATAACTGTGTTTGAATCTGCCTCTTAGATACAGCGATACTTTACAATATGCAGTTATTTTAAATGGCCGTAGCACTAAACCAAGCCGGTAGGTAAAACAGCTTCTGAGAACCACTCCCTTCCCACCTCCGTCTAATGGCCATGATGAAAGCTCTGGAGGGAGTATTCTACCCTCTGCTGAGTGTGTGTACTTATGGAGGAAAACCTGCTGGAAACATTCTAGTAGCCGCTATTCACTGCATGACTTTTTAAAAAAATATCCTTTCTAAATAACACCAGTCACCTAAAATTCTTCTGACACTTCGGAAACAAATTCTCCCAAGGGTGACTGTGGCCATCGTTGTTCCAATTCATTATAAATGCGAGTCATTGTCTCGCAGGGGTCAAGCAAACTGTCTCAAGCTGTGGCCAGATGCAAAAGGCAGGGCCAATGCCCTGATTAGGACACCTCAGCTCTTCTGCTGAATCCTCCTCTCTCTTCCTCTCTCCTTTTTTTTGTCTGCAGTTTGTGAGTCTTTCTGAAGAAGTGATTTTGCTGGGATAACACAGAGGTTGTGATATGGTTCCTTTCAGTATTGAAATAATAAGGGTAGATTACTTCTACCTAAAGAGCTGTAAAACTACAGTTTAATTAACTACAATATATTTTAATCGTCCATAATTCTTTTAGCTGTAGTTAATTTTTAAAAATGTGTTTATTAGGACCAACAGAACTATTACCGTTGTATATTCTTTTAATTTTACTAAAAGCAAAAGAAGCAGGAAGGCAGCTAGAATGTTCCTTTTAAAATCAAAAGCACCAAGAACAACTGCAAAATAAAAGTGGAACAAGAATCAGTGCCCTTAACTGTGATTATCAGGTTAATGAAGCAGAGTGGAAGCCCTACAAATCAACTGGCTATTCATCATTCATTGTCTTTGAAAATAATTTTTATTTGTTTATTGTCTCTGTTTTACAAACATATGACCAGTTTTCCAGCCTGCTTTTGGCTGTTTAAGTAACATGAGGCAAAGAGGCAGATGCATTCCAGAGTTCTGAAAAATATTGTTGAGCTGGGGGACTGCTGGAGGGAGGAGGCAGCTCCTTATTTGAGACTGTAGGAACAGTGGTTCGTGAAAAGCAGGCTTCACTCCCCTGTGAGCCTGAGCTGTCTGTCCCAGTCTGTTATGCCGAGTTTGAGGAACCCCTCTGAAACCACAGGGGTTCAGAGTCTGCATGTGACTACCTTTAGCCCATTGCTGTGTGCTGTTCAGTCAAAGCATGGAACTGACAACTGTATCTTGCCATTCATAAAATCCTTCTAAACATGTAATATCAATATAAGGGTGTAATGAATAAGTTGCTGAGACATAGTATCTTTAATAGAATTACATTGTTCAGTATTGTTATGTTTCTAACACGAGCCTTTTATTTTTTATCAAGGAACAGTGCACTTAATTTCACATGCTCTTAATGGTGTAAAGCTTTCCAGACCTTGCTCTGGGCCTGCCAGTGACCTTAATGAATGCAGGAACAAACATCTTCACAAAATGCCATTTCACAGTTGCATTAAAGCTTAAAAGGGGTGAAAATTTGCAGTTGAGACATGTATGTATGGTAACATTTTACAGTGAGGGTCAAAGATCAAAGGCTGCAGAGAAGGATATGCTCCTCCATAAATCTTGGACATTTTTTTTTTTCAAATTGCTAAAAAAGTGTATCCTAGATGAAAGAGGGCACATCTACTTTAATGAAACCAATAGATGTTGAACATAAACATCTGTAGATAAATGAATAATATGAAATATGCCAGAACTGCAAACCAGAAAGAATGCTGTTATGCTTACTTCAGTTGTCTAAAACAGAAATAACTAAGAACAATTTATTCTGAGACCTCTTGCTCTGAGAGAAAATACGAACATACAAAGGAAGAACATCCTGCTGCAAATCTTCATAGGAAAACAAATAATTTGGCTTACTCCAAAACCAATCATCTGACCAGTTAAAAATTAAGACCCACCTCTCTCTGTTCTTACAGACCCATGTTTTTGTATCACACAAAAGAACTGCAGACAATACAGGATGATGTATTTAAAATTTTTATTTGGATTTGTGAAATGTGTTTCTTAACTTCTGCCACTGCCAGATGCAAATGAAGTCCAGGTGTTCAAAACTGTGGCTTTTCAAGGTATATTTCGATACAAAATTGTCATACAGTGCTGGAAGCTTTAAAACAGTGCTGAAAAGTCTTGGATTGAAAGCCAGTGTTGATCTGCTGAAGGCAGGAATCCCAAGTTCTTCCTGAGCAAAATCTGATTTCTTACCTTAGTGCACCTTGAACAACGATGTTTAAAAAAACACTGGCAAGTTTGTCTGATGAGCCAATAATAAGCTCCAGGATTTTTTGCAATCAGTCTGAGTTGTGTTTTGTTTTTTATTATCTTGTACTCAATGGAAATAACACTTTTATATCCATCTCTAGTGTCAGGCAGTTTATTCTATGCTCTGATTTTCTACATAAGGTTTCAGATGTCCCACAAAGAAGCAACAGAAGCAATGCTTGTTGTAATTCACCAGAGAGCTGTTCTTGTAGAGCACAAATTTACAAAAAAAGTATACATTGCTTCAGTGTCATATGTCAATAATCTGGGGTTTGTTTGAGAAATTCACTGTTTTAACTCCTGCCAGCTGCAAGATTGTATTAATGGGAACATGATCCAGCCTGTTTTTATCAAGGTGCAAAAAATGAACTTCGTTGCCTGGAATGAGAATAACATGTAAATTATTGAATAACATATTTATTTATTCAAAGATGTAAGTGTATTGAAGCA
Source organism: Melozone crissalis (assembly GCF_028551555.1). Taxonomy (NCBI): domain Eukaryota; kingdom Metazoa; phylum Chordata; class Aves; order Passeriformes; family Passerellidae; genus Melozone; species Melozone crissalis. The sequence continues at coordinate 34,992,258 of NW_026535783.1, read as the reverse complement.
GCATTCTGACTACCTACCAGTTACCGTACAAATGTGTACTAGTTCTGTAGACTGCACGTATTCCGTATTTTAAGCAATGACAAAATGTTTTTTAATTATATTAAAGAAGCAAGGAACATTGACACACTTAACTACTTTAAATCTGCTATAGCAGGATGTTTCCTAATAATGTGGTGACTGTTGCAATTCCCCCTTCATGCTCTACCCCTCTAGTAAAACCACATTAAATGTCTCAAATCACATGTGAACGCAGAATGTAGGTAAATACTACAATGTCAAGAAAACCCTCCAGACTTTGAGGCAGTTGTTCCATCACTGATCCAACCAATTTCTGCGGTACTGTGATCAGGTTTATGCCACCTCTGTGGGAGATGGGACTATGCAATGACATTCTGCAGATTTCTTCATGCGACAGAAATCACACAGTTCAACACCAGACTGTCTCCTTGGGACCCACAGAGACAAAAGGCAAAATGGCAGCAAATAGCTAAAGGAGACAGTGGTGACTTTCACACAAAACAAAGCAGCTCACCTGGGCCTAAAATCAAAGCTCCTCCCTGCTGAGCAGGGTCTCCTTGAAAATCAAAAGCTGGGCCAGTCATTGCTCTCCATATACTTCTAATACTTCCCAGAAGAGTGTTTGATTTCACATGAGGGCTCTGAACTAAACAAAACCACAAAACACTTGTTATGTGGAAATATGAAAGTATATAAGAGCAACAACAATTAACAGCTGCTATGAATACTTTAGAGATTCCTGAGTACCAGTGTTTCCACAAAATATAGCCTGCGAGACACAGTCTGGTGGGCAACTAATTTTCTCTTTACATTGTGATCCCACAATTTTATCAGGGCATTTCTCTTTTGTTTGTGAAAGTCTAAATAAGATGAGAAAATCATTCTTACCTGATGCTTTATTACCTTCACCTCTTTTCATCCCAAGTATTTTATAAATTTCTCTTTGTGGATCTACATACATTTCATGTGTATATCCTGTTAAACTGCAAAAAGGCTGCAAAATATAGGCATAGATATAGACAGACACAGAAAAATAAAGTAATATTTGTAAGGTTAAGGCAGTAACTAGCTAGGGTTTACTGACAACAGCAAAAATACCAACACCCTCCCAGCTTCATGCTCCCCCCTCTTATTTGAGAGCTGTGTATTTGTTAGTTATGTTAAAGTACAAAATTTTTAGCCTCAAAGCTTCTATTAAAACAAAGCTTCCAGTGAAATCAAGAAAGGATGTTTCCTTAGCAACCCCTGGTGGCTTTTAAACTGCAAGTTTTAATTATTTGCTTTAGTCATGTATTACTATTAGAATTGCCTCATGAACACTATCCTTTTTTCCTGTTGCAAAAGACTACCTTTTCATGCAAACCAAATTCCTCAGTACAGACCAAGAGGACATAATAGAGGATTCATTGTATTTAATGACCACTTTATTTACCTTGATGTGATGATATGATGACTGTCCAATAACTATAAGTCTCACATTTGATTCCTAGAACAGAAGATGGGTATTGAAGCTGTAAAGAGGAAGTGAGTGTCCTACATGACTTCAAAACATTGCCAGAATCTGGTGTGCCAAGTTAGTGATCACAGTGCACTGACTTAAAATTATTTGACGTTAACATAACTTTCATGTTTGGAGACTGTACTTTTGTATATCACCCACAATTAGCAGCAACATTAATTTTTTAAGTGAAAAATTATTTTTAAATATAATTTTTAAATTACAGTTGTGTAATCTTTAAGTTTCCTGTAGCATTGATAGGATTGTCTTTTCAATTAATTGCACCATTATATGATTTTGGAAACTCAAAATTTCCACTCAATTGCACCTACATCCAAAGAAGAAGCACAAAAATGATGGTGCCCAAACATTTGGGATTTACATATATGGACCCATTGATAGATATAACTTGCATTTACATGCACTGCTGTTTTTTGCAGATGCAGCCTTAGGTCTGAGTCTGTAAAACAGAGCCCAGAATTGAAGTTCATTTAGATATCACTAAAACCAATCCTAAATATAAGGTTGTTTTATTATATATTTGCCTTTCCCATATAAAATGATTTTGCTAGTTATGAAAAGAAGCCCTCCTAAAATCAGAATCCTTGCATTAAGAAAAGCCCATTCTTAACTGACATTTTTGACTCTCTAGATACATTTATTTGAGGAGCCAAATTAAGAAAATGTCCTTTTGAGTAGGTTTAGAAGTGTCTATCCTGAGAAGGGAATCTGACAAAGAAATTGCCCCTTTTTGTCCTCATAATTCCTAATCCATCTCAGATGGACTTAGATGGAGTTGCCATCAGCAATGACCTGAGTCTCTGTCATTGGCTATGCTGCTGTTGGGAATAAAGTACAGCAGAATTTCAATCAGCAGTCTAGAAGAGACAGATTGACCTTCCACATTTAGCAGAAGATCATTGTCTTCTCTGGCATCTCCTACCACCCAAAAAACTCATATCAATAGCAACCCCTCCCACTCTACTTCTGTTTTCTGTCACTGTCATTCCTGTTTGTGCAGCTGCCCTCGAGAGCAGGACACACTACTAATGTACTTTACATATCACCATAGAAAAAGATCCTATTTTTAATCCAGATCAATTTTCTGATCTTGTTCTGTGCACATCAGCTGGCCCTACTAGCATAATGGAAAGGGCGGTAGTTAGCAGTCAGAAGACAGCTGTCCAGGGCACTACTAATACTGAAAGAAATGCCTGTCAGATGTTGTCTAACTGTTCTGAGCACAACAGTAAAAAGAGCACCAAGCTAATAGGGCAGGGAGAAATAATGCTGTTCCAACAGAGCGTGCAGTGCCATAAATCCTTTCCTGTGTCTCCTAGGCAGATTCATTACTGCTATTGTAGCAAACAATGAAAGTGCTTCTTCTGAGCCTTTTTTTTTATTCCTCGAAGCTTTATGTAAGTGCGTAGCTGGACATAACAGATCTGCTTGATTGCGGCCACAAACACATTAAGAGCAGAGTACTTACTTGTAAAAATGCCTTGGGGACTTTTGCCAGATCTTCTACGTACTCCTTGCAGGTGTAACACAAAAAGTTCTGCAATGTACCCAATTGAATGTGTCAGAAACAGATACAACTGCATAGATAGGAAGCAGCAGACTTTGGACACACACCACTTTGGAGGTGATCAGGAACAAGGAATGGGAAAGATTCCAACCACAAAATTTGGATTCGGATACTGGTTTAACCCAAGCCTGAACAAGGACACTGGGCCTGCGGCCTTGCAAATATTTTTATCTCTAGATATTTTAGTAATGTGATAGCTGGCTCGACAGCCGGGAAATCAAGGAACACGATACTTGTTTCCCTAAACACCCGGCTGAAGAAGTATTTCCTTTCTGGTAAATAGTGCTTCACTTTACCAAAGAACAGGGGTCTCAAGAGCAGCACGGCTCTCCTTTGTTTCCTGCCCAGCCTGCTAAGCCCCAGCACCGCCGCCCTCCCACAGCCCCGCCGGGAGCCGGGCTGGGCCCCGCGACGGCCCCTCCTCACCCGCACGAACAGCACGATCGCTTTCTGCTCCGCGTACAGAGTCTGGAAGGGGACGCTCCTGCCGTCCGCGTCCAGCACCGGGCAGCGGGCGGCCTCCCGCAGCTGCTCCTGCTCCGGCCGCCGCCCGCAGCCCCGCGCCCGCCCGACCTGCTGCGTGACCGGGGGCGCCGGCGGCCCGGCCATGGGAGCGCGGAAGGGAAAGGCGGAGCTGGAGCGGAAAGGCGCCGGGCGTTGTGCGACGGTGAGGAAGCGACGGGCCCAGGACGGAGCGGAGCGGTTCGCTCCCGGCCGGGGGAGCGACCTCGGGCAGCCGCGCCGAGGCCCAGGAGGAGGCGGGGGATTCGGATGGAGAGAGCGAACAACCTGCGGCCCAACCCGCTGCGCGTCCGTCAGCCAGAGACGGGGTGCAGTTTGTGCCCGAGAAACAGCAGAGTCACCCGGAGCTTCCCAGGAATGGTGTGCAAGCAGGAGCAGTGACATGGCCGCACGGCCCTCGAGGTCGGCGTTCTTTTTGCGGGAGGCCGCAGCCCTGCAGAGGGCCGTAAGCGAGATGGAAAACTTGTGGAGGAGTTGTCCAGCTGCTCGGTTTTTGTGTCAGACAAAAACCGCATCAAACCCAAAGTCCTTGTTCATGCAAAAGCAGAGCTTCACAGTGTCTTGACAGCTGAATAGCAGATGCTCGAGTGCACACAGAAATGAGTGAACAGTTCTTACAAAAATGGAAACACTATGTCGTTGAAGAGTATTATAGTATTTTAGATTGTTGTGTCAGCTGAAAGTTTATGAGAATGAGGGTACTTTTCTTAGTGGGCAGAGGAAAAAGAAATATCAGAGAGAATAGGACTGGGGGGAATCCCGAGAATTTTTTCTGCTTCGTGAAACTGTCTGATTTTATTAATTCCAAAGTATCTCTTGGCAGACTGTTGTGGGGTCTGTATGTTAGTGTGGTCCAAACTTACATCTCCTGTGCTTTGGGTTAAGCCGCTGCTTTTATATTAGCAGGACTGAGCACATAGAACAGGTTAAGTCTTACATTTCAATATGTCCTCACAAGGACTTTGATTTGAAAGGTGATGAATTCAAATTAGTAAAGATTTGTAAAGAACTTCAGAAAATTGTGAAACTTACAATTCTCCAATGCAGTTGGATCCAATGATTTTAAAGATCTTTTCCAACATAAGTAATTCTATGATTCTGGAAGAATATGGTCAGTTGTTTTTATCAGGCTTCCTTGTTCAGTTATTAGTATGTTAGAAGAATGCAGCACACTTCTTCCCCTGGCAGTTCATAAACCAAACTGTGCGCTGTGTGCTGTGTGCAGCAGCCCTGTGGCTCCCTCAGCAGTACTGATGGGAATGTGCTGCCTACCCTTGACTACTGCAGGACATAGCAAGGCGGACAACTGACAGCTTTTGACAAGCTTTGGTCTTCATCTTGAAGCTGAAGTGATGGGTAATCTTGTTGTGTTATGCCTGCGGTAAGCACTGGGCAGGACTCAGGGGCACAGCTCAGGACTCGATCATCAGGAGAGCTTAAACCAAGGCCCTTGCCACTGCAGCTGGAAGTCAGAAGAAGCAGTCGTATCACTGTAGGGGATCTGCTGATGAAAAGAATTGTGCCTTGTAGTGTCACAAGCTCAGAAGACACTGCCCCAGGTCAGTCTGCACACAGCTGACCTGGTGCATCCAGAGAGCTTGTTCTTTCTTGATTTGAAATGAAATCTCCTGAGGAGCCCAAGAGAGACACTCTGCCTGTCTGGGAGAGGTGGTAATCATTCCTACTAGGCCAATGAAGACTGCCTGCAGACTTTGCTTTATGTAATTTGGCCTCCTTAAACTAGCTGAAGAAGCACATCCTTAACAACTGGTTTCAGTAGTATACAAGTGAGGAACAGCAACTTTCTTCTGAGGGTATTTGCCAAAGCATTCTCTAAAACCCCTCAAGCACCATGTTTCTAACTTTTGGTAGAGAATCTTAAGTGTTGTGAGAATACAAATACAAATTGCTGTCACCCCCACTTTTGTAGAGAAAGGGCAGAAGGGAAGGCAGTTGTACTCTAGCATGTTCTCTGAAAGAAGAAACACTCAAAATTAGCAGTCATGTTTTGAAAGCTGAAGCTTAAAGCCGTTCATTAATACATGCTTAACAGAAATGCAGATGTAAGTTTTTCTTAGATGGGAGGAAACAATCCATATCTGTTGAACAGTACTAACTACCTAAGTGTGCAGTCTACTAAAACTATATAATTCTTGTATGTGTGCTGTGAATAGGGAAATTTCCTTTTCTTTCCCTTCCCTCTTTTCTTTATAGCTCACAAATGTAGAAATGTGGATAACTTAAAAAAACACATTTGTCAGAGTGATGTATTTTTCATTGTCCTAAGGAGAATCAATCAGTGCATTTACATTATTAATTTTGATTCAGGATGCAAGTCACTCTTTTCATTGAAGTGCAATTTACAGTAGAGGGAAACGTAGCTAATATTTAATTAATCAAGTGTTGGGTTACTTTGTACTGCGGATAAGAAATTCAAATTCCTACCATTTCAAGAGGGAAGATAGTAATTACACAAATACGGTGGTTAATTTATTTGTTCTTTATTGACTAGTGAAACAAAATACCAGCTGTAATTATGCAACCTTAATTCCTTTGTATACTGCAGCTACACAAAATATTTGACAAGAGAAGTGTGGCCTGTATCAATGCCATAAATGCACTACCTAAAGTATTTGGTGTTTATTTGTAAAGCAACATGTTATTATCAATTTACTGCACAATGTACTGTTTATTTAACACAAGGATATTTGTTCTTGCTAATCTAATATTGTTTAGCTAGAGATAACAAGGTTATTACTTATCAGCAGAAACAAATTAGTGTTTACAATTCCAGGGAAAAACATCATGCTAAACACTAGCTAAGAATTAGTTGTTTTTAAACTGTTGTTGTAATAACAAAGGAGTAAAAGTGTGTACTGTCCTGTAAATAAGAGAGATTCTTCTCTATAAGGATGGTGAGAGAAGTACCCTAGAGAAGTTGTGGACTTCCTGTCCCAGATAGTGTTCAAAGCCAGGCTGAATGGAGCTTGGAGCAGCCTTGTGCAGAGGAAGGTTCCCTACCCATGGCAGGGGGCAGAACTGGATGATCTTTTAAAGTCCCTTCCAACTCAAACTATTTTATGATTCTATGCTTTTTCCTTTATGTCTGCCTTTCATTGTTCCTTTAGTCTCGCAATATCCTGGAGGTATGATGGAATAGCATCATGGAGTGATTCTTCCAACCAGCAAGGACAATACCCTTTTCCTGACCCTGAGATGCGGCAACTGAGAGGCATTTAAAAAACTTGTATTCCATTTATTGTCCAGCAAGGACAGTAATTTGGACTTTGAAGTAATTTTGCAAAAGGTGAGTTAATCTCTACTTTCGCTACCTGCTGTGTGTACTCATCCTGATGTTATTTCTCATTAGTTTTGCTTCCTGTTTTGTGTTCTGTGGTTGTTTTTTTATTGTTTGTTGGTTTTGTGTGTATGGTTTTTTGTTTGGTTTGGTTTGTGCTTCTCTATTTTTGTTTATTGAGGGAAGATTGGCTGTTTGTTTTTTTTCCCTGAAGGGGGAGTTATTACCATTTCAAAGCTTGCCTAAGTTTTGCTTTTTGGCTCCATTTAAAAGTTCAAGATTATTTACCAGACTAAAGGGCTTTGTAAGTCTGGCTGCAGTGTCAGAGTATCAGTGTGTATTTCGTACTTACTAACTGTTGTTTCAGAACACAGATAATAGAAATGTAATTTAAAATCTACTCAAATAGTTCAGGGATTATAATGACGTATGGAGAGAAAATATTTTTCCTGTTAAATCTATTTAGTTTAGTAAAGCAAACCCTACAGAGAGAGCAGAAGTACAAACTTTACTACACAACAAAATAACAGTATTAATTGAAACTTGCACATTTTATTTAATATAGCCTCCAGGCACAAAGAGAACTTTTAAAACTCTCTGAATTGGATCTATTCTGCTTTGCAGCTACCTACTCTGTGCTGCAAATGAGAAACAGAGATGACCATCTATGTGTCAATCACAGTAAATTATGTGTGAAGATGCTGTTTATTTACTCTAAGTGCCACTGCTTTGAATATTTTTAAAATAACTAAGAGGTAGCAAAATACTACTGAAATAGATGAGACATGGTCAAAAAACAAATAACAGATATGCTACAATCCAGACAGGCCAAACAGAATTGTCTTGTATCTTGTTAGCAATAAGGCTCTTAGAAAGTAAGCTAATTATCTTTAGTGTAAACCAGATGAGAGGATTAAGAAATAAAGAATGTGAAAAAAAGCAGATGTGATTTCATGGAGTGTCCAGGGAAAATTAAGCCTCACTTAAGACTGGTGTCTTGCAAAGTAAACAAAAACTTATTGAAAACTTTAGATACTGTTTCTTTTTTAACTTCTAACCCCTCCCCCTTCATTTTTTGCTTATATGGAAAAGTGTGTTGTGAGAAGGCTGTAGTTCCCAGCTACTATTTTCTATATTTCCTATGTTCTTATAGAGTTGGAGGTATACTTAGCAGTAGATTCAGTTCAAATGGCTCTTTTATTTATGACAACATTGATATTTAGCTACAGTTGAGGCCAGTGGATGGTATAATATTTTCGCTGGAGGCTAATAGCTTTTGCTGATTATAGCACACACTTGAAACAGATCTCATTTATTTCTTGGTATATAATTAAGAGTAGCATCACTTTAGCATCAGACATATCTCTTGAGCCTCTTTGCTAGAGGATCAATTAGAAACCCAGGCCAGTTCTCATAAAGAGATGGATTTGATTTTTTCACAAGCTTGCCTGACTATATCCTAAGGACTACAAATGCATGACCCATGTCCACTCTTCTGCCTTTCAAATTTGGCTAAAACTTGTTGCCTCTCTTAATATTGACTGACTGACATGATGTATGTGCCAAACTCTGATGGAGTAAGCCACAGTTTTCATTTAGTGGGTACTTTCTTAAGAAATTATTTAAATAAGAAAAGGAGTCCAAAGATAAAGTGTCTAATGCCCATGTGAACCCTTAATCAGAAGCTTTAGACATTACAGCTTTCCAGCTGGCTCTCCTAGGAGGGCCTTTAAAATCCTCTCCAGTGGAAATAATGTGTTTGGTTTGTTAACAATGAAAGCATCTACTGCAGCCGGTAAAATTCATGCTGGAGCTGAGGTGGAGGGCCTAGCCCTGAAAGCCTTTTTGGGCTGGGGTTCATGTGGATGCTGGCATGTATCCTGCACTTGGTGCTTTGAGGGATAATCGTTGGCTTACGGCTCAAAAATATGGCCCCTTCTGTGCCTTCAATGTTTAAGCAAGAAAGCTGTTTTTCCTTATGTTGTTTGCACCATAATTTTGTTACTTACTTAAACGAAGATGTCAATCTGCTCCAGATTTTTCTTTCTTAATGAAGCTATTTATTCTTTCCCTATTTTCAATTCCTATTTTCAATTATCTTTTTAATATATTTCGAATGCAGTCATTTGTTTATGTACAAAACTAGCAGTTAAAGTGAAGATCAGAAAAAAAAGGCAAATATAGATACATGGAATACTTTAGTTGGAGACAACCATAAATTAACATATATTAACATATCAGCTAAACCACAAATTCTTTAACTAAAATGTCTGTAAATGTAAAATAAGTGTTATCTTTCTTTGCATATTGGTGAAAGGCCATTCAAATGAATTCAAATTTATGTACTGTTGTTTCATTACATCATCATCTTTCATGTTATAAGTTAGAATGTACAATGTCCTTCTGTCTGCAACGTAAGATTTCACAGGTAAAAGCTAAAGAATACAGTGTACAAAACCAAAATCTGTTAAAAAAGAAGAAGAAAATAATGGCAAAGGAATGAAAATTCCCTCTAAGCTCTGTTTTTCTTTTTTTTTATTTTCCTCATTGTTCCTCAATAAAATGTTTGCAACAATTTTAACTTTGTTTTCTTGATGCTAATGTTTATGCATCAATCATTTGTTAAATGTAGCTACTGCCATTTCTGCATAGTACATGAGTCACGTTTTTTTTCAAACTGAATTGACTTGTGTTTTCTCCAGAAAATGATCAACAGCCCCTGTTTAAAAATTCTCATTAGGCACTGTAGCATTCAAGCTGTGGCCCTGCCGTGGTTTCCGATGTCTTGAAATAGAACCCTAGTGATTTCAGTATCAGTTTGATCATACAAATATATTAGCTAGGTGTCATAACAATCAATCTGCAAAACGTATGTATTTCTGTGGTGCTGCTATCATTAATTCCACAAAGGGAAATCCTTTAAAGAAGTACTAGTTGTTGTTTGAAAATATCAGAAGAGAGAAAATATCTGGCTTACAGTCCAAATTGGATCAACACAACTGCGTCTGGAATTACTGTACCAGCAGGAATCTCTTCTTGCTAATGTAATTTGTGTGACCCTTTCTGAGTAGTAATTGCTGTGTTGCTTTTCTTAAACGAAAAGCCTGTAAGACAGAAAAGAATGAATCAGAATTGAAGAATTCTTATTCCTTTCTACTGCTTAGTGGACTGCTAATTGCTAAAGCAGGCAAGTCAGGGATTGTTTGTATGTATTTATTTGTTTAAACAAATTTTTAAAATAAATTTTGATTGTCTTAGTCTATGGAAATATTTAACTTACTCTAAAAATGACTTCAGGAGGTTTGGTCCACTTGGAAATACACTTATAAGTATTTTTCCCCATTATACATTTTTTATGTGTGTGTCTATCTGCTTTGAAATGCTGCTTCTGTGGCCTGTTCTCTGCCTGTGTCTTGTGGCAGTGACTCTTGCATAAAAGCTTTGATAAAGTGCTATTGAAAATCATACTTTTTAGTTATTTTTCCTTGTATATCTGTGTAGCTGTATTCTACACAGGTCATTGAAATTCAGCCTCTGCTTCGGAAAATGTAATAAGGAAATTATTCACACTTGAAAGTTAATTCTGACTAAAGTAGATGTAAATTTAATTTCTGTAGCTATTGCTGAGTAAGTCCACTTGTGGTTGTGCTTATTTGAACTGTGTTTATCTGAAATAACTTTCAAATAATGAGACTAAATCAGAATAAGGAATGATTCTCTAGGAATAGATATGTAAAAACATGAGGGTGTTCAGAATACCTGTAGCTCATATTGTGGACAGGCTTTGAGAAGTCTTCAGTGGGACATGCTTGTAGCTTTGTTTGGGAATTTCAGGTGATAAAATGTCTTGAAATATCTTTGTTGTTATCTCTGATGTCACTTAGATAAAAGAATTTTTATCTACTTTGAAATTTACCTAAGAATTCTGCTTTCTTTGGAGGAAACTCATGACAATCTTCTAGAGCAAATGATTTACTAGATTCCAGTTCCAGTGAAAAAGAGCATTAAGAACAGGGAGTCAACAGCTGGCTTGCTGAATGGTGGAAAGACCAGTCTTTACACAAAGAAGATGATACGCTATGTCTACAGTTTTCCACACAAATTTAAATTATTTATGTAATCCACGAAAGATTTTACGCCTTCCTCAAGTTCTTAGAAAGAGTTGTCACACATAAAGTGGAAGAGCTATCTGCTGTGGGTATGGAAATTCCATTTTCCTGGATGCACTATCTGCTTCTGCACATTTTTGAGACACTTGTGGGGTCAGAACACTGGTTTGCTTTTAAGCACAGCATGCCAGAGTACTTTTACTGGAAAGCTGGTAGAAGATGGAGGAGGTGGGAAAATAGTGTGTCATGAGTGCACAGAAATCTCTGTTACTAGTTAGTTCTCTTGACTACTTTAGCAACATGTCAACCTGGAATCACAAGCTTTCCCTAGAAAGTTGCTGGTTCTGCTTCTGTAACAAACAGAATCTTGAAAATAATGACCATGAGTGTAAAATTCCAAATTCTACTTGGAAAGAATCACCAGTGTGACCTTTGCAGAATCACCTTTGAAAAAATTCTGCATCAAAAGCAGCCTTTACTTAAAACTGGCAATACTGATGTTACCGCTGGCTACAGTTTCTTAATGCTTTCTGTAAATGCTTCAATGTCTAGCCTGTCCAACTTCAAATTAACAGTGCATGACTTATACTTCTCGGGGGAAATGTAGTTGTACCACTCTTCTCAATTCTGAGTGAAATAAAAGCTCTTTTCTCATTGAAACCATGGCATGACCTTGTCGAGCACTTCTTGACGTGTGGCGTTCTAAAACTGTGCACAACTACATCACAGCAGTTGAAGACAAGAGCCAAAGGAGTGTAGAGTATTTAAACAAAAATACAATGGAAAATTTAGTTTGACAGAATGCAATTGCAAAAATGTGATTTAGTCAGAACTCCAGGGAAAACCTTGTTCACGGTGCAGAGGAGTTCTCTGAGGACCATAAATACTTCAGATATAGGTTTAATACTGCTTCTAAAAGACAGTGAAGCCAATAATTCAGCTTGACACCATGCTGGCATATTATTTAATACTACATCACAGAGGTAAGGATACCACCTATGAAGTCATTAGTGTTAATGCCTGTTATCTGACTTAGTAAGAGGTAATATTTGAGTTACTTGTTGCCTTAAAAAGAGGAAATCATGCAACATATATTTTGTGTGATTTACACATAATAATTTTTCAGATTTAATAGTCTTTCAGAAGATTGGGGTATCTAGTAGCACGTGGAGGAAACAAGTATTTGTGAAACTCTTAATTCTAGGCCTGGAATAAACCCATTATCTCTGAGTGTGCAGAAAGAGCCAGTGGGGGATCCACCTTTCATGTACCTCTCACATGATCTCTTCTAAGATTATCTTGAGCTGGTGGAATTCCATTCAGGGGCCATTCATAAGCAAAACAGTCACAATCTGGGGAGCTGGAGTTGGGGCTTTATACCTAGTGTTTTATTTCTGCCAATATTTTCTTCTTGTTTTCCTCTGCCCCAGTGTGGTTTATGCGTGGGTAGCCACCTCTTTGGGAACCTCTTTCTGCCCTGGCATATGTTCTCTGCAAGTCATAATCCCTTTGGAAATGTCTCGCTACTGGTAGTGACCATCTATGGCCTGTAGCTCTTCAGGAGTGTCCCTACTCTGGTGTGTGTCACCAGTGGACTGTCCCTACTCTAGTCTGTGTCACTAGCGGACTGTCCCTACTCTGGTGTGTGTCACCAGTGGACTGTCCCTACTCTGGTGTGTGTCACTAGTGGACCACAGTCCCTTCAGGGCACCCGTACTGTGGGCTGAAGTCCCTTCAGTGCAGCTCCTCTGCATATGGAGAACCTCTGAAGAGCACATCTCCATCCATGCCATCAACAACACCCCCATCATGTCTTCTCTGTTAATGCTTTACTGGCAGCTGTCACATTTTATAAACATGTCTGAACAGAAGCGCCGTGTGGTTAGTTGAAATTTTGGTGTGGGACATGGGGTGCACAGTGGACAGCACAGATGTTGAATTCCTCCCTGCAGGGCACCCTTGCAGCCCCTGGGTACAGAAATCCCCACATTTAAGCCCAAAATCTGCTGGGTACATTCTCTCATCATAGCATGCTGTGCCCCTGCAAGACAAACTTTTACTGAGGGGATTCTAAAGACATGCCATGGTGGTTCAGGTTCTATCTAAACAGTAAATTGTGTTTTGTTTTATTTATTCTTGCATCTTGCTACTTGATATCAATGAAATACCTAATACTGTAATAGAAATCAGTTTAATTTCTTGTTTGTTTGTAGAAATGTCTCATTGATAAAAGGGCTCCCCCTTGAGGATGTTAAGAGTGTCCACTGGACATAACAATTGAAAACAGAGGACAAAAATTAAAATAAATGGAATTGGAAATGAGTCTATTCAGAAATTATATATGATAATGATATGTTCACAACACTGACTTTCTTTGAAGAAAGAAAGTGCCTTCAATTACCAAAGATGAGTCTTGCAAAGCAGTGGGTTAATATGAATACTGAGGAAATGCTGATCATCACTGGAGTAAAGCTGCTGTAATGATTTATTTCTGAAACTGGTGATAGATGCCATCTTTATCTGGTGTAAATGCTGCAGTTAATTCCCTTTTCATAAAAAAAATACACTACCAGAAGTTGCTATGTTTTCCATGATTCTACATAGTCTCTTATTTCACTTCTAGTATCCATTCAAGAGACTTTATTTTTTTTACATTTACATCTTGATGCAGAAGATCAAGATGTAAGTGCTGTGGTTAAAAACCTCTGGGCAGATGAGAAAGGTTCTTCAATGAAGTCACCTGACTGTGAAGTAAGCTAATGGAGGAAATAAAAATGAATTTAAGCTGCAATTTGCAATTCTTACCTGTTAGGAACATCTTCTTTGTGTGTATGCTACTGCTGACAGAATTATATTAATAGAAAGGTTAAAAATCAAACAAATCAGTCAGAAAATGAGAATTTGAACATGTTTGGTTTAAATGCCCACTGGAGAGGCAAGGAGTTCAGGGTCCATTGTGAAGCATTCATCGAATGACCTAAATATTTGAAGATGCATAGGAGCTAGGGTGATGGCTGCTTTACATGAAGCAGAAATAAACATTATTTTACTCATTTTAATTGTTAATTCCACAAAAACATTTAAAAGGAAAGTGGATTTTTTTTCCTGAGCGCTGATCGCAGTTAATAAGAGCAGATTTTTTTACAGCTGAGAGAGTCTAAAGACATCTGAGTCTCAGTAATCATTAAATTTGGGGCACAAATCATCTTAAAATAACAATCATGCTGGCAATTTGTTTTGCAGTTCTTCTTGGCTGATATGTTTTGTTTTCTGGTGTGCTTCTCTAATAGCAGTATGGGAGGGGTCAAGTCTGTTACGTGTCAGTCTTGGGTTTAACTTGTGTTGGGGCTCTTTTTGCTGCTGTGAATTAGTTTTTAAATTGTAGGTGTTTTATTTCACAGAATGTGCATATGGCTCCTCTTAGGATCTTTTAAAATGCTTAATCTGATTTCTGAATTGAAATATATATACTTCAAGTATATATACTCTGAATTTAGAGTATAAATGAAAGGAAATTAATTTGAAATATAAAGGGCTGGAGTAAAATGAAAAAAAAGTTTAGATGGCATAATGTGGGTCTCTTATGAAAGACCATCCTAGGACTTGTAATACAGCTGAGAGTGGGCTGAGACCATTGGGTTTAAAACCATAAAGTTTTCCTATTTTCATTGGGCCCATCCTGCTTGGTTGTAACAATTATTTTAAAGAAGGTATATAAGGAAAAAGCCCCCTTTGAGGGCTGTTCAGGTGACCAACAGAATGCACCTCTACAGACAAACCACATGGTGTCAGGAAAGCACAGCCCAGTGCTGCTCAGGTGTTGAAATTTCAGTCAGACTGGAGGTGGCTAACGTTGCGTAATCTTATTTTTGTTATGTGGCTTCAGCAAAAGACTGGCCCTTCTGCTTCTTTATTTTTACTTGTCTTTCTTTCTTGTTTTTCAATATTTAGATTTTCTTGACCCCTCCCCCCACTCTCCTACAGTCTTTTTCTTGCCCTTTGGCTGCATAATTGTTTTGCTAAAATGCTTGTATAATGAAGTCCTGCTGGTAAAATAAAATCCTGCTGGAATACATTTGGCAGGAGCTGTGTGCAGGCAACACAAGCCTTTCCTGGGTTTTTTTTCTGTGCTCAGAATTTTTTCCCAGAATTGCAGCTTGAAAGAAGAACGAGTCTTTAAAATAAGCTGTCTGGCTTTAAAATTACTTGTACAGAGTAGTAAAAAATAGGTTATGCATCTGCTCAAATATTAATGAAGATCCCCATTATTGGAATTAGGGAAGAAGATGCTATAAATTGAGTAAACATCAAGGAGAGCTAGATAACAACCTGATTTTTTAAAAGGATTTAGATTAGTGGTCTCTCCCTTCCCTCCCTTCCCCAATACTAACCTTTGCATATGCATTCAGCAAGGTACTGACCAGTCCTCTCCATCCCTCCCACTTCATGAACATTTTGAAAAGCCAAAGCAGCAATGGTATTAGAATCTCTGTGCTGGAAAAAGCACAGTTCTTGTTGCAGCCAGTTTGCCTGCCACTGTGCTGCTTTGAGCATGTAAAGATGAAAAAGAAAGTAATGAATGGGTCTGATAAGTTAGGATGAGAATGTAATAGAGAAATGTGGACGTATTTCTAGCAAAGATCTTCCTCCCTGGAAATGTAGTGTGCTGTATATAATGTATCTCAAATTAAAACATAGAGCCATATCTAATACCAGGGTGTGAAAGTTGTAGAATATCCCTACATTTAAAGTTGTAGCTTTGTCCCTACATTTAAGATCTTGTGTTCGTGTTTGTGTTGAAAAAGTACATCTTCTTAGAAGCCCTTGCTTCTCCTTCAGAGAGAGCAGAACTTTCTCTGACACCGAGTAGGTTCTTCTGGATACTCCGTAGTTGCCAGGTCTACACGTTTTTGTGCTACTACGCTTGGAAAAGAATTCACAATTCAGTTTTGTGCAAGTGCCTGCTGTGACGAAAAAAGAAATTTAGGTTGTGACTGCCTTTTCAAGGCAGCATTTATCAGAAGATATATTTATCCAATTATGAGTTAATTTTAGACTGGGGTTTACTGGAGTGGTGATTTGGAGAAGGCACCCACTGAAAGAATAGAGGCACAAAGCCAGGATGGGGTAGATCCTATTAACTCTAGTTTGCTACAGCCTAAAATGAAGACTGTCTGAATGCTAGTTCTTTCAAGCCACAAGAAAACCTGTCAGAAAAAACCCCTCTAACAACTAAAAAGGACAATAATGCACTTTTGAGTTAATAAATGGAAGCTGTATTGAACTCCAGAAAATGAAATCCTTAGACTCTACTTCTGATTGATGTATTAGCTGGGGTATGTTTCAGAATATGCAAGGAAAAAGTGACATGCTAACGCAGATTGTACATGATGAATGTGCTCTTTCTAGTTATGTAAGCAATTGGTTATTTACATCACTTTGCTTCCTATTTCCTAGCTAAAGCTTCCTGATATTTTGGTGCTGTAATTCTTTGAATTCTGATGCAAATATATTTAGAACACAAATATGAGGTTACAAAACATTGCGGCTTACATGGAATTTCCATATACCACACTTTAATGAAGCTTCCTATCCCTTCCCTTTATGATTCAATTGATCTCCCCAGCCTTTGACATGGTATTCTAGTACATGGCAGCTTTTCCTTTTTCCTAAATCAAAATTGGCCTATGGGTATATCTTAACCATTTTGATGTTGAAACCTCATTTTCTGTCCCCCAATGCAATAAAAAATGGCCTTTCTTTCAAATTTGGAAGGGAAAAGTCTTCATGAAATAAAGAAGAAGGGAAATGAATATGTGATGCTGCAGTACAATTTGCACTTATAATATGCTGTATCCCTGTCACTGCCCTGATTCTTTACACACCCACTATGAATTAGTTTAAATAGTCATTAACATTACACAAAGTGCAGTGTATAATAGGGATTCTGGGGAGTGGCAGTGTGAACTTCAGGGGATTGTTTAATATTCATTGTACACACTTTGTAAAAAGTCAGAACACGTTTTTCAACTTCACTGCACATCTGTGCATTGTTGTGTGTGTACTGCAAGCCCTAGTGGCCACTAAACAAGTTGGGCCAAATCTGCCATTGCTAATAATGTTAAACATCTGGATAAATTATAATCATTCAAAAACAGAGATAATCTCCTTACACCACTGTTGTGGCAGGCAGAGCAGAGGCCCACTACTTGATTTTGGCTGCTGTGATCGGTTGATGACTGTGTTTAATGATATTACTGGGCTACAGTCTCAATTAAATCTTATATTCTCCTTAGGAAGAAATTTTTTAAAAATTAAAAACAGAAAAAAAAAAGAATGTGAGCCTCTTCTGTTTTCAAAAAGAATCTTTTGGCAGAGCCTTCTGGTCTCTATCTTCTACAATCACCTACTCCCTCCAGGAGCTTTTCTTGTCCTCCGGGTCAAAGCCTTAGATACTCTGAGATTTTCTTGGCTGTAATGTTGGGTTATAGGTAGAGGTTTTGTATGGTTGTGTATCAATGTATTTTGTCTTAGAAACTACAGAATATACGCAGAAAGATCCTTTGTTTCTGCGTATATTCTGCTGTATATCCTTGCAGAATGCTAGAAATCAAACCTTGTTCTCAGGTAACAGGACATACCACCTCATACAGATGTGTGACAGGGAGTCTGATATACTGATTTTGGTTTTTATTTACCCTGAGTTATGTAGTTCTGCTTGTTTTTTTCTAATTTGCTTAGTCTATGTTGCACAGCAACAATATGATTTTTCTTGTAGCTATGGAAGTTTCAGGGTCAACTTTATACTGAGCTATATTCAAAGGAAACTGAGATGCACAAGAATGTTAGTAGGATAAATGCTTTTTGTTTGTTCCTGTATGTCTACTGTCAGCAGAAATTATGCTAGTAAAGCATTTATGAGGTAAGATTCTCTACTTCATGTTCCATAGTATCTGGAATCAGAGCATTTCTGAACCAGCTGTAATTAGAGAGAAAACTTTAGTGCCAGCTGTCATTGTTAACTAGTTCACTGTATGAGTATAATGTATGGTGGTTGCAAGAGGTGCATTGTGAATGTGCCAAAGATGTATTCTTTATAGTTACAACTTTTGGAATTAGGGGAATATAATGAATCACCTTTATACAGTGACTGGGAAAATAACCTAAGATATTTTTTTAACGTTTGCCACCATAGTTTGTAAAAATTGACATTTATAACACTTCATTCTGAATCAGTGACATTATGTGATAGTATATTTATTCTTTTGATGATGCTGCTAACAAAATTGCTCAGTTCATAATGTAGGTTGTTGATTGATCCTATTTTCCAACCCTGTCTGTGAATGGAATTCTGAACATTTTTTCCTAATTTCATTGAGCCTATCTTGCTTGGTAGTAACAATTATTTTAAAGAAAGTATATAAGGAAAAAACAATTATATTATTTCCTCCTTTTGGGCAAAAATTGAAAAAAACCACTGCAATAAACATTGGAGCATAAAACACTAAATTAATAGAAATATATAATGCAAGATGCAGTTGATCTATACAGAACTGCAATCAGTGGGTGTAGTTTTGCCTAGAAGTTTGCTGAAATTTAAATGTGCTTGATGTATCAAGTACATGGAACTACTAGCATGTTCTTCTGGCATCTCTATTTATGCTTCTTCTCCTTTCTACTTATATGAAAGCAACTGAATCAACACTCAGTAAGAACTTATTGATTGTAGATGGTATTAAATGCAGCCTGCAAACTCTTCTTCACAGCCATACTCAAGTACAACTTCATGTCAGTCCAAATCTGTTTTCCTTCTGCTTAGTGAACAGTGATACTGTTGTTGTTGTTTTTACCAGTACGTGCTGTACACACCTGTAACATCTCTTCTTGATACCATCACCTCTGATGATATCACCTTGCAGCAAAGAAGGACTGTTTTTATCCTTTTCACTGGTGATAGTCTACAAAAAAAGACCACAGCTACCAATTACTCTGTTTAATCTCTAGGCTGAACAGTGCATACTCTGTGTTGCACTGATTAAAAGTGGGTGACTTCATCTTTGCCTAATCTTGAAGGTATCACTGAATCACTCCAAAGCTATCTTTTGAGTTGTGGTGGATTTATCTTTGCTCTTTTCTTTTCACACAGCAGCCACATCTTCTTGCTCAGCCAAACCATGTTGTCTGCCTAGAAATCCATTTGTCTCATTTCCATGTGGGGATGATTTTCATCCTACCACACATCTCAGTCATGTTGACCACAGATTGGCTGCCCATTATTGTCATTGTTTTTGGGGTTCAGCTTTCACCAGCTTTTCAGCAAATTGTTGATTTAAGTATTATGAAACCTCTGTGAGGATAGCCATTGTCAAAAACAAAGAGCAGAAGAACACGCCATCTCTCACACTGTTCCTGTCTCTCACACTGTTCCTGTCTTTGGCACAGCTGTAGTCTACTGGCTGTCCCAATTTATATATTTAATAGTAATATTGCTAGAGGGTGTACTGGGCTTTGTTACTTCACAGTTAAAAGGCTTTAGACCTAACACTAGTTGACTCAGGAGAAAAGAAATTGGGAGTTTGCAGTTTGGAGGTTGTTTAATATTGTATCAGGAGGACAAAAACATTCCTTCATCTCTGAGTTGACTGTAAAGGAAAAAACCCAAAGAAACTAAAATTGAAGTACAATAGCTGGAAATTATTCTTAATGACAAGAATAAACAGAGACCAAGCAAATAAAAGGCAACCAAAGGAGTAAGAGACAGAAGGGCTAGATCTTTTATTTCCTCTGTATTATGGTGATATGACTCATATTTCTGTGGATTGCTTTATTTGATATTGATTGATCACTCCACAAAGAACTCCCTGACTCATCCAAGCTTGTTGCTAAATATCTCATTTTTTGAAAGAAATGTCATGTTTGAGAAACTCATCAAGCTGACAAAATTGCATGTCTGTGTTTACAAATTGCTAGTTCTTAAGTAGGAGGGCTTTAGATATTTTCCCATTGTCCCACTGTTCTTCAAATCTGCCCTAAAGGATACACCTCTCTGAGCACAATAAATGTTCAGTCCCTTGCTTGTTGTGTGTGGTCTTAAATGTGAAACAGAGCACTTTAGCAGTTATATACTTCTTGTAAAATGGAAGAGACAAGTGCATTTATTTGTTTTACTTCTGATTTGAAGCAGTGCTTTAAGAGTGAAAGATTTTTTTTGTCTTACTTCCCAAAAGAGATTCAGCAGGCCTGAACTGCAACATTCTATCTGACAACACACTCTGCATATAAGACTATCTGCTGCTTATGCATCTTAGAAAATTCTTTTATGTTGAACATCCATACCAGCTCCAAACGGAGTGGTTCTTGAGAAAAGCAAACCTTCAGGTTTCTGCAGCATGCTCTGTCAGGGAGGGCTCCACAAGATGGCAATGTGTATCCAGAATCTGTTTCCATCTGCTTTAGATACAGAGATCTTCCACACGCCTCAGCAGATTTTGCTGATGGAATAAAATATTTAAAAGTTCCATATGACAAAACCTCGATTTAATTAAATAGTTTTGATTATTTTGCTTAAATTAAAATCATTGTGCATTGTTTTAATGTTGCTGGATTAATGTGCAAAAATAGAATTGCTTTGTAAAATATATGTTTTCTTTCCCTGAGGCATTGCATATCATAGAATTTGTCTTTGATCAGACAGTATTATTTTATTGAGATAGATGACTCTATATACAAAATACAAGTAATTATGTCCATCCATAATTCAAAAAATACCCTTTTTTAGATATGAAATCATTGCAAATTAATTGTTCCTGTCTTTATATGACTTTCTCCACTCAACTTAGTTCAAGATTGCTTTTGGGAGCATCCTGACTCATGCAAAAATTGTAAATGACCAGTCAGTCCCTTACAGATTGAGAATGTCTTTGTGGGGCAAACAAGTGAGCAAGGAGGAAGTTCTCTTGTCAAAGGAGGTAGGCAGAGAATACTTTCCTAGTGATGAAAGACAGGGAAAACTCCCTTTAAGCCAGCACAGAAGGTAATCCTTGCCCCTTTATTACTGCTGGGCTCTAGTGCCTTCCTTCTTTGCATGAAGTAATGGATAAGCAGAGGCTGTTGGTCCCAGGGGCTGGGTGCAGTAATGTATGGGGAGCAGAAGGGCTCAGAGGCTGCATTTCACCACAGAAGCAAAGTGGAATCAGGGTGACAGACAGCCATGGAGGCTGTTTTAGCACACTTTTAACAGTTCATCACAGATGCACAAAAAATGAAGCTCATTTTTGAGACAATGAAAAAAGAGGGAGCATGACTGTGAGGGAGAGGGGGAGCGAAAAACAGCTCCTCCAGAAACTACAATGCTATTTAGACCTGGTTCCCAGTGGATGACTATGCCTTCTGGGGTCTAATAGGTATGAGCTCCAATCTAATCTTGGCTGGCAGTTGGAATATTCAGAGACTGCTGGGGAACACCAAGTTTCTCTTTCTGGGGGTATCTCAGGTGATTAATAATGTCAGAATGCATGCCTTAGCCTCTCCATCTTTGGGTCGCTAATGCGGCCTCTCTCTTTTCCTTGCCTGCCTATTTCCAAGAAACTTCCTTTGAGACTCCTTTGTCTTATTTGGCTGAAATTGAACATAAAGTTCAAATATTGCTAAAGGGAAAGAGACTGGCAGAAACAGACAGAGATATGGGCACATAGCAAAAGTATGTAAAAGCAAGTTTTTGTCTTTCATAGTGGTGGTGATGAAAACAGAGTGAAAAAATTCAATTTCTTTTCTTCAATTTAAACTTTTGAGGGAGACACAAGGTCAGTACTGAGGAAATGAAGCCACACATGAAATGATATGATTTTAGCAATGATGCAACTGTTTTGGGAGATGCTTGTTTACCTGTATTGGTTCCCTCAGGATATATGGAAATGCACTTTCAATGCTGGTGGGCTGCTTGTCTCTTCTTTTACCCTCCTAGTCTTCTAAATTGACAAAAGTCTACTCATTTTCTCCACTAGAGTATCTGAACAGTTCTTACTGTTCTTATTTTAATCAAGTAAGAAACTCTTCACACAACTTGGCTGGCCTGCCTCATTATAGCCTGTCTTTAGAAAATACCTAGGAATTTTTTAGTATATCAAAACACATTAATTTTCAATTTGCTGAAAACACTCAGCACTTTCTCAAAACCACTTCAAATATGCATCTTTTGTTACCATAAATGTGTGAGGTAACACATGGTCTTGTGGAGTTATCTGAGCCACCAAAGTAATATGCCTATTTATCCATGCTTCTATCTGACTGGTAACACAAGTGATTTGCATACTGCTATGAGACTGGCAATATGATTCTCATTTCCTGACATTCTTTGGGTCATGCAAACCTAAAGTGACACTTCTTGATTCTTGCTGTATAAACAGAAGTTGAAATTTTGACTTCAGTGAAGTTAAAACAACCTCAATAGAAACCCAGTAGCGTATCAGTCCTACAGTCTGAGAAATTTCATCTGAAGGACTTAAACCCAACTAGGCAAAATTGGGTTGATTTTTTTTTGTTCATTTCTTTGTGGTTTTTTGTCGTATTTTGTTCGGGATTTTTTTCAATCAGAGGGTGG
Source organism: Melozone crissalis (assembly GCF_028551555.1). Taxonomy (NCBI): domain Eukaryota; kingdom Metazoa; phylum Chordata; class Aves; order Passeriformes; family Passerellidae; genus Melozone; species Melozone crissalis. The sequence continues at coordinate 34,969,626 of NW_026535783.1, read as the reverse complement.
GTAACAGAAATACAAGGCATCTAAGCGGGTTTTTTTTAAAAAGTGCACAGCTGACAAGCAGGAGAACGTGGGAACTATAAGAGATGTTTGTGTATAACACCTGTTTACCATCTTTGTCAGTATGTGGGTGGTAGGATGGAGTGCAGCTCCAGCAATTTTGCTGAAGACACCAAGCTGTGCAATGCAGTCTCCTGATGCTGGAGAGAAGGGATGCCATCCTGAGGGATCTTCACAGCCTTGAAAGGTCGGCCTGTGCAAATCTCATGAAGTTCAACAAGGACAAGTGTTGGGAGAGCTCTGAGAGAAGGAGCTGGGGGTGTTGGTCGTTGAGAAGCTCTTAACAAACCATTATTGTGAGCCTGCAGCCCAGAGAGCCAAACGTGTCCTGGGCTGCATCCAGAGCAGTGTGGGCAGCAGGGCAGGGAGGGGATTCTGCCCCTCTGCTCTGCTCTGCTCTGGGGAGAGCCCACCTGGAACCTGCATCCAGCTCTGGGGTCCCAGCACAGGGAGGACATGGACCTTTTGGTGTGGGTCCAGAGGAGGGCCATGAAGATCATCTAAGGACTGATCACCTCTCCTTTGCAAAAATATCCACCCAAAACTGAAAGGCTGATTTAAAATTGGAGATGTGGTAGATGACTGCATCAGCAACATATGTTGCACAGCATATGAATAAATCAAGTTCCATCGATGGCTAATGAAAGGCTTTTCAATACACTTAGCACTAAATTACTTTTGATTAAAAAGCTTACTGGAGACACAAATGTAAACTATGGCTAGGTGCACTCATGTTAGACAGTTATGTGCTGAATCTAATTTGAAATGGATAAGTCCTAACACATTTAATTTCCTGCATACTCAGTGAGACAATGTTCACTTTTTTTTTAAACAGTAATTTCGAGTGTGCCTTTCAAAGTGCTTGAGTCAGCACCACAGCGAGAGTGTTTGGAAAGATGATCATGCAAATGGAACTTCAAGTGATTTAATATACTCACCATCACAGGTAGATAGCTTGATCTATGGCATACTTAGAATGATGGAACAAGCTGTATACATCAGTGGTGTATTTCAAGCTGTTAGCATTCACAGCAAATAATGTTTAATATGGGTTTATCTTTAGTCTGGAAAACTTACCAGAAAGTGTGATGAATAACAAAATTATGGAAGCAACAAAATAAATGAGAGTGGATTTCTGGATGTAATAGCAGAGAGGAGAGAGAAAATAAACTGTCTGGATTGCACTGTAGCTAGTTTTGAGCTCTTTATGCTAAATCACGTCAGAACTGTGATTTCTTTTGATTATTCCTCTGACTGGAAACTTGAAATCTAAAAGAAATAACATATGTGGTTCTCGTACTCACAGGAGAAAAATCATATGGCTATGTGGAAAAGGATGCAACACTGAGTTCAGGGTCAGTCAAAGAGGAGAAGCAAGTACCACACTAATAGGTGAGGTAATGGAAGTACTGGAAATAGGTAATTTTATACTAGAAAAGAGTGTTTCTTAATGGCAACAGCCTTGAGGTGAAAGCAAGAAAACCTGTTCACTGATTAAAGCTTTTTGAAAAGGTAGAGTCTGTAATAATTTTCAAAAATGTAGCCAATTCTCTTTGTGATTGTTTTTGCTCAAGGGTTGCAATCTAAACAGATATTGCATTCTAAACAAATTAATAGGCATGTATCCTCTTCCAGCATCCTTTTCAAACTCCCAGAAAGCAATGAGTATGCTCACTCTTTACTCAGTGGCACTCCCATAATAGATTTTGCCCTTTCTAGCAATCAGTATAAAAAGTGCATTTCAAAAATGAAATGGATGCCTATTTAAAAGGGATGTAGTTCTTAGAGCTCTGAAAGCCTAAACAGGTAGATACTATTTTATTTTTTTTTCTTACATTTGGAGGCACCTAAAGTGATTTTGAAATATACTGATATTTCTAAATTTTTCAATGCAAATTTATAGTTTGAACATAACTGATTTTCTTATTTCTGTTCTGACCAGACTTCAGCCACAGTCTCTGTGATGGCAGCAATCTGCTATGTGGTTTGGTGTCTGGCCCATAGCAGGAAAAGAAGCCTCTGGACTATTGTGAGGCAGGGTAGCAGCTGCACAGACACAGGTCTATGCTGAACTGAGTAATAGATCTGAACAGTTCGAAACCCACTGGTTTATTATGCTTTTCGCCCCTGAAATTTTTGCTTCAGATAACTTTTTTTTTTTTTATAATAGTTTTTCTTTTGTTCTAATCTGGTTGCAAGGAAATAAAAAATATAAGTAAATAGATACGTTGTATTCCATGTTACGGAAATGACATAAATATATTGCAAGGAATCCTTGGAAATCACCTTATCCAATTTTCTATTGAAAATGAGACTCTGGATCAGATTAGCTAGGGCGGTGTCAAGATGAGTTTTCAGTGTCTCCAGCAAGGAAGATTCCACCACTTCCATGATTTAGTGAATCAAAGAATGGCGGGGGCAAGATGGGACTTCTGGAGGCCATCTGGCCCAGCTCCCTCTCTCAAATGGGTTGCCCAGGACTGTGTCCTCATATGAAGTATTGTTTTTGCTATATCCAGATGGAATTTCTCCTGAAGCACCTTGTGTATCTTGGGTGTTCTGGCACCTGTACATTCCTGTTAGCTACTGGAATACTGTCATAAAGTCTCTGCTCAGCGCCCTCTCTTCTAGTCTGAGGACATAAGATTTCTTCCGCATTTTTTTGTGTATCATATTCATCAGTCCTCTAATCAACTTGATGTATCTTTGTTGGGCTCTCCCCAGTTCTTCAGTGCTCTTCTTGAGCTGAAAAACAGGATGAAGTATTCCAGTTGTGGCTTAACAAGCACCAAGAGAAAGAATGGCAGCCCTCAAGCTGTTGAGTTACCTCTGCCTTGCACAGTATCAGACTGTCCTGGCCCAGTCTAGGGCTGTCCTGGCCTCGTTACTGTCAGGGCACTCTGGTCACTCGAGCTTGCTGTCCCACAGGGACCTTCCTAACAAGGCATTAAGTGTCCCCAGCCAAGCAGTTAGGCGTCTCATCAGGCTCATCCATCTGTCTGATCTTTACCCAGGATAACTTCCCAGGTTCTCTTCCACCACTCTTTACTGCCTGTGTGTGGGTCTCCTGCGAGAAAGGTTTAAAATGATAGTTAAATTGTTGAATTTTTCTAGTCCAAGGGAAACAAAAAAAAGAGTCCTCCTGCTAAAGGTTCGGGAAAAGGGACAGGTATGTTATGTCATGATATAGTGACTCCTGTCAGAGAAAAGATACCTCAAGCACAATTTGTGCTTGAGCTTGACCATTAATGAGGACTCAACCTGAATACTTAACCATCCCATCTTTGGGGAAGGGATGACATGCTATTCTTTTTCAGTTCTGTGAATAATTTAATTAAAGATAGATATATGCATTTTATCTACCATTTACCTAACTGCTGAGATTTTTTTGAATTTTAAAGTAGGAAAGAAGAAATAGTCAAATATAAAAGAGATACAACAGAAGGTACAAACCGACTCTCTAACACAAGTGTCAGCCTCTATGTTGATTACATTTTACTTCATGTAGCTGAAAAATCCCAGTCCTTCATGCCAAAATTGATCACATCACACATCTTCTGTTTCTGATGCTCATATAGGCTCTTTAGCTTACTGAGACAAATGTCTATTTTTCATGTTTCATCATCATTACTGTACCTGTGGAAAAATGTGTACTCTTATTGTGCTCAACCCAAGTTAGTGTTAAAAGGTATTGTTTTGCTGAAATTCCATATTGTGGGGTAATAAGAAATGGACATACTGTTATTAATCTTCTTTTAGTAAGTCTTAAATTAATCCATGCATATCTTTTAAAGGGCTTTAAACTGCCCTTTACATTTTCTGTAACTAAGAGGAGAACAGCTTGTTATCCGGATAATGCAGATAGAAGTAGAAGAAACTATAGTTCATACTCCATTTGCAAAAACCTTTAAAAATCTGAACTCCATATTTGATGGAAATACAAGACAAAAGTTAACATTTGAAAAGGAAAAAGTAAATGTAATACATATTACATGAACATACTATAGTTGCATAAGTAATCTGAAATCAAATACTTTGGAAGAAAACATGCCTAGAATTTGTATCAACAGCTGGTGATTATCAGATCAACCTCTCTTCTGTAGCTGGGTATGAATTCTTAGATAGCTGGATAGTGCTTGACATAATAGGTGCCTTTTCTGAAATAATAATATAATTTGCAAATGCAAAAAAACTCCCAAAACTGTAAATTGTGTATGCTGCTTTCTGTCATATGCATATTTATTTAACAAAGTTACAGTGGTAAAAAACAGCAACAGATCTGGTACCAGAAAAAAGAAGAAAAGCCCATGTAAATAGGTATACATGAGCTGTTATATCAATGAATTAAGTATTTGTTAACACTAATACTTTCATATAGACTCTTTTGTTACCTGGCAATTCATGGAATAGAATCTGATCATAAATAATCAGAATCTGATCAGACCTGTTCTTAAACTCACCTCCCAGTTTCTTTTTTATTTGTAAACACCAACAGCCCCCTTTGTGATACAGATCCCACAGGTGCATAAAGAACTGCATTATCAGTTAGTTTGCCTGGCTTAATTTCTCAGCTGTACATCAGTGTCATGCTATGCACTAAAATGTCTGCCTTCATAGATATTCCAGTAGGAACTAAAACCAAAATTATAGTTTTGGAAGCCTAACTGAGAACTGGTAATATGGATGTACAATATTTTCAGCACTGCAAAGAGAAAACATACATTTAATATTGATAAAAATCCCTTCTGTTAAAAATGATGAACGTGCTCCCTGGTAATATTTTCTGAGGAGCCTTAAACTTTCTGTTTCTCAGTCCCTCAGTATTCTCTACTGCAAAGCATGTGTTTACATTATTATTTAATTATTTTATAGTATTGGATGCATTTCAAAGAGAGCTGTTTGTTACCATATGGTATTTTTCCTCATTAAAATTATTTAATTTCATAAAATTATTCCATGCTTGAACCTCTCATCATCATGACACTGTTTAATTCTGCACTGTCCTTTTCAAGAGCTTTCTCATGGATGTGAATCCTGACTTAGGACAGCAGAGTATTAACTAAGGATCTACCATCAATGTGTGGAACATTAATGCAGGTGTTAAAAGCTGATCTACCTGATGGGTTAAATCTGGATGGAGGAAGAGCTTGGAGCGGGTGTTGCAACACTAACTCAGAGGAGCTGGAGATGGCTGGCTGAGGAAAGGTCCTTCTCCAAGGCAGTGCCCTGCATGTCCACTCTCAGTTTCCTGGCTTGGGAGACTGATTTCTGCCGAGTGAATGCTCATGTATATACAGTGCTCATTTAATCTTTGGCTGACTTGCTGATAGCGCTGACAGAAGGGCAAGTTTGAGCCATCTGCAGTGGTCACGTTCTGGTGGACAACTTTGCTGTAGGGTCTGATCTGAGATGGCCAACTCATTTCACACAGATTACCCAACAGCCTCCAGACAGAGCAGTGCTGGTTGTTACGGAGCTGGGCTGCATTCAAGCTGGCACTTAAAGCATGAAGGGCTCCATATGCCAGTGTGTCCCCTGAGCCATCAGGTGACATATGGTTTCATTCTCAGAAAAATGATGCTAAGCTGATCTGAAATTATGTATGCAAAGGTTAAAGGCGTCTTTTGCCGCACCTCACGGGAGCTTTTTACAGATATTTATATCACAAGGGAGAGATCCATTGTGTGGAAATTATAAATCCCATCATCCATTTAGTACGCCTATTCAGGTTAAAATGAATGAGCATTGATATCCTCAAACAAGTGAAGAAGCCTTTAGGCCTTACAGTAGGTTTTTTTAGCTTAAGTTTTTTTTTTTTGTGTTTTTTTTTTTTTTTGATGCATGATTGTGTGTGTTGTTTGTTTTTTGTGGTTTGAGGCTCTTTTGTTTTTTGGTTTTTTTTGTTGTTTGGTTTTGGGGTTTTTTTGTGGCTGGTGAGAGTAAAGATGTTTGCTTTTTTTTTTTCCCATTTAGCTATGTAAATTGCTTATGAAAAATATGTCTGTTAATTTAGTTTCTATCTACAGCTACCATGTCACCTGCAGAGAATTCTTGTATAATCTAGCCAACAACTCCTAAATTCACCTTTGCTGCTTTTAGCTGATAGGCACAGCTGAACTCCTGTTTTTGTACTAGTCCAAAACACATTCAGAAAATCTTCTGAGCAACTTGTCAGAGGTGGTTGGAATATGCTATCTACAATTGAAGATCATGTTGACATTGCAATTTCTTCCAGACTATGAATAAAATTTAAAATATTCAATTCTCTTTTCCCATTTGTGTGTGTCCTAGTATCTAAACAACACAGAGATTAGCTTCACTTAACTTACATTTCACACAGCCCAGCAGAAAGAAAATCAGCAGACTCTTTTCCCTTCCCTCACCAAACATTTTAGTAATCTACTGAAATTGGGCTTTAAGTATATATATCTTTAGAATAATGTGACTTCATGGCTAGGTCTTCACTGCCAGTCTGAAAGACACCAAGTGGGGAACAAACCCAGGTTCATCTACACCTATGGCTAGATTTGCAAGGAAAAATTTCTGTTGGAAGGAAATAGAAGATTAGGAGGAGCCTAGGATCTCTACTCACAAAAATCTGGTCGCAGACTAGATTTCCAAGCCTTTTGTTAGCACCAGACAGTTGCTGCTGTGCTTACCCTTACTAGTTCTCACCTAAAATGCTTATGGCGTAGTCATTTAAGTCAGAAATATGGCACAAAACCTGAAGCAGGCCTGGTGAATTCACTGAGAGTTTTGTGGTGTTTTTATTCTCCTCACATTTCCTTCTTCTTAGTAAGCAATGTAAGTGCAGATACTACAGTGGGCATAGGAGACGTCATTATTATCAGATGTGGGTCTACAGCTGTTGCACCAAAGAAATGCTACTTCTGATGCCCCTAAACTTTTGTTGTAAATATGTCCCCAGAAGAATAAAATAAGATTGTTAAAGGAGGGAAGCTACATGTGAGGGCATGCCTCAAGAGGAAGCAGAGAATGATTGAAGTTTCAAGAGAAAGCTATAGGAGAAAAAGTCTTTTATAAACCACAGAGAAGCCTGGAGCATACTCTGTGGGATCTGGAGGAAGAGATAAAACCAAGGAATAAAAACGTGTTCACTCATAGAATGATGTAAGCTACGAGGAAAAGAATAAATGGTCGTAAAGAAAGAAATTATGTATCAAACATCTACTAAAAATCAAGGTGAGACAGACTAGGAACTGATTTTTGTAAGTGATCCTGTCTATTTATACACTGTCAGTATATGTATGTGTATATACATACATCTATATATATATATATATATATATATATACACTGATTTATAAGCAGCATAAATAAAAATGGTGTTTTTAGCCTTTATTGCAAGTAAAAGTAAAGAGCATGTGTTTTAGTAATTCATTTTTGTAAACACATTATGAAATACTACTAAGTCCAAAATTTGAGTTGAAAATTTTATGCCACCATGGACAACTGAGCAAACTGAAAATCTGGCTGCTGGAATAATTCTGAGGATTAAGTGTATGAAATAGCCCATATCCAGTGCCTTTTGCTTTACTTTGTTTTTGTGCCATGTCACTCTTTTATTCCTTTTTCTACTCTATGCTAACAAGTATAATTAACTGCAGTTTTTTCTGTTTTGTTTTTTTCCTGGAGCAATCTACAAAAGCTACCACTCTGAGTTTATGTAGCTCCCTTAATCATAACCATGAAAAGAGCTGCTACAGAAGCTGTCATGAGCTGGTCAGGGGTCAGTGCTAATTAACAGAAGAACTTGTAAGAGGAATAGTGTGACTCTGAGATTAAGGCTGGGATGTTTGGACAGAAAAGAGCTGGGCAACACTTTTCCTCTTTTAGTGTGAAAGCTCATAAAGCCACAGAGGAGGAAGCTGCAGTAGTAAAGATGAGGAAATGAAATGGATGTGTTAGGATTTCAGTAGTGATGCTCTTCAGGCAATGGCCCTCCCAGCCTGCTGCTTGCTCGGTGATAAAAGAGGAGTCAGGGCAGACAGCTTAAGGATCAAGTTCAAGGTTCAAAACTAGGCCAATTTTTTCAGTTGCTTTCTGTATTTGAGTAGTTTCTTTTAATTTTAAGCGTAAATCAGCATGCTTTCCCTTAATAGAAATGCTGAAGATATTGCACAGAAAACAGTGAGTATAAATCCATAAATTTATCTGTTCATGGGAGACAGAGAGAAGTCACTTATGTTATTGCCTGAGTGTCTTCTGAACAGAAATGACAGCTGAAAATCATTTTATTAAGACTGCTTGTACTGTCCCAGACTGATTTGTATGTTCTCCATGGGAGGTCAGGGTTGTTTTATCTCAAGGTGACAGTTTTCCATAGGGAAAATCAATAATTTATATTCAGAGTCTAAAACACAGCTGAACTATGTGAGCCTAAAGATTACATATATTTCTGCAGAGTGAAAACCAGGATCTGATGTGAAACTATTTACACTAGCCATGGATATACAGCTTAATAAAATGAGTCAGATTTTAGGCAGGTGATTATTCTTGCAATTCTGCTCTGGTATTTGCTATTTTATAGTCCAGGGATATAAATCTTTGCCACTTTCTAGTGTTTTGCTTTTTAGAGAGGTTGATTTTCTTTTTTTTTTTAACATTACAAGCTGATCTAAATTTAACCATAATTACAAAAGGAACATGATTTATAAGCATTTAAAAGCCTCTTAACTTGATCTAGTTAAACCAACATTTGGGTAATAAATAATTATTTTATTCGGTTAACCAAGGTTTTTCCATTTGTACATCTATTTCCAATAGGTGGCACTCCAACAATTTCTGTAAATGTTACGCTGTTTGAGTCTGAACTCTTGCAAAAGCCAAGGAGTCTGTGCAAATAATGAAAAATTGATTTGTAATTTTTTTTTTTAGATGTCATACAAAAAAATTCTGTATCTACAAATTATATGTTTAAGGGTGTAAACTAGGGAAATATTAGAGGAAGAAGACAGAGAAATTTCTGAAATTGTTTGTTTATAAAAATCTGTGAAATGTGTTGTGACAATTTTATTTTGTATTCTCCAGTAATCTCCCAAAACTACTACAGTGCTTGCCCAGGATGTCTGGAGTTCCTGGCATGGAGACAGCTCTACTGCCTGTAATACTCTGGAGTTTGATTCCACAAAGCAACAATTCTTCTGTTCCTTAAAAGAGCTTCTGCCAGCAAGAGAAAAAGGGAAAGAATAGAGTTGAAAGAGATCAGCTTACAGGGAAATACAATAAGTGATTACGAGTCTGGATTTACCTAAATGCAAAATAATGGTAAAATATTCTGAGCCAAATGATGTGGTTGCCCCTAAAGCTGAGCTGACTCCAATTCCCTGACATTCTCTGGCTGCTGAATAAAGCTGGGGAGAAATCCTTGCAACACTGAACACAAAAGCAAAACTCCGTTAAATTGATAGAAGCGGAGGTTTTATTTTGTAGTTCTTATCTTCCATCCATTGTCATCTCTTGTGATACTGGGAATAGCAGAGCTTTGGGAAAAAACATAACTGGTTCTGAATGCTCTCTAAATCTAGTTTAGCCAAGAAAACAAGTGCATGTTCTTCACTTTCCATGAGGTAAATTTGGTGACTCAGTGTGCTGAATAGAGTCACTTACAGTACAAAAGACTGGGGCATCTCATTCCTGAAAACTTGATCTGCCAAGCAGCAGTAGTGTTATGACTGAAATCTTGTTGTGCTGCTGGTACTTACACATGCTTCACGTGGATCTTTATTTTTGTTCAGGATTGTCAATCTTGCACACCACACCTTTGGTAAAGCAAAGATAATATCTTGATGATTTCTCAATTAATGGGTGGTATTTTGGACATTCTTGGGCAACAGCTCATCCTTCATTCTCCCCAAAAGCTGTCAATTTGAAGGCAAAATACAATTTTAGTTAACTTATAGTCTAGTAACAAACATCTAACTCAATTTCCTGAGGGGTTTTGGCATGGCTAATGGAGGTCTCAACCAAAATTCCTGAAGGGTAAAGTCCTGGGCTTTTTTTTAGCTAAACTTGCTGAAATCTGGCAAGACAAAACAAGATGTAGTATTAATTTAAAAGTAATAATTTTGTAGAGTTTGTTTCATGTTTGCAATAAATGGCACAGGACTTGCCTTCACTGAAAATTTACCTGGAACACAGAGGTGTTTGCTCTATATTCAATGAATATTTTTTGTTTTGATGGGATGTGGGAGCATAACTATGCAAACCAAATACATAACTACACATTTTCTTATTGTGAAGAACTATTAATAAGCACATACTAAAGAACTTTTCTGAACTTTAACTGCAGTGTAGAAAGACTTCCCTCAGCTGCTCCTTTACCATGCCCCTCAAATCATGTTTGGCCAGAAAACCTCACTGCCTTTTTCTGCTGTCTGTATTTGTTTTGATAAATCTGTCAAAACAAGTGGCAACAATGTTAGAGTTGGACTGTGCAATATTCTTTAATTTTAGGTTTCTGTAAAAAGTATATGTCCTATGTAAGAACATCATTAAGGAGGAATCCTAGTTGTAAATTGCCCCACATAATTTTCTCCACCCCAAATTAGCAATATAAGGTAAGACAGATTGGATTTCAAGAGCTGTGACACTCTTCCCTCTGTTCTAGTTGACTTGTTTCATCTGGAGAGAAAACAAGCATGTTAAAAGGCAGTATAAAGCAGATAACCTTCATGAACAGAAAAGAACCTTTCAGCATCAGGAAGGTTAAAAAAATTCAGGTATTTATCATGTTAAAAAAATCCAGCTATTTATCATTGCCTGATTTCAGATATCAAAGCAATATGATCATACTTGTCAGGCAGAGAAGCGAATTTTTAGTTGTGTCTTCCTGAAGGTAAAATACAATTTTAGTTAACTTATAGTGTAGTAACAAACATCTAACTCAATTTCCTGAGGGAGTTTGGCATGGCATGGCATGAAGGGTTCCAAGTTTTAGCTCCTCTTTTGCATCCTTTTCTAATCCTTTTACGATCCTAAAAGGATTGAGATTTGGCTCCTCTGATAATCTATGTCCCTTAATAAACCTGAAAAGTGGCTGACTGGACGGCGTAGACTAAGCCTGACATTTCCTTGTTTCTGACCAGAGTAGTTTGCACAGAGGCTGGCTTTCTGTGACAGCTTCAGCCGAGGATTTAGGACTCCAACATATTAGCTATGTCATATTTAGCTGCAGGAGTTTTGGACATTTCCACCCCCACCTGCCCATTTCTCCTTACCAGCTGCAGGTTAGTGCGTTTCCTAGCCAGGATGACAGAATGGAAATTACATCTGTACTTCAGTTCTCTCAGGTCAAGGACTCACATTTCAGTGTAAAAACTACACTCTTGGCTTAGGCTGGTTCACCAAATTGTACCTGTATGCTCAGATGGGCTGGGATCCTGGGAGCCAGGAAACTGGTACCAACAATTTGATGTTGCAGTTCTAAATCTGCCAAAACATCTATGAAGGAGCCCTAGAAAACACCAAAATTGAAACTTCTACCTTCTGTTGCATCAATACAGCAGTTTTTAAACCACAGAGCGTTTACTTTTAACTTCTTGGAAAAAAAAAATCATATTTATGCAGAAATTCTGACTCTTTGCTTTCCTTTTGCTTTGAACTCATCAAAACCCATGTGTATTTAATTTTAATATGGCTATGAAGAAATGTGTGAAATCTTAAGTGGGCTAAATCTATATGTATAATTGCTAAAATATTTTTTGCTTATCATATGCTGTCTTTAATATTGATGTTTGGTATATTATTTTAATATACTGAATATACAGATAATATTTTCACTAACTATTGCTCAGCATTTTACTTTGTTCCCATGTATTTATATTTTTTATGACATCTAAACAAAGCTAATTTTTAACAGAAAGCATATCTTGCATTTACCTGTATTGAAGATATATGGTGTACAAATAATTGTGCTATAGAAAGAAATGTTGGGTGTTTTTTCAGATATGGAGTTTTCACAAATACAATTTAACATGAAACTTTAGGATCTCTTTTGGATTTCCTCAAAAAACAATACCATGCATGCTCTGGGAATCCTGTATTATGATATAACAAATTTTTTTCTTCAGGGAGTAGGTAATGTCACGCTATTTCCTGACAAGTGAGTCAAGATGGCATGAATTAAAGCATGAATTTGGTTACCTGTGCTTATTAGCCTATCACTAACTAATGAGGCAACAAGCTCTTGAGTTTTGGGAACTGAACTACATTATGTTTAACTCTTTTGCCCTGTGAGAATTGCAGAGCTGAACCTTTTAATGATGCTTCTTCTCTTTGGAGACAAATAAATGTTAAATGTTGTCAGAACCCTTCTTCACAGTTTCTCTTTTAGCTTTGTCTGAATAGCTTTCTGCTTTTTCTTATTCCCTTGATGCAAATTTTATTGAAATCGCAGTTCCTTGTAAATTGGATCTCAAACTACCTTTAGAATTTTATCTAGAGGAATCACAAAGCTACTGAGAATGACTATTCCTCTTTCTCTTTTCACACATTCTCAGTAACTGCATAGACAATGAATTATTATTTTATTCACTTCTGTGGCCTCTTCGCTCTTCTAGCTGACAGAGATATTTATGTCTTATAGTATGACTTGGAGAATCTGGAGCTGGACTCTGAGAATTTGGCAAAGAACAGAGAATCTTTTAAAGTTAAAGGCTTTTAAAAGTCAAAAGGCTTATTGCTGATTTGCTGCACAACTTAATCAGTGGAGATTCATTATGAATTTTCTGTATTTCCTTTGCTGCTAGAGGTAGCCAGAGCAAGACTCAGAGTTTTGAATCCCTGGAAATCAAGGTCTTCCCAGTCAACCTTCAAAGCCTTGCCAGGACTACAGGGAGAAAAGGTTAGCTTCAAGGCAGCTGCTCATCCTCAGGCCACATAACTCATTGAATGAAAGATGCATGGTGGCAACATGCCATGGTTGCATGTTCACACTTAGGACCATAAAGCTGAAATTAGGGAGCTATATATTTTGCGTTTTAATTTTTGAGTGTGGGGAAATTGCTTGGTGTGGGTGCAGCAGATTGCCCCTGGTGAGGTGTGGCACTAGCCAATCTGAATGTGAAGGTCAGCACACACCTCTTCTCTGCTGCAATTCCACTCCCAGTTTGACTCATGTGATGTTTCACTGTGTTCAGCCAAGGGTCCTTGTCCTGAGTTGGCCAGGTATCCCTGACCCAGCAGAAGTCTCACCCAGGAAATGTCTGGCTGGAGTTCTCTGGTATCAGAGGATTTCATTAGTGTCATGTTGGTAGTTAAAAATTCGACAATTTTACTTAAAATTAGCACTGAAAGATCTCGCCTTGACTTCAGCTTCCGTCTTCTATTTCTTAGACATTCCTTCTCCTGTCATGGAGCTGCTAGGGAGCACTGAAGAGAAACACTGACTCATGTGCACTGACCAGGGTTTGTCCTGTGACAGTCGTGCTGCTGCAGATGGTTGAATTTGGAACTGACATGAGAGCAGACAGCAGTTCTCAAGCAGCTTCAGTCAAATGCCATTTCAGGGTGACAGAGAAGAGAAAATCAAAAAGCCTTTAAATTCCTGTCCTCAGGGCCCTTTCCCATGTTGCCAGTCACAGACCTAGTGGGCTGCTGCTGCTGCTTCCAGTAACAGGAGGAGAGCTTCAAGTAGCTCGGGAAGGCCGTGGAAAGTGGGGCCAGGAGGTCACTTTGTACCAGCCCTGCTAGCCGAGCGCAGTCTGTGAAGGCAGCTCTCTGGGTGGTCTTCCCCCTTGCATGGCCTTCTTGCAGAGATATTTAGCATTTGGAGAAGATGATGGGCCACACCTGCCCTACTCCCCAGTTGCCCTCAGTGATACAGAATAGAGGTGTAAAACAGGCCCTGTAGGAAAATGCAGAACCTATTTTCAGACTGAGGAAGCAGAAGCTCAGCTTGCCACCACCAGGGATTTAAATGTCACTTCTTTGTCCCTACTTCTCTGACAGATTCCCATACCCTGCACAAATACCCCCCATAAATAAATGAAAAACAATCCAAAAGAATATTTTAAAATATTTTGCTCTGTAAGCAGCTTTATTTTGTGTTTAGAGTTTCCTAGAACCTGTGTGCCTGAGGTTGCTGGGGATGTGCTCTATCACTGTTTTGCATTCCCTAGCATGGTGTTGCTCTCTGACATATTCCTCCTATAGTAGGGAAGCAGCCAGGTGAAATTGTTCAGAACACCAAATATTAAGAGACCAGGAGACAGAGTATGTTCACCATGTTGACATGGGGTGTTAGAAATTGACATTTTCCTGAAATTGAGATTAGAATTGCTGAAGCATTTAAGATAGTATGTCTGCATGTACTCTGGAACCAAAAACCTTATCTTTAACTGTAATTCCAATCCCCTATGTAGAAGGCTTTCATTGTTTCATTTATAACTGATTTAATGCCACTACTGTAAAAACTGTGTTTCCTGCAGGCAAAATTCACGTGTGTTTTATTTGGTTTACATTTTAATCAGCATGTTAATCTGAAGTAATTTGGAGCATCAAAAAGCAGTATTAATTACTTTTGTTTCTATTTGTTTCCAGTGATTAAAAAATAATTTTCTGAATCAAGTAATCCAATTAGAATTTTCTTGTTAGGATATACATACATGTGCAAGTCAAGAATTGCTCTGCAGCCTAGGAGATACAGCTTGGAGAACAGGGACAGGAAGAAATTATATGCCTGACCAGAACAAAGCTCCTGAAGCCTGTCTAGAATTCAACAGAGTTGCCTAGAATTTATGCTGGAAGGCCATATTTTTCCCAATTCAAATTTTGATTTTGTTTCTTGACAACATAAAAAACCCAAAAGTCCTCCGTTCATGAGTCCTGCAGCCTACTTGTGCACTCTTGTTGCGTACTTGCCAACAAAAATACCAGATTTTCTTAAGGCTAGTTAAGGGCTGTCAGCCAGAGGCATTTGCACTTGGATTGTAGCTTTTAAAAGTGAAGTATCAGTGATTCCAAACAAGAAAATACCCCAAAGAGAAGATAGCACAGATGGAACTAGGCAGTGTAGCTGCTCAAATTTACTGGTTTTTGTTGAAAAGATTAGCTCAAATCGAGCAGTATTTGGGCTAGTCAGTATTGTATTTTTTTAAAACTAGCTTGCTAGAAGAAGTGTTAGTCTTATTGTCAGGACTGGCTGTGTTCTCTGGTGATTCCAGAGCATGTAAAGCAGTGCTCAAGTTAAATTATAAATATAGCAGCTAAAGTAGTTCAAGGTATACTTATTTTCTGCATCCTTAATCTTTGTAATGATACATAAACAGAGTGCTGTCAAAATCTCTGCAGTAAAGCTGTAAGATATGTTTGAACCTACTTGGAGATGTTCTTCAAAGGTGCCCTGTAATAAAAATAAAGCCCTCTTGGTTTTGAGATAAAGGGATACTTTTAACTGCATCCACCAATTAAAGCAATAAAACATCCTATGGGACAATAGTATTTTGTCTGAACATAGTGGAGAGTTAAATATTAATTACTTCTAGGTATTGCTCCTCATTAACTGTAGTGGCCAAAGGTAACCAAAATTAAAATAAACAAAGCATATGTGGAAATTGTTTTCACCAAACTCATGCTACAAAAGTTTGAAATTACTTCAAAGGGGCTTTTTATAGGTTTGCAGCACTGAAATTTGCCAGTGATTTAGGCAAAAGATTTTTCAAACATGTGTGCACTCTGTTAGTTTGTTGATAGACTCATTCCACAGTCCTCTAGTACATATAATAGAGGGGTCATTAGTTCTGAGAAAATTGAGTATTTTTCATCACTGTAGTAGAAGTGTGTACATATCATAAACAGAGCCTGAAGGGATTTAGTTCCAGGTTATTAAGTGTTCATTTGAGATGGTAGAAAATAGCTGCTGTTTCTGATATTTTAGATTAGATGGCTCTTATTGCTTATAGGGTTTATTTTCAGTGACTGTTAGTCTTATTATTACAAGTATATATTTAATGACTGAGGCAGTATCAACAAAATCGGTAAACCCAGGTGCTATCCAAAAGCTGAAAAGTATTGATTCATTAGTCAGGACTTTATCATTAACTGAACTCTAGTAGAAACTCTGCTGCAATGATATCCAGCAATTAATGAGACAGAATTGTTATTTGAAACTTTTTACATGTAAAACTGAACAATTGTGTCAATTTGTTCACTTACAAGGATACATAAAGGCACTAATAAAAATCTTACAGAAATATTTTCCCTAAGAGAAGCTGCAGTGGAATCACCATCCTGCTTGGGAAAAAAAAAAAATTAAGACATCAGGGCAAACATAGGTAATTTTTCAAAAGGTTTTTCAGAAATAACATTCTTGACCACCCCAGTAATGTTGTGTTTTCCTTGCCTAATTAGATTCATAGCCTGTACTGCAACCTCAAACCCTTAACAATAATGATGCAGTTGTTAAATGGAATGACACATCAGAGGGAGAAAAATAGCATAACTCTATTCAAATAGTAAACTCTATTCAAAAACATAATTTTCTTCTGCCTGTTTGTGAAGAGACAATACAGATGAAGCTTTTTGTATCAGTATTTTGCAGATACAATTCCTTTTATTTAGGTACTAAATCTAATAGAATCAAGAACTTTTCAGTATTAATTCAATTTTTTGAACTCTTCCCTATGACCGAATCATCAATGTACATAGTGAACTCACAGTTCTGATAAAATGGCATCAATATTTATGTTGGGCATGTAGTACAGTCACACTGGAAATCTAACACAAAGGGACTATTTCTTTAAGGATTGGCCAAATAGCTAAACCAAATATATTACCATTCACATTTGCTTCTGCATTTTTTTCTGCCTTTTGATTCTTGTCAGATTATTTTTTTTTATTAGTACCACAGCTCTCTTTGATGCTGCTGCTGTTTGCTTTGGCAAAAAACAGTGACCCTGATTATGAACCACTGAAGTCATATCATTGAGTCTGAACATTGATGTTGCCTACTAGTAGTCTCTCACCTTCCACTAGATACTAGTAGGATATTAGCTCCTTTAAGGGGTGGTGTTTGAGACAACTACAGCTAATTATGAAGGTAGTACATGATGACCCACTGTTAAGTTTGGCTGCCCTGGTAGCATAATCTTTTTTCAATCTGTTTGTCAGCCTGTCATTTTTGGAGCTTGAATTTTCCCTGCTTTCTGTCCATTGTAGCTTGAAATATGTTTAAAACACTGGCCACTAAATAACACACAGATAAATACTGACAGCTGAAAGAACTGGGAATAGTAAACAGAACCTTGAATTGTCTGTCCTGCCTATTGATTTTTTTTATTCCATTTTTTCTTAAATGTGTAACATTATGGATAGATACTGTTCTTGGTAAGAAATAAATAATACAGTAATATAGTAATACTTAATTCATGAATGGAAGCATTCTCAGGATGTATAAGACTTTCTAGAGCTACTCTGTGGTTCATTCTTATTTATCTACAGATGCCTTTTTCAATCCAGAAGTATTTTATGTAATTTACTATTGTTCACACTCTGGTGCAGTTAAGTGCTGTTTATTAGGAGGGTAGAGAGCAGCATCCCTCAGGACACAGGCAGTTTGTAGTTAGTAGGAATATTTGGTCTACGAAGTTGGTAATTATCCTCATATTCCTATCATTTAACTCTAGAAATGAACCATACATGCTGTTTAGTGGTTTCAGAAGCCAGATCTATTCTGAGTTTTGTGTAGGGAGGCTCTGTTCCATCACATGCAACTCCAGTGGGTGAGTTGACTAAAGTGCGCTTAGTTGTGCATGCTAGCATATCTACATGGCTAATTAAATTATCATTCCTGAGCTCAGCTGAGGTCCACCTTCAGATCTATATGAAATGTATTATTGTGCTTTGATACCACTTTTTTTTTTGGTTGGGTTATACTCATCTACATTAGCAGGTGACTGAGCACATTACCAAGCAGCTCAATAGATCCAAGTGGCTGCTGCTGATGTCCCCGCATTAGACTATGCATGATCCAGGGGCTACATCAGACTCGATTTAGTTTGGTTAGTTGGACCAAACATCCCCTTTATGCAGGTGTCTCAAAACTATCTGAAAAGATAGTGCTTGTCTCAGACCTTTAGAGGCCAGGGTTCTTCTATATGCGCTTGGAACACAGCTTCTGGTCTGGTTTCAGTTCCTCAGAAAGAAATCTGGTTTGTATGTGTTAAATTGGCTCCAAACCAGTATGTGGTACCTGCAGACAGACAAGGTTTAGCTTAAAAAATACCTCTCCTGCTCTGAATTTAAGTGCAAATTCAAGCAGAGCAGCTGACAGGTGTTGAGTTGCTGCATCCTCCCTATAACTGATTGTGCGAGTGCTTTACCATGGTGTCCAAATGAAGTCAGACTGCAGATTAACGTGGTGTTTACAGCCACCCTTTAGACTGCCTTGATTTAAGTAAGCCAGACTTCAACAACTGGCCAGAGCTCAGAGTTACTTAAAGAAAGCAAACTGCTGTTTCTCAGACATTAGTCACTGGTTCCTGGATCAGACAGCACTTAAAGACCAACAATGTGAATGGACACAGATTCTGCACACCATGTCTGTCATGCACATAAATCCGGGCACGCGAAGTGGGTGCTCTACAGCTGACATCAGTGCGCCAGCTTGAGTGCATGATCCACACCTATTGCATCATATATCATAGAGTTAAACTCCCATGACCAAAATTCTAGCTACTGACCTATGCTGTACAAAATTAGTTGTTTACTGACTTAGACAAGTGCCAGGGCTGGTTTATGTGCTGATGCGAGACATGGTAATGTCTTGCTAGTGCAGGGTCACGGTGGTGCTGATTATGCAGATTATTATTCAATTAATCTCATTATATTCAATATGCATTCAGTTCATTTTCTATTAGATAAATAAATAATAAAAATAAAAATCAGGGCAATTAGTTTCTAAAATATTTAGCCCAACTTTCTTAATATGGTTACTGTAATCTAAATTTTCCCTTTTTTTTCCCCATTGAAAAAATGGAAAAAACTAGAGAGACAGGAGTTAAAAAATTCAGCTGCATTCAGTTGAAGTGGCCTACTCTCCTAACAGATTATGCTCACTGAATATCCTATTTTATAAATGGCTGCCATGTATATGAATGAGACAGTTCAAGTTGAATTTTTATATTTTAAAAAACCTGACTTTTGTTTGTTTGGTTTTTTATTGACAGCCAGTTATGTATGAAATGTCTAAGTTCAGGCTTGAATGTCACCAATTCAGTGAATAAAGCAAAATGACAAAACATTATCTGCCACCTTCCTGTCTGCCTTCAGCTTTGCAATTTGCAAGCAGCAGATCTGACTACATTGAACTGCTAGACTTTATTATTTCTAGTACCTGATATCTGTCTCAGTCTGGTTGTATGTGCAAGTAGCAGTGAAAATTGGATGAACACCTGCATTTGGGGACAGGAACACCTGATGGTGTTAGGTTACTGCTGTCATGTGAAATGTGTGCTAGAATAGGGAACCATGACTAGTGCATGTGCACTTCAGCAATGCTAAAGGAAATGGTTTTTGTTAGGTGTGCGAGCATTTTGGTTTTTCACACTTGTGGTATGTACACTCTTTTCTGCATCACAACTGAAATAGGTTCATGCACTTGTGAAGGTAAACAATGCCTGCAACATTCCTTTGGTGTGTAGCTAATATGATACCAACTGCTTGTTGTGAAAGTCATTTCACATATCCCTGGATGCCCTCAGAGCTCCTTACAGAAAACTACTCCTCAGAGAGCTAAGGTTGGTTTTGGAGGAGTGCTGAAATTTGCTTTGTGTGAATCAGGTTTATTTTTGTTGTCTTTTTCATATCTTACATAACTTCATAAAAAATCATGAAGAGTGTAATAAAAGTGTTCCTAATAAA
Organism: Melozone crissalis; assembly: GCF_028551555.1. NCBI lineage: Eukaryota > Metazoa > Chordata > Aves > Passeriformes > Passerellidae > Melozone > Melozone crissalis. The sequence goes on along the minus strand of NW_026535783.1, from coordinate 34,949,688 downwards.
TAAAAAACATCTACATTAAGTGTATAAGAACAATAAATGCTTATTGAGCCTGTTTTTCTTGGATCTTCTCTTGTGACATTGACATGGAGTAAGGATAAGCTGTACTGATGTGGGTGGCATACAACACCATAAATCAGTGGTTAAGCTAACAAATCTAATAGATCTGGTTTTCAGAAGTGGAGAATCTGGCATTTCTCCATTTCAAAAGCCCATTTCTGTTTCCTTTAGTGATGACTACAGTAAAGTAAACCACTCCAGGTTTTTGGTAAGTGGCAGCTAGTTCAGGTTGTGTCATATTTCAGGAATGATATTCCTCAATTTAGTACTCCCACTAAAGAGAAAACCACAAACCTCTGGTGGCAGATGAAACACAGAGGTTGCATCTTGAGATAAGAACAACTTACTGGAAGCTGTAATGAGATGGGAAAACAATACTAATAAGAAAAGTACTCAAAGAGAGGGTGATGTACATGCAAAAATTACGGGCCCGACATGCCCTACCCCAAGGCAATGAACAGTGGCTGATGAGTTCTCCACCCAGACTGTTCCCACATCCCAAGCCACTCCCACCTTCTTCCCCAAAGCATCCTGGACTTCCTACCCGCAGAGATAGCAAGAGGTGCTGGAGAATAACACCCAGACATGGCCATGGAGCTCTAGTTTCCAATCCCTCACCGCTACTGTGAAAAGTTAACTCAGTCCTGGCCCAAACGAGGCTACTGGGTTACAGAAAGAACTTTTTAGAGAATAATGGGAAGTAAGTGGATACAGAAGAGAAACACCAGTCTTGCTGGGCAAAAGCAGTTACAACTTTATTATTTTTTCAGCATTGCTTTTCTAATGGAAAATAGCCACTGAAAGAAACAATTACACGCTTTTTGGGTCAGTTTTTATGAATAAAACCTGATAGTAAAATTCCTTAATTTTTCAATAACAGAAAAACATTTTGTAAGTTTTTAATTGTCTTAATCCTTCATGGAATACCAACATTTTTATCACAGCTTTTTTTTTTTCCCTGTGGCAAAATTTCACTTTGTAAGAGTGAGAACATTCAGTAAAATTCTGTGTTTAATGAAATATTATTTTAAAAGGATTAAAAAAGCATTTCTGTGAGGTCAAAATTATTTAATTTTTGTTGTTTTGAAATATCAAATGTTTTTCTACCTACTACTTTGGCATCAATGTAGATTCAAAGTAAATTTTTGTTTTGCACAATACTCTTAGGCAAAAATAGCTGTTTAGACTTATGAGTCTTCTCTTGTGTTCCAAAGTTTATTTGCAGAGAAAACAAACAAATGTTTTAATCCAGAAGACTAGTATTTAGATACACAGACATATGGGTAAATAGGGCACAATGTTACTACCCTGTGTTTTGTTATTCTACCTTTGTTTCACCTAACCCAGAAGAAGATGCAGAAGTTGTTTGGATTAGTGCATGTCAGGTATGGCAAGTGATACTTTGCACAGCATTTCCTTGCTGTTATGGTTCTCTGCCTTCTATTTCAAACTATCACACTGACTTGCTCTTACTGTTCTACCATTTGTCAGACTGGCTCGCTATGAAGACTACTGGCTCAGTAGACTTCTTCTGACAATCCCCAAGAAAGTTAAGGTAATTTTTTTTATTTATTTAATTATTAAGATCTGTAAATGTTCTTAAATGTTGATCAGGAAAGTTAGTTTTTTCCCCCCTCATTAAAGAATACGTTTCTCGTCCTGGCCAGCTGATCAGGCTAATCCTTAACTCCTTCTGCTATGGCTCATCAAGACAAAACCTCTTTTGTGTGCATTAAGCCAGACTCTCTGAACTGTGTAAATGGAAATGTGCAATTTTGCATGCAGCTGTCTGAATGCATTATTCTTATTAAACAAGCCACCCTCTTTCCTAGGAGCGTCTTGTTGTCACTTTGAAATGCAGCTGAATAAGAGAATCCTGATACATCACAGAAATAATATATCATGGAAAAATTAGAGTTGTCTGCTTCTCATCTATTCCTTTGTGCTTTTTTTCCCCTGTGGCATTATTCTTACACTGAATTTCAATAGGACCTTAATAGTTGCTCTAGTAAATAGTTTGGAAAAAGGGCAGAATCTGACCTTTTGGTTGTTCAGCAACATAACTGCTGGCTTCTAGATGCAGGTCAGAATCAGTCCCAGTGCTTGCTGTGTTTGCACCGCAACAGTTTAAGCAACAGTTTTATCTGGTGAGGGAAGAGCCTCGATAGACAGTGGTGTCATTTGTTCTTGCCGTGCTTTCATGTGCGCCTGGACCTGCCTTATTCGACCTTCCAGCCGCAGAGTCCATTCCTGGCGAAGTCTGCAAAGAGAGTACAAGTGCTTAGCAGTTATTGAGCCAAATCCTTCAAATGTATCCAGGGCTTTTCAGCAGGGTCGAAGCTTTCCTCTCTTTCATCACCAGAGCACTTGTCCTGTATTTATTTACCAATTACACATCCCTCTAGCTTGCTAGATTGGGAATGCAGGGGAGAAAAGGATAGTGCTGATATTATCAGTGGTTGACATTGCTGGATTCCAAATGAGTCAAACAACTGCTGAAATACTGTCACTGTGAAGAACTCTGTTTTTCCCTCTGGGGTATTCTCAAAGCCACACCGATGTACTGCCTATGCAGTAAGGTCATTCAATGTGTAAATTAAAAAATACAGTTTTTCCTCCAACCCCTCAAGTTCTGCTATAAAATGTTGTGGAGAAAAGCAGGCTGAACTTAAAATATGTCCTTTTGGATAAAAAAGAAAACGAAGTCAACTCTGTAGACCCTGTACATGTTAAAGGAAAGGAATTGATGTCACATGCAAGAGGAGCCACATAGGTTCAAGACACTCGCATAGTAAAAACAGAAGAGAAAATCTCTAGGGACCACTGCAAGATATTGTTGGCTGGGCTGTTTTCTGAAGGAAATGTTATGAAACATCTGACCCAGCAATGTTATAAGATTAGATATTATATGGTGATACGAAATGCATCACAGAATATATGAGGTTTTAAATTACCTTTGGTGTGGTGTAAAGAACAGCAGCCAATGATTTCATGTGAGAATAACTCAGCAGTAGCTCTTTCACATGGGTGCTTGTGTTATCTGATTCTGAGTTTGGTTTTACATTGTGTTTTAAACTACCTAGTCTTCAATATCCTTTTGTGCATATAGATAAGCCTCAAATGAGAGGTGCAGCGAGTTAGGAAAAATCTGCCATTGAGAATAATGGTGTTTCTCATCAGTGTCTTACTGTCAAAAAAGGAGCACTCGTCTTTATGTAAAACTACACTATTCTCCCAAGTGCCTCTTACATGAGGTAGTGGATATGTATATTTTGTATTGATAGTGTCTATTACCTCCTGAAAGTATCACTTTTTTTCAAATTATAGAACAGTTTGTGAACACTCTGGGCTTTGACTGGGCAAGTGACTTTGAAGGAACTTGCTTGGGTCTATTTCAGTTGTGATGGGTCACTTATGATATACTGAATATGTAAGTTAAAACATATTCAAGGTTCTTTCACGACATCTCTTTCTTCAGAGTAGAGCTTTTAACATTTTCAACTTTGTGAAGTCAAAAATATTATCTAAACTACAAATTGCATTTCATTTGCACTGTCTTCTCCTGGTAGTCTTTTGTGATCTAGGGTGATAAATGTTTCCAGTGAAGCTGAACACTTTCCTGGATTTTATTATACATGTTTTTTCTCCAGCAATCTTGTGATTGGGATTTGAGAATACTACTGAATAGTTGGAGTAGGATACTGGAAGAAGGATTGTCCACATCCGACTTTTTTGAGATACAAGGCCTGCCCAGATCTTGATTTCCAAGTATCTAAATGATGACAGTACTTCCTTCTTGGGGACTGGGGTCAAAGTACCTAGAATTTTTTCCAAGAAGTAGTCCTTTAGCAGGACCTTCCAATTTGTTGAAGTCAAATTAGTTTATGTGAATGTCCCAGTTTTGAGAAAGGTTTATGCAGAAAACCTTTGTTTAGGAGAAAAGCACAAAAAGAAGCCACATGAGACATGGTATTTCTTGTCCTCTGTTTCTGCCCATTAGTATTCAGGGGATTCATTCAGTGTGCAAGAGACCCTGGTTCAAAGTTCTGAGTTTTCACAAGTTGAACAAATACTTGAAGCAGTCCACCACACTTGTGCAGAGTTATCTGTACCACAATACAGCTATACAGCTCTCTCTGTAGGCAATTCCTGTTGATTTATACTGCTTTGTAAAGCTCTCCCCTTCCCCAAACTAAAACAAACAATAAACCCCCAAAACAACAAAAAGCCCACAGCATTTTCCATTGAATGGGAAAATCTCATTGTGTCATTTTTACCTTTGGGTTTATATGATGTGAAAGGCTGTTAAACATGACAAAGGTGCCACAGGTTTTTTATTCTACAGATTAGGTGGGTGGTTGTACCTTTAATGTAATACTGTTTTGTTTATTTGTGTAGCTCTATCAGTTACAGGTAAAATTCCTGCTATTTTCTGGCTGTCACTATCCATAATTCCAAAGTGCTTTATTTTTTCATGGCTGTGCTCCAAGGCCTTTGAAGAATGCTCATGAGGTTTAGGGGTGAGGGGTGTCTGAGTTTCCATGCAGAAGAGCCATGGTAATATGAGACAAGCAGCTGTGAGAGGAAAAGTGCCAAAGACCCAGAACACAATCTGTGCTATGAATAAAGCAGTACAATAACAGGTTACCTTATTTTAAAACACGTGATGACATGCCTTGCTGTCTTGTGGAAAAGAAAAAAAATACCACTTACTTGTTCAGGGCACTTTTGCTTAGCCTAGACTCTTCAGCTTCTTGTTGCTTAGTTTGCTCTTGGATGACCTTTTCCCAGAAGTTCTTCAGCTCTTCCGCATCATGACCACCCATCCTGTGGTGTCTAGAGTTTGTATGCTTGCTCATTTTCTGAAAAGCAATTTGGAGGTCAGAGCAGTCAAAAGCCTGACCTGAGGCAGATATTCTCTTACTTAGCCCCTTGAAATTTCATTCTCGGGTAGTGATATTAAAATAAATTATGTCACCCGAAAAGAATAGGTAACTGGTGTGTAGTCTGCCTTGAACCAAAATATAAGGCATTGAAACAGGCCTTAGGTGACAGTTGAATGGCATAACAATATTTTTGCTGCTGAGTAATGACTGTGCATGGCACAGTTCACTGAAATATTGTGGATGCCTCAGTATGTGTGATATTTTAAGTAATTTTAGAAGAACTTGTGAAAAATGCTTTCAAATATAGTGCCATTGTCACTGGAGTTCAGATTAGATGTGAAGAACTTTCCTATTTTCTGTCTTCCATATTCTTAAAACAGATCATAGATGCTTTATCTCAGGGAAATGCACCACTCCTAAATGATTCCTTTCGCAACTCCAAATGATGTCATGCACAAAATATACAAGGGAATTATGAATCTGAATTGAAACCTGCAGAGTGCAAAGCCCTGGGGAGCTTGTTATGGTCTTGTTCTATTTTTTATCAAAATTCAGTCTTAAATGCTTTTAAAAGTATAGCTCTTGAAATACAGGGATCAGTTCCAATAAATAATGACAGAAAATAGGTGACTTTGTCCTTGCTAAATGCATGCTATTGAAACATTAAAATTCTCATCATGTCTGATGTCCTTGCTGATATTACTGTATTGTGTTGATTATCAGATGGTAGTGGTACTTTGAAAAGTTAGGTTCTGTAGCCTATTTCCTGAATCAGCCTTCTCCATTAAGTCCCACCAGAAAGTAGGAGGATAAAAGAAAGAAAAACCCCAAAAACCTAAACTCCAGAGTTTTCTGTGACTAGATCAGCACTTAATTTGAGGGCTGATCTTCTTTCTTGATGATTTCATACTTTAGGAGCTATTCTTGATAAACACAACAAAGATTATGCTAATGTAGGCCAATCTGAAGAAACTTTTGCTTTGTACAGTGCTGTAAAGTAGAAGACCAGAGTAAACGTAAAGGACTGTCAGATGTAATACAATTAATGCAGATTTCTGAAAGATTACTATCAAATACAGTATGTGAAACTCCTGGCATCTTAAAAGTAAGTTTTAAGCTAAGTTCTGGGCATCTTCCTAAATTGAATATTTTAGATTTGCCATAATTTTCATGTATCATTTTTTTAAAAAAGATCGGTAATAACAAATAATTTTGCCAAACTTGGCACAAAGTCTGGCTGGAATGGAAAAACTGTTTAACAAAAAGAAAAATCTCTTTGAGATACGTTTTTTTTCCATTGAAAATCCAGTTGCTTAAAGACCAGCACAGCCCAACTGGAGTGATAAGCATGATCATGAAATATAACCTTCCGTGTGATGGAGTGCCTTGAGAGGTTAGAACACTGGTCCTCTTCACAGCAAGGCCAGCAAGAGCTGCACTATCACAAAAACAACCAGATATTTTTCTCTGAGGCAAACAGCATTTTTCTAGTATTTCCCTTGATATGGACTGGGGGTGCTGTAGATGTAGCAGTGTGATACAGCAGCAATTGTTGCATTGGTGTGGATAGAGCAGTTCTACTAATACCTTTTGCTAAATGTGTTGTGTTTCGCAATGAATATGGTCTAAATGGGATTATGGGTAATGTTAATAAAGCTTTGTCTCACTCTGAGGTCCCAAAATAATAGCATTATTTAAGGCATCATCTTGCAAAAAAATATTCCTGTCACAGATGCACTGGAACATGCCCTGTCTGTGTCCTAATTCCACAGGCCTTGAGCAGTGTTAAAATAAATGCTCTGGTAATAGCTTGTTACAGCGAGTGATGGAATCTGATTATTTCATCATTCCTGGATCAGCAGGTCACATGGGTCTTCGCACCATTTAGAGGCTCTTCTATCACTAGCAGCTGCCCACTTGACACTCTACAGATAATTATCCCATTGCCTCAGAAGCCAAGTGCAAGTTGCTGACAAACTGAATCAGCGTGCCCTCCAAACCCTATTATACTTTGCCTCATATAAGAATCTGCCATAACACATTAACCTTTAATTAGAGATTAAATTTTTATGATTATTAAACTTCTAGTTGATGTTCTCCAAATGGTACAAAGAGGATCTCCAGTCTTTATCTGAGATTTAAATTAGTTAGATTTTGGGGGGTACATCAGGGTTTTGGCTGCCTTAAGCTTTGTCTGCTCCACTGAAAAGAGCACATTGTGATCAGAGAGGTGCCCAAAAGATGGAGGTAGTTCTGCAAGTTTCAGTGTGCTAGGTGTGTGGGTCTTTTTGCAAGAACATTTGCTATTAGTTCCTAGGAATGCCAGTGACAGTTAATATTTCACATGGTATTGCTGTGGTCCTTGCTAAGACGGATTCTTGATGTAGAACTTTTGAAGACAGTACTGTCTGCATTGCTGGCCAGCCTCTTTCATGGTATGATGTGTGAAAGCATCATATTTTTCAGCCTGGCATTACGACATCTAGGTGTAGAGACTAGGGTTCATATGTACTGTAATACCTGCTTTTCTTTATGCTAATTGAAAGATTCTTCTTAGGAGCTTGGTTTGAATTTCTGAGTAACCCTTTGTATAAAAAAAAAATCTTTATTATTGCTCTATTGATAACATTTTTGTTGATGTGTGATATTTTATTTTTTAGATGTCCCAATAACCTAAATTAAATTTACACTGGTGACTGGGCTTAATACTGTCAAAGTTCCTCTTGATTCCTTCACTCAGATAGCTCAGGGCCCAGTAACAAGTAGAACAATTAGATTTTCCCTGTAAAAAAAAAGCACACTTTCTTACAGTCACTTGGCCAGTTTTGTCTGGGTGGACAGAGGGCAAAGAAAATAGGTTCATCATTCCAGAGATATTACAGTAAAGCCAGGGAGGTGTCTTTCTGACTCCTAATGGCAGGTTGTTTTAACATGTTTATATACTGATATGAATGTAAAATAACCAAGAGCAAGCACTTCTATTAATTTAAAATTATTCATTCAGAAGAGTTGAAATATTGTAAGTATCATTTATGAAGTGAAAATTTATGCTGTAAAACTTTCTGCAATATATTTTCTATGAAGGGTTACTAAAATGTGTGTAACACTGGTGCAAGACAGTCTCTTATTAAATATTCAACTAAGATAGTTAAGGAAGAACTATGATTATATAGGTTTTGCTGTCCTACCTGCCCATATGAAGTATAGTTTACTGCTCTTCTAGAGAGCCAAGCTGATAAAACAACATTTAAATTAGAATGAATTTAGATCTTGGTTAAAGTGGTTTATGCATTTGGCAGCTCTGAACCTCAACTGTCAAAAACATGAAAGTATGTACAAAACAGTTTTTACAGCATTCATCATTTACAGAAATTAATTTATATGCTACCATATTATTAATTTATGGAGAATGTCCACAAGAAGAAGTAATTGTAAAAACAAAATTAATGGCACTGTAAAAGAAAAATCTCCTACATTTATAATCAAACCATAAATCAGAGGGCCATGCAGCAATCTGTAAGACAGCAAATCACTTATGAAACACAGCACCTACATATAATACATTGTTTTAAACTCATAAAATCATAGAGACACCGAATATGCTGAATTGAAAGGGACCCACAAAGATCACTGAGTCCAGCTCCTGGCCCTGCACAGCACCATCCCCAGGAGTCACACCATGTGCCTGGGAACATTGTCCAAATGCTTCTTGAACTCTGTCAGGCTGTGACCACTTCTCTGGGGATCCTGTTCCAGTGTCCAACTACTCTCTGGATGAAGAGTCTTTTCCTGATAATCCAGCCTAAACCTCCCCTGATCCAGCCATTTCCTTGAGTCCTCTCACTGGTCACAAGAGTGAGGAGGTTGATACCTGCCCCTCTGCTTCTCCTTGTGAGGTCACATCCCAGAGACAGTTTAGAGGAGGTTTGAATTGTGAATGATGAACAGCTTTCCCTCTACAGACTTATCCCATAAAAGGGGAGAAAATTTTGCTTTGAGCTGTAAGTCATATGCACAACTTTTGTTCACTGACAAAAAACTAGTATAGAAAAAGCCAGTGGTACAACCTTCTCTCATTTAATCTGATCTGCATCTGAGTGTGCTTTGGTAAGGTGTTAAATTAGTAGGTTCCCACACGCTCTGGTCTTAGTCCCTGCCTGGTCTGCATGTATTGAACTAATGCAATCTCAGTCTACATCTGCTGAGGTAGAAAAAGGAGTTTTAAAAAGTATCCAATGCAAATAATTTCTTTTCTGCGCACTTTGTAATTTCTACATTGGACTCTTTCTGGAGAAATTTTAAGAGCCAGAAATGGCTATTGATGTTTTGAACAAAATTGCTATTTGGAGTTACCTTTATGTGAAATAAACAAGCAGGAGAAGAAAATATTTTCTAAAGTCCCAGGAGCCATTTTTCTACCTTTTTAAATCTTTCTATTTGACGTGTGTCTTAAGATATCTATAGTCTTTAAAATTCTGTGTTTTATACAAACAGACTTGTAGGCAAAATATTTGTGCTTTTGCTTTTTAGTCAGAAGTATTTCAATATATTCAGTAAAACTGTTAGTTGAACATATTTGGAGAAAAATATCAAAGTGATTTTTAGTCTGAATTATGCATAATTTAAAGAATAATTGGTTTGGCTAACAGAAAGAAAACCACTTTATGCTTTACATTACCAATAATGTAAAACAATATTTAAATATTTCCAAAGTTTATTTAGAAAATTTTTGCTGAAAGACAGTCTTTAACAATAATCATATTTTCTATATGTATATATACATATCTTAAAAATATTTCCTTTCTAAAAGATGGAGATAAGTCTAATTTTAATTCTTTCCATGAATCTAATGATTCAGCCAATTTTAATATGGAACATAAGTATATTCCTGGAAGAATTTCCACAGTCACTTCAGAGATTTTTTGGTGACCATTGTAAACAATGGAAAGATTATCTTTGACTTTAACTAGACTCAGTCCCTTGGGTCATATCATGACCATGAGCTGGTTTATCTTTGTCAGGACACTAATTAATATCCTATTCCTTTTGCCCTTCACCAGGGTTTGTTTGCCTAAGCATGGAATGTTTTCCAGCATTATAGATCTACTACAGTACAGTTCGAAGCCTGTTTTCAGTGGTCCTTAAAAAAATTTTTAAAAAAGCTCAAAGCTCTGGGAAGTTTTAAGTTACACATAAAGAATGCATAATTTTGATGAGTATCCCCTCACATGTTCCTTTTATGGTGGTTTTCCTTTCAGTTGAAGTGTGTGTAATACAGAAGTTCTTGTAATATGAAAAAAGATAATAACAAATAATAGCTTAATAACTCAAGTTATGACTAGAGTAAAATGAAACAGTAGAAGGATACTTATATTTTATAAATCACAGAGGATCAAAATAATTTTCTAAAGGTATACTGAAATATACAGAATTTCAGAATTCCCTCCAGGTCATGGAGGGAACAAGAAGAAAACATTGTTCAAATTCATATGATTTAACAAAACATAAAATTAATGTATATCCATGTATATCTAAGCAGGTTTAATAATCCAGACAGGAAGAGAAAATCTTATTTTGGCCAAAATACAAGAATATAAATGCTTACTTTGATTGTATAGTAGCTTCCTCTTCTGTCAAAGTGTGGTTTTCTTGAGTGATTACTGAATCATGTCAGTTTTACCCCTGGGTTCCCCTTTTCAAGAGAACTCCAACTGCCAGGAATAACTGATGAAATCTTTTCATCCGTCACTCATTTTTATTTGGGAGTGATGACATCTGCTATTATGAATTAGCTTAATGGCAGCAGGGGAAAAAACCCCAAACCCACAGTCTCATTTTGTGAAGCCTGCAACACACCACGAGTTATGACCAGACAGTTACAGGCACGAACTCTGAATACCACGTTTGATCTGTGCTATAAATTTTGGCAGGTGCCACTGATGTCATAACTTGGCTCTGGAGAAAGTTACTCAAGTAAGATCCCACAAGTGTGGATCACTGTAGCATAACCTCCATATGACTTGTGAGAATTCAGCACCATCCTCTCCAAGAAAAAGGATAGATCTGAAAAGATCATGTTGAATAACACATCTTGTCTCACGTTTGTGCTTCTGAGTGACTGACAGATAAATAGATTTCTTTTCTACCTCTTTTGAACTGTTGGTCTGTAAAAGCACCTGGTAGACTACATGACAGGATTCCAGCTAAGCTGTTAATACACTCAATAGTGCAGGATTCTGACCAGCTGCAAGCTGAATCATAGCGCATATAATTTGTTACCGAACTTAGCAATTCCACTTCTTGCACATATTCTTCCTCCTTCCACTGGTAGTCCTGGGTGAACAGAAAAACACAAGCGAGTAAGGTGCTACTTACTCTGACAAAGGGAGAGCAAATAGGGACAGACTTTCTGCTCTCAGGTTTTTTTTTGGCAACCTGAATGCATAACCTTTTGGTAGTTTGGCAAGTTACACCTTGAATTTAATTATACTTACTACTCCAGGTATTTTTAGTGAAAGCTTGCTTCAGACTTTTCTGTGCCAACTACTGTAAATTTTCTTTTAATCTAAAATCTGAATGTATTCAAGAGACAAGTTACCCTTCTCATGTCTTCAAGCTATGTAGGGCAGAAATCTCTTCCCCTCTCCTTCTTTGTTTTGATATTATAGCATTTAAGGACTTCGGAGTCTTCTCATACTCATTCTCTGGATAGAGAGATAGGTATCATGACTCTTTTCTGTGGTCTCATTAAACACAAGCACTGAGAACAGTATGTCACATTCCAGCTAAGTATTAGTCCCTTGTATGCCTCCTTATTTTGTTTGGATAGCACAATTGGAATCTAAAATAACTTTCATCTTTTCCAGAGAAGTACAATGCTCATTACAACTTTCTAATTGATTCATGCACTCATCTAGTTCTCCTCTTATTTTTTGCAACTTACAAGGTTCAACTTATGGCAGAACTTTTAATTAGATCTCAAGCTCACAAACTGCCTCTTGTGCTATTTTCTCAAATCCAATCCTTCCCGTAATATCTTTCTTTTGTTTTTGAAATTCAGTTCTCTATGCTTATGACAACCTTTCTGTTCTCCAGAAAATTTATTTAACTCACTGCTTCATTTTGTGCCAAATGTTGTTGCTCAAAACATTGTTTCTAAGACAGCTCTGGATAAATTCCTTTTTTAAACTTCTCACAGTTAGGGAGCTTTCACTAAAAGATGTTAGTTCATTTTAACAACTTCTAAGTTTAAATAGATACATTCTGGTGAGATCATAAGAAATAAAAGCTGGTTCCTCCATAGAGAAGAGAAGAAGGGTAAGCAAGAGGCATGTAGTCAGCCTTATCTCCTAACATAAAGAGTAACAGGTTATTTATTGTCTGCTGGATGTGGTGAGTAGATAGTGAGAAAGGAAGAGAGAGGGAGATTGCAATGTATCATTAAGTATCCTTATAGAATCCATAATTAGTTCAGATGAACAGCTAAATTAATTTTTCCACTAATCAATCAGTAAAACCTCAGCATTGCTACTGTTAGTGTAGGTGAGCCATGAAATGTAACATGAAGCTGGTAAATCACCGTTCCAGGACAGACTGCTCTGACTGATGGCTGATCCTGAACCCCAGACAAATGCCCAAATTGCTGATGATGTTGTCAGACTCCCAGCTTCTCATCTTGGAGCTGCTCGTCTTCATATAAATAATGCAGAACTCTGGGCTTGAGAGGCAGTACCAACAGCATTGCTTGTTTGATCTCCTGTATGTCTCAGAGGTACGTTTTGCACTTTCAAGACTATCAAATATATTGCTCACATTTTCTCTACTAGGTATCCTAAGGCATACTTTTTCATGGCAAACAAGTTATGGAATTTTTTTGAAAAATCTGAATTTCACTGCAGCCCAGACATAAAACAGATCTTGAAATCCCACTTATATTCTTGCGCTGAAAATGCCCCAATTCAACATCTCAGAGAACTCACACACAGTTCCACTGTGCAATGTCAGTGGTGCCTAGTGGTAAGAAAGCATAAGAAACACTAGGGAGAGGATGAGGCTGCAGCAAAGCACACAGAAATAATCAGAGATTTTTGATCATTGTAAATAAAGTTACTGAAAAATGGGAAGCAAGACTGATTGATCACTGCAGTATCAGTCTTATACCATGTAGAGATCAGCAGTATAGTCTACTCCAGCCTTCTTGCTGTTCAGAGTCATTTGAAACAATGTTATGTGACTTTAGAACCAGCATAGATTTTCTCTATAGACTTGTCAGACAAATCAATATTTTGAGTAAATTATTTCAAGTTTATAAAGCACACAGACACTACTATATGATCAAAATTTTACAGCCTAACTTGACAGTTTCACCTAAGAATTTGACAAGTCTGCAGTGTAGCTCTCACAGTAAGGCTCTGACAGTTGCTTCTGCTCATTTGTAATGATTTAAATCTATAGGTATCAGATAATATTGTCTTGCACTGACACAGCCTTTGTTAAAAATGACTTTGTTTTGGATGCTGTATTACAGTAATTCGCTTTTCACCACCTTGTAATTTTTGCCAGTTGGAGCCGATATAGTAATTTATATTTCTTTTGCTTTATGTGAGCTATTGATGCTGTCAATAACATGCTTGTTTGCATCAGGTAACTAAAACTTATCCTTCATTAAAAGGAAGAGAATTAATTTGTTAAAGTCCATTGAAGATTTCAGTGGGCAATTAACTATGGTCATGCCCATATAGTCTAACACTCTACAAAACATATATTTCTTTCCCTCTGTTTTGCTTGGTCATATACACTTAACTACCAGAAAAGGAGGTAGCCTAGTCTCAGATTTTTTTACTTCCATTTCCTTATCAGGACTGTTTGTATTTTGTCTACTGCACATTATTTTCAAGCATGAGGGGAAGACACCAAAAGAAATGAAGGCTAAGTTGGGCTACAGCAGCTGATTCCTGATTTTCACTCATATAAAGCTACTACCAGCTTGCAGAGCCTGTAGCACATGATGTAGGCTCCCTCATGGAAGGGCTCCGTAACTGATTCAAGGGGCACGAAACAGTCGATGCGGGAGGTCATGATGAAGTATAGATGGTACTGCAGGTTTTGTAAGCTCTGGAAAGAGTTCTTCCTGTGTTATGAACTGGTTTAACACAGAAGGTTTAAGACAGAAGACCAAAGAAAACTAAGCCTCTGTGAACAAAATGGATCAGACCCAGAAAAGCTTGAAATACACTTGAAAAATGTGGTTAAAACCAAACGAGGTTAGATGTTGCTGCCAAAAAAAGTGAAAAGTTTTAATTAATAGTAAAAGAGGCAAAGAGAAAGAAAGAAAAAAAAAGAAAGAGAGAAACAGAGAAAGAAGAGAGTGTGGGGGGATGGCAGGACAGGGAAAGAGTGATGGGGTTAGGTAGAAAAACTTCTGAGGGTCCCAATGACCTCTCGTTGCTCCCCTCATCTGGTGTTCTTGAGGCTCTCCTGCTGCTGCCGTGCCCCCACGGCACACGGACTGTATGGAATCCCGGGGATGGATGTACCTGTGGGCAGTGGGGATGCCCGGGTGCCTCCCTTGCAGGCCCGGTCTGACGGCGTCCCTTGCGGCGCTGCGGCTCTGTCGCACCGCGCTGCCATGCCCCGGGCGGGCTCTGGGAGCCCTCGGGGGATCCTGTGGCAGTCCACGGCACCCCTGGGTCCTTGGTGCGGCTGCGGCTTCTCCGGGGCGAAGGGGCCCCTCGGCCGAGCCCTCGGCACAGCCGGCATGGGCGGCCACGGCCTCTCAGCAGAGGCCCTTTCCCCACAGCCCAAAGCCTCTCCCGCAGTTCTGTGTGAGGCCTGTGCGGGCCTGGCCGCTGAAAGCCCTGGGGCTGTGCTTTCCCTTCCCAAGGTGCTCAGCTTGTGCCCTGCGAATTGATTCTCCTGCCCCAGCCCTAGTTGTTACTTTATTTTTCTTCATCTGTGAGTGGTGTAGGGCCTCAGTCAGGGCCCTGTTCAGGGCATGGTGGTCTTCTCTGCAGCTTTTGTAATACAGTTTTGGCGTAACAGGCAAAAGTACTTCATGAAGATGTTTAAGTCGTAAACTATAATATTTTAGTATTCAATGTACTGTCTCAACATTTTTCTTCTATCTTTACTACTCAGCAAATGCAGCCACCAATTACACATTCAGGAAATTTCTGTGGCGACCACTTGCTGAATCTTGTCTTCCACACTTTCACCTATGCTGTGCTAATTGTCTTTAGTTGTCTGACTTTAACTTGAAGGGTCAAGCTTCTTTAAGCTTGAAAATCAGGATGATCTTCAACTAGACAGAAAAACAATCCTCAAGGGTTTAAGGGTTCTTATTAGATATTGTCTGGGGACAATGCTGCTAATGGTAGGGTTTATTTGAATGCTCTCTGTCTGCACCAGATAGGGGGACACAGTATGAATAATCTGTGGGATAACATGCCAGAAACACTGAAAAGGTAGGGGGGGTCAAGGTAGAAGCACTGCATCTGGCCCTGTGAATGATGTCGCTAAGCTCATGCAAATAGACATCATGCTAGAAGATGTGATATTATTTCATCTGTATAAGCTGGAAAGTATTTATCTCTAATGAAGTCAGGCGTATTATGTCACAGGTCCTATATTACGTAACATTTCCTGAAGAAATGTAAAATGATTGTACAAGATAAGCAATTGGAGAAGCCTGATATCTTGAACACTAGGGCTGTATGGTGTAATACTACTTGATCTACAGCTTAAAGAAAGGCTTGTCTGTGAAATGTGCAGCGAAAGTTTAGGAACAGAAAAAGTCCAGAATGGAAGACAACACAGTGGTCCTATGTGAGGGAGGTTGGAGGGTCCAGAGGGGAGTGAAAATGATGTAATACCATAAAATCAATATTTGTGATAAAGCTAATTGAAATTTGGCGTGAACAAACATGAGGGGACCAATATAAAATCTGCTTGGGGTAGAAAATTACCCTGTCAAATTCCTTCGAATTAATCTGATTTTGCAATCTGAGTTTACAGCTGGTCAGTGCTATGCACTGTGGAATTGTATTACTGGAACTGAAAAGCTGACTTTACTATCCTAAGGAAAAGGAGTTTGGAAATGCTTTCCCCGAGAGGTTGAATCAGGCTACCCAGTTTGTTCAAGATTCACTCTTAATAACTCTCCAAAGTAAAGAAGCAGGTTATTATACCCATAAAGTCTGGAAAAAGATCTGGTGTATTTCAGCTGACAGTGAGAAAGAATTTGTATAAGAACAAGTCGATGTTTTATTCATATTAACATGTTCAGATCTACTAGTTACATTGTGACTTGCTAAAGAAGTAGTGCAGTATTTTCGTTGTATTTTTAATTAGTTAATAAAAAATTCTCTTGGTATATTATGGAATTGTAATACAACTTAGCTTTGTGGTATTTGCAACCTTTTAACATTCTGATAGCATGATAGTCACTTCATGGACTTGAACATTCAAATTTTAGATAATTTCTAATAAATAACGGAGGTATTCCCAACTCCATATGACTTATTGCACTGAGCTGTTACTTTGATTTGTTCCTCTAATGATTTATCACAACCTACCTATGTTATTAGGGCGCCAAGTTTTTCAGGACTATCTTTTAAATCAGAGAATGTAGCAAAATCTGTCCTTAGTCCTATTAGGCTGTTTGGTGCTTGATAGTGTAATAATATTTCTGTTTAAAAACTTTATTTCCTTTAAATAGTACTTAAATATTAACCTGCCTAAGTCACTTGACTGTTGTCGAGAAATATCTTAGAGTTTAAACACACAGACAAATCACCCATGATCTCCAGTAATTTTTTCTACTTGTTATTTTAATCTGTTGCAAGAATGAAGAGCTGCAATGTTGCTTTAGAGCAAAATGCAGTCTAAGTAAATTTCTACTGTAACAAGGAATGGATAAGAAAAAAACAGCATTAAGGGAAAGCAATTGGTGGTGAGGCCCTGAAGTTCAGTCAGTATCTTTAGCAGGTTTGTATCTCTATGACAGACTACTTCTATTCTGGTCTGAAATTCTCTCAGCATTTGTTTGATGTGTACTGGATGGGTTCTTAGAGCATGCCTGTTATATTCTCTTACCTGAAAGTAAGTTCTTCATAAGTGCCCTTTCATTTCAAGCACCAGTGCTGAAGAATACCTGAGTGTATTTGAATTACTGTTTGTTGTGGGCTAAGAAAGTGGGCTCACACAACATGAATGAGAAGATGTATAGTAAATTGCAACCCATAGCAGCATGTTTATGTATCCAAGGTGTTGAAACATTTTCTTCCTCTTTTTCAATAGTAAACTGGGTTAATGACAATATATGAGAACACAAATTATGTAAGACTATAGTTTTCTGACTAACAATTAATGTTTAATTTTCCTGGGAATTATTTATTTTCTTATGGGAACCTAGGATCAAAATGTCATTGCCTCAGACATTTTAAGTAAGACTGAACAAAGCACCACCAACTGCACTGAGGAATCAGAGTAAAATGGCAGAAAAATGTATTAAATTACCCAATTAGTCTTTTCCATTTATCATTTTTATGCTTCTGTACCCCTATATATGCTTCCTTTTACCTTTTATTTAATGACAGACAGACTCATTTGGAAGGGCCAAAAGCCATTCCATGAGGCCCAAAACTGAATAATGGAAGGACCAGCAGCTGAGGCTTTTTATCAGGTATAGTATTTCACAACTGGGTAAATGAAAAATACGTTTTTTAGTTGTTTTTGGTCTTGAATCTTGGCACAAGATTTGATGAAAGAAATCTCTGACCTTAAATAATTGCAACAGTAAGACTGAAAACAAACTAATCAAGACTCTGAAATTGTGGGGAAGATGTGCTACTTTCAAAAAGCAGGACTTCTAGGTGAAGCTGCTGTACTTTCTATTACCGTATTGCACAGCTGTTGAGTTACTCTGCCAGTTGCCATAATTTGCATTGCTTTTTTTTGGGGCCTAATGAGTGCTTCTTGCAACTAAGACCCATCTTACTGAACATTGTCTGGGTACCTGGGTCCTAATTATTTTATAAACAGATACTGACAATGTTGAAATTTCTGGTGGGAACAAAGCTCATTTTCTCACCTTTTATCAGGGACCAGAATTCCTTCTTCCTCTATGGCAACACCATAAAGAGAGGCATGACACAGTAGAGAATCTTGCTTTTGGCTGCCATGCAAGTATCAAAATATACCAGAATAGCTTTCTATCCCTTTCTAAATAAGCATTAGGTATCTCAAGTTAGAAGGCATTTTGCTGCCAGCAGAGGATTAAATTTTCTGCCATGCCTTTGTTTTGGATCACTTTAAAATAGAATGTTTTGTTCTAGAGCTTCCTACTACCTTAATAATGTCTCCTGGGCTTCATTTTTACTGTATTGCTCCTTTCTGATTTGATTCAACATTATCCGTCAATGTCAGAGGTCCTTCTGACACCCCGTTATGAACATTCACCACTTCCACACCCCGGATGCAGCTGCACAGGCTGAGGCAGTGGCCAGCACCTCTTGCCTCAGCTAATTATCACCTCTGCCATGCTAGCAGCTACCTGCTGCTCCTCTGCTCTGCCAGATGCAATGCTGAAGGAATTTCCTGAGCTCAGTATCCAATGCACCCCAGAGGTTTAAAGAGTCAGAAGAGTAGGTCCCTGCTCATACACATGTTTTGGTAGAAATGGTTTGGGGAGAGATCGCCTGAGAAACTTAGGGGGCAGGTTTGACAAGAGGAATGCTGAGGACTCTCACAGCTCACTGTAGCCAAAACATACCAGTTTTATCCTGTGTTATCTCAGACATGAAAGAAAGCCTAGCTTTCATTAATGCTCTCATTTGCTGTCTCTGGTTACACTGATGAACTGCAGACCATGTTTCTCTTTCAAATATTTGTCTTTTGTCCCAGTTAAAATTTATTTTAGAAAATACTTAACCCCAGGGAACTGGACAAAATGGTAAAAGTGGCAAATATTTTTAAAATGATAAAAACAACATCTGAAGGAGGCAGAAATAAAACTGTTCACAAACATTCAGAAACAACAAATGTCCGTCATGGTGATGGACATTTCTAGGTGGGAGAAAGGCTATGGGTGAGAGCATCTACTTCACTGGGGTTTGTGCACATGTCAAAAGATGGTGACCATCCTGTTGCCAAACTATCTTTAGTTTAAAAGAAGTGATAGCCTAAAGGCTGATAATAAAGATGAAGTCACACAATTGAGCGGGCTTTCCAAAAGCAGATGCTGCCTGAAAACATATTTAAGTGTTACCATCCATTCATTCTCTTTCAAGGCACAAATTGCTAGTAAGAAATTATGTCTTCACAAGTATAAGAGAGATGATTTGAAAAAATAAGGATTTTTTTGTGAAAGAAAAATATTTTAGTAATTACAGAAATAAAAATAAATTTTGACCTTACTTGGGAAACTCCGGGATTCTGAACAGATAATTCAATGACCTGCCTTCAGTCTGCCAGCAGGTGAAAGAAAATTGATTCAACTTTACTAGTCTTATGAAATGGCTCCTGGGTTTTAAATCCAGTGTTTTGTTTTGGGTACCCTACGGCTATTTTAAAGAATCTGTTTCCTTAAGTTTTTGTTGTGAGGAAAAAAGTTGCCGCAAAAGAGGACAAATAATTGTTTAGAAAAGATTTTCTGCAAAATATGTTTTCCACAAAACAGATCATTTTAACTTTTGGTCTTTTCTTAATTCAGCGTACTTTTAATGCTTTCCTACATCTTTGGAGTGTGGGTGCAAGGTTGCAAGCAGAGGTGTGGACTTCAGGGACTTCTGTTTTGCAGCAAAAGATCTCATCAGGTGCCAATGACTGTCAGTTTTTCTAACTAATTTCCATATTAATTATGTAATTAGTAAACTGCTCTAGAAGAGAAAGGTTACAGGTATATTGGGAAGCACAGTGAAGAAAAAAAAAGCATTTAAAAATCAAAGGAAATTACATTTGTCAATATATGCTAGAAAAGAGGAAAATAGAATCTCACATTCTGATAATTAAGTTCAATTTTGGTTGGGTAAGAAATATGTTTGTGCTGAGATGTTACAGGTTAATTTAAAATGAGGTCTGACTCTGGTTACGTTCTGCCCAGCCTACTTTAAATGCAGTAATTGCCCTTTATAATCAAGCTATTAGAATAACATTAAAATGTAGTCCTCAGAAACAACATAGTAATTTATCAAATATTACGTTAGTTTCCTTGACATTTTAATTTACAAGCTCTTTATTATTAGTTTGGTCTCTCAGTTATTAATTACTTGAAAAATATGTCATTTTTCATGTCTTATACAAACAAATACAAGAAAAGGGTCAAATTTTAATCTTCATGAAACCAGCATAAATCAAAGATAACTGCACTTAGTTGGTGAAAAGTGTATGACAGAGACACATCTCCTCTCATATCTAAGCAGACACAAAGGCAAGTAGGGAAGTTTGTTTTAAGCATTATGTAGAATATATATAATTTGTTTACAATAAAAGAGATGTTTTTCCCCTTTCAGTTTTCAACTTCTTCAGTAATAAAATATACCATTCAATTTCTCAACTGTTTTGTTTCTTTCAGTCAAGTTATGTCTTGAAATGTTTTCTGTAACATCTTGGATGTCAGTAGCTGAAGCCTATAAAGAAGGGGTTCTCAAGCAAGAAGAAAAAAAGGAAAAAGGGAAAAAAAAAGTAAAATCACCTTTTGCTTCTGTTGGAAAAGCAGTCAATCTGTGCTTGCTTATGAGCTCATATTTTTGGCATGTATATTTATTTTATTGGAAACCAGTAATTTTGAGTTTTAGCTGAGAAAACCTGGCATTGACATAACTCTTATTGTCATTTTATTCCATTGCTAGGTCTGTGATTACTAGACTAAATAATTGCAAGCTGAATGTGAACAAATTCACCAAGACCATCCTGTGAAATTGTCAGTGTTGAAGGAATTTTGAGCACATATGACCAGATAATCTGAAAAACACAGTACTGTACATCAAGCCAAAACTTGCCCTTTATATTCACAACTTTTCTTAGCTGTAAAGCTAAGAAAAGAGATAAGCTAACACTGCTGAGGTGATACTAGAAGAGACCTGGCTTTTTTTCAGAAATTTGCAGTACGCAAGGCTGGAACATCAGTAGTGAAAACATAAGTAATGCTTTTTGCTTACAAATCTAGCAGCATTTTATGTGGAATGTAAGTGTTAATGTTTTCATTTTATAGATGGAAAGAATGAGACTTTGAGGAGAAAGTAATTTGCTCAAAGCAGCTCTATAGCTGATCCAGGAATCCATTTATTATATAGCTGCAGTGAGTCTGCATTATGCTATGCTTAAACTGGAGATTGAGATAAACTTTTTCTGAGTTGCATCTTCTTTTTCATCTTAATGTGCTTTCTCTGAGTCACTGTTGGGCATGAACAAATACTGGGATGAAATATGTTGCTTGTGATGTTTCTAATTAAGGAGAAATCAGGAAACATCAGAGATCTTTAATATTCTGCTTTTGCCATAGATGTTCAGTATCCCTGTAAAAAAAGGCTAATGTGGCTGTGTCACTAGTGAGTAACAACATTTTTCTCTATTTATTCTTTTATTTTGCTAATCTTATTTTATGAATTTCTATTTTATGAATTGCCATAATTAGATGTTGATAATTTGTTTTACTAAGAACAAACCACAAACCCTATCAACATAATATCTGGCTTCCTCCAATGACTACTGCCTTCACTTTTAATGTGTATTTTAGAGAATGGTCATGTGTATTTTAAAGCAACCTTATTCTGCTCTACCAACAAAAGTCAAGACATGGAAGAACCAAGATATTATTGTCACTCTATATCTTCTACAGACTTAGCATTAGAATTTACTGGCTTCTTCTGTACTTTTTCCTTAGTGTGCTCTTATGTTATGTTCTTACTCTACTTTTTTTTTCCTCTCCTTTATCTCTAGGCAGTCTTAATGATCTTAATTGAAGTCACCCAGTGAAAGAAATTTATGTAACCTTTTAAATATTCCTGATGGCACCTGGCTTAATTCCAGATGGAATCTACACATTTTGTTTTTGTTTTGTGACAGATTTTTATCTGTCTGATGTCCACAAATCTGCAATTCTTGTCTACATTTTTTTTTACTTGGTAAAAAAGAGATCTCCAGCAGACCTCTTCTAAGCAAACAAGGGCTTCTTAAAGACCCAGCCTTAAAACTCTGGAAGTAGGAGAATCCAACAATATATTTTATTATAATTGAAATTCACTGTTCAATCCAGATTCAATGCACAGTATTATGTGAACATGTGAATGGATTTGGTCTGAATGTTTTAAATATGGGAAACTATCTCTTATGGATTTCCTGGACCAGTCCAAATCCTGTATCTCTTCCCACCATAGGCAGGAGATACTCATCCTCCTTTTCTTTCTTTAGAAGAGAAATTTCTAGGGTTTAGAAAAAAGATTAGAAAGTCATACATGCTGGAAGGTATTTGAGCAGTGAGGATGGAAGAGAATGGACACAGAGATGGAAGAAAACAAAACTATGAGAGTGGAAAAAGTGAAGAGAGTGTTTTATTTATATACCCTGAGTACCCCATGTGAGGCTTGGAAAATGTATGTTCCCAGCTCCTCTGTTTTGAGTTGGGTTTTCAGGCTTACTATAAATGACTGAACAGGCAGTTTTAATTATAGCAAAACATGACAACAGAAATGAATCCTCATGGTTAGCAGATCATAAGACTGCATTGCTGTCCTCAGGGACTGAGCCGGCAAGGACTCAAATGCTTGTAAATAGTGCAGGTGTTGAAAACCAATATGAGGTTATATAATTTCTTGACCAGAGAAATGCCAACACATGTCTTATAGCATCGTGGTTTGTGACAGTACATTTATGGTGGCAATTTACAGGCAGGGAAAGACATCTTTGATCTCACTACAGCTGGCAACCTTCACATTTCATAGTCACTCATCACCATCTCAGAATGTGCCAATTTTCAGGAAGAAATAATAACTATGAAAAAGTGGCCAGCTGTGTTGCCAATTTTTTAAGAAGATATCCAAACCATTTATGTAAATAATTTTCAGCCCTTTATATATGAAATATTACTGTTATTAGTTTTAATTTGTTAATTACTCTCATGTAATTAGGGATCTTATTCCCCAAACTCTTTATCTATTCCTTGATGAAATGACCAAAGCTTGACAGAGGAACAGAAAAAAGATGAATGACTTAAAGGCTAACAGTCAAAGATAATTGGTATTAAAATAGTAACATTTCTGTGATTGAGAAATAATCCATTGTCCTATGTCCATGAAGACAAAGTGTCTTCACGGGTGTCAAAAAACTGTATACCAGTAACATAGGTTATTAGTCTTTCTCTGAAGAGACTTTTGTACTATGTTTTGTGGTGTCTGCCACTGTAATTTCTTGTCCTTGCTTAAAGCTGAGATAGTTTTCTCATCTAGTCCAACTTGATATATCATTTAAGGTGATCTTTGGGACTCAGTTCAACCATAAGAAACAGCAGATTTTATGAGATGATTGAAAATACATGCAGTACTTCCAGGGCAAGATTTTCAGGAAAATTGTTCTGGGGTTTAGTTTTAGTTTTCTGTAAGTACTTGTGTTTCTGTAGTGCTGCAGATATATTACGTCTATAATTGCTCACTCAAGCGTCCAAAATGTTACAATAATGTAATTGCAAGTCAAATGATAAGACATTTCATTTAAGCCACATTGTTGCTGTAAGCTGTCCTCATGTTCCTCTGTAATCCAGATTTATTGCCCTCCTTACTCTCAGCAAGCATGAGCAAACATGAAATAGTTTTCTATAATTATATAAAAAAGAAATATAAGTAGTGTTACAAAACCTTCTATGAGATGACAAGGTCAGCCACATGCCACTGAATAATTTCCTGAGCATCTGTTCATTCTGGCTATCGCAGTGTCCAATAGTGCAGATATAGTATAAATAATAATGACAGTACCATTTATTGAGGTCTAAATCTACAACTGTATGTTTTGCAAAAGTCCTGCTGAAGGACATGAAAAGTCCTGCTGAAGGACATGGAGTTTTGAACAGGGAAATTTTGTGAAGCTGGGCTGTGCCTTTAGACCTATTATAAAATCAATAACCTGCTCGACCTTCACGGCAGGAACATGCAAGTACAGCGTGAAATCAGACATATAGATATACAAAGAGAAACACAGAGAGTTAGTATATCCTGGTACAGGGAATTAGCTGTCCTCTTCAAAGATGGGCATTTCAAAGGACGGGGGTTTGAAATGCGATGTCTGCAACACTTGGCAGCTATCAACTGCACAATAAAAATCTGATAGGAGACCTCAGTCCTAAGGGTGGCTTCTCAAATAACTTTCACAGGTTGTTTTAAATGTTCATAAAGGACATCAAGAAACCCAAGTCCTGTTAGTTCATGACCCCATTTCAGAAGAAATGTCCCAGATTTCTCCATGTGGTGACACTAATTTTTTTGTTGAAATTTCTGCTGTTCCTGATGTGTCAGGTAAGAGAGATGTTCTCTCAATAGCTTTTCTGATGAGAGCTCCAATCTGTGTTCTCTTACAATCTATATTTTTACAAAATTGAGAGAAGATCATAAGTCAGACAGAAACACTGGGTCCCCATTCAGTATTTTGTAGTTGCCAGGCAGCCATTCCTGTGTCTGTCCAGGAGATGGACACTCTCTACAGACATTAGTGGCACACAGATCTTGTGTACTGCTGCCCACACTGCCTTCCTAACCACAGACTGTCTCTGATGCCGTCTCAACAGACAACACTGAGCAGGGCTATTTGGTGTCTTCTAAATGCTGTAAAATTGCAGATTAATTTATTGATGTGTCTGTTCTAGGCTTGCTGAGCAAACCAGGAGCTTTGGGATAACTTTATGGCCAAATATTATGGTAACATTCTCCGCTAGAGAATGCAGGAACTGGCATAAGTCTATGTGGTTGGCAAGACACACACAGATGTTTCTGTGGTCTAAACCCAGATCTGAGCCTGTTAGTTTTCTAACCTTGTGCAGGAGAATGATAAGCTGCACAGGCAAAATGGTCTCTGTGCTTCTCTGAGAGAAAAGGAGGATGGGTTTCCTGCTGAGGACATAAGGCTTTGATTGTGACTGTTGTAGTGAAATTTGCCTTTTCTCACAGTCCAGAGAGAAGTACAGAGAGAAAAAAAATAAGAATAATAGACATTGAAAAATGCCCATTATTTCAATATAGCTAATACTTAAAGTAAGATAATGAATAGAAAAATAGACATCTTTCAGAGGAATAAGAAAAATGGCCTTGGTAACAGAAATGTTAAGGAATGCTAGTTGAAATGAATAGATTTCTTGAGAAAAGTCAAAGTACATTATTTTCTGTCTTATGACTAACACTTTGCTAATCTTGTCAACCTCTGCCCCTTCCCCTTCTGTAGTCTAATACAAACTAATGATCACTTCCATGATGGAATAGTGTATTGTGTACAATGTAGAAATTAATTTAATTGTGACTAAGTTAAACAACATTTTTTCTCTCTGTTAACTCTGATTCTCTGTTTGTGATGAGAAAAAATAATGTAGACTACACTCCATTGAACTGCCCTTCCCACATTTACATCTAATGAACACTGGGTGGAGAATCAAGTGTTCTAGTTCCTTTCACATTTTGGCTTATTTATACAACTACAAGCAAAAATATACATAAAATATAACCCTTTAAGAACTTAAACCTTACTAGAAAGAACGGGGGAAAAAAGGTGGGAAAAGGGTTAACACAACTTTCTGCTGTTATATTAAGTACATGTCAGTGGTTGCTATCTTATAACAAGGTAAGATGTGGATGGACAGCTGGGGTTTTATGGGATGCCTCATGAGGTGCTGGCTTGTTTTGTTTAGCCTGAAGCAATGTAAATCAGTTATTAGATTAGTAAGATTGGGAATATTGCTACATGTTTGTGTGGCTGGGGATGGGGAGTGTAGAGCCAGAAACTGTTGGCAAAGTTAGTTGAATGCAACTGTATACGTGTGTCTGAAAATCTAGCTTAAAACAGAACTTGTCCCACACAAACAAAGAATTTATCCTACTTTAGGCTGGGTTGGAGAGGGTGGAATCAATTTCCAAATCCACTGCCTTAATGGAGGAAAACACAAAAACTCTTAAGCCCTATGGGGAGGCAGACAATATTTGACAAAAATGTTGGTTAAGATATTTGTGACCTCATTTCTTTACATCTGCTCTCTCAAGATCATCTAACATGTTCTTAAATAAGGTTTCTACAGGCCACATTAGGAACAAAATGACTGTTGCTGTGCTTGATAGAACTGTGCATGAATCCATTTTCCCAGCTGTGGGTTATACCTGTGTTACTGGTGGTCTGTACAAGAGCTGTTATGTGACTAAACTTCGGCATGTAGGGAAGACTTTTGGAAGAGAAACCATTGCTTATGCAGCAAGCCCTCCTGAGTAGGAACATAACCTGTTTTTCAAACACCTCCCTCACTGATTAATAGGCTGTCAAACATGGACTTCTAGTTTGTGTAGAACTTCTATTGAGGGATATGGTACAGTTTTAAGTACATTGAACTATCTCTGTTAGGATTGGCAAAGATATCTTATTATTTCTTTGATTCCTTTCTGGGAAAAAAAGGGGAAAAGAAAACCCCCACCAAAGCAACAAACTCCAACTCCCCAAAAAGCCTGCTCTTGGGAGTAAATAAATCAGTCACTGAGTGTGTTGAGAATTAATGAAACAACCAGGACTCAAGGATATTTTGTGTGCTCTAGATAAATATTAATACTATGAATCCTACATACTAACTATGTGTCAACAAGGACACATTCCTAAGATTTATGGAAAGATCAGGTTTTCATTCAATTGGTGCCAGTTTTGAAGACATCAGACTTAATAAATAAATGATAATAAACTGTCATTGGGCATATATTTTAGCATTTGACATCAATCATGTGCTAGGTCTGTTGTGATGGGCATAGGTATAAATCTATTCTGCAATAAATTCAGACTCTTCTCTAGATGAAAAAGGTACAAAAAGTGGAAATGAGATTTAATTTTGTGATTCTTCCTCTCCTATTTTTAGTTTTAAATGAAACTCTTTGAGGTAGAAGGTAAACAATTTGATCATTTAATTACTTACCAGAACTGAAAAGCCTCTGAGTGTGCACAGTAAGAATAAATACATCTTTATCTTAAGGTGTAAGTACTTCTTTTGTGAATTTTCTAGCTCTGAAGAAATAAAATAAGTGTTACTGAGTAGAGACCCCAAGAGAAAAATGTTAAAGGTAAGAAAATCAATAATGTTGTTTTTGTTTTTGAAGGAAATATCTGGTAGCTCAGAATCTCCCTACTCTGAATTGTCTGGTTAAACAAGGTGGGTTTTACATGATTCACATTTTGAAAATGCATTTTAAATATTCTCACAAGGACATGATGCTTTTAATTTTTAAGAGGTAGAATATGCTAAATCTTAGAATTAGTTTTGAAATAAAAATTTCTTTGCACATGTCAGAAGTAACTAGAAAGGCGAAATACAGACCTAACACCCTGATAAATATTTAAGATACAAACTTTAAAAAACCCTGACTCAAAAGGAAAGTTTCCTCTGGGGAAATAAAATCGAAAAATTCAACACTAAAAACTCCCCACAAAACGAGCCAATAATCTT
This sequence comes from Melozone crissalis, assembly GCF_028551555.1. NCBI lineage: Eukaryota > Metazoa > Chordata > Aves > Passeriformes > Passerellidae > Melozone > Melozone crissalis. The sequence goes on along the minus strand of NW_026535783.1, from coordinate 34,922,079 downwards.
TAACAACAAAAACTTTACACAAAAACTATGAAAACGTCTTCAAGTTCATCTTTTCAGAGGCTGAAATAGGCAACAATTAAAACTAAATGATGAAAATAAATGGTGACTTTTTTTAGTATGTGTAATTTTTTAGTATGTTAAATAGCATGTGAATTTTTTTTTTCCACTGGAAGAGCTGATCTTTCAATACCGAACCGTATGCCAGTTGCTGGACGCAATAAGGCCATTTCAAGGTGCACAGGACGAGGGGGTTTCAGGGAATGTGCCTTCCAGTGTTGCAGCCCTGCCATTAGTGCGAAGGTGGACATGGAGGTGTCCTGCAATCCTCCCACCACAGACAGATAATCAGTCAGGTTTGGACCTGCCAATTCTCTGAAGCTCCATACACAAAGTGTTCCGCTGTTCAAGGGCCACGGTCCTGCTGCTGTCTGTCCCTCCTTAGAGGGAGGGACCGAAGGCTCCCACTTGACAAAGCGGCGGGAGTCGGCACGGCAGGAGACGGGCGTTCAGCGGAGCGCTCAGTCCTTCAGGCTTGTTTCCAACCTGCATCCAGTCAAAAAGATTCTTTTTGTGAGACCTGAACAAGCAAAAAACCCTCAATTTAAATTGCTTAAATTAAGCAGAAACAAGAATGATTTGCCTGTGTTTTTTCAAGTTCTTCATTGCTCTAAACTACTTCCTTTCAACCCTCACAAAAAGTATTTCAGCAGAACAGGCAATGATGGAGGGTCCTTAAACAGTGTTCACAATTTTGACAGAGCAGCAAACAGCGGCACTCAGAACATTTTAGAAATGACTGATGAGATTTTATGGTGCTTAGGAGAGAAAATATCTGAGTATTCATATGTAAATCTCAGATATTCTCTAGAATGTTGCATTTTAAGTACTGCCATATTTTTCTCTGCAAGTGCATATGGAGTAAGTAGCTGGAGGTAATGTTCCCTCTAGAGATCTGAAATTTGTTTTAATGTGAAACAAAAATATCAGAGTACTAAAGCTCTCAGGCTTTTTTTCTTCTTTTGCAAGGAAAATTCTCAAGGGAATGTGGATAGAAAAATTAATTCTAGAGAGATTAACAAAGTACAATTAACATAGTAAAACCATTAAGTAAATTAGCAAATTTAGTAATCAGAATGTTGTTGGGATTTTTTGTTTGCCTAATTCTTGCATTAATAGTTTAATATGGTAAATGTTCAACAAAGAGCCCTCTTTGTCACACTTAAATAAGTTCATGCATTTAGAGGACTTTTGTTTAAATTGAAGAAGCTCTGAAAGAAGCTCACCGTGCTGGTCATGAATAAAATTTGTTGAACATCACTCTGTTGGGATATAGTAAGTCAGTGTTTTTGTATTTCATTATGTTCTGGGTGTACTTCAGTATGTTGTGTGTAAATGTACACTATCTACTGAAGTCAATACAAACTTTGTACACATCTCTGTATATGTATGTATTTTTCTTTTTCATATTTATGTGTGTTTGTATGAACACAAACATATACTCATCAGACCTCATTCTCAAATTTCTGGTAGGCCAGATAAATTAGAATTATTTACTAATGAACATGGGAAAATTGAAGTGTTTTCCACTTTCTTTCCAACAAAGGATTCAAAGTTCAGGATGGTCAAAAGACATGGTTTGGATTGTACAATATTTTATACATTAATAGTATTAATTAATAATAATATACGCGAATTATCTCTACCATATACTACAGGTCAAATGGGCCTATTGTAGAAAAGTTTTGGCAAATTGTAAAACCTGAAGGAACTAGTGACAGTCTGGTCTTTAATGGGACTGATGCTGGCTAGTACACCCTGTCCTCACACCCCTGAGAAGCTCTCTGTCACTTAGACTCAAAAGCTCCAAATCCTATCTGCTCCACTCTAATTTGCCCCAAGCTACATCCTTTTTTGGGGAGAAGCAAGTGCCACTTTTGTAGGAATTATAGCTTTCCATCATTTTGGTGGTCAGTGTCAGGGGCACCTGGGTATGGGGTGGGGGTAGAAGGAATTTAAATCCATTTAATGCTTTGATGTGAAGGAATCTCCACAAATAGTCTGTCAGGTGAATTGACTCAGGGGTACTCAGTCATGAATAATATGAATGGACTTCTGGGTGCTTCCAACATGCATGGGTGTTCTGTGTCTTTCACCACAGCCATCTCTCAGACCATGAAGAAAACAGAAAACACCTCTTGGGCACACTGGCAGAGGAGGCAACTGCCCTTGGTCTACTCCCCAAGCCTCACCATGCCAGAATCTACAGAGTTAGAAAATTAGAGCAATAACAAAAATAATGAAGATGAGAGTAATAATAATAGCCTAGAAGGTGGAATTACATGTGTTGAAAGTAAGTTTGTTACTATTTCTGAGGTTAAAAAACTCTCCACATTTTGCTCACTTCAAATGTTTATCATGTTCCCAATGACTACCAGGAAAATACTTTGGACGTATGCTAAAAGTTCCTAGGAAACTGGTTCCTCCATTTTGGCAGCAGTCCTTGCTTAAGGGCTACAGCCAAAACTCAGAAGTTATTGCAGAAAATTTGCTGAGCAAATAAGGTACCCACTTTAGCTGCAGACAGACATGCCAGCAATTTAAGCTTCATGCTTTTACAATTTGTTTTGGTTGTCTATTGCAAAGATTCTACACAGTTATTCTGACTTGTTAGCACATTCAAAAGGTCAAAGACTAAATTAACCAGCATTCTGATAAATTTTAATTAATCTTTCAGTAAGAAATACAATTGCCTTCAGGCTTTTGTTGTTCCTGTGCTTAATCAGAGATTAAAGCTTGTAGAGGCACTCATTCAAGGACCTGACCTTTCATATGTTCTCTAAAAACACAGAAGGAGTTACTTTCCTTGATCCAGTTTTCTGGCTACCAAGTCTGGAAAAGGCATGCAAACCCTGGTGTCTGAACAGATGGCTACAGCACTCAATTATATCCATTCTGGGCTAGCAGAAAAGTCACACCAACTCTCTTTACCCGTGTGTCTTTTCAAAAATGTTTTGGAAGATGCTTCCAGATAGTGAAGAGAGACAAAAGTCATATGTGTCTAGGGAGCAGGCACTGCATGTACATCTGCAGCTGAAGCTGGTAACACACATCTTACTTCGGGTACAAAAGCATCAGTTCTTTACACTCTCCATGGGAACTGGGGGTAATGTTAGGAAAACTGAAATGAAATAGCTCTCTCTGAAGCAGGGCAATAGCTTTCAGCATAGATCCTTTCATTGTCCAATGGCAAATAAAGGGCTCACCTACAGTAATAGCACGGATAGCAGGCATGGGAGAATCTCTACTACTGCAATTTTCTTATTTCCTCTGGAAATTTAGGATCAAAAACTTTGAATATTAGAAATTGTCTTCTCTCCAGGTGAGGGGAAGAGGAGATTTTATAGGCGGTGATAACCAGTGCTGCTGGCACTCATACCAAGGCAATAGGCACTGACCAGAGGGTGTCTGAAACTGGCATTTTGGGCCCTGTGTATGGAATACGAGCAATTGTTCCTCAGCAGCTTCTAGAATCTGAAGCTGCCCTCACATCTCAAAATAGAAGCATGAGGTGAAAAAGGGTTTTTTGATCAGGTACAGGTTTTTTGATCAGGTACATATTCTTTTTTATCAGGTTTTGTTGGCAGTACAACCTAAAGCTGTTGCATCACCTGTGAAGTAGGGAGCATTTGACATAAGTTTCTGAACTCTGCTTTTGCTTCCTGTTTTTTAACAAAATTGTCAGCCTTTTCTAACCTTCTCCACCAATTTTCAAAAATCAGAAAATAATGATGTTTCATCTCCCATCTTTTCCACAGGACCAGCATATTGCAAGTGTTTCTGTGGATGCTTTAGCTGGCATTAGCAATGACATCAGGGGCACAGAAGGATGCCCTTCTGCTCATGAAAGGACTTGCTAACTGTGATGCCTGTGGCTGCTTGCACTCTTACCGGGCTTCGAGGGCTCTTTGCTATTTGCTAAAGAAGCCACACTGTGGTGTCAAGGTCCTTTGCACCAGGTCTACATGCTTTCATAAACATGTATGGCTTTTTGTCTATTGGGTTTTGGCCAATATATCACTATGTACCAGAGCTAGTCTATCAAGGCCTTCAAGCCCTTTTCCTCTGCTAGAAACATCTTCACAGTGGATGTGAAAAATCAACTTATATACTCGTATGATGAACAATTTACTATGGTTAACTCAATAGAATATGTCAGAAGGATATCCGCTCTTTTCTTCTTGGAAGAGAGGAGTTTTCTGAAAGATTGTTTAAAGGTATGCGTTGATTTTCTTGGTTTGGGGAATTGTTACAGTTTTCCCCTTTACATCCTTTAAACACATAAATTAAAAGAGTACAGTAATGTTCTGTTACAACAACTAAGACTCAAAATTTACATACATCACTACTTAGAAAAACTGACAATATGAAATTATTTCTAAAAAGTCATGAGCATCAGAGCTGAAATTTTAGAAAGTGATAGAGAAGCTTATATCTGTTTATATCTCATATTAGCTTTTTTGTTTCTGGTTCACAATTCACATCAGTACTGTTATATTGGTTCAGAAGATGGAATGGTAAAATAAAAAATACTAAAATGTCTAACTTCTTACATTTTTTTTATTTGCAAGAAGAGTCACAAGGGATCAAGACACACACTGTGACTCCTAAACAGGCAACAGAGATGACACAACCAGATTCTGCTCACTCTGAAGCTTAATGTGGGAATCCTGCGTCCTTCTTGATGTGAAGGAGCCTGGTTCCCTGAAAAAGTCAAAGAGAGCAATATTAGAGAAAATAATAGCCCTATGAACATGAGGGTAATGCCACTCACACAACTAACACCATTAATACATGAAGGTGCCTGAAAACTGAGGCTATAAGACAGTAGTGAATTTAATGCTTGATATTAAGAGGAGGTGAGGGAACACCTCCTTAATAACAGCGAAGCATTTTCTTTGCTTGGCAGAACTATCACCTATAAAAACGCAACAACAAACAAAAAAACTACCCCCCCCCCGCCCCCCCCCCCCAGCAAAACCAAATCAAGAAATAAAGATTATGTCTCACTAGTTTCAAATTTGTGCACTTGAAAAGATATTGGTGTACTTTATAAAACTCTGCACTGCAAAGATAAAATTACAGGAAAAATGAATTCACAAAAATATTATGAATTTACCTTATGAAGTTAGTGAAAGATAATTATAATTATGGTTTGGGAGCACGTGGGGGAGGGAAGTAAATAATTCTCTATAGATAGCATAAGTATTAGGGGAAAAGTGATTCCCTCATCCACTTTTAAGTAACTAGGAAAGGAAATGTGAAGGTACAATATACAAGAATTTACTAAAGAAAATTACCTGAGTTTTTTTCCCCCCTGTAAACAGTATCAAACATTTAAAAAACTGCATTTTCATTATTTTAGAAAAGTATTTCCTTACCTAAAAAGCTTGATATCTTTTCTCTCTGATCTGCCTGTATTTCCTTTTTTGCATGTGAAATTCCTCTACCATAACCTTACACTGCTGGGTACACAAAAATGAATTAGTTTGAGGGGGAAGTTTTGGTGAAATGTAGTTATGAAAGTGAAGTAAATCCTCTGCTTATCATCTAAGAAAAAACGATGTATTTCACTCTCTGAGCTTTAACATCGTATGCCCTGCAGCAAGTAATTTACAGATGATCAGCACCTTGCTACTCTCGCCTCTCATTTCCCTACTTGAACTCCCTTCATTAACCCACAATTTGCAATGGCATTGGGCGGTGGATTTATCACAGGACCTGCTCCAAATTGGTCTCGTGGCAACAGAGCCTAAAGTAAATTGAATTTCTCGTGTGAAAGTCTCTTTTTCTTTCTTCCCTTTTTTGTGCTCTCTTGTCTTAAAATGTAATATCATTGTCATGACTCAGATCTGGTAAATGATATAGCTAGATGGTCAACGTACTGTGATATCTAGAATAAATGATAAGTCGATTTGAAAGGTAATATTTTACATTAGGTTCTATTAAAAAAATATTTTCCATGTGGCTTCTTGGTTTAGAGTACATTTTTTATGTTACTGCAGTATTTTTAAGATTCGTTTGTTTTTGCTTGATAATATTAAGGTCTGAATATTACTGTCCTGGGAAGTTTGAAAAGAATTTTGAACCTAGTCTATTGTGATCTAATCTAAATCAAAATGTCCCAGGACTTGCTATGCTTTTGCTAAGCAAATGTCTCTAAGCCGGTGAACGTTTTTGTAGAAAGGAACACAATGAAAACTGTTACCTTCCTGCACAGCTGCATGCCTCAAAGTGCATCTTTCATGTATCACCGCAGCAATGAAAAATCTCCACTTTCTGAAGCCAAAACCTTCTTCAAGCAGCTGAGTTAGGCCCGAGTATCCATCTTAACTTCGTTTGAATTCTGATTCTTGATACTGCTTATTTTTCTTTTCTTTTTCACTTTTCGAAGATTACTCTGTACTCACAGAAAAACCAATGGCTGAATTATTCCTCGGTGCAGAACAGGATGGTTATGTCACCTTGTGATACCAGGAGTTTGGATTAACAGCCGATTGACACACCCAGGAAGAAGGCCCACGGGCTTTACATACAGGTTTTTATGAAATACTAAAAAAAATTCTTTTTGCATGGACTCTGGGAACTTGATCTGGAAGGGAACCAGGATAACAGCCCTAGTGATTGTTTGGTTTTGTCGTTGAAGCTCAATAGGGAAAGAGCACGTATTTAAGACTCATAATGAGCATAGACTATCTTTGGTCTACTGGAATAATGTCCCTGAGCAATTCCTTGTTCCTCCAAAACTGATGCTATCTCTTCCCACCATACCTTCGGCATACACCCATACAAAGGACTTTGAAGCAATTACCATCCTTAACATGCTGGAACAATTTAAGGAGAATAAGGCTTGCAAATTAAAATAGTGGTCATTTCTATCAACTTTGATTTAGTTCAATGATTGCAAATAACAATTAGTAGTTGGTATTTGAACACATTATCATTGAAAATTCCCCAGTGATTACAGTATATCTAGGTCGTTTAGATGACAGCGTCACCTATTCCAAGGCAAATGAGCAGGATTTGTGGCTGAAATCCAGGGCCTTTTGCATGCCTTGAATAATCCCTGGAAGTGATTCAGTACCCTCTTATCACATCTCTCTTGTGTGAATTACTGTCTCACCATTTCACCTCTCAAGAAGAAAATTCTGCCAGCATGTTTGATAGATAGATCAAAAATTTCCTTTTTTGATTCTTTGCAACATCTGTCTGTTTTTAATATTTAATTAAAAGTTAGGATAAATATGCAGTTGCTGCAGTGAGCCCTGAGGAGTTTATGGATACCACAGGAATACTAAGTGCAAAATGAGCTTGTGTATTTACCAGCCATTATGAAGACGTTCAAAGCCCTTGATACACTAATTGAATTAAATTTTTCTCTAATATCTATAATTTCTTTTAAGCTTGATTTTTGCTAAGGTCTGTTAGTGAAATATTTGTATTGATCAGCTATTTTCTTAGAAAACTTCGTGTAAAATCAGTATATTGAACACTGTTTCAAAATATTAACCACTATCTTAAACTCTCCTTTTTAAAATATTTTTTTAAATAAACAAAAAGTAGCAGGAAATCTCAAAGATAAATTTGGGGTGTTTTTTTTTTCTAATTTCATGTTAAAATAAAAATAATTATTTCCTGTTCACTCTTTTGATTGTTTTTTATTTTTATGCAAGGCAAAATAGAAAGGCTGTGCTCTTGGATAGGTACAATTGAGATTTATTTTAAGATAAAGTTTATTTTTAAGCTTTATCAGCATGGTTTCCCATGACCACAGATTAAATATCAAGAACTTTAGAACGTAGAGTAAACACATTAGTTTTTCCAGTTTCATCCATATAAATCACAAATTTCCTTAACTTACTTCATTCTTACATGAGTTTTGCAGCTTTGGTGGAATTTGTATGCCAAGAGTATGACCAAATCTGGTATTCCTGTAGTGCAGTAGTGATTGAAACACCTCAGCTGCATTCTAATCTCAACAGCATAAGGAGGGTGAGAAATGCTGGTAAATTGCCCCTCTTCCAAAGACATAATTCAGAAAGTGCTGATGTCCTCTTACCTGCATGCTGTTCCATACTTCTGTCTGTGGTTCAGTTCAGATTTTATGAAAAACAGATGAAAGTGTTCCCTTGCAACAGAAAGATGTTGTGAGCCTATATTCATTCATAAACACGATGAGTTACATAAAGATGTTCATAAACATATTGCTGAGAAAGTAGTGTTATAAATGGCTTCAGGATAATGGGACTGCTACCTAATGGATAAAACCATTTTCAAAACAGTTGCTAGGATTATGTTTTTCATCTTTTTGATACACATATTACACCAGGAAAAGATAATGCGTAATTCTCTCCTCCATAAGCTGATGGAAATTTTACCTGGGTCTCTGATGTCAAATACCAATTCATATTCTACCTTTGGCTAGAGATAATTTACTGACCTGCAGTGCATTTTGTGCAGCTCAGTGGCACCATTATCTAGGCATTTCTACATGTGTTTTTTGAAGGCAATGAAGGCTCCTAGGATGCTGGAATCATTATGGGTTCAACAGAAGGAGAAGACAAAATTCTAAAAGTTGTCTAAATGCAAGTTCTTTGTGTTGGGTAAGTTTGTGGTGAAGGTAAGCAAAAGGAAATAACAACAAACCCCCAAAATGTTAAGGTTAATATTGACAGGTAAAATTGTATGTGGAAATTATGAATAATTTAGGTATATTCTTATGTCTCCTCCTGTTGTCAAACTTTTTTTAAATGAACTGGAAAAATGTCCTGTCAGTGGGCATAATTAATTCTTTCTGTGTATACTTAGGAATCTCACAGTTTTTTTCAGGTTTGGCTCATACTGCAAGTTTCTATCAACACTGCTCAGCCAGTCATTGTGTTTGATCCAACAGGACTTTATGATTAGACTAAAGAACAGATTCAATGAAAAAAATGGGATACATTCAGCCTGTACAAGGCCTCACTTCGTAAAACTGAACATGGTTGTTTCTGTGATTTCTTCTTGGAGTATATCTATTCTAAATGCAGGTAAAACCCAGGTGTTTCATTATTTTGTACCACACTGCCACAGTAGGTTAATGGCATTGTCCATTCAAACAAATATGAATTGAAACTTACTAGCTGGTGTTTAGAAAAATCCATTTCCTGGTCGAGTTCAGAATGAGAATATAATGCCTTATTTTTCAAGAGCTACCTATTTCAAGGAGAGGTCATGCATGGTACTGACACAAGTAGAGTGAGAGTTAATTTCTTGTCAAAAATGTCAAATGGACAAAGCTTTAGGGCTCAATTATGTCTCTGTAGAAGCAGATGAGAGTGAAGAGCAATCAGTTAAGTTTTTTCCCTACCCAGTCATGTTTTATCACAGAAATGTCAATGAATTCCTCTTTTTGAAGTCTTTTGGGCTCACACATGCTGTTTCTAGAACGAATAATTTGTTATTTGAGAATGTAGATTAAAGGACTTTTTTGAAGTGTTTTAATACAGTTTTTTTTTCTGTGATCTGTGTTACAATTTGATCCCACAAATGTTTGCATTGTTAATCTGAAAAGATCCAGATTAACAATGGAAACATGAAACACTGTGCAGCTCCACACCGTAAGTGGCCCCTCCTGATGCTACTGGGCACAGCCTTTGCCTCCCTAAGCAGTGTCTTCTCTCACAAATAATCAGGAAGCACAGGAGAATGCAGAAGACTATCTACAAGTCTAATATAAACTGCTGCCACCTTCGCCTCTGTCTGTGAGGGTGACTGGCAGAAACATTAAATGTATCTCTCCAGGGCTATAGGATGTGACGCAGTGATCATGCACAAAAATTTTACACATACTCTGAAAGAAGAGAATGTAGAGGAGGTCTCACTAACAGTCTGTGTGAAAGTATTACAGTGGGAACTTTTTCCTCCAAGTGCTTTGTGCAATCTTACAGTTCAACTAAAATCAAGGTGTTCTGACTTTTCCTCCAGGGATTAATTATACACTGCTATAAGAGATGGAAGTAAGAACATTTTTTCTGAATTCTCACTGTATAAACCTCAGTAGAATCTCTATCGTTCTCTTGAAGTTTTATACCTATTTCCCTGGTATATTTAATTGCTCTTGTTTATACTTGCAGCCTTTGCTTGCTCATTCTTGTCTTTCCTGTTCTGACCCCTCCACTCTATGCACTGAATCCCTGACCACATGTGTGCAGCAAATGTGTATTAGTGGGCCTGACAATGAAATATATCTCATGGCATTATCTTTAAAGAACATGCAGACATAGAGAAAGATCTTGAACGGTAATAATGCCATCAAAAATACCCAAATATCACTAATGCAGAGAGTGTTTAAGAGTGGTTAAGATTCCATAAAAAAATTCTGAAATCAATATTGTTACAGATATTTTCAGCTTTGAAAAATGATCAAGGAATTCTGCTTATTAAAGCTGATAACAATGGTCTCTATTTTCATAACTGTGAAAGGAAAATCTTTTTTTTTGGGACTGAATGTGCAGCCACTATTTCTTTTGCTCCTCTTACCCATATTGAGGACACCTACTACTCTTCCAGAGTAATCTTCAGGATTACCCATCTTCAGGATTTTTCAACATTTTGACAAGGTGTCTATAAATTATTCTCTTTTAAGGTTGAAATTTTCCAGCATTGTCCATAAAGACTTTGTGTCTCCAGATACTCGCACGCTACTCTCGTGCGCTATCCAGAGCATGCAAAGACATGACTTCTGCCAAATGAGGAAAACTTCCCTTCAATTGGTTGCAAGAAGTGATCTCTCACATTAACAAAGAAATGAGGGGCCCAATCCCTCCCTCCTATCCCCCACCTTACAACAATTATTATGTCTTAAGACCAACAGTACATGACAAAGGGGCTGAGCTGTCTGTAGTGCAGCTGCAGCCAGTTTGTGCTACTTTGACTCACAGGCAGAAGGTTGCCCTTGTGTTTATTTCATTTAAGGGGAGGTTTCATGACAAGTGTCCTGGTGCTACATCTCTGGGCTGAACCTGGTTCATGTTTCCATTTGGCCTTTGTAAGCTAGAAGTTCTTCTGTTTCTGCAGCTCTTCCAGCTCTTCATCACTACCCTACCCTTTTGTGTAATGGGTTCTAGATGATAGCGTCCTGATATGTCTCTTTCCAAGTCAGATTGATCCAGATACATAGTTTGCCAAAGTAAATATTAAGTTTAAATCTTCTGCTCCTCTTCTTCTTTCATTAGTCGAGTCAGAGTAGCATCTGCATCCTTATGAAACAGCTGAGTCAAAGTCAGCCACCTGCATCATTGCAAATACATTTACCATCTGTTTCTTATTAAAGGTTGTCAAATTTACATCATCCAGAACTGGGACTTCGCTGCCAAAGAAGCTGTGCAGAAATAACACTGGAAAAATAATGAATCCCAAGAAGCTAATCAGAGGAATGTGTTAGTTTTACTTCTCATAAAATTTTTATATTATTTGTAGATGTGCTAGAATTGTGAGGAGAGAGATGGTAAGACGTGGCTTTCCCACCCAAGAATTCTGCCTGTAATCCAAACCAGTTTATATGAACAAATGTAGAACTTCAAAGAGGCAAAGGATTTACTAGGAGCAGTTTGTAAGAGTAAGATAAGGTATAGTGGATGCTACTATGCTTAATCATTCAATTTTTTCCTGCAAGTGAGAAAAGTAGATTTATATAGTATTGCCATGGAGCCATGGCCTTAATGACACTATCTCAGTATCAAACAGATTGGTAAATCATCATCCTGTCTCCACATAGTATAAAAACTCAGAAGTAGAAAGGAGAGAGGATAGCCACCAAACGACTGAGGCAGGTTGAGCTTGACCTTGGTGAGGATTTCACCTAATTTTTGTCTCAAATTCAGAAGGTTGTAGTTCAAAGACTCCCTGAAAGATGGGAATAGGTCCATGACCTCTCATGAAGATGAAAAAAGAAGGACTGTAATTTGGTGAGGACAGCCAGGTAATCACGAGCTAAAGGAGACAACTGTGCAGAAACTCACAAAAAGAAAGGGTCTAAGAGGCTCAATGACTCAAACGCATAAGCCACAGTTATTCTTCTCTGTCTTGCTTTTGCATTAATCAGGATCAGGTTCGGTTTAATGTGTTCCTCTTCATCCTGCATCAGAGGCAGGTCTTCTCTCTGAGGAGAAACTTACAGTGGTGGGTTAGTGTAATTTGGACAGTAATATTAGGAAGCTTCTAGCCATTCATTTGTGGTGTTCTTTACTAATTGCTTCAGAGTGAGTTTGGAGTAATTTTTAAACACGGCAATTAATGGGGATTAGAGTCTTCTAAGGAAGCAGTTTATGTCAGAACACTGTACTGGGTCACTATCCTTATTACTACGATATCATGGGGAGTAGTGCATTGTACCTTCATTGTTTGATTAAAAGTTGCTGTTTACCCATTAATGAAAAACAGCTGTTACAAGTGAGCTGAAAACTTGTATGAGGAGGGCATAAAATGAAAGAAAATGGCCTCTGAAACATGAAACACTACAGTCATAAATTCTCAATACTAATCTTTTGTGATCTCAGCCTGGACTTTTGAAACAGCTTAAACCTCTCTTTGGGATTTAGTCATAACAGTATCAGCAGGATTGTGCTTGGAAGGGAAGAAGAATAGGGTGTATTCTTGCCTGTAAGGGACATATAACTGCTATACTCCGTTTCAAAATGAAGCCGTGAGACTTTTAGGAGATCCTGGAAGCCCTCTTCCATCAATTTCCTAGTAGGCAAAGATTTTTTTAATGCAACTGATTGGTTTAGGAAAGCTTGTTTCCTTTCACATATTGCTCATATATACACGTGCTCAGTTTCATGGTAGTAAATCTGTTTTTTCAAAACTGAAATCAAATGCCATGAAACAGCTGAGCTTTTTTTTTCACAGGGAGGTAGTCAGGAAACTGCTGAGGAAAACCTGTGTCTTCTCATATCTGAGAATTTGCCATAACTGTTAGGTATAGTCCCTCAGCTAATGAAACCGACTGGTTTTTCCTTGTATGTTTGTTCCAAATCCCTTCTGTCCAAGATGGTATTGTGTCTCCACTATGTTCTTCAGAAGAGGGGTTAATTCTGGCACATGTGAGAAATATGCTGCCCACTCTGGTCCTCTTTACTGCATTTCCTATATTCATGTCTGACTGAGGCATGAGTGAAGTACCTGATGGCTTAGGCGGGGCCAGTTCTGAGCAGTCCAGTAGAAGAGATTTGGACATTTGGGGGGACATTTAGGCAAAAATGACAGAGGTTTTGGAAACAGCTCAGGTCATGTAACTACTGTGTTTTGATCTCACATGTCATAATCTAATCTTTTTTGGTTCACATGTTGGGTCTCCTGAGCCTTTGGAAGAAAAAGATCAAATTAAATGAGACACAAGTCCAAGATGAGTTTCAGCATCTGGTGTTCTGAGGAAAAACAAGTGGCACCATATTTAGCTATATCATTTTTCCAGCTCAGCTGAAGCTACAAAAGTAGAAAACCCTTACATCAATATTGCACTACAAGGCAATCTTTTGCTCCTGAGAGCCAATCTACTCAGGTAAAGCAAAGACTATTTCAGATAATTTCTACTGAGAAGTTGAGAAGCTTTACTTCGATTTTCTTGAAAAAATATTGCTCTTGAACCAAAATAAATTATAGAAGAAGAGATCAATATCATCATAATAATAAAAGTAATTTGTGGTGTTCATAACTTTTATGTAAAGAAGGATTATTTGTTTTAATATAATAGTCTCTGACTTGATGGCTCCTATCTTGAATTTCAATGTGAAAAGCTGTTGGATGAATAAATGCTTCATACAGAAGGTGCCCAAAACTATGAGCTTCCAACTAAGCTTTCCATAAACAGTCTTCAGAAAATTCACCCTGTATCAGTTTTCACATAGGATTGTTAGCGCTGTGTTGTATATATGCTGGAATTGATTTTTTTAGTTGTTTTGCCCTCCAAAATCTGGAGAGCTTAGATTGCAAAAGCAATAATGGGAAAATCCTGGTTTTCTCCATCTGATCAGAGGAATGAAACATGAGTTTAAAGAGAACTGAAGAACTTGTCCAGGACAGATTTGCTGGGAAACAATAAATGGAGTAAACTATAGTTCTGGGACATGTGATTTAGAAATGAGCCAAAGTCATACCTTCTATAAGTTTGCAATGTTTTGGCCATTTTGCATGCATTTTGATTGTGTTTAGCAAACAGGCTCTGTTTCCTGGTGGATAGAAGGCTATTGTGCTGTGCAGAGCTTCAACTATATACACCACTGACTGGTTATTTGCCCTAAAACACAACTCTTCCCTGTCTCATTTTCCCTATCAGTGAAATAATGTGGTAACAATTCTCATTTGTAAATGCTTTGAGATCTGCAATTACAAATCACTATCTGAATTATAGGTGCGCTACTGTTTAGTAGCATGATTTTTTTGTTGTTGTTTTTGGGCACCTGAAACAGCTATTAATGAAGTACTTTTTATTGAAAGAGACTGGAGCATGTTTGATAGGTTGGGTATGGGCAGATCAGAGTCTGAGTTGACTAGCCAGGATTTCCTTTTCAGCTCTGGTCTCCATCAGCCATACTGCTGGCACTCTTTTGTCTCGTGTGCAGGTATGTGACCAGGGAGAGAATAACATCAGGGAGCCAATCTGTCATAAACCACCTCAGCAAAAATATACGTATATCTGTTTATTTCAGCAGGATGTGCACTCAGGCTTGCTTCAGTGCACAGCCTCCCAGAAGCTCTCCCAACACTGGGAGGGAGGTGAGTAGACTAGAGGGGAGAGCAAGACTCACATCAAGTAGTGGTTGCCTGCTCACTTACTTGTTAAAGTGAGTCCATGGATCACCCTGTGAGTTTGCTTTGAGGAATTTTCAGGAAAAGACTGGTCTTCTGGCTCTCCAAGATTTCCATTCAGTGAAGTGAAACCTTAAGAATCAAAGCAAAGCTCTCATTGTGAATCCTGCAATAAACAAATGACTGGGTACTGAGAGACATTCATGGAGCAAATAGGCTCTCATATTGAGGGGCTGTGCTGCACAGCATCCTCAAGAGTCCAGCTGCTCCTTTTCACACTGCATATTGTTTGGGATAAAAAGTCTCTGTATTCTCTCAGGTCAGGAGGTCCCCAAGAGCTGTAAAAAAGCCTTTGTATTTCTAACTCACCTGTCCTTGTTAATCTTTGGGCTGTTGTGTCATATATGAATTCCAAATGCAGGTGCCCAGGTCTTTTGCTACCATTTCAGTATGCAAACGTGTACCTGTGTAGCTCTAGTGAACACTGAAGAGCCCTTTGCAGAGCTCCTTTTTGGTGGGGCAGATGATACAATTCTTGGGATCATTCCACAACCCGCAGAGTCCCACTGCTCTTGCTTTTGACTCAGTTGATCCTCATCTTTGAAGCTGCTCACTGTAGGCAAAGATACTACTCCAAGATTTGGCCTTCAGTGTTGCACTGTCTATTAATAACCTGCAAACAATATGAGGATTTTATAAGCTGATTTCAGCTCACATTTCTTTTTCATTACACTACCCATGCCTCTGCTTTAAAAGGTTATCTAAATCAAGAAACACTGCTTAAATATTCTGACAACAGGAATTAATCTAGGTAAATCAAGTAAAATAGAGATAGCATTTTTTCCCACCTGGCTTCTGCTCTCAACTCTCTAATTATAATAACCTTGAGCACCTTAGGAAGTTTCATTCACGTCACATGGACATCAAATGAACTATTAGTTAGTGTAGGATTAGAGTAACATCAAAGACGTTATAGATCTTCAGCATTATGCAAAACCTCTCATTTTCCTTTTGACTTAGAGCACCATGAAGATGATAGGTTGCATTCAATAATTACACCAGCAGCATTCTTTCCTGTCCATGGGTAAGGCTGAGTCAGCATTTCTATTATAATCCCACCATTTCAAAAGATTTTATTACTCCTCCATAAAAATTTGTTCTGGGGTAGAATTTGGTATTAAACTTTCATCCTGGGATAAAGAGAAGAAAAACTGTTTAAACACTTGGTGTCTGCTTCCTGCTTTTAGAGATATTATGTGCATTTTAAAGCAGTCAGTCAGTGCCCGAAAAGTCTCTACTGGTTTTGCAATTCAAAACCAGCTCTATTTCCTACAGTGAATGTTGGCAGGTTGCTATTAGTCTGCTTGGTGGATTTGTTCATTCTCCTTCCTGAAGCAGAGAAGGGACAAAGGGTCACAAATACAAAGCACTCAAATCTCAGAGTAAACTTCACCAGTGACCTCTGACATCAGGGCTACTGCACTGAATCCTCTGACACAGAACGGTGGTGAGATTGCAAAAAGGAATATGTGCAAGGAGCGAGAAGGGAATAAAAACAAGCCTCTGGGAAAGGTTCAATGCTTTTAAAGCAGCTACGTAGATCTTGTGCACTGTGTTCACTAAAAAGAAAATGTTACAAGAAGAGGACAAAAGGCTGAGGGAGTTTTTCACTTGTGAGTAATGCTCTGGTAGCTCACATTAGTAACACGTATCCTAAAAGTTGGATGAATTTTCTGGGGTGAATTGTGTAGGGTTGGTTGAGGATATCATACTTATTCATTAGAAAATAATTGTGTGTGCAGCATTTTATAAATCCTTCCTGTAAAGGGACAACTCTTCAAGTGGCTACCAGCAGCTATAGACAGCAGGTTGTCAACAGATAATGGCCCTGCAAACATAAAGAGCTGTGAGGTAAGTGCAGCACAGCTGTCTTCTCTGGAGGCTCACCAACAGAGCCTGTCTTTGGGTACTGTAATTTCATTTTCGATTCTTACTGTAGGTGCTGTGCTGTCTTTTCTCTAATTATAGAATCAGAAAATCAGAGAATCATAGATGCATAGATTGGCTGGATTTATCTCTAAGGATCATCTGTTCCAACCCCTTTCTCACAGGCAAGACATCTTCCACTTACTCAAAGCCCCACCTTGAACACTTTCTGTGATGGAATATCCATCACCACTCTGGGCAATGTGTTTCAGTACCTCATGACCCTCACTAAAAAAAAAAATCATAATCATGTACAATCTAAATCTGCCTTCTTTCAGTTTGACACTGTTTTCCCTTTCCCTGTCCTGTCACTACAGACCATGATAGGAAGTCTCCTTCCATCTTTCTCATAAGGCCCCTTAAAATACTAAAATGCTGTAACATATTCTTTCTAGAGTCCAGGCTGAACAGTCCCAACTCTCTCAGCCTGTTTTCATAGGAGAGGTGCTTCACTCCTGTGACCATCTTTGTGGCCTCCTCTAGACCCATTCTAACATTTTTTCCTCTGCTGGGGCCCCAGAGCTGGATGCAGTGCTCCAGGTAGGCTGGCACTAGAATGAGGAGAGTGCCAGAATCCCCTCTGTTGCCCTGCTGACCATGCTGCTTTTGGTGCAGCTGATTTTCTGGATGCACATTACTGACTCATATCCATTTTTCTATCCTCCAGATTCTTCTTGGCACAGCCTCTATCAAGCACATCCCCCAGCCTGTATATGAGTGGTTGCCTTGACACACTGGGCCATTCTCAGAATGATGGGATTCTCATGTGAAGGGGCATTCAAGTCAGACTCATAAATACAAAGGCCATTCAAAAAGCTATCTATATTTTGACATAAATTGTAATGGATATGAGTACTTCTCATCAGCCTGAAACTTCAGAACTCCATAACCAGTCCTGCATGTAGGCTAAGTCTGTTTGACCCAAATTGAGTTGTCTTCATGCAAGAAGAGAGTGGCTGCAGTTTTTATCATATGGTAATGTCTTATGCGAGTACAGAGAAACTCACACAATGCTCTGACTTAGGGTCCAGACCCACCTGTAAAGTAACTTCTATGGAGCAGTGACTGCAGATCATGTGTAGTTAACGTGCACATGGGTTGGCTGACACCAGCAGTCATGCCTGGGAGAGGCTCCATGTGTAACCTAGAATGGTGAGAGATGAGTTCCAAGCAATAAGAGCTGTAATCAACATTAGGCCATCAGCCAAATCCCCTCAAAACTCTTTATTTTAAGACATTACCTGTCTTAACTTCCCTTCCCAAAGTTATCTTGCCCCTCCAAACTCTTGAGGTGAGAATCCAGTCACATGAATAGGGATTTTCTTGACATGGAGTATATTTTACCACAGCTCTGGCACCTTTCCTGGACCAGTGCTGCATGCTTTTATTTTTCAGATCTGTTTCTTAGAAGAAATTATCTGTGTATTTCAGTTCCAGCTGAAGCACTGGGCTACTGTGCTGCATAGTGGATCATGTTATCTGTGTACAGCAACTGGGCTTTGACTTTGTACCCAACACAGGTAACATGTCTCTTTCCTGACCCCTGGCTCTGGCCCATCTTTCCATTGCCCCTCCACTGTTTCTGTACTGTTTACACAGTGAGCTCTATGTGCCTGGGATTATCTTTCACATCGCTTGAGTATAGGATCAAAGTCTGAGGTAGCCTGTCGGCTTTTCTAGAGTGCAAAACAGCTCAGCTGAAATTAATTTACACTAAACACAGAACACTGGAGGTGAACTTGGTATTGTATGGTGGATTTATTTTACTGCTGGGCACTTCATGCACCTCAGAACTGGCCAATACATCTGTTTCCTCTCTAATGAATGCGGCTAGAAGCCCAAAGAGGCATAGCTGCGCAGATGTGAAGTGGCTGCGTAATAGGAAGCACCAAACCTTTGGGTGTCATGCTGAAGACAGCCTGCTGGGTGATGCTGCATTGGTCTGCAGGACCATCTCCCATTTGCCTGACCTGTGACAATTGTTCAAAATCAAAATCTGTCTGCAGTGGCTGTGTTGTGCTTATTTGCTCCTTAATTAGAGACCTACAGAGAGGAGATCCTTGGTTAAGCAGAAAGGATTCCTGAGTGAAGAACTGTATTTAAGCTATCTCAGCTTGAGCTAAACTGCTAAGAAATCTGTTAAGTTACTGACAGAGTCATTCTTCACAGCTGTCAGCCCATATCCATACACTAGGAGGATCATTAATATGACTAAAATGGAGCATCTGTCACTCTTGTGCTAACATGGAGCATACTTACCATAAATTCTATGTAAAGGGAGCTGGGTGGTGAATGTTTAGTGTTTGCTTCAGAGAATGGTAAAGTTTTACTACATTTAGCTTTTGTCACTGTTGCAAGCTTTTCCAAAATGTTCTGTATCATGCATTTGTAATGAGAAAGTGACATGCATTTTCTTGCTACTCAGTGTCAGGATAAAGCAAAGGAGTGGCAAAATAATGAAAGCTAGGAAGACAAGCAAGTATCTACCACATTTTAATTGCAAAGCTATTAAAATCAGGTTGGCATAAGTCAAAATCTCTTGCTGTTACACTGTTACACTCAAAAACAATGTGAAAATCTGGATAGAAAAAAAAAAAACCAAAATCAAAATACATGAAGTGTGTACTCAAGAAGCTATTTTATAAACATTTAAGTTAAAACTGTTTAGTTGAATAATGCACTGCTCTGAAACCGCATATTGGAGGAAAATTGTCTGAAGAGTACCTAAGCATCCTCTCTATCCATAATGAGTTTATAGAACCCAGCTGATTTTATCAGGTTTTAGTTGATGACTTTTCCAGTCCTACAGAAATGTTTCTCTAGTCCTTTTTATAATGCCGTGGCTTACTTCCGAGTCTCACAAATATTGCAGTGGTTTGGGGTTTTTTGTTTTGTTTTGTTTTTTCCTCCTTTTAATTTCTCTTGTGGCCTTCAAAGTAGAGAAAAGATTAATATTTTTGTTTTGAAATTGCCAGAACCACTTTTATCCTGGAGTCTTCTCCAGCTTCTGCTAAGATTGTTACTTGACACTTAGATTTAAATTTTCATGCTTTCACACTCTTTATTTTTGCTCATTAACTCTAGATTATATTTATTTCCTCAATATATATTATGTTTTGTGTGGTAGTTTACAAAAATCTTAAGTAGATTACTCCTGCATTACCCTGGTGAATTTTGATCAAAACACATTATGACTATTCATATAAATGAAGGTTACGTGGCCCAAAGTCCTGAATCTAGCACTGTGGAAACTGAGTCTGAAATAATTAATCTAAACACTGTAGGTGCAATTATAAAGCTCAAAGGAAAGTGGCTTAATTCTGGAAACATCTTTTCAGAACTCCTCTTGGCTTTGAGCTGAAATAGATGTGTTCTGTAAAAAATAAATTCCCTTTTGTCATTTTAAAGAGGTGATTTTAGGGTGTTCTAGCCTGATAGGGACTTATTCCAGACCATTCTTAAGTGACCATATAACCATGCATGAACAATGAGGAGCTGGGATGGAAGTCACTTCCTGGCACATTTTCTTCCCAGCTCTCTATGGTTTTTCCTCATTATGATTTACTTTATGAGAGGAATAGTAAGATGGATCTAAACTATGTGAGAAGCAAACAAAAGCTTATTCCAGGGCTATGGCTTTAATTTTTAAAATATTCCGACTCTGACTCCCTCTTTTGTACCTCCCTGTTTGTGCCATAACTTACAATGAATGAGGGACTGGAAAATGTTTCCCATAGATCAGTTCAAGCTCTAATTTTGGCCAAACTGATATAAACCCTCAAACTGTTTAATGATGGCGTTGGATTAGAGCTTCAGTAAGCACCAGGCATTGACAGGGGATGGGGGATTTGAAACTTCTTAACTGACATTTTCAAAGAAATCTACTTTTTACTAGAGCCCAATATTAAGTTATGGTGCTATCTGGTGATTGTTAAGCCCAGCTTTATTGTAATTATGCTATGATCCTTCATATTCACAGTTGGTGTTACTCTTAGAATAGCTTAAGAATAAAAATAAACCAAAGAACATGGACTTATCGGCTTTTTTTTGGTGTTTGGCAAACTCTGCTCTTAAGTTTGGGGACATACCTGCTGACACCTTGATTTCTGAATTAGTGCTCCAAGGTCATAATTTTTTCATGATTTTATTATTTCTTCAGGCTTTCTAAGCATTATTTACGTGTTCAAATTCACATAATAAATTCTGTTTGGCTTTGCCATCCACAAAAGTGGATTTAAAAGGTGATAGATAAAGAAGGAAAAAAATAGCCCTTCAAATATTTTATTTAAGAAGACAAGATTTTCTACATATTTTAAAACTCCAAGCCCTTCTATTGTTCTCTTCTTGCCTCACTGGCAATTCAAATCTTCTTTGCTTTGAAGCAACATGAACTACCAGAGTGGTAATGAAACAGTCTTATAGAAAGGGACTAAAAGGTTAAGTGATTCAAGGAAGAGTTTTTTAGCGTCCTCAAAACAACCCGTCTTACAGTATGTTACCCTAATCATTTGGTGGCAACAAAGCAGTCACCTTAAAAAGGAAGTGATTTGATTATGCTGGCTGACTGAAATGCTTTCATATTGTTGGAAGAAATGTTATGTTTCCTAATGAAGCATTAGGAAGGGGACAAGAAACATTTTTGACTAATGACAAATGTGGAAGAGGAAAATGGCTAAATTCTGAAAGTATGGGTCTTTAAGGAATAAATATTGGGTCTTAGAGGGAAAAGGTGCTAAAGAAAAACCTGCTTGTCTCTCATGAAGACAGAGAGCTGTGAGAGTGCACCAAGCTACTCTGTGAAACAGAGATATCAATCCACCTCTAGACAAGCCAGATCAGGCACCAGATCAGTGTCAGAGCCTAAAGTTATTCTACCAATGCTGGTATAGTGTCTCAAGTTAGCTAATATAGGTTGACCAAGTTAATGGGGGTTAATCAGGCAGCTCTTGTAGTTGTCTCACAGAAGCTGCTTATCAAAACATGTATGGTAACAGGTTAACAGGTGACTTCTAAGGTGGCAGCTGGGATCTATAGCTCCCACCAGTTTGGGCTTTACTAGAGGGATGTGGTGGCATTGTGCATGTCCTATATTCCTTAGTTTGAACTGGGCTGTGTTGTGTAAAAAATTAAAATCTCTACTATTCATTAAACCATCTAAATTTATTAGATTACAGTCAGTCTATACAGAAACCTAAAATATTGAGGAAGTGTTTTGCAGAGGACAACTGTGTAACTAAACTCTTTTCCCAGGCATCTACATCTCAGTGAACCATGATTGATTAGGGTTAAACACTTCAGAGTGCTACATTCTCCATTTGTCAAATGAAGGGACAGATGCGCAGTCTTGAAAGCAACAATTGACATTTCACATATGAAACTTCAAACAATGACAGCTAATTAATTATAGCTCATTTAAGCTACAGAGTAAAAATGACTTCAGCTTTTACATCATGCTTTCCTACAAAACAGATTTGTTTTCCCCCAAATGTGTAATGAGTGTGGGCTCTTCAGCTGGATGAGTCTTCAGATTGGGTCCTCAACATCTTTATCCGTTTTTCCAGCCTCTCCATCCATTCATTTCTGAGCCTAGGGACAGAAATATGGATCAGCTTGTCCTCATAATTTACATGGAATGGATTTTATACTCTTCATCTTTTCCACTGATTATATTCTTTGGTGTTCTTTCCCAATTGTCATGCAAATTTTCCTGCCGCTTTAGAGCTCTTTGCTGAATGGTACTTCAGGACAAGCTCTTAAATCCCAGTGAGAGATCACCTGTGCTTTGTGGTTCATCTCCATCTCCAGCGTGCCCTCTCTCGAGTGCCAGAGTGATTTGTCACCTGCACTGGAGATTGCCTGCTGCCACCTGCTGGGTCACATCACCCGGCACTTCCCCAGCCTCCCTCCCTGGGTCCCATCACCCCGCACTTCCCCAGCCTTGGAGACACTGCACATCTTGAAGCTTCTGTTAGACACATCTTGAGGCTTCTGCTAGACACATAACAGGTGGCTTTCAGTATTATGCGGCCCTTTATTTTCTTTTTGATAATATCTAAGTTCCACAGAAAGACTTACTCAAAGAGAAAGGTGAGGAATTTCCCAGTTGAGGAGCTGCAACATTGAGATGAGGTTAGTCACAAATGGATAAAACATGCTGGAGACCTATTCTAATGTTCCTTCATCCAGGGTCAGTAATGTAAGGCTGTCCTTGCTCTAATTTTTCAAGTATCAATGCAAAGACAGTTATGAGGAAGGCTTTGGGAAATTGCTTTCTTGTTAGATGAGCTCAAGCCAAAATACAATAAATACCAAAAGTATATATCTTTGCATACACCTTCAACTAATGGAGAATTGATGTGAAGTAAAACTGTGCTGTTCTTGCTGCAGACTACTCTTTCTTGCAGTGACTGATCAAGGGGAATGTGGCTGAATAAGGTCGATATGGCTATCAATGGTGGTTGCCTCAGTCAGTATGCTTGGATCATCCGCTTTATAGTGGATTTACCATATACAAATTAAACAATCTTAAATAATTCAAACTATTTGCTTGTGAAAGAAGACTACAGAGTAAGAATATGGGCCAGGTACACATCTGTGCTAGCTTCACTCTGAACAGAAGCCTTTATGTTCAAGACAAGTTTGCACTGTTAAATGTTGTCCTGTTCAGAAAGTTCAATGTTTTGGACTCATTATGGAACCAGAGTGAATTATTCTTCTATCCTATGACGTCATAGCTTAAACACGTTAGCATTACATCCTAATTTGGGAAGCTTTATTATTTTCCACAAATCTAAATTACCTTCAGATTTCATTGCAGGACTTAAGTATTGGTATTACTTTTTAAAGAAAAATAATTACAATGCAAACTCAAGTAAGCTTTCTGGATGCAGATTACCCACTTTGTCAGAGCGCTTCTTCGCTGACGTTCCTTTTCACTTTGCAGATACTGAGTTTGCTGTTCGATGGTCTTTTCCCAGAAGTTCCTCAGGTCGCTGGTTTCACAGCCCCGCACTTCATGACGCATATACTGGCTATTCATTTTCTCTAAAGGAAAAATTTGAAACAACTGTATGACAAGTTACTGCTTCCTCATCCATTTTCATGGCTAAAGCAGATTCTTGATATTTTGGATTTTCATCATTAGGGTCACACAGTCCTTTTTTGGTAGGATCAGGATAACTATGGGCATGACTCATTATTTAAGCTTTTCTTTCCTAGCTCTGACACTTAAGGATATGCTGTCTACAGTGATCTGAATTCTTACTTGTGTACTTAAAATATCTCTCACATCCATCTGACTGTGACATTTATGTTCACAATCAGGACAGTGCTCTTGTATTCTGTAATTTAGCAATTAGGATACTTTTTACTATACTCACAAACAAAAAAATTGCCATATTAATTGAGACTTTTTGGCCCCATTATTTTCACGTCTCTAAAATTTTAAAGTAACTATTGTTCTGATGATTTGCCTTTAATTATTCTGGCACTTAGCTTTATTTGGAAATGTAGAAAATTTATATATATAAAAGTAGACACATAATTTCATAAGATGATGACTTGCAAAACCCACCTTGTTTACTAATTATTTGCCCCTTTTCTTCAAATAGATTCAAATTCATTGAATATATTCTTGTATATAAAGAATGCAGTGATTCTGCATTTCAGCTTTGGTTAATGTCATCTTAAAATAAATTCTGGAGTGAATCTTATCCTAGGGAAAGAATATTTGCCTCAGGATGACTCTTTGTGGGCTAACAGTAAATTCCCTGTATGCCACATTGCAGCCAGAAAATTGTATCTTTACTTTCAAAACTTCATTAAATATGAAATTAGTATATTCATGCTGTCTTTCAAATTGCTATGTGTTTTTACATGAACATGCCATTATAATATTTTCCAGATAATTTAATTTTTTTAACAAGTATTTAGGGCCCTCTCATGCATTGTTTGAATTCATGGAAATTATTTGCAATTTATTTTAATCAGAGCCATAGAGAGATAGTAAACAAGCCCCTCAAGACTATCTTGGAAAAGCTGGAAGAAACTGCTGCCATTCCCCTGCCAGGCATCATAAGAAAACACAAAACTGGGAACTCATCTTTACATAATTGGCTGTTTTGTGAAAAATTGACAGACACATTATAGAGACACTGTGAGCAGAGGATAAAATCAGCCCTTTTGAAGAGAAACCCCCTTTCTGCTGGGATTTCCCTGTAACTCCCCTGTGGTTCCCTGTAAAGCCTTCACAGGTCAGCTCATGGCCTCCAAATAATAGAAGCACAATGCTTGAGCCCAACTCTTGCAGAAAAGAATTACTGAGCATATTTTCTGGTCCTGAGCAAATTATAGCTGGATGTATAATTGTTGACATTAGTCTGTAATGTGAATTGCAAGTATTGCTGTGCTAGGGGATAACCAATTTCAGGTCAAAAAGTTCACTTAATACATGCGCATGTTTTCATAAAATTTATGTATTCTATAAATATACACATATATATCTATGCTAACCCAAATATTTCTTCCCAGGTGGCAGTTACTAGCCTTTTAAACTTTTTGTGTATGAGGAGTAATCTTCAAAGGTATGAGAAAGATATGGTAAAAGCCATCTAAGTAAAACTAATGGACTTTCCACTCTAGAAGTTAATCTCTAAGAATAACTCATTCTGAAGTGCAGGAAGAAAAATTCCCCTATATACCTGGGGCTCCAACATAAACTGCCAGGAAAAAATGTCTTCAGGTTTCTTTATCAGAAGAGATAGCAAATCATAATAACTTCATCCTTCTGAACTATTATGAATTCCTGTCTAATATACTGTGGATGCATCTTTTTTATATATATATATGTATGACGGTAAATATCACTCCTGAATAAGGCAAAATTATGGAACTCATTTTTACGAGGTGTAATTGAGCCCTAGCATATATTTTCAGAATATACATATCCTTTACTGGTTTTTAATGTTATGCCTCCTGACATGATTGGATATGTTCTTGGTACTGGGTTTAATGCATTTTGTAGATGTGTCTTTGTATCACCTGCCCCCACAGCAGAAAAAATCACAAGGAAAAAATTTAAAGCCACTAAAAGAGATATCCGGAAGTAGTTTCCATTGCTATTCGCTTTACATCTGGTGCTGGCAGTATTTAGAAGAATGTTAGAACTCTGTTGAGACTATAAAGTGTGTGTAATGCTATCCATTGCAGATTTGGGGGCTTCTTTTTCCTTCTTTTTTTCTTTTTTCCCTTTTCTTTTCTTTTTTTTTTTTTTTAGGTATGTGAGGTGGGGCAGGGACAGGGACACTTTTCTCTGTCTGTGATCTGTGATATTTTCTCTGTGTGTGTTTGATCAGGCACACTATTGTCCAAGTCATTTTTTCTTAACCTTTTATACTGTCTTAACATATGGCTATTTTGGTGCCAAATTTTGTCTTCCTCAGTTCTTAATATTTGTTTTCATTTCCCCTATGGCTAGAGAACTCTCAAATATGTACAAGCAGGATCAAAGTTACTGAACACATCAGAATTTCTGCATCATTACTTATACTTATACGTTGTTGATAAATGCAGTATGCAAATATGGAAGCATTTACTTCTCTGAACTGTAGAATCACCGTATCCCAAATTATCTTATATTTTGAATTAATCTGTTTGAGCCTGTTCATGGTGACTGTAGGAACAGCCCAATACCCCCACTGAAATAACTCACGTGGTTTCTTTTACCTTTATGCATCACGTGCATAGATGTTTGAATTCACCTCTGTCCTGCCATCCATTTTATAAACCATAAACTTTCAGTGCATGTGAGCAGTCAGGGATATCAGACCTAGTCTATCACTATTTCTCCAGCTCTCATATTTTTCTCTCCTACTTCAGCTGTTTTCAGAGGAGTGTAACAGGGCTTAAGCCTGTATCATGACTTTGCAGCAGCAGTTATCACCTGGAAACAGTTTATTTTCATGCCTTGAAGCCTCATTCAGAGTAGTTAGGATAAGGGGCCTCATTTAATAGGGAAAGAGAAGAATGGAAAAGATTTCAGGGAAGCAGCCTCCTAAGCAGCCTGGACAAATAACCTCTGTATGATGCAACAGGTGAGCAGAAACAAGCTATTAAAGCACACAGGCAGTTGTGATGCACTTTTATAGACCTTGCAGTTAGTTCTGACTTTAACTGTCCTGCCACAGCTAGGACTAAATATTTTTAAGCCTCTAGTGACAATCCTTCAAGAGAACAATGATGAGAGGCTCTTTCTGGTAATCTTCTCTGACAGGCATGGTTGCAAGCCAATGGACAAATGTAGGCACTCTCAAATGAAAGGAATAACATGATAACCTCTAGGAAGGCTTTATCCAACACATGATAACGATGACTGCTTATTTTTAGATTTAATAATTTTAGAGCAATTTGGTATTATCTAGCCTCAATTTGCTAAAGGAGGTCTTTCAAAGTTAGGGAAGCTGTGACACTAGTACTATTAGCTAGAACTCAGAAATTATATTGGTTGAACAAAAGAGGGATGTAAAATCAATTTAATATGACATCTCGACTTCTAGGTAAAAGAAAAATCAATAGTTTGAGACTAAAATTCACTGATTCTGAGAGAAAATACTACCACCACCAGAAACATTTTTTCACTTAGAGAATTGGAAGTCAAAAGTTTCTTAGGCAGAAGAAAGAATGTAAAGAAAAGTGTGGAATTTCTTCCTCTAGTAGAACACATTGTTATATGAAATGTAGTTTTAAAATTTATAAAACTTTTAATGAGTCGGGAGAGCTATTTTTCCTCCTTCTTGTGTTTCTTACAAAGCACAATCAGTCAGAGTTTTCAGGGTCTTATGCATTTCCCTAGAAATAATACAATATTTTATTGTTCTGACTTTACTTGGACCCTGCTTTGTGACTATGGTTATTATATATTCATTGAATTATAAAAATTGAATTATATATATAGGGGAGAATACCATCTATGCCTGTACTGTTTGATGTAAAACCAGTCAGAAATCTGTTTTGATTTTGGAAAAGAAGACTAGTGATCATATTCATGATTCTCCTCTTTTTCCTTGGGTCTAGGATATGTCATTTATCTTCTGCTTCTGCAGCTGGCAGTAATTCACATCTCAAAGGGTTGACTGATGCTTCCTTTGAGATCCTGCCTAGGGAAGCATGCTGGTTTCAAGTCTAACTTGGGTCTCCAGACTCTGGTTAAAACTATTCAGAGGCAGGAGCGAGCACTTTAGTATAATGCTCTGTACCCTTTGGTTTGTGTGGCATGTTGTACAGCGCAGTTTCTCTCATGAGTGCCACTCGTGAGCAGCTTGTGGGAGAGGTTTCTCACAGCTTGCTCTCACAGTTTCCTCTTCCTTTCTGCCTTGTTTATGAGCAGTTTTGGGAGGACATGATCTGGAGCACCAGCCTGGGGATGGGGAAGGCTGCTGTGGTCTTCTGGTGCACACAAGTCCTTAATTGTCCCAGCGTCTTCCAAAAATTACTAGTGTATCTCATCAGTGAAGATGTGTGACTTTCCATGTGTACTGTGCAATCTTATTTTCACTTGCAGTTCAGCATTACTACCAATCTGTGCTTTTTCCTTTGCAAACAGTATTGTCTGGAGTTTGCTATGAAATGAGGATATTCCAGGTAAGTTATTTATTCTGTCACCAGTATTTCATAATTTGGCAGAGTTTGAAATACATGGTCTTACCAGAGTGTGTTCAGTGAGGGAGTTATTCTCTGGGTATAAATTTCAATCAATTTAATTAGATTTCTCCACATATTGAGAATTTTCTGTGTGTGAAAATGACAACCATACTGACAGATGACTGAGCAATACTAGTAGGAGTTACAGGTGTGCACCTAGCAAATTATTTCTAGCAGATGCATTAAGCAGTTTTAATATTTGACAATGTTTTCACTCAAGTACTATGTAGCAATCTCTATTCAACCATTATCCTTTCTCCTAATTCCTACAATCCTTTATTGCTTTTCTGTGAGAAGTGATGGATCTGAGTCTATTTTTTCTAATAAGGAGAATAGTTTTTCTTCAAATGCTTTTCAATTGTAGAAAATTTGGACAAACAAACATATTAAGACAAGGCTTTGCAGTAGCTACATGGATTTTGCATCTCATACTGCTATGGTGTCAACATCAATGCCTTTGAATGCCATGCACAATATTTTATTCTGTCCTTCTCATCTGATGGGCTTCAGTTCTTTTCATCTGCTTTCACTTTTTTCTGGATATCAGACGCCTGAACAATGGAATTATCAAACTGGAGGGAACTGATTCTGTGCCTTGATCTTCTGTACTAGAGGGTTCAGCAGTCCTTTGGCTGAGGACTAAAATTCTTAAAACTTTTTGAACAAAACATTTGAGGAATCAATACTTTCATTTTCCTCCAGGTAACCCATTCATTTATTACTATCCTAGTTCTGCTCCCATGCCTGTTTTTTTATATTTTTCTACTTGCTGCCTTCCATTCTGCACTGCCTCTTCTCCCTCAGCCTGCAGCCTAGGGATTCTGTGAAAGGTCCCTTTGATTTTCCCCTCTCTCTGGCATCATGTCTATTGAGTTTCTGATCACATCCTCTTCACCTCCCATGCCAGCCCTCCTGCATAACCTGACTGATTTGGACCTGTGCTTTCAAACACCTTTCTGGCTTGTTTCCTCACCTCTGCTGCTCCATCTGGAAAAATCTCTTTCCACTTCTTGCTGGAGCTGCATTTGACACAGTGATAGAATAAGCTGAATTGGTAGGGACACACAAGGATCATCAAGTCCAGCTCCCAATCCTGTGCAGCACCAACCCCAAGAGTCACACCATGTGCCTGAGAGGACTCTCTTGAATTCTTCTTGAACTCTGTCAGGCTGATGCTGTGACCACTTCCCTGGGGATCCTGTTCCAGTCCCCAGGCATCCTCTGCATGAAGAACCTTTTCCTGATATCCAATTTAAACTTCCCCTGGCACAGCTTCATACCATTCTCTTGTGTCCTGTCACTGGTCACAAGAGTGAAGAGATCTGTGTCTGTCCCTCCTTCTCCCCTCATGAGGAAGTTGTAACTGCAATGAGTTCTGTCCTCAGTCTCCTCCAGACTGAACAAATGAGGTGACCTCAGCTGCTTCTCATAAGGCTTCTCCTTCAGACCCTTCACCATCCTTGTTGCCCTCCTTTGGATGCTCTTTTATAGTTTAATGTCTTTTTCACATTGTGATGCCCAAAACTGCACCCATGCAGGTATTACTAAATGATCCCTGGATAACCTTTTCTTCACCCCTCTGCTGCCCAAGTTTTTCTACTCCCTGCATCTGGCTCCCTGTGGGGGCTGCCTGCATTCCCATGCATCCTGCCACCAGCGCACACAAACAGGGCTGTGGTGGCAGTTGCATAGAGGTGAGCAATAAGCAAACAGGTATTAAAAAGTGATATACAATAAATAAATGTCCAAGTGCCTTTCCTGACCTTTCTATATATTCATTCGATTTTTATTGACTTCTAATTTTCAGTGTCTAAGGCATATTTAAAGTGGCTGTGGTTTGCTCAGGAGATCAAATGTTGTTTCTGATCATTAGACTTTCCCCACTGCTGGATACATTTGAAGCCTGATCCTATGAACTACTGAATTCATAATATCAAGCATATAGAATAAATTAATATTTATTGGTCAAGGATCTTGAATGCACTTTGCTTTGTTGTTTGATTTTTGATTACAGGAAGACTCAGTGTAGGATCAAAGAAGATAAATTTTGCCCAGGGCTCATGTCCTTTATTAGATCATCCAGTTCAGAGAAAACATGCAAGAGAAATCTTTCCTGATTCATGTGAAGGTGCCTACCATTGAATTAAAATGCCTCAAGGCAGCAGATCACAGTTAAAAAGCCTTTGAGAGATGAGTGAGAGAGAAAGAGAGTGTATGTGTGTGTGTGTGTGTGTGTGTGTAACCTCGACTAGCATTAGCCCATCAGTTGAGAATGTACAGCCGTATCTCTTGGTGTTTTATTCAGGATTGTGACATGGAAATTATCTGTAAATATTTCTTCTGTATCAATGCTACTCAACTTCCTTAGAATTCTGCTAAACTGGGCACTCTTCCCTGGCATTTCCCTCACACTCTCATTTTTCCTAGAATATATTTTTGTGAGAATAAAAGTTAGAGAACAAATACATTTCTTGTTGACATTATTAGGGAAAACTCACTACAAAAAACAAATACTTTCTTACCTTTGGAGCAGGACTCTTGCAAATAAATTCTCTGTGTGACACAAACGAGGAATATTACTACTGCAGCCGTGGCTTCTCCAGTGTCACAGAGCAGTAATGAAATGCATCCCTCGGTACTTTTTATTTGAAGTGTGGGTAACATAAATCCTTCATCATATCAAGGCTATTTTGAACAGAACCAACAGAGAGATAAGATCATTTAATGAACTTTGCAGCCCCCTGCCTGAGATGACCGTGAAACACAGGCCCCCTTGAGACCATGCATCCCTCCCACACTGGCAGATACCTCAAAGAGCATGACTTGGCAAGTGATGAGAATTTTCTTTAAAATGCCTGCTAGTATTATCCATTTTAATAATCTTCCTATGAAGCTTGAAAAATTCCACACTAGCGTCTTAGCTGTAATGGAGGCTGAAATGGTGTGACAAATCGCACTCAGATTTGTATTACAGGGTGACTTACAGAAGTATGCGCTACCTTGGTGTTGTTTAATCTAAGGATGTGTGCTTGATTATGACCTATTACAAAATCTGTTCTCTTCAAGGCAATTGTCACGGGAATTGTCTGTATGTTTAGCATTAGCTCACAAAATGCGTTAAAGCAGCAGTACTTTTACCATTTAGAGTTGTTGTAAGTCTATTACAGATGAATGCTTGTATCATTACATTTCATTTTCTGAGGAAAAGGTTTTGTAGGTTTGGCTGATGACAGATGCATGCACTTATCTCAGTTTTCATTAAATCCATCTACATTGCTAATGTACCATATGTGATGATGGCTTAAGCAGTTCTTATACAACTGCTGATTATCTTAACCTTACCTTTCTTTGTTGTAATTTTTCAGACCCCAAGTAGCAAAAGCAGCAGCCATTAGATGGATGCTGCTGTAGTTCATATTTGCTTATTTACTTTTCTGCAGTTTCCTTTACAGCACAAAAAACCTGTGCAAAACCTAGGAGCTACAGCCTTTGTCTGTAAAGGAAAATTTCAGTTATTTCTAAAACCTGGTCAATAAATTTAACTCCGAAGAAACAGTACCTATTAGCTTTCTTCAGTGTGTCCAATTCCACCTCATATCCTATGAGAACACAGAAATCAACTTGTCCCTCCACACACGTGATAACAATGGTAATGTGGTCTCAAATCTTTAGGACCATTATACATATGTGGCATTGAAAAAAGAAAACAACAGCAACATATCATAGGTAAAACTGATTGCTCTGTTTTTGGAAAAATAGCTCAAATTCTGGCTGGCTTTGGAAATCACAAACAAATACAATCTGCTTGGTGAATATTAAAATAATATGGTGTTATAAAAGGAAGCCCAGGCTTGATGAAGTGGCGCTGACCACCATGGTGCTGCAGAACAACAGAACTGCCTCCTTGCCATTTGACTCAGAGCTTGAGTAACATTTCCTGTTTGCTAAACACATCTTGTTAAATTTGCAATGAATTTGAAGGTTTGTTTGGTTTCTAATGTTATATTGTTGTCAATACCTTCCATAAATATTTGCAAAGATGGAATTTCGGGGGGGACTGCAGTGTCCAGGCTTCATCAGACCAGAACATGTATTTCTGGCCAGATATTCTCTAGAAGCATGGGCATTTGTGAAGTTTAGATGCCCTCTGTAAAGGACGGCCAAAATGTGATAAGACATTGCACATGCTCTGGTCATCTGCAGTAGATTAGGTACATTGTTTATTATACTTGCTGATTGTATTTACAATGAACATTTAATCTGTGCATTCACAGTGACTTCTAGTGAAAGACAAATGGTGCATCCAGAAATCCTGGACAGAACTAGTACTCTGCTGGGCTACCCATATGTGAAAACAGTTCAGGTGACAGGTGATTGGAAAAACATGGCTCACTCTCAAAAGCAGGGCAGCCTTTATACACAGCCCGAAAGCTATTCAGGCTGTTTGTGCACCTCAGCCCTTGTTTACTTCATAAGCATATCTCACAGCTGCTTACCAGAAACTTCTTGGATAACAGCTCTCATCTCTAGTATGCAAAAGTTCTTGTAAGCACCTGCTTAATATCCTTAGCAGAGACCACAGAAGAGTCTGCAAAATAATGGATGGAATGTAGACCTTTGGCGTTTGAGGTGTTACTTATCTGCAGGAATCAAATCCTGTCTTAGTGTGTGCTGTTGTTCATGTGTGGGAGAGTTGGAAATAAAAGTAGCAGTCAGCTCTTACTCTTACACAAGTAATCCTGGTACATTTAGTCTGTATTTTGTCACCCAAGACACATCACTGTATGGGTATTCTTAGACCTGATGCTAAAGGAGAGGGGGTGAAAGGAAAAGACATTTCACAGAATCTTGCCGATTAAGAAAACATCTCGCGCTTCTTTTCTCTTTAATGCTAGAGGGAAAAAAATCAGGAGAAGTAAGTTTTTTAAGCAGATATTGTACCGTGTTCTTGGGGTGACTTCCTTTGGTATTCACTGTGCACCTGGTATTCACATCCTCCTTGTTCTGGATTGATGCAGTGGCAGCTGGAAAGTTGTGAAGAGGGATTTCTGTCACTATTGGACTGTGTCCTCATTGGTCAGGTGGAGCACAGGTCATAGAAACTTTAGCAACCCTCTTCAAACTTCACAAATTCTAGAATGGAGCCAATTATTTAGATAGAAATTAGGAGTCTGATCAGTTTAGGTGTCTTTCTGTAGTGGCTAGACCCTGTATGGATTCCAGACACCCATTAAAGCCTCTTTATCACTCTCCTTCACAAAAGGACAGGGGAGACAAAATATAATGAAGGTTCATGAGCTGAGATAAAGACTGGGAGAGATCACTCACCAAATAGCATCACAGGTAAAACAAATTTGAATAGGGGATATTAATTGTATTTATTACCCACAAAATCAGAGCAGGATAATGAGAAGTAAAATAAATCTTAAAAACACCTTTCCCTACTCCTCTCTTCTTCATGAACTCTACTTCTTCCCCTCCACCAGCATGAGGAGATGGGGAATGGGGGCTACAGTTAGTTAATCACACGTTGGTGTCCCTCTTCAGGGAGAGTAGTCTTTCCCCTGCCCCGGAGTGGGGTCCATACCACAGGAGAGAGTTCTCCACAAACTTCTCCAATGTGAGTTCCTTCCATGGGAAACTGTCCTCCACAGACTGCTCCAGCCTGGATCACACGGTGCAGTCTTGCAAGGACAGGCCACAGGGTCACAGATCCCACCAGAAAACCTGCTCCAGACTGAGCTGCTCTCTCCACAGGTCTGCCAGGGGCCTGGGCCTGCAAGGGCCTCCCAAGGATTCACAGCCTCCTCTCAGGCATCCACCTGCCCTGACATAGGTCTCCTTCCTTCATGGGCTGCAGGTGGATCTCAGCATCCCCATGGACCTCCATGGGCTGCAGGGACACAGCTGCCTCACCATGGGCTGCACCAGGCGCTGCAGGGGAATCCCAGCTCTGATGTTTGGAGCAGCTTCTCTCTCTCTTTCTGCACTGACCTTGCCGTCTACAGGGCTGTTGTCTTCTCTGGCCACACTTACATCTGCACAACAACTTCTTTTTCCATTAAATATGTTATTCCAGAGGAGTTATCGCTATTTCTAATTGACCCAGACTTGGCCAGTGGCACATTTGTCTTTGAAGCTGCCAGGAATTGGTTGTACTGAATACAGAATTTCTCATAAAATACCTGTGTGTCCCTTGCTGATACTAAAACCTGGCCACACAAACCCAACACTGTACCTTCCCAAGATAGCTGATTGTTAACTGATTTTCACATTTCTGTAAATACTTGCAGTGTAAGTTTATTAAAATCTTCCTTGGAGGACCACCACTAGTCCTTTATCAGGTCTAGTAGCCCAGAGTGAAAAAGCAGGCAGGATGATCATTGATGGACTGCCCTGCAGCCAATGCCATGCTGGGGACACGATGTTTCCATGTCCCCCTGTCCCACATGTGTTGGTTTGAACCAATGTTGTGTTGGCATCTCTGAGAGTACATCTGGGGAAAACACACCTGCTTGAAAGGTTTTAGCTCTGCCTGCTGGGTGGGATACTGAGTGTTGGACTAAAAATTGTCATGACTGGATAACTGAAAAGGTCACCTAATTTCACTGAGGTTTACAAACTCATTTTTCCTCTCTTGGGCAAAGCCTTGGATTGGGTGGTTGGCACTTTTTTTAAATAACATTAAAAAGTCAGGATTAAGTAGGAGCTGGAATTCCACTTCACATGGAATAAAATAATATCTTTCATCTAAACAGAATTTTTCCTCTGAGTGCATTCTCAATGGTGCGCACATCGCATCATTCATGCCTATGACACACAATTGTTTTCTTTATAAATACCTCTTACAGGATAATCTCAAGGTCAGTAAAGTGGCAGAATGAAGAGCCTTCATGTTTTATTAGCTGAATGAAACTTCTTATTGGCACCAGTTACATGACACCTGAAAGATTTACAGAAGCTGCTTTGTGTTTATTGTAATCATGATATTGCCTTTGTGCAATCAGAAAAATTAGATATGTAAGATCCACTAGTAGCTTTTTGTAATGCTCTTATTAGTGGCCTATCTGAAGCTTTTCCATGCTTCTATTTTTTCCCAGGATTGTAAAGTTTTCAAGCAGTTTAAATTGTATCAAGCTGTTATTTAGACATTGGAGCTGCTAGATGCACAGATGCTCCCTATGGAAGTGTAATTAGCCTGACTCTGTGCACTGCAGGGGAGAAGTTTACTGCAAAAAAGGAAAAAGCTGCTAGCATCACCTGCTCTGCCCTAGCATTTCTATGTGTTTGACACTACCTTCCAGTCCAAATGAAATTCTATGGTGACCTGTCCAGAAAGGCTTCTATGATATGTTGAATTTGCCTGCAATTTTGACATGGACGATTTTCCATCTTATTATGACAGGTGAGTTAGGAAAAAAATTGTTCTAGACACCCTCAGGCATCAGTTTAATGAGTGCAGGAAAGAGATTTTTGATCCTCTGTTAAAATCAGCCAATGCAGATCCTGCTCCAGTGCATATATTTTTTGAGCTGGGGCTGGGGTATAAAAATTGAGGAGAGAAACAATAACTCAGTGGAGTAAACAGCATCTTAAGGGTTTTTTTAAATAGCATTATAGTTCATATACAGCCAAATTTTTGGTGCTTCAGTTAGAAATAGTTGAATGGGTCGAACTGGAGCTGTTGGAGACAGCAAACTTACTGCTAACAAATTTATGAAGGTTCAGAGGGATTTTGCTGTTGGTAATAATTTCCATTTGATGATGTCAGATACTTTGATGATAGGGAAATAGAAATTTAGGGCAGTGTATTGATTGCATGACTTTTTATAATCTTTTAATATCCCATAGAA
The DNA here is from genome assembly GCF_028551555.1 of Melozone crissalis. NCBI lineage: Eukaryota > Metazoa > Chordata > Aves > Passeriformes > Passerellidae > Melozone > Melozone crissalis. The sequence goes on along the minus strand of NW_026535783.1, from coordinate 34,885,696 downwards.
CTTAACTATTTGAGCACTCTGTACCTCTTATAGAGGCAAATGCTACTTCACCATTTTCTCTATGGAAGCTCAATCTCTCTTTGGATGAGTTTGAACTATTTTACTTGGGAAGAAGGTAAGGTAAGGTAAGGTAAGGTAAGGTAAGGTAAGGTAAGGTAAGGTAAGGGGAAGGATGATAGAGGCTTTTAAAACTGATTTTCATGGTTGTGGATTAATCTGTGGTTGTAGTTCCTTCGTGAACACCTCAAGGATTGTGTTGCTGTACCCTTGCTGTGCACCAACTGAATCCCAATTTTAACTCAAACTTTACTTAGAACCAAGCACAGATGTACATACTTTGCTTCTACCAATGTGTCAGAGATCTGTGACTCAGGGCTTTACCATGTCAGTTAAACAAGATGATAAGCAGGCTGTCTTTTGCTGCTTCTTGGCTCCAGTTAAGACTGTATCCTCATTAAAAAAACAGACCAGACTTTATTCTGGCTGGCCTGAGAATTTGAGCATGAATGTGGGATCTGGGGGCCCATTCTGCCTTTTGTGTGCTTCCCAGAAAGAAATTTGGTTTAGCTCTTGCACTCAATCCAGCAATGCAATGTAATTTGGATATGACAGTCTGTCACCAACATGTTTCTTTAAGACACAGACCTAAAACGTCCATTAGAAGTTGCCATTATAAAAGTCTCTTGCTAATACAGCCCTCATCGAGCAAGATTGCTGGCAAGATTACAAAGGCACCAGGTATGTGTTAAGTAAAACCTAAATCGTGGCAGATTACACTGTAGCCGACTCTGGAAACTCCAACACTGCAGAAGTTCTGTTTCTTTAGTCAACCAGCTTGGAGACACAGATCTGTCATCAAACAGACAGCTTTAAGGAGGGATGAATGCCAGTAGAAATGGCGGGGTGTTTTTGTTTATTTCCCTTTGCATTAATGTATATAGCAAATGCAAACTAGAAGAGATGATAAATAGTTTTAAGTGTGACTGCTATGACCATTTAGGCCACTTTCTAAGTACAGATTTAAATGCCTAATATTTTGTATCCGAAGTTGAATCTTTTGTTCATAGTTGTTGAGGGAGGACCACAATAACTTTAAATGAAACAAAAAAAAAGGAAATCATAAGTTGCATCAGCTACAAACATTTTTCTGAACACGAACAGAAAAAATTCTTTCCTTGTCTGTTGTGTACACAAGTACTGATGATAAAATTTTTAAATGAGGAACCTGAACTTACATTAGTTTTTGGGACCTCACATGATATATCCCAGAAAACCCCTGAGGAAATTGGCTGATGTAGCCACCAAGACACTCTCCATGATGTTTGAAAAGTCATGGCAGTCTGGTTGAGTTCCAGATAACTGGAAGAAGGGAGACAATGCACCTGGTCTTTAAAATTGATAGAAAGGAAGATCCTGGAACCTACTGACCTGTCAGCATCACCTCTGTGTCTGGGAAGATCGTGGAACAAATCCTCCTCGAAGCTGTGCTTGGGCACATGGAGAATGGGGAGGTGATTCAAGACATCCAGCATGACTTCACCAAGGGCAAATCCTTCCTGACTGACCCAGTGGCCTCCAGTGATGGAGTAACAACACCAGTGGACAAGGGAAGGGTCGTGGCTACCTCAATGCCTTTTTAGTAGGACCTGCTGTGCAAGAACAAGGGGTAATGGTTTCAAACTGAAACACAGTATATTTAAACTAAATACAGGAAGAATATTTTTATGATGAGGCTAGTGAAATACTGGAATAGATTGCCCAAGTACATGGTAGATGATTCATCCCTGGAAACATTCAAGGTCATGCTGGACAGGGCTCCAAAGAGCCTGATCTAGTAAAAGGTATCAGTGCTTGTAGCAGGGGCATAGGATTAGATGGCTTTGAACATCTCTTCCAACACAAAGTGTTCTAAGATTCTGTGACTCCATCTAACAATAGAGGATAAGGACAACCTTCTTCTAGGTTTGCAGAAGAATTAACAACTTCATTAAATGAACCAACAAAATTAGAAACGTCTAAGTATTTAAAGGTTATTTAATGTCTGAAAGAAGACCTATAAGCAGCAGGAGGAAATATACTTTTTTGCTTTCCACATGTGTTTAGAAAATTTTTGTCTTGAAGGGAAGATTATTCTTGTCAGCATTTGTGTCATTGTCACTTCTGATCAGGACAACACAATACCCATGGGGCTTCATCACTCAGCAAATATGTTTGCTGTATTACTTTATGCTCAAAGCAAGTAGGTTTTTCTTTCTTTCTCTCTCTCTAGTCCTTCCTATAGGCTAACTGCTCAAAGTTTCTAGCCATTACATGTACATAAAAATTTACCATATCAATAATTTCTGTGAAAACACCTATTTTAATGGGATAAGAGAACCTGACCCTATTAGACTCTATTATGTATCAGTTGCCTTCTGGCTGTGAATACCATTAATGCTGTACATTTGCTGTATGTGCTGTACATGTCTTTCAAGTAGAACTCAGGCATCTGAATCACTCACTGACTTTCTTGTCAGAGAGCTGCCTCATGGATGAAAGTGTTGGATGACTGTAGAAATTCCTAGTGGAAGTGCAATAACTTGAGTGCTTTAAACCAGTAGCGTGAAAACAAGAACGTGTGGAAATCTCTGAGAAGTCCTTAGGTGGGTTGTCTCCTGTTGCATCTACTCTTTCTCCAAATTGTTCCACAAGTTGTGTAAATTTTCTTGGGAGCTTGGGGTCAGCAACCAGAATACACATTGGTCACGAGTGCTCAACAGCTCTGAAAATGAAAAGCCATATGGACCAAGGAGACTGTTGATGCAGAGAGTCAAAAAATCCCTCTTACGTGCTGGTGTTAAGGTAACTACACAAACCAATGACCCTATAAAAGAAATAGGCCTGAAATAGAAACCTCCTTCAATATAAAGTAAGCCCCGTGAAATCAGTACCAATGGGTCCTCTGATCCTGACAAGAAGGCTGCCAGTGCCAAGAGTGCAGCTGGAATCCCTTGTTACTCCCCCATTTGACTTCATACTCATGATCTTGTGTAGGCAGTTGGGAGACATCTGTGATTCTCATCACAAAACCAGATCTTGTTTTTCAATAGTCCCACCATTATTTTGAAACTCAATTTTTTAAGGTTTTTAAGAGAGTTCACCATTTATTTTCAAGGACATTGAACCTTTTGGGGAATTTGATAGGCAGCACCTTCTCTTCACAACCATGAGCTCCTATTACACATCTGCAAAGTGACTACTCTTATATGACCTCTTCCTCCTTGTCTGCCATGGTTTCTCCATTAGCTGAGGCTGCAGTTACCTACTAACAGCTGTGTGAGCCCGTGAGGAGCTGCCTGTGTCCTTGAGCAGCTCCTCTGGCTAGCTGCACTGGGTGACTGCGTGCACCAAGGCAAAAAACCAGGAGGTAATAAAAAAATGTGCAACCTAACACACAGGTTAATGACTCCTTCTTCAAGTAACATAGGCCCTACTCCCTGCGACTTCACCCCTGTACCCATAATATATTCCCATGTGTTTTGTACATATCTCAGTATTTTTAGGCCTCACTAAACAAGAAGTAGTTGTGCTTCAGAATTCCACCACACACTATTTGTACCAGATACATGTGAAGAAACTGGCCTCTCCTTTGGAGATTTATCTTTGGAATGAATTTCCATGCTCGTGGTCACCACAACCACTTATGCAAAGAGATATTTGGGGTGATATTTTCAACCAGGTTACTCAAAAATGGTTAAAAAACATATTAGCTGTATATTCTGGGTTGTTATTCCTTCCTGAAACATAAATGCTGGTGGAGAATAAAAAGGGGACCAAAGAAATGTCCTCCAAGTCAGTCTGTGTGGGAGCATAGACCTTTCAACCAAAATGAATCCATCCTACCCACAATCTATAAAATAATCTGTTGCAATTTTCAGCCATAACTGGAAAATTCCTTTCTGTTATTTTAAATTTCTGTTGGTTAGATTCAGGATGAGTAGTAGCATTTACCAGGCTTAGAAGTATATTACTGCTCCTGCACTTACTTTTTCCTAAATGTCAGCTTAAAAGAAGAGTTACTCAAATTTCTTGTTTGATCAATTCTTAGAGCTGGCTCTTTGGCTCTTAGAGCTGATCTTTGCCTACTTCAGGCTGTTCCTGAAGCTCAGTTCTCTTGGGTCTTCTTGGTGACTTCTTAGAAGGAGTAGAAATCAGATTTTGGATCTTTTGAGCTTAATCCAAATTTGTAGGAAAGGGCACGCTCTGTGGGAGAGGATCCTTCACAGACCTGTGAGCATGTCAGCTCCATGTGACAGCCAGAAGCATTTTGGGCAGGAAACACTTTCACATATCAAAATTGAAGATGAGCTGACTATGCTGTTTGGAAATGAATAGGTAGCGCCATAGCACGGAGAGAACAAATATGTAGTGAGACTATATTATACCAACATGTATATTGGTATAATACAGTCTCACTACATATTTAATACCAAAAAGATTCTTGGAAGAACAGATAAAAACCTGAAGGTTTTTTTGCTGCTTTTAAATGGGTGTATAGGTATGGTGTTAGCCTAGCTGGACCCTCAAAGATATTGCATGAAGCTGGAAAATGGACAGCCAGCACAGGCCTTTCATCAACTCACTAAAAGAAAGTTCACCACCACCCAGAGCATCATATTGTTTTTCCTCACCTTAATAATTCTATGATTTGAGATACACTGGCATAACTGACATACTAGTCCATTTCATTCTTAGTTCCTGAAAGTGTTTTCACAGGCAGAGCTATTTACTCATAGCTTTTTATAAGGTTAAAGCAACCCTTCAGTTTGCCTAGCAACAATTCTTATCAGTATTCAGGAGCAGGAAGACACAGTAAAAGAGACCAGGCAGCCAATATGACAGTGCCTGTTCCAGTATATTTTGAATTATTAAAGAAATATTTTTTATATCTAAGATAATTACAAAGGCAGAATATCAAGGTCAGTGCATGAGAATGTTAAGGAAAAACAATAAATGCCACAGATAACTAATTTATCTCTTGGGAATGTTATTTCACACACTGACACATTTTCCTCTTTATCATCAATCTATAAGACTGAGTTCTGTGAAGTACTTTAATTAAGCTATCATCATGTACTTATTTATGGTGTCTCCAAATGATGTTATCAAAATGCAATAGTTTTTTTTCCTACCTCCACTCTATAAAATATCATAAGACCAGAATATTTTACAAACAAATATTTTCAAGCCTATTTTATATGTTTATCTTGAAAAGCTGTCAAACTTTAATTGCCAGCAGCCAAGGAAAGCATATACTCTTGAAAAGTAACAAGTCCCTGTTACTTCTTTTCATCTGGCTATCTGATAAAATTCCTTTAAAATTAGTATTCAACACCTCAGAATCCATGCACACAGGGCTGGTATAATTTGTCTTTCTGACACACTTAACCCAGCAAGTGAGTTCCTTAGTCTCTTTGATAGAACATTAAGATTAAAGGCAATTATTTCACTTTCTCTAAGACTTTGCACAGTGATACAAGAATCACTACTCATCCCTGCAGTAGGTCAGACCAAGCTTATTCACTTTCTGCAAGTTTGATTTAACATGAGTAGAATGATCATATGAAAACCACTCTAACAATTATATATTATTTTCCGTAACTTTTATAAATGTTGTCTGTGAAAACATTTGTATAATTGTATGCTACTTTTACCAGCCCAAGATTTTTCTTTTTCTTAATTGCCGAGGAAAAGATGTCTCTCATGGATTCCATAGTAAGAACAGTCTTCACTATGTGTTGACAATATGCTCAGCCTTACTTCATACAGAGAGAAACATGGTTAGTAGCCAAAGCAGCAGATAATAGCAGCTTCATCTTTTGAAAATTACATTTGAGAAATCCACACCTTGCATTCGAATACTCGCTATGGTTTGCTTTGAGAATGTTAGTTTTTATCAGTACTATGAGGCTCAGGAATCCAGTCATTAGTGCTATATTCAGTCTCAGACTTGTGTCTCCCTGCAAAGTTTAAAAGTCAGTGCTGTTAACTTCTAATGATGCCATCTCCTGGTGACTGGTGCTTATGCTGATGTTGTTATTGAGGAGCAGTACAGAGGAGATGGAAAATAAACAGTAAAACTCACAGGACTCATGAAACATGACTGAAGTAGGTGTGTGTGCGCACTAAGGATTTTGTCTTGGAATATGGAGCCAGACTGCAGTGGCAGGTGCTCTGTTAACTGTAAGAAAATAATCAGTGTATCATTTGCTGAGGACAGGTTCTCTCTTCCTATGCACTTGCACAGTGCCCAGCACAGAAAAATCTCAACCTTAGTCAGGGCTTGTAGGCACATTAGAGACTACACGCTGCAAATACTATGGCTGTGTTTTAACACAATGGTGCTGATTGTAATTCATGTACATGGATTTTAATGTTAGTGTTTACAATTAATCAGCCCACAGCTACCTAATAATGCTTCATATTCTTTTGTTTTCTGCAGGATTTCTCTTTCTTCACTTGTGGAACCTCCATTGATTGTGACATCAAAGCCTGCTCCAGAACTGCCCTCATTTGCTGGACATGTATGCATGTACACACACTCTCCAACATTCATGCCACAGTGCCAGCTCATTTGCTTTATAGAGTTTTAACAAACAGCCTTTCTGCAAATACTAAGTGAATCTAAATTCTTAACACTGGTGTTAACACTGGCATTTTTGTCTCCTGGTGAAAGCTACACTGTCTGCATTGGAGTAGTTCTGTGTAAAACAGTAAAAATGGCTCTGTCATTTTAATAAATTTATGGGCTTCAGTATCTTTCCATGTGATCCTCTGGGAGAACAGTTACTCATAATTCTTGCTTTCATAATTAACTGAATTTGCTACATCTTTCACTGAGTGTCTATTTTTGTATGTTAAATCATACCTGTCTATTTTTTTTCCTGAAACTTCTACACATTTCAGTATCATTTACAAAGAGAAGATGACAAAATGCTGTGTAATATTCTGTTAATAGTGTCACTACTGCCAAGTAAATAATGATCTTTTTCTCTTGTTCCCATGGGATTTTGTACTGCCTAGATACTATAATGGAAACTCAGGAGCAGATTTTTTGCCCACTGGCATCTAGTTTTCACATTGTCTCTGCATGTTGATGTCCTTTTGAAGCTAAGACTGACAATCTTTCTAACTAAGCTGTTAACATTAAAGCAATGGTTACATAACCAGTTTTGGCTTGTCTAACTGTGGCCCCCCCTTCACTTTTGCTGCCTCTCTCTGTTGCATTCCCTCTGTCAGCAAAGATCTGGGAATTAAGCCAATAGAATGAGAAAAGAACATTTTGGATGGAGAAGTGAATGAACCTGTCTGACTGTGGATGATACAACAACAAAGAGGACAGTGGACACATGCCTCTGTGGTCCTGTTGTCTACTCAAACTACTTGAGAAAGTTGTGACATTGGGTATATATACTTGGCTCCTTGAATTCATGTTTGCTACTTTGTTTTACCTGCATGGGTGATTTCCTCTTCTGTGATTCCCTGAGTTGTTGGACTGGAGTTTGGCCTCCATATATTTTAGCACTGTTGAACTTTTGCAGTTGTTTTTAGTTAGCATAGCTAGTGATAAGCATATCATGTGTGCTCAGATAAAAGAAGAACAAGCATAAGAATGAACTTAATTGGCTTTTGTTTCAGGTTACTGCACTGCTGGAGATGTACTGCACAGCACATCTGCACAAGTCTTTTTCCACACAGAGAGCGTCCACGCAGAGGGTGCTGGGGTATAGCCTCTGTGAAGAAGAGTGGAAGGCAGAGACACGGAGCTAAGAGCATGCTGCAGTACTATTTCCACTAAGAACTGATGTTAAAAGCAATAAGAAATTTCTGTCTCTGTTACCAAAATGCATCATAAATATTATTGACATGATTTAGCAAACCAACACCAGCCTAACAGAGAGGAAAATTGAGCTCAACCCATTTTAACATCACATAGCCTCCATAACACACCTTCGAAGCTAATTAGGCGTACAGACGCATTGTTTTCCAGGAGATTTCCTTCTTGTGCAAGAAATATCTTCAGTACTGGTGCTATATTAAACAAATTTGAGGTGAGGAAACATAATGTGGGCATTGAAAGAACAAGACTGACATGTAAGCATAGGACTTGACAAGCCTGATAATATTTTGGTTTTTTTTAAAAAAGGTTTTTGTCCAAGAAACACTCCTTAAAAGAATTCATGTACAGAGTCAGGTGGGAAGATTCTTTGACACCAATTTTTATTTTTGATCCTGACTCTCTGCTTGTGGTGCATAAAGATGCTTTTGCAAAAAGGTGTCTTTTCAGCATTGTACCACTTCTTTATCTTTAATTAATTTTTTTCCTGGTACTCCTTTTCATATTTTTGAAAGGACTTAATCTTGATGTTTCAAAAACATGTAACACAATTTTGCCCACAAAACTTCCTAGAATTTGACAAGAGATTTTATGTCAGCAGAGGAGCTAGAGCTATTTGTTTCTTTGGTGCGAAAAATGTTTCTTTGTTCCTTTGTTTCTTTCTCATATATATGCATATATGAGATTTATTCTTGTTTAAAATGCTTTGTAATGATTTATAAGTAGGATGGATCACAGGAATCTTTCTGTTTATTGGGAAGATACAAACATCGTATTGTGGAGAACAGGCAGAAAGACACATTGCTGGTAAGAGATGCAGGATGTTATGTGCCATGCCTACAAAGGAATTTAATGATCAGCACTGTTTGCTGTCCAGTGACAGAAAACTCTGTGAGGAGGGGTTGAAAATGACTGTCATAATCCTGCCAGACCCAGTTCTTTGATTTGGAGCCTCACAGGTTGAATGTCTATTTCTGCTCACAGAAAGCCAGTGAAAGGTGACAAGCCATGCCCCAGACAAAGTGTGAAGCTCAGAGAGGTGTCTCAGCTGTCAGAGAAAGAGATCTGAGTCCTTGGGACCAGCTGCTGGAGGCTCAGCTGGACAATGTGCTTCCTTTAACTGTAATGCCAGTGCCTTTCTGACTGTTTGCTTTTGAGACTTCACCAGTGCTTCTGCCCTCATAGTACATTCCCAGCATTTCATCCAAATGTCATCAAACAAATAGTACCTGAACTGAAGCCTCACTTCATTTTGATTATAAAGTGTAGTTTTGTAAAGATATGGTTGGGTTGCAGCAGATGAAGACAGCTGCTAATGCAGGCTATTTCTGTACCGCATGTACCTGAAGACAAATGCTGGGCCCAACATGCATAAGGCATCTGGTTTTATTCCAGTGACATATGGCAGCTTCACAACCTTATCAAAAAGTCACCCTCACAGCAGCATAAGCCAAGGGCAAGGTCAATCAGCCAAATGCAGAGGGAATTACAGGTTTTATTATCTTCTCTGACCAAGAAGGTGCTTTGCAATCACAAGGAGTACTCACAAAGCTGGGTAATTTTGCAGAGGGCAAGCATACAGCTGCTGTGTTGTCGTTAAGTCTCCCATGCTTGTACATGACTGTGCTGTAAAAGATGAGGCAGACGGTGAATTACAGATGATGATTGCAGGGTTAGATAGGTCTCCATGACATATACACCTATAACTTTGGAAAATGCTCCTAAATATATGCTTTAACTTTTAGCTTCTCCTGTGTGGATTCAGGAGTTGGACTTGATGATCCTTGTGGCTACCTTCCAACTCAGAATATTCTATTATTATGTGATTCTAATTCACAGGGTTACTTAACATGTGAGCCAGCCTGCTGTATTATATTACCCTTCCAACTGATGGAAGAAAAAATATAAAGTTGCTGTATATTTGCTCAGCTGTATGAAATTTGTGGGTGTAATGGCCTGACACTATGAGAGTTAATGAAAGATGAATAGCAAAATACAACCTTAGCAATCTCAAATATGCCGATTAAAAACAAAAAGGACCCCCAAATAACTCTGGATAAACAAGTGTGGGAAATTGCTTCTAATTCTGTTTTGGCTGGCTTCTGTCTAGGTGAGAGAAGGCTATTGGCACCTATAGGTACCATTAGCACTTCTCAGGGGCAACTGAAACCCATATCTCCTTGATGGGCATAAAGTCATCTCAAGAGATAACCATCAGATACTCAGAGAGACACATAAGTGACAATTCCTCAGTATCTGGTACCTGGAAGTTAGCTTTTACAGGTTTGAACGTGCACCTTGGTGCACTACATGGCCTTATGCAAAAGGAATCCCTTCCTTTAAATGGGCAGCGTGTTAAGGGCAGATGGCAGCATCCCCTGCAGGTCTGTGCCTAGCAGCAGAGCTCCAGCTCCCGGGCTCTTGGCTGCAGAAAAGGCAGTCTCTCCACCACGTTCTTACTCGGTTTGGGCTCTTATCAGCTGCGGCATGCCCCTAGGAGTGATGGAGGCTGGAGCAATTGCAAGGGCGAAGCCACTGAGACCAGCTGCAGGCAGCACCATTTGTTTTCGTTCTGGAGTCAGCTGCAAAGAGGAAAAGATCTTGGGCTCTTGGGGCCCTGTGGATGATCCGATAAATACTTCTCTTTGAGAGCCTTCCTGCTGCCCAAGTAGGGCTGCATACAGAGAAGGCACATGCATGAACTTGCTGCGACAGATGCCTGCTTTGCTGGGATGTGCCATGTTTGACAGAGTAGTCGTCTGCGAGTTAGCGTGGAGCTGAAGAGTAAGCATTGCTGTTTGCTATAAACAAACCTTAGCAAAGTGCCTGTAATTGCACTGTTAGAAGGGAGGCCAGGCCTAGATGGTAACAGGGGAGGAAAATAATGCTTTCTTTTATCTGCTCTTGCAGACAGCTGGAGACAGATAAAAGCGGAGACAGTTTTAACCTAAGCAAAGATTGTGACTGTATGCTTTCCTTTGTTCCTCAGTGCTTTCTGTTTTCCTCCCTCTAAGTTACATTTTTATTTGCAAATGAGACTATGCATGGGGCAGCTTCTGCATGCTTTTTCATTTTCCACTCTTCTTCTTTTTCTTTAACTTAGGGAGATAGGTTTTTCTTCTAATTTGACTCCTGTGGCTGCCTCTGCTTCAGAGTATGTGAGTAACACAGACTGAACTTCTACCTACGCCTCACCAATTCCAGAGCTCTGAGAAAAAGACTATATGAATATCATCCACAGCTGACACTGAGGGAGTAGTTTTGCCATAGTATGGTTGATATGAAACCATCCTGAAGCAGAATTTTCAGATTTTCCAGTAATAGAATGCAATGGGATAAGATAGAGAGAAAGGGAACTGTTATCTTAAAATCAAAGAAACAAAAACTGTTTTTTCATCCAGAGAAAATTTTCAAATTCTGGCATTCAGAGTCAGTAATAAATTGCACTGACATGATTAAAACTACTTATGCATCTAAGTTCCCCATGCAGTGCTTTGAGACTGTAGAAACAGGACCGTGCATCTAATCTGATGCCCTGCACTAATATTTTGGTATGGCAGAGAAATACTTTTTTTGCTAGACATTTCAGTTTGTCTAATTCTGCAAATCAGACCAACCCAATAATGAATAGCCTCATCGGGGTGACTCTTGCAGGCACAGAGGTTCATCTACATACAGAGTTATTCCAGTTCAGCTTTGCATGATTAAATCTGCTGTGGGTGTTATTGAAACAGAAATAGCTGTTCTGTTGTAAAACCTGTATTAAAACACTTTTTCTTTTGTTAATTGCAATCTTTAATGGCTCTGTATATTTTCTACAGGGATAAAAAATAAATATTACTTCAGATGTATTTTTACTGTGCTATGTATTTTCCTTTAAAAAGTAAAGACTATTTGAAGACTTTACAAGCTGTATTGCTTACAGACTTCTCAGGTATACTTTATAGCATACCTGAATGATATGGAAACCAAGATGATTTCACAATGGCATTCCTGAAATTTCAGCCTCTGTAAAATAAAGGCACAGATATTTTCCTCCAGCTGTTCTCTTTGATATATATTTATATCCTAAGATGGTCTGTGGAAACACAGGCTGATGGGTACAGACCAATTTGTGTGAAATAATGACAAAAGGACCATTTCTAGTTAGTGTATCTTATGTGAAGTGTGAGAAGACTTGTCTCTCAGCACAAGTCTGGGGCTGGGAAGGAGTAGTCTGAATATTTGCAGTATTGAACATGAATATGTTTCTATACAATAACTCTCTAAAAAAGTCTCATTCTGAGTAGTCATATATTAAAAGGCAGGCACTACATTGTGTAATTTGGTATTGCATCCTTTTCTCCTTAAGAACTGGATTGGCTTGATTTGCAGCACCAAATAAATAAGAAAGGATTAAAATTTTAAGGATTAAATATATTGAATTTTTAAAAGACATTAAGAATTTTCTTTATCAGTAATGTCTTTATAGTCAATAAAATTATGAATCTGATTGTTTCAATGTGGTACTTCCTCTCCAAAAGGATGAAGATACATTTTAGGTTTATCTTTGTTTTTTTTTTTTTTTCAAAACAAACCTGTTTCTGCTTTATAAATTTGCGTTAAAATGCACTTACAAACATTTTGTATTTTACAACCAAGCTATACAAAGTTTTAAATTATATATAAATCAATATATAATTGGTTATTGCTGTAGAAAAAGTTAAGCAAAGTTGCCCTTTGCTGTCACTTTATAAAAGGAGACATTCATATTTCTAGGGTATAAAGTAAATCCCCAAAAGACAAATAACCATCCCTTATGGGTTCTTAGTAGACATACGATTCCTACCAGGCAGATTATGCATATATACAATTTTGCTATAATAAATAAGAAAGAAGAAGAAAGAGGAAGAAGAAAGACTATGTAACTTTTACAATTCTTTATATTAGAGCTTGAAAGATATCTACTCTTAAACCCCTCCTTATGGCTTCAAATTACTGTTTGCTCATTCTACCCTGTGCTTTTCTTACAAGATAAAATATAATGACAAATGGTAGATAAGAATTTTCAAGTTTAAATAAAGTTAAACAAAAAGTTTTCAGAAATGAAATAAGTTTTATTTGTTATAAGAGTTGTACTGTGTACAAAAGAAATTACTATAACTTACAATACTTCAGGCATAGAATATTGGGGGTGTTGCTTCCACTGGAAGAGCAGTATTTTGAAAATAAAGAATCGTTAGAATCAGACATTGATAGCAGTATTAATATAATAATATAATAATAAATACTTCATATTCATATAATCTGAATTTATAATAACCCAGGTATTTCAGCATTAACTAATACATCTTAGTCTGCCTCCAACATGCAGGTAGAAGAGTCTTCTGTAGCTCATAGAAGAAATGTATGATTCATGGTGAGGGTTCCATCAACCCTGAGTATTTCCCCTTGTCCAGTTTCACAGCTGCCAGCTAGCAGAACTCCAGAGGATGGCGAGCAGGCAAGTGACTGAAATCACTGTTTGCTGTAATCTTAAACCATTAGAATACAGTCTGATAATTTCCTCTGTTTCCGATGTCAGTTCTTAAAAGAAAAAAAATCAAGAAAATAAAATGGCTAATGAGTAAGTAGGTAAATTTGAAAACATAAGGTTTTTCAACATACTTGAAAAGTCCTCTGACATCTCACAGGTACTTAAGTTAAAGGTATCAGCTGTTAAAGCCAATCAAAGGGACTATTCTCAGGGGAGAGATGTAAATAGATGTCCTATCAATGATCGTTTGAGGAGCAACTGATAGCACTTATCAGCTCTTGCCGGCAATAATCTCAGAATAATCAAAAGTAAATACCAGGCAAAAGCAAGAGGAAGAGCTTTGCAAGAGGTGAGCACTCAAGCCTGAATGTCGGCTTTTAACCCTTCCTTTAACAAGGGACTTAGCTTGTAGCAAAAGCAGAGGAGCCATACCCTCTTGTACGTGAAAGCCACGGAGTCCCTGCTCAGAGGATTCTCTCTCTACTGAGACCTTAATTGCCTTTCTTAAACTGAGTTTAAGAGCAGCAAGCAGTTGATTGCTTTTACGGAGCATAGGGTGACCCATAATGTCTTTTGCTCCAGTATGAGGAGCAATGGGGCTGATTCAATGCTAAGCATGTAAAAAGTTTATTGAGCGTGTTGTCTGATACATTTAACTGCTCAATGCAGAAGACTTGGAGGAAAAAGCTGTTCTGGTGGATTTTTTTTTTTTTCTGTCTAGGGTTACAAAGGTAGGAATGTCACCTTTTTAATGTTTTGATTTACATCTGAGTTGGTGCTACAACTCAGAAGTCACAGCTTCAAGGCATTGATACTCAGGCAGGAATCTGGTCAGGAAACGAGAGACTGCTTGGGGTGCAAATGAATCTTGAAACCCTTTAGGTCTGTTGTTTTCTTACCCTGCTAAGGAGTGATCTTGGCACAACTGAAGGAAAGCGCAAGATAGGATTGAGATATGGGTGGAAAGGGCAAGAATATTTTGCACTGACTTTGCCACAGAAGAGAAAATATTATTCAATCCTTATTAGTGATCTTTAGAGTATTGAGAACAGACTGGATCAATCAATTCTCCATGGAAAATAATACCAGTATAACAATTCTTTAAATCCTTATGCTAGTTGATAGACTGTTTTCAAAAATATTCAACCATTTATTCAGGGAATTTCACAGGCTGATGTAGTAAGACTTCACTTAAAATGATAGAATGCTTTTTAGGAGACTAGGTGGCACAACTTTACATTGATCAGAATAATGGTTACACATTTTTTAGTGAGGAGTGTGTTCAGACTTAAAACTCATACAAGAATATTCTGAAGATTGAGATACAGATCTTAAAAAAATATTCAATTAGTTTTGAGTCATTTAAGCATGATGATTGATGATTCTGTGTATTTAGTAGACACAACTTTATTCTCTAGTGAAATTCCAGTTTCTATTTCCTCCACACCAGTATACACTACTGTTTTTTCTCTTTGCCTTAGAAACATGTGTTGTGCTTGGATTTAGCTTAGTTGTACAAATTGTCCTGGTTAAGTGGGAAATCATAGACGTACAGATTTTGCAGAACAGATAAGTGTTTAACCTCTGTAATTTTCAATTAAAACGGTGGGAAGTTTCCTACTGTACAGAATTATGAATATCTGAAAGTGTCTTTTGTGCTGTACTATATAGTCAAAGAGCAGTGCTTCTTACTGTCTCACTAATTCCTTCTCTAAAGCAAAGCAACCCACTGTAGAAGTCCAACTAGGGCACATACTGCATCCTCCAAGTACCCCACCACTGCAGAAGGCAATTCTGCCACCCAGGAGTGAAAAATGTTTGATTTAGTGCCATTTCTTACCGCAGTTACTCTGCCTTATTTCCGAGAGGCAGTGCAGGGTACCATAGGCACACCGACACAGCCAGCAGTCCTTCAGCACCCAGACGCCGTGGGGAATGCTGCCGCAGTTTCTGTCAACGACAAGGGCGACATTCTGTACATCTCTGACCCCAGCACAGAAAACAACCCTTCAGAGCACCACACTCATCTCCTCTGACTTCGGACAGGTTTTTTTTTTTTACCCTAGCCGCTCATCATATTCGCAGTGTCTGCCGGTGAAGTACTTCAGGCAGGCACAGAAGGTCCCCAGGATACAAGTCCCTCCATTCTGGCAGCAGCGTCTGTTCAGTTTTTTACCTACAAGACAATATTTACAGAGGTTAACAAGCATCTCAGGGGCTCTGGACCTCACCTTTTCCTCACTTGTTCTCTCAGGTCTCTCCAGTTCCCAAAGTCTCTTAAGGATATCTAGTTTTATTGTCTTTAGAGACAATAAAATTATATGCCTGTTAAGAGTGTTTGTTCAGCTAAACCCAGTTTGTTTAGTTAAGGATTAGAAACAAGCTACTAGGGATTACAGGATGGTGAAGAAGCAACGCCTGGCAAATTCTGTAGCAGCAGGATGTGTTCAAGTGAAATATTTCACTGTGACAGATGCAGGTTTCAACCACACTAAGAAATGAGACATTTTTATTGGGAAGTGACACCTATTTTTGAATAAAAACTGGGAAGTTACTTGGCTTTGAAGTGGAGGAAATGCTCCCTTAAGCCTTTCTCAGAGTCCTGGGGTTGAGCACCAATCTAAAACTTTATATATGGGAGGAAACAGAATACATTTTTTTTGCTGTTAGTACTGTTGCTTTCAGGTGGCTCAAAACTGTTTTATAAAATTAACATTTTTATGGCCATTAAATATCGTGAATTCTAAACAATAAAAAGAATGTTACAAAATTTTACAGATGCTCTTGTAAACACGAAGTGCCAAGCACTTCTTCATTATTAATATTCTTCCTTGTTTTTCCTTAACAATTTTGCAAGTGAGAGATCTTAAGTTCTACCTTAAATTTTTATCATCACTTATCAGGTGGCCATGGGTATAATTGAAATGGGTGGTCACAGAAAACCAACAGGCTGGAATTTTCCGGGACAACAGTTAAAGCAATACTATATTAAAATTTTTAAAAGTAATTTTATGTCATTGTTTACAAAAATAATGTTACTTACTCTCTGTAATTCCAGTGAAAGGCACTAAAGACCTGGAACTCTGTTGCTTTCTACTTTCGTAACTCTGATTCATATCACTGAGCGCATTTGTAAAGGTCCCTTCGTTCTTGGGCTGCTGCTTTAGTGCTGTAGCATTGAGACCTTTCACAACTGCTTTCCGTTCTTCTTTTTCAGGGCCTAGACACGAAGTGCAAATATGTCAGGGAAAGGTAGTTTGTGATGAAAAAATGCGTACTGTAAATGTAGAAGAAAAACACAGGGTAGCGGGGAGAAATATGAAGGTCACTTACTTTTTTCTAAATGAACAGCCTGCCAGACCAGAGTCAAAGTGAAAAGAATTCTGTAAAAAATTTTTTAAAAAAGAGAGAGAAAAAAAAGATCAAACGAGAAGTAAATTTGTGCTAATAAGACACAAAACGAATGGTGAGTGCGTGAACTTGTAAAAGGAATGAGCATCCCTGGCTAGAGAGGGTCCCCGACATCTCAAGCAAACTTACCTAACATGATTTCCCCAGTACATTTTCCTGCAGCCAGAAATAGCCGTGAGGTCCTCCGGGAGAGCTTGAGCAGAAGGAAGATGTCCAGAGCCCGCTGCTTCAGGCTGCTGCACCGCAGACACGGACGGACGGACAGGGAGAGCGGGGCTGGCGAAGTTTCCCTCCTGCCGTCCAGCTCGCAGTAAGGCTCAGTCTCCAGCCGGCCGAGAACATCCCTCGGGGCTGGGACTCCCCGGCCAGCCCCCGATTTACACGCACTGCTGGAGGGTGGAGCAAGGAGGGGACACCTACTGCTGGGGGCAGAATTGAGTGCCCATGGGCCCAGCCGAAAGAACAAGGCTGGATGGTCTCAGGCCCAGTGAATTTCCCAAGACAGAAAAATTTGTACCACCATATAGTGCATAGGAAAAACAAACAAACAAACAAACAAACAAACAAACAAACATTAACCAGAACTGCAATAGGTATATCATAAATGGGAGTAGGTATATATGAGGAAGGTTAAAAAGCCTCAGCTCTACCTACATGCCTTGTCTCTGCCAGGGTTTTCCACCAGGGATCTGCTTTATGAGATTGTACTGCTTTGCAGCAGAGATCCTTAAAACCTGCTTTTGAGATTTCTACTAAATATACTGGAAAAAGCAGTATAAGGTCCTTGAGGGAGGATTGTTGTCTCACCAGAGCTGTTCATAACCGTTTGAAACATTTTCTGAAAATTTTTACTGTTAATAAAATCAGGCCCATTAGTGGGTATTCCTACTCTGAGTTTATGCAGTAGCAGCAGATACCTGGGTATTATTTACTGTGTGTACTGAAATGGGCTAGGACCACACACATGGCTTTGCTATGGCTCAGTGTCATGAGCAGAAAGACCTGCAGCTGGGCAGTGCTAAAAAAACAGCTCTAGGCAGGCTTTTCTCATCACATTTCCACATTTTGTACCACCAAGTGCACATGGCCTTTGCTTAAGTTGTGGCAGGAAACTGAAGCAATACAACTTGTTTTGTTTCAGAGGGGCATTAGAAGAGGGATGTTTTCACTGCATCACTGCCAACCAAGGTAGTACAAGTTTCACCTTGGCTAGATCCAAGATCACATCAGAAGTATGGGTCAGACCTCACTGAAGAAATGGCTGCACTGACTAAAGACTTCATCCCTTGTTTGTAAGTCCCTGTGGCTGTCACTTGCCAGATTTGCCCCATCTGAATGAATGGTTTGGAAGCTGTAATAACTTCTCATCCAATTTGGTACAAAGACTGGCTTAATTTACAAAGATAGCTGTCCTAATTAAAGTTAACCCTCTTGGCACTAAAGAGGCACTAAAGCAGATGGAGAGTGTTTTTAAGACATGTTCTCTTACACAACTGTACAGTGCATGGGTAACAAGCAAGAGGAGTTGAAAACTATTGTGAAATTAGAAAACTGTGCCGTAATTTCTATCATGCAAACACTGGGGAAAGTCATACAACTGGAAGACTGCAATCAA
Source organism: Melozone crissalis (assembly GCF_028551555.1). Taxonomy (NCBI): domain Eukaryota; kingdom Metazoa; phylum Chordata; class Aves; order Passeriformes; family Passerellidae; genus Melozone; species Melozone crissalis. The sequence goes on along the minus strand of NW_026535783.1, from coordinate 34,867,279 downwards.
GAGCTACAAGATATTCAGAAGCTCTTTATCTCCAAATTGGAGACACCGGAATTTGATGGATGGACAGTTCAATGGATAAAGAGTTGGCTGGCTGTAGCCAGGGAGTTGTGGTCAATGCCTCTGTGTTGAGGTGGAGGCCGGTGATGAGTGATGTCCTCAGGCTCTGTTTTGAGAGCACTGCTCTGCAATGTTTACCTCAATGACACAGATAGTGGGATCGAGTGCAATCTCAGCAAGTTTGCAAATGACACAAATCTGAGCAGTGCAGTTGACACAACAGAAGAATGGGATGCCATCCAAAGGGACATGGACAAGATTGAGAGTTGGGCCCATGAAGTTCAACAACAAGTCCAACTGCAAGGTGCTGCATGTGAGCTGGGGCAATCCCAGACCTGAGAACAAATGGGGAGAAGAACTTACTGAGAGCATACTTGTGGGGTTGGGTATTCTAGAAGATAAAAGCTGGATATGATCCTACATCAAGTGCTTGCATATCAGAAAGCCAAAAACATCCCGGGCTGCATCAAATGTGTGTATTACAGGTTGAGGGAGGGGATTCTTCCCCTCTGCTCTGCCCTGCTGAGACCTCACCTGGAGCACTGCATCCAAGTCTGGGGTCCCCAGCACTGGAGGGATGTGAGCCTGTTGGAGTAGCTCCAGAGGAAGCCACGAGGTGTTCTGAGGGATCTGCACCTCTCCTATGAAGAGAGGTGGAGAGATCTGGGGCAGTTCTGCCTGGAGAAGAGAGGGCTCTGAAAAGCCCTCATTATGATCTTCCAGTACCTTAAGGGAAGTTGAAAAAAGGAGAGGGAGGACCTTTTTATATGGTGAGATAGTGACAGGACAAAGGATAATGGTTTTAAAGTGAAAAGGGGCAGGTTTAGATTAGCTATTAGGAAGATATTCTTTACTGTGAGGGTGTGGAGGCCCTGGTGCAGATTGCCCAGAGAAGTTGTGGCTTACCTATCCCTGGTGGTGTTCAAGGATAGGCTGGATGATGCCCTTAGCAAACTGGTCTAGTGGAAGGTATCCCTCATTATGACAGGGACGTTGGAACTCACTGATCTTTGGGGGTCCCTTCCAGCCCCAGCACATTCTATGATTCTATGATCACATGTTCTTTCCTGTCTTCTGGGGGTACACTGGTCTTCAGCAAGAGGACAGAAGAGCATTGCTGAAGATTTAAAATGGCTCTTCCCTCAGGGAATGCTTGCAGGGAGTGCTCTGCAGGGCTACACCTGTCTTAGGGGATCAGGCATTCCCTGTGCTGCTGCAACAATTGGCTCCAATTGTTCTAAGCTCAACCATTTTCTTGTAGACACAGGCTAACCCTTTGGCTTCATGGCATCTTTTTTCATGGTGTGCTTTATGTTGCTAACTTAAACAGATTTAGATGAAGCTATATTCTTGTTCCAGACTTTCATTGAAGTACCGTGCCTTTTAGAATTGAGAGTGCGTGATGTACATTGTGTGCAATTCAGCTAAATCAGCGCCAGAACTTTCATCCTAACATTTGTGGGTAAGATGTTTCACAGAAAGCATGTTATGATAAAATCACAACATGTCAATTCGAGAAGGGATTTTGGTTTTCCTGTCTTCTCTTTCTTTCTCTTTCTCTTCTCTTTGAAGAGACAGATTACTCTCACCATTATGCCGTCTGCCCCTGCCTGCTATGATTGACAAGGGCTTCTAAACTAAACTTGTAAAACTTTAGGTGCTTGCTTAAAACATATCATATTTTAAATACTGTCATAACAACAAATACTGTTCTGAATTAGGACTATAAAATGTTTCACACAAATAAAGGAGATGTCATTTTTGCATGTATTCAGAAAAGATGTATGTACTATCCACACTTGAAAATGTTTACTTTTGGAAAATACTTACAATTTGAACAACTCTTGTTTCCATTTGAGTTCTCTAACTGTATAATGGGGCTAGTATTTTTACTTTTAAAAGAAGAGCTGTAGTTACAGTTATTCTAGGGTTTATTTGCTAGTGCATTAAGAAAAAAATATTATTTTCAGTTAGGTCTAACCTGTAGTATCACTTTAAGTTACAATATTCAGATACATAAATGCTGTCACTTACTATTTAAATTCTTGTTTCCTTATTCCACAGATGGAAGACAGAAAAAACATAAAGAGAGATACATAAATAGAGGAACATCACATTGTATTTTTTTTCACTAAAATGCAGTGTCAATGTAGTTCTCCTGGAGAGTTTTATGGGTACCAAATTCCCTGCCCTACATTAGTTAAATGCATTAAAATGCAGCTGCCAGTGAAGAAATATTGATCAATTTTCCTACCCTGTGCTATTTGCTTAAGATCAGAAGCCATTCCTGCAACTGCAGGAGCCAACAACCTAGAAGAACTGTAGATGTCTAAACATTCCTTGCTTTTGGTATCTTGTTTCTTCCTTCTCCCCACAGCCTCACCATCAAGACAGGCAGAGGAATGGGGACAGGGGAAACTGCTCAGATGCTGCTGTTGCCTGACTGCACCAGAGGTGAGATCGCTGCAGGAAAGTGCTGCTGTTTGTTGTTGACAGAATCTGCCAGAGAGTGATTGCTTCTGCCCAGGGATTTGTGAGGAGCTGCAGTAAGGGTAGACGCACTCCTTTTATCAGCTTCAAGTAAGATAAGAGTGGAGCCAACCAAAGTGCTGCTGCTCCTGAGCATTTCAATCAAGCCCTGCATACACAGGAGATGGGTAACCATTAATTAGGGGTGTTCAGCACAGTTAGTTCTGACAACAGATCAGGTAGCCTGTGTGGCTAAGTGTGATAGGAAAATGTGGTGCTACTTTATTGATGCCCAAAATTCCTCTTGTGCTCATACCAGGAACTGTAGGTCGGTGGGTGGCCTGCTTCTTCTGGCCCTCTCCCAAAATGCAAGTGAGCCACTTGCGTTTTGTCACTGAGAGCTGAAGTGTGGATAACACATGCTGGGTTTTGGTATTAGTGTTTCATTCCGACTGTGTTGCTCTGTAGCTACTCTGTGTTTCTGTAAACTTCAGGATAAATAGATGCCTAAAGACTGGAAGCAGCATTGGAGCAGCCAGAAGCAAGGATGAAGAAAATGTGAATGTTCCTGGTAGCACTTTGAAAACCTTTTCAGGGTCTGCTCAGCTCTGGTCAGTGCAGCCAAAATATCTGCTGACTAGAAATCTTTGGATTCCAAAATTCCAGCTTTGGGTTAGCACTAGATCTCTAACCACACTGGGCAATGTTAAATCAGCTATGCAGAATATTATGGAAAATAGCTAAAAACATTGAGCCTCCATGAATATTTATTGAAATATTGGAATTCTAGGCTTCTGTGAAGGAAAACTCTCAGTCAGGGTGACTTACACTTCTCTGAGGAAAGGGCAGACCATGGGAAATCTCGACTGGGATGTCTCAGAGAGTGTTTAACTCATTATATTTTGAGCATAGTGGAGAGAAAGACTAATACTAGCCAGCCTGAGAGTTGTTTCTTTTTTTTATGCTCTTTAGCTTGCCACTAAGGCTTTTGACATCTACCCAAGTGCTTTTTTCTTTCTAAAGGCTAGGTAAGACTTTGACACAGTTTAATTGAATGATTTTACATCATCACAGAACTTTCTCAGCAGAGGCTGGTCAGACTGGCTCTTATTACTGTCAGGAATTTCCTATAGGATCATGTAGACATTACTGTTGCCTCTGCATTTCTGTGTATGCATGCACCGTGTGAATGAGCAGTATAAATTACCCAAACAGCTTTTTTTCATTCCATGTTAAGAAAGGTTTACATTGGCTTAGTTGGAATTGGCCACTAATTGACTTGAGAAAGTAATATGCAGGAAAGTTAGATAACCCATATTGTGACTGGCACCACTTAACTAGTGCCACAGGTCCATGATGAACTTAGGCAGGATAAATGGCTGCTACTGCTGCTAAAAGGGCGAGTCCCACTTTGTCTTACACCATGGGCTGTTTGTGCTGCCTCCTTCCCTCGTGCCGTCACTGATGTTTGCTACGCCATGAATGAGCTGAAGCAGAGAGTTTATCTGAATGAAAACTCAGCTTTGGGGAAAAAAAAACACCAACCAACAGTGTTCTGCTGGATTTGTTCCCTGATGTGATTTGCCAGACAGACACTAGGGCTGGCAGAAGCAGAAGGCAGGGAGGCTGTGTGACAAGCAGCCCCTTTCTGTAGCTGAGCTGATTTATAACACATTGAATTGACTACGGAATGTGTAAATAGGTTACAGTTCCTATATTTAAATTGTACTTCCCTTCCCTAGGAAATGAACCATAAGTAATGTAGCCGCTGATACGATGCTGCCTTCAGTGCTCTCACCCTATTACCATTATACACAGAGAAGTACAGCAACCATCCCACATCTCTCTGACAACATATGGATGAAGTTTACTACAAATGGGATGGGATCAATATTACCAAATGAAAGGAAACATCTACAGCTCTCCCTTGGAAAGGGAGCCTTATGCAGATGTCATACAAAGATGTAACACTGTCACAGACCAACACAAATTCGTAGAATAAAACAAGTGTCAGAGCATCATGTAGCTTTTCCCTCCTTTGAGTCTAATTGTTAGTCATTAACAAAATGCAATATGATTTTATCAAGATTTTGTAATGAAAATAAATGTAGTTCATATCTTTTGTGTAGAGGAAAAATATAAAAAAGAGAATTTGTCAGTACACATGGGAAGTGATTAAGAAGATCCCAGTCATCCTTCTCTGAGGGAAAGGTTCTTTGGCAAATAAATCAACACTAACACTAAGATACTGGAAGACTGAGACTTTTTTCTTCTTCTATTTCAAGTAAAAGCTTTTAGTATTTTATTGAAGAAAAACCAAGTACTGAGAGAAAAGAAATTTTGCATAATTATTTATTTTGAAGTTTGATAAGATGATGCTTTTAAGCACCAGGCTCTGCAGAGAGACAGAAGGTTTTATAGAAAAAAATTAAATTTTGAATTAGTAGAATTGTGCCCCAATTTCTGGCTGAGTACACTTCTCTTCCATATACTGTCTGGTGTCTATCTCTGTCTTGTTAACCATTCAAGAAGTTGTTTCAACATTTCAGCTTAAGAATGGGCTCTTTCTGTCTGCATAAAACTTACAAGTCTTGTGGTGTCTTGTTATGGGGCCACGTGGGGATGCAGTCTTAGTGCAATCATGCACTTAAGCTATATTTTGCTTGCAAAATTGCTTGAAAAATCTGTCTTTACCATAGAAAAAATACAATTGCTTGAGTTTAATGGCATATTTGATCTGGCTCTGCAGTCTTGTTTGGTGCTGTCAGGTGAAATTAGAGTGAAATTTTTACCCAGTGAAGTGATTCACCCTAGTAGTAAAAACAGGAACAATTTGAAGGTTGAATATCTGTCAGTTGTTTCCCTCACTGTTTTCACTTGTAAGTATTTTGGTGTGGTTTAGCCTGCTGTCCTGCAGTAGGATATGGCACCAGAAAGCTTTCTGGGTTTATGTAGCAAGATATAAACTATGAATTTCATAGCAGCCTTGAAGGAATCCCTGAGGAAGTGATGATCCCACAGCCCAGTTCAAGGATGGAGATGCATATCCCAGGCAGCTGTGAATGGAAATCCCTGCATAGATCTTGCATTTGATCTTTAAGCTGGCCAAATATGCTGGCATTTCTTTAAGATGAAACTACACATGAAAGCTGAAACAATGTTAGATAACAAATTCCCAAGTCAAGCATACACAGACATTTGCATTGGCAATAGTGGCATTTAGACTCTTATGGAGATGGATCAATTTGTTTACCTGGAATAAACCTATCTGTCTTCTTTATTTTTTTTTCTGGAGCTAGTTTTCTGGCTTATGAATTGAAACATCTAAGCAAGAAGTCCTGTGGGAAAGGGGGTGTGAGGGAATTTGTGGCTGAGAGATAGAAGGAGGTAGGCAGGACATCTTTTCAGGTGTTGTGAGCTGTCAGATTATCCTCAAAATTCCTCGGCACCTTGCTTCATCCTTCTTGGACTTAGCCTTTTAGGCGGCAGGGCTAGCAGGCAAAAAGGAGAGATTCAGCAGTTATTTTAATCAATGGTTTAATCAACCAACACCTAAATGTTAGTGTCAATTTCAGTAGAAACAAACCACAATATCATAATCTGCAGTGGTGTGAGCAGGCCAGCCCTTCCTTTTGTCTCTGGACCATTGCTACACTTGAGGGATCCTGTCCTTTGTGCCAGGCTGGGGCTCCAGCTCGGCCCTGGCCCAACAATCTAAAATGTGCTCCATGTGACGGGGCAGATGGCTGGTGCTCAAAGCGAGAGGTGTGTGTTGAAGCCGAACTTCTGCCACTACAATGGGCTTCATTTCTGCTCCATAGTAGCTGGGCAACTGCAGGAGCTGAACTGGAACTGTGCAGGTCAACATCTCTAAAAACCATTTTTATGGAGCAGAGGCACTACAGATGTAATATGCTTGGGAAAAGCTGCAAAAATAAATTTTAATATCTTCATCCAGGCATTCAGAACAGGTTGCTGTCTCAAAGTGCAATTTTGAAAGTTTCTAGGCTCTGGGTGTTGGCTACAGCCTGTGAACTGCTTCTGAGAACAAAAAAATCCTATGATAAACAACAAGCAATATTTCACTCACCCCATGAGTGAAATCTGGAATACAAGGGTTATTTTAAGGAATTAGATTACACATGAAGCTCCAGAAGGAAACAAGCTCTCTCTCTTTCAGCAATGCTGGACTCCAGCATGCTGGAGGGCTCTGTGCTGGCAGTGGGATCAATGTGGGAGAAAGCAAATGCAAAGGTGGGATCTGCTCAGATGGAGTTATGCTCTTAAGCGCAGACCACATCTCAACATAAAGTTGGCTTGAGGATTAGCCTTCTGGCACCACTTTTCCCTTTTGGTTTATGTGCAGATTTAAAGAAAAGTGAATGTTGTAGTTCCATAATCTGTTACTAAATGCAAATAGTAATTCTTACTCTTTTTCTTCAAGCTATATGGTGAGAGGAAAAAATTATGAGTAACATAACTAATTATGACAAACCCTGCCTGATGGCATTTGTTAGTTGAGAATGGATACATGGATTGAGAAAACCCAGTTTTCTAGGTATTCTTCAGGTTAGGAACGTAACATTGGTGTGGTAGGCAGTCACTCAACCACAGAAACCAGTCTTTCTGGCATGAACATGGTTAATTTGAATTCATGAAGACTGTAGGGTAGAAAAAGTCTGAGTCACCTAACACTGGTATATTGTGAGCAGTTATGTTAATGATATGATTGCCATAACATTGAACACTCTGAAGAGGTATTTCTTTAACCCAGGAATGGTACATTAAAAGAAGTTTTTTTCTGGAACACAATTGTTCTTAATAATGAGGGCTATGAAGGGCACACGACAGGATGCCAGCTTCAATTTCACACTGTGATATACACATGTATAGTAGTGCAAATTTTTTTCTGTCAGAAAAACTGATTTTTATGAGCCCTCTGACTTACTTCTCGTCTCATAAGCCCTGTCTCCTCAGCTGTGCTGCCAGATCAATATGATCATCCTTCACTGCAGAGTAAAGATTAAAGATTCCAATAACTTCATTTAAATTTGGTCCTTTAACAGAACAAGCATAGAGGACAAAAAATTTTAATTGACATGACCATATTTGAAGAAAATCTTCATCCATGTGCTCAGCTTGTTTGAATATGAACACCTGAATGACTGAAGAAGGAAACAGAACTTTTGAAAATACGGTGATTTTTCAGCAGTGTTTACCTTAACCACCTTTAGGGTTTAAAAAAAATATATGTTGAGCAAGTTTAATAGATGACCACAGTGTCCTGAGTCTCCAAGAGACATAGAAACCTGAAATGAGAACTCAGTGTGTGTGCATTTTGATTATGTAGTTTCGTGTGTCTAAAAATGAAAAGAAATAGCTGGGGAATTCTAGTGAGCAATAAACTTTATCTCAGGCAATGGCAGCAAGAAAATATCTGCAAATTTGGGATGACTTTACAGTTTGAGTGTGTTTTTGACATTTATGGTGGAACTTGGCTTGGCTTAATTAATTTCCACTGGTGCATAATGGTTGCTCTGGGAACAGTTATAAATTTCCTTTTTAAGTGAAAATCTACAATTTTCTCTGTTAAATCTTCCTGTGTTTACAGGGACACAGGAAGGTTTCCACGGGGCTGTGGCAGTTCATCATTAGAAAACTGCCCTTCATTTCTACACATAAAAATTGACAAGACAAAAATGCTTTCTTTTCTTAGTAAATTGTGCTGATGTTTATCTAGTGATATAAAATCTCTTCTTTGGTCTTTTCTCTGTTTATGAGTGTATTCGTAATAGATTAAATCTATTCAGTGGAACAGATTCTGCTCACAAGAATAAAGCCACAGACATTTGTGGGAGAGAAACACAATTCCTTATGTAGGTAAAGGAATCCCATCATCATGATATACCCTCTGATATATGCAAGTGTTGTACAAGCTGGAGCTAATCTCATTGAAGCACCCCTGCCCACAAACCCCACAGTGATAAATCTGTACTTGCATGCATTTTTCTTATGTGCTGTTGTCAAAATTATGGCTGTCTTCTATAAACTACTGCAAAACATCTGGCAAAAGAATTAGCAAGTTAGATGCAGAGCTACATTAGCGAATATTTAGTCTAGCACTCTTTTCTGGGTCACGTTAGCAACCACACAATAATTGGATCCAATGCCATATGCATGCCTGACCTCGAGTGATTACATCACGATAATTTTTATGTGTCTTGTCTTTGCTGTCATTTTATTCTAAGAGAGCTCTCTCCAGTTAGGCTTGTGTTTTCCCTAAAATTGCTACAGCTGAGCACATAAGATGTCTTCTGAGCACACATTGCTATGTTAACTATTTAGGCTCTGGCAGGAGTTCTTCAGGGCTGTCTTGGGATTGGAGGCTAATGTGTGTCTTCCTGCACACAGTAAGGATCAAAGTGAGTTGTTTTGGTGTTTTTAACCCCTTCCTACACTGACTGTGCTGGCAGGTTGGTCAGTATTTATCACAGTGGCTGAAGACTCACCAGGCTGTCCCAAGGCCAGCCTCTCACCAGGCAATACAGTTTGCATTTCATACTTTTGCTGGGCAATACCACTTCTCAGCTTGGCTGCTATCAGCCAGGGCCTTGTAATTATGTTGGTGAGTGTCTGTGCTTGCTGCTGCTCAGGCTGGGCAGAGCAGCACAGCCAAGCAGGGATCAGCAGAAGGTCTCAGAAGGGTACAGAGTTACTCTGCACAAAGTCAGTCCAGCTCCTCATTAGCGACTGGGACTTTTGCAGCATAAGGAGCTTTGGGAAAGCATCTATAACCTTCTGCAGATCAAAAAAGACCAGGACAATTATCTCACGTCTCTTTCAATGAGCCATGCCACTTCTGTTCCCTTATGTCGACTTGGTCACATTCCTGATAGCAAGAGATTTATATATATTTATAAATATATATTTACACCAACAAGACAGAATGCCAAGCATACTCAAAAAGTTTTGAGAGAGTATTTGGGAGATTTGGTTTTATGGGGTTCCCCTTTACAGACTTTGAATATCTCCTCCAGCTGTGAAAAGACTCCCTGTCCATAAATTGCCATCTCAGGACGTCTCAGTCTTGCAACTCCTAAACTGGGTGGCAATACTAGACAAAAAGTGTTGTCTAATGAAGAAATTGCACTTAAAAAGAAAAAAAAAAAAGACAAATCACAGGCACTACTGGAGTACTTTAGTGAAGCTCAGAAAGAATAGGGCAAATAATACATATCCAAGGTGACTTCCTGTTGTTTTGTCTACTACATATACTAGAGATAGTTAATTTATCTGTTTTAGGTGAGTGATGCTTGCTGCTCAGACCACACAAGGCAATGCCAGTGGGTGTGGCATTAATGCTGTGGGCTTGCTTTTGCCACAGGATTCCAGCCTGCTTCAATGCATTTCTGAGAAGCTAGGTTTGCTGGTATGATGCTGTCATGGAACAGGAAGGATTGGGTGTGAGTTTTAAGTTGCCTGTGTGTGATCAGCCTGAGCAAAAAAAAGACTTCGGGCCAGAGATCAGTGAAACTGTGAACAAGAATTTCCTAGTTTCTACTCAATTTTACGTCTCTTAGATAGTGACTTGTTGGTGAATTTTTTAACCAAAAAGAGGGAGGTAGATTGACAAAAGATTTTGTCATCATTTATTTTCCAGTCTGATAGTTTAGTCCCATCTGGTTTACAACACAGCTTGCCAAACACTTGAGTAGCCTGAGAGGAAGGTGAAGTAGAGGAAGTGGGAATATTGATAGTTTTTATTGCTCCAGAAAGGGCAAATGAATGTCTAGTAGGGAGTAAAAGACAGAAAAACCACAACTAATTTGAAAACGGTCCATTGCCAAAAATTCAAATAAAGGGTTTGTTTTGGTTTTTTAAAAACAGGGTCCTACTGTCAATATAGCTTATTCTGTGCAAAAATTTCATTATGTCAGAAGTTACGTCCATTCCCAAGTGTCCATTTAGCAAAAAGAAGATTCATCTTTGGAGGGAAAGGTAAAAAATAAAATGCTCTGTGTTTATGACAGAGAATTTCTGTGCTTGCATAGAGGTACCTTCAGGCAGCCATTCCACGAGTCTGACAATAAGCTTGCAGTCTATAACTACGGTTTTTTGGAAATGTGACAAATTGGAGAGGGCCTATTTTCTAAATGAGATCCTGTGGAAATGTATTGTTTTGACAGAGTATTGTTCAGGAAGAAGGACTCACCTTCAAAAAAAGGGAAATAACTTGACAGTTGAAGCTCTCAGCTGGGATTTGTGAGACCTAGGTTTCAATTCCTACTTTTTCTGATTTAGCCTAAATAATGAACGCAGACTTTCCTAAAATCTAGTTTTAGTGACCTATCTAAAAGACTATCAGCTATTTCAAAATTTGTCTGTGCTCATCTGTTTCTGTCTTTCTCTTTTTTTTTCAGATTATTTTTTCAGTTTTTAAATAATAATAGTAAAAAAAAGAAAGTAAATCCTTGGCTTTGTCCTGATGCAAGACAGGAATACATTTTACATCTCAACATTTGCAGGACAGGGAATCAATTTTCTGCCCAGCTCTGTCTGGAATATAATTACGGTAATTTTAATATCCTCAGCTTTAATTATTTTTATTGATCCTGTTATTGACCTGTGTCTTCTTGTTACTGTGTAAATACTGGCAAAGAAACAGGTAGAAAATAACAGTTACCAGGTGGCATCAATTAGTTTTTTAAAATTTTTCTGAATAGGGAAGGAAAGAATGTTTTTTCGGTGGAAGTCCAAACCTTTCCCATTCTCTTCAGTGTAATCTTAAGCCCCCAGTGTAATCATACCCTTTCTTAATTGCAAGTATGTTCTAACTCTACTCTCAGATTCACACTGGTGCCTAAAAAAATCTGTCATGGCCTAAAGAATGCTAACTGGGGTCATCATAAAACAAAAATAAAAGTTCTATGTCCATTTTAAAGTCATTATATAGGGAAAAAAAGTCATAATGGACACTGCCTTGACTGCAATGATTTCCATAGTGAGTTTGGTTTTGTTTTTCAAATATTACAACAGAATGAACTGCTTTGCTTAATGGTTGCAGAAATCAGGGGTGGAAAGGAGATAGGATACCCTCACTCTAATTGTGAGTTTGCGTATGGTATAAATTCTTGACTGGCTGCATCTGGGCCATTTCTGAGCTTCTTCATTTCAGATGTCAGAGCACGTCTGGCATCCAGGGCATACACACCACAGTCCTTGGATCCTGTCTGCGTAAGTACGTTTTGTGCATAATTAAATGGGTGAAGGGTAGATTGCCTTTGTCAAGCAACTTGGCAGACTGCTCCTCCTGCATGGTCAACGAGAAAAAAATTTCTATACCCGGGTATGCAGTCAGACATTTGTTTGGCAGAAATGTACACCTTTTCTCTTTGGGCAGTCAAAGCCAGCTCTTCCCACAAAAGCTAACAGCAACTAAACTGTTGGTTTTCAGCAGGATTATTTTCACTGGTTTTATTCTAGTAGAATTACCTCATGCAGGCAAAAGGCATTATCTCTTAACTAACTAACAAGTCAAACTGCTTGTTTTCCTGATGGGAGTGAATGGCTTTGATACAAGCAATTGCAAATTGCAATTGCAAATGAATGAAACAAATCCAGGGACAATTTGTCAGAGGGGGTCTTTTTCTGTTGCTCTGACCTTTTTTTGCTCCTGCTGGTATTTCTGATTCCCATGTGTAGATGTGGGAAGCTGGAGGGAGGCAAAACTGTAGTGCAACATGGCAGTCGAAAGATGTGCAGCTCTATCATGTACTTGGTGTGCATGAGGATGGCCAGGACTGTGTCCTCTGCATCTGGCCTGGGAGTTGTCTATGGTGGTGTTTTTGAGGAAAGCCAGGAATGGGTGTTGGGACAGTCCCAGGCCACGGCTCCAGTGGGGGTCTGTAGCCAGCACAGGTCAGCTCTTTTACTCACTGAACCAGGCAGGACAGGACAGATTGTAAAAACCCAAAAAAGGCCCTGAACTTTTGTGGCTGAGAAATGTGTTTTTTCTGAGACCATGTGACAAAATAGAAGGTAAAATTATAATGAAAACCAGCTGAAGCCTTCAGAGGGAATAAGGGACTATTTCTGGTTGGAAGTTTAGGAATAAAAAAAAGGTTAAAAGTAAAGCCTACAGGCAATGAAATGAAACTTAATCTGTTTGGAGGACCTCTGGACTAGACTGTAATCTCTGTTAATGTCACATTACTTTCCAAGGATGAAATTTTAAAATTAACTCTTGTTAATTATTTTGTTTCTTTTGCAACCACCGTGCTTTGCTCCCATCATGAAAGATTTGTCAGTTGTACAGTTTGGTGTTCTTGCACATATATTGTCTTAGCTTTGTCATTATGGGCAATAAAAAAGAAAGTTTTGAAATCCAGATTCAGGTCACTTTTGTATTTAGATATTTGGAAAAGAGTAGGAGAACAAAAAGGGTTTTCTTGAGATTAGCATTTTTGGTTTTATAGCTTTTTCCTTTTGAAATTGTTGTTTGGACAAACCAAAACATGACAAATATAATGAGGAGAGGGGTAAGTAGAAAATTTGAATATCTTAGAAATTTGAAAAGGTAAAGTTTGAGTACAGTCATGCAACTTTACTTTCACAGAATATACATTACTTGGATGTGGACAGGGATATTTTGAGCTTGGTCTGTCCTGCCAAATTTTGTCCATAGAACTTGTCTTTTTTAGTAATAATCTTCATACTCATGTTTTAAAACAGGCTGTCTGTCATGTTTAAAGGCAGGTTGTCTGATTCTTCACCCATGTAGCTCAATACAGACAATGACTTATAAAGCATTTTGCTCTAAGCAATGGTTTCCCTGAAAGTGAGAACACAAAAACTTCAGAGTTGATTAATAGTCTCTTCTTTTCCTAAATGAGTTCAAATTAAATAGATATAAAATGGATGTTGTCTTGGATATCATAGTATATTCTGTGGGGCACAGTCTGGGTCACATGAAAATATTACCTTAGGGAATTGAAAATGTCTATTTTTTTTTTTTCATCAGAGGGCAGTGGGCTTCATATTCACTACATAATCAGAACAAGTATCTGTTCAATTGCTGTGAAAGTGCTGCCATGTGAATACTTATTTTGGCTTCCAGGACTCTGACATCTTGGTGAGGGAAATTACTGCCCAAAATGTAACGACAGTGAGCACGAAACTTGCGGGACATGCTGATCAATCTGTGTGAGGAGTCAAAAGTATAGGGAATAGAAATTCCCTACATCACACACAGATAAAAAAAATGGTTTTGAGGGCATGTATATCCAGTCCATACCTCATGGAATTCTGTCAGTCCTGACTACTTCTCCAGCTGGAGTGATTAATAAGTACTCAGCAAAAAGCACAATGACTGTGATATCAACCTTCACAGGCAAAGGTTCTGCTTGAATGTCTCTGGTAGCCAATATCCCCTCAGCAGCTCACCTGTTGGGGCTGCCAAGGCAGCTCCTGCCAGAGCCCAGGCTGCTGCCCTGGCTAATGACATCTTTAGGATTTCCTTCGTGCGCAAAAGACTTCAATGGATTTCTGTTAAATGCTTATGTAAATAAAATTCTGAGCTACCCGTGAAAAAATATCACTGGGTTTGGGATATACCAGGGCTGGAAGAAGCAGCAGCTGTAGTTACACTATTTAAAGCCACAAAAAAGCAAAATGTCTGTTTTCAAATTTTCTTTCTGGCCAGTGTTAGGCCATGATTATGTTCTTTTTATTTCTATAGGAATAGGATGAGACATTGAACAATGGTGAGACCAAAGGGCAAACAACTGTCTGCTTTAAACAGTAGAGTGTGATGGGGGACTTCTCATACTCCTCACCTTAATTTGCTCTTTTAAGTGACACAGCTTGAGTGTTAGGAGTGCTTTGCTATCTTGACTCTGCTAGTCTCATGAGCTGTTGACTTCAAGACATATAATCTGTGGGACTTTTGTGCTCCACTTTCATGATATTTTATTGATAAGAGTTATACCAGAATTTTGGACAGTAGGTGGCTGGAGACATGTATTCCAGCCCAAGGCAATTTAAACTCATGTCTCCTAGATCAGGTAACGCCCAACTAGACTCACAGCAGAGTGGATTATACTTCTCATCAATCCTTTGAAGTTATGTGCCCATACATCAAAAAGCCCTATGAGCTATACAGAACTAGGAAGGATTAGTCAGTAGTCCTTGTGTGCTGACAAATATATATATTTTTATCACAATTGTCTCTATGGAAATCATAAAGAAATCTGTAAATGGATGCAGGAAGCCCAGACCTCTGCTTTGAAAATGAGTGCACCAGAGTAAATCAAAAAGTATGACTGTAGTTTCTTGCTCCTCCAGTGAGCTTCTGTGCTGGCACAGCTTCAGCAGCTGCAGCAAAGGATGCCCCTACTGATAACCTCTAACATGGTGCTTACAGCCCTCAGCTTGTGAGTGAGAGAGATGCAAGTGATTTGCTCTGCTAAAAAACAGACTTTCCATTTCTAGATGAACAGCTGTTTGTAAAAAGATGGGTATCAGAATCATAACATTATTTAAATGCAATCAGCTGAAGAGGTATGATGCCTCGATTCCCTAAAGAATGTTGTGCATTTTCGTCAGCTGTGCACACCAATGTACTAGAAGGAGGGGCATAACCCAATTTTAACACTGATCCAGGCAATGTTTGCCTATGAGTAATGACAAGGAAGTCAAGAACAGGTAGTCTACATTTTGAATTATAGCTCTTCTTTACACCTGTTCAATTTTTCAAAATCCCTATCTAATACCCTGGATGGATTTATCGATAATTTCATTGTAGATAAATCTTTGTAGAGAGGAGTCTGTCTTCAGCTGGAGAGGCTAGCACTTTTTAACTAAAGCCTCCCGTGGTTCAGCTCATCTGACTAACTTTGAAGAAGTGACTTGGTTTCAAGCAGAGGGAAATATGTGAAATGACTCTTAGGTTACCCATGCACCTGATGAAACCTAGCTGGTACAAAAATGTTTTTATCCTAATGATCAAAATGGATGGACATATAGAATGAATTATTTTTTTTGCTCCCTAAAGATACTGGCTGAGACATACTGACATAACAGTACCAGTAGCAGCAGGTATTTAAGAGCAGATTTTTCATTTTTAAAGAGGAGACTTTGGCCTTCAATCTGTTCCTATTCAAACTTTTAAACATCATTAGTGGCCAGAATGAAATAAAATTCTGCAACAAGACTTTAATTTGGCTTTACACAACATTTTTAGGGAGTCTAAGATCAGATCAGGTATTACTGTAAATCTGTAATATTCTCTCTGAATTGAATTGTGACATGCGCTCTGGGCCTAGTAAAACAACATAAAATGTACTGCTCTTTAATTCTGTACGGGTTTTGCTGTTGAGGCAGACAATAGGTGCATCCACTTTACCCTTCCCCCCGGCCTAAGCTGTGTGAATGACCTTAGGGAAAAAACAATGCAGCTTGTACCAGGCTCAGTGAGAGGGGTGTAGCATCTTCACACTGGGGTTGCCACAGCACGGGATAATACCTGGTAAATCCTAATTCCTTTATATAGATAACTACCCAGTAGAGGGCCGCAGCCCTTGAGAAAACCTTGCTACAGAAAAGAAAGGTATGAGATATCTCAGCGAGATAATTTAACTGACCAAAACTTTAAAGCATTTTCTTGTTGCAATAATTTCAGTGAAGGGTGTGATCACTTTATATTAACTGTTATGTGCTTTTGCACTTATAATGCAGTTAAGATATTCAAACTATGGTACTGTTCAGGAATAATCATAAACAGTTTTTTTTACTGCAGTAACTTAATCTTCTTTAAGTTATTGGTACAGATTTAGTCTACCAGATTAGGTAACACATCAATTTAAACTATGTAGGTAATATGGCTCCTCTCTCAAAACAGGAGGATAAATGCTAATGACTTTCATAAGAAGGATTCCTGTTTTAGAAAGCCTGAACCAATCCATAAAGAGATAATTAGAGTAATATAACTTGCAAAATCTC
This sequence comes from Melozone crissalis, assembly GCF_028551555.1. Lineage (NCBI taxonomy): Eukaryota > Metazoa > Chordata > Aves > Passeriformes > Passerellidae > Melozone > Melozone crissalis. Next base: position 34,850,755 of record NW_026535783.1, on the reverse strand, counting down.
AGCATATAAAATTTTTTCTCATTCTGAAGCAAAGGGTGAATGGGAGGGAAAGCTTTCTCTCCACTTACAAAATAAATACACTGCTATGTGCTAAAAAAACCCAAACAACTGTTTTTCAATTCTAAAACGGTCAAGCAAACAATTTATATTAAGTGTTTACACCAGCATCAGCAGCTCAAGATGATCACTCAGTCTTCTCAAAGAGACAATCAGCTCATGAGATGGATGTATTATCTATAGGTTGATTTTGGGAAAAGTGCCACTTATCAACAAAATCCTCAAGACCCAAAAAAATGAAAAAACCCTAACAAATAAAACAACAGACGCCCCCCCCCCCCCCCCCCCCGCCAGCTAAATAAAATGTAACTGCCCAATGGAAAGAAAGACAACATATTATTACAGTGGCATATTATTCAGTTACAATGAAAAACTCAAAATTATGAAGCCAGTTGCCAAGATTTTGCAGAGAATGGGTTAATTTTAAACATATGGGAAAAAACCCCCAGACTTTGTCACAAAATATCCTGTGAGCTTGCAGCCTGGCACCAGCTCCTGCTGTGCACAGCAGGAATTTCCCCTGCAAACTAGAGCATATACTCACAAGACAATAAGAGGATCAGAATTCCTCCTGATCCTCCTTGAGGACTACATATTACCTCTGGCTTTGTCAAGAGGATATAGATCCATCCTGAAATGGGATTGAAAAAAGTATTTATAAGCAACAAGATAGACACAGATTCAGTATTAAAGATGCTGAGTTTTGCTAGCAAAAAAATTCACCCAAGTAATTTAAGTGAGGACAATCAAAACATTCAAAATCCTTCCTTCCTTCCTTCCGCCACTTCCTTCCCCACTTCCGCCACTTCCTTCCTTCCGCCACTTCCTTCCTCGTTGTACTGATACAGACATTTTCTGTAGAAATGATGAAAAATATACCATAAGTATAATTACACCAGCAACATACTTTTTCCCCCTGAGAATCAGCAGAATCCATACTAGTATTTTCAGCTACCTCAGAGGAAGATAAAGCAATGGAGAATCCATATCATGGCTAGACCTGCAGTGAAAAAGTTGATAGATACTGCTGAATGTAATTTTGTAAGGCAGCAGAACTCATAGGTCAGAATGAGAAATGTATGAAAGAGTTTCTTCAGTGAGACCTGTGCTACCAAAATCCCTCTAAAATCGGCTTTGTATTATGGTTGAGGGTCTTTGAAGTCAGATATTCATGCTCACAGTGCTGGCTGTGCTGTATTTCTTACTAGTTCTAGGTGTTTTCTTATATTATATGTCTCTGTGGTACTTTTTGAAGAAGCACAAAGAGAATTGTTCAGGTTTGGCCAGAACTTTGGCTTTAGAACTCTTTTGTACTGTTTTGTTTGTACCCTCACAAAGAGGTAGATTTGGTGTGAAGTGTTTGTGCTCCTCGAGGTTTTTCTTTTTAGTTGATCAGAGTGTAATGAAGACACTTCTGAAGTACCTTATAGTCAGAATATCCTGCTATGTGTCCTGAGGAAATCTCCAAAGAAAGGCTTACCTTGTCAGAGGAGGCTTCTTTGCTTTGGTTTATATCACGGGTGCTGTTAATTATTGGGTCCTTTAAGACAAGGCTCTCACATACCTCAATATTCAGCAGTGTAAGCTGTTTAGATAACAGTGTTACTGTTTTCCTCTTCCATCTGCTACTATTGGACATCTAGAAGCCAAATCTAAACTTACAGTAATAACTGAATGCCTTGGTGTCAATCTGTCCTCTTCTTTTTCAGGGATGTCCACTACAAAAAAAAAAGTCTTAATTTGGAACATCAAGAGTAGCAAAGCCCCTTTTGTTTTCGGATTTTTGGCCTGCTGCATCCTTTAACATAACTGTAGGATGGCCCAAAGGCATGAACTTGGTTTGCTTTTTCTCCTCAACTGAAAGGAGACCAAGGAGAATCGGGACCTACTTATCCATGTGATGCATAGATCCTTGGACCTTTCAGTTCACCTACTGAAAAGATTAGGTCAGACATTATTTAATTAGCGGTGATTATTTCTGTTTAATATACCTCTATTTGACTGTTTGGGTTTTCTCCTGTTCAAAACACTTAAAAAAAAATTAGAAATTCCCATTGGTGGTGGCATGTGAGGCAAGATAATTGAACAGCTCAACAAAGAGTCACAAACCATGACCCTATATTCAGTTTGTCCCAGTGGGTAAAGGTGCTTAGACCTAACATTTTGATTCAGGCCTCATCTTTACTTTAAAGCTTCACTTGACTGCTTTAAACAGACCACTGATTACCTAGATGGATTTTCAGGGCTCCACAGCAGCAGTCTATTAACCTATTTAGATGGTATCTAAGGTAGTAATGAGATTAGAAACGAGAAAGGAAACCGGGAGAGAGGGAAGTCGAGAAACTCAAAAGCAGGTTAAAATTTTGGTACTTTTTATGAAAGTAACAAAAATAAGGGTCAAATTGTCCTGCAAGTGAGTATGTCTAGTTGATATGAGGTAATCCTTTAAAGACAGTCACGTACTAGCTATAATTCTGAGACAGGTTAATGCCAGATAACACAGAATTGTTAGAAGATGTTATGCATTTCTCCCCAGTGGCATCTCCTCACAGACTAGCTGCAGCTCTTGGGAGCACTCTGCTTGCAATAAAACTAGTTTTTCTGGATTACAAATCTGTACTTGCCAAACTTTCACTAAGGTCATTAAATGCAAACTTGCTTCAGCAATTAAATTTTCATCAAACTCCCAATTTGACGGCCATGGCCCTAGAGTAGAGCAACTATTCTGGACTTCAGACAATCAAGTGCTACTTTCTCCAAGAGGAGGTTTTGTCTCAGAGCTATGCTGTCTTTGGATCCAGGTTTTACACCTTTAAAACAGTAGTGAATTTTAATTAATTCCTAATTTATCTGTATTGCCCATTAAAAGTTGCCATCTTCACAACAGTAGGATCTGTTTCTCCCTCTCTTTGTATTGGGCCCATCTTTGTGAGATCTTGATGTTGTTTGTTAGCAAATGAGATGTTATTGTAAATCAGGTTTGCGACACTTGTAGTTGCTAATTTTCAGGGAATCCCTTCAGGCCAGCACTTTGGGACCGCTGGGGATCAGAGGCTTTCCACAAGAGGTTGTAGCTATATTTTGCCACTGCTTTGGTTAAAACAAAGGCTGAACATTCTACAGCCCTGCAGCAGGAGGCAATTTGTTTTTCATGGAAAACTGCAGCCTATTAGCAGTTGTGAGCACAAGCTATTGCCCATTATAGCCACTCTTAGAGAAGATTGCATGTGCACACACATGGAAAATTCTTCTGATTCACTTGGGCTATACAAATCAGGGAATGGCCATACTGAGATCGAAATCAACCTTATTTAAAAATCTGCCACTCAGCAAAAAGCCCTGCAAGTGTTATGCTGTAAAAATACTTTTCCAGAGAAGATGTTCTTAAAGCACAAAGATATCCTAAAACCACAAAGTAAGTATCAACTGCGAACAAATATGAGATCTGAAAGTGGAAAAAAAAAATACTAGGATTAACAGGGGAAACATAACTTTCCAAAAAGCCGTGCTTTTTTTTTTTTTTTTTTTTTTTTTTTTTTGCTTCTAATAAGAGGTAAATGATTTAAGGGAGACCCTGGAACAGTATTATGGGCTTTGTTTGTTTATTTTGCCATGATTGAAGTACAGGCTTTGAGATAGCTAAAAGAGCTGGCTACACAATTAGATTTGTAAATCTTCACCGAACTGGCACATGAAGGGCAGGAACCATTTCTGACCATAGAAGGAGATATATGTATACATGTAAATGTCTAGAGTAAGCATGACATTCAAATTAAATTTCTTGATGAGGAAGAAGAAACAAAATTTTCAAGGTGTTATCTGATGAAGAGTCCTAAGAAAAGTAATCTAGTTGCCTAGGAAAAGAAAGGTTTAAAAAGTAGTTGTTTGAACTATGTAAATGGATACAGCCATTTAATTTGCCATTTTAACTTTTGTATCAGTCATTGGAACACATACATTATAAGCCTAGATTCTTTCCTAAAGAAAATATCTTTCAGTTCTTGTGAGGACAAAACGCTGCTTAGGAAATTCCATTCCTTTCAAAGAAGTCAATTTTGGAGAATTAGAGAGATGCTGACAGGCTTGTCAGATGTCCATGAAAAAAATGTAGATATTTAAGGGAACAACAATGTTCTCTACACACTGTAGAAAACTACATCCTGTGTAGAAATCTCTATTTGTCAATCTCCCCACCCGCCTACCCTTTTTTCCCCTTCACAAAAGAGTGTGAAGATCCCCGATAGTGAGTTGAGGTATACTGACAATCAGCTTGATTTTTCTGTTACACCTTCCACGGTAGTAAAGGTAGATCCCTGTAGGTACAGGAAAACATGGCTTTAGAAGAAACTTCTCATTTAATTTCTGAGGACTGTTAAAAAGTACCGAAAAAGCCAATTTTGCTAGTTAGGTACTACTAAAATTTTCTATTAAATGAAGAAAAAACAACGCTGAAATCATACTTTCAAGCCCAAAGAAAAGTGGAAACTTTCTGTTCTGCTTCCATTCTGGAAAGCAGAGTACAAGTAGTGTGAAAATAACCACAGATATTTTCTGTTGGTAAGACGCTGGGAAAGTATTTTGAGAATCTCCTCTTCATCCTTACTTTACTTGAGAAGCTGAAATCAAAAGGAGGAATTCTTTCTGCAGTGAACATGCACATTTCCCCCTTCTATTCAAAAACCTTTTTGAGCCATTGGAATGCATTTCTGGCGGGCACTCAGGAGCACAGGAAATTTCAAAGGAGCTGTGAATAGCTGTTAACAGTTACATTCAGAAGAGAGATGGTAGAGGAACCTAGAAAAGCTAGAGCAGGAGTTTGTTCCTTACCTAGCAGGAAAAAGTAATGGTTTTGGGTTTCTACGTAGCTTTCTAAAATAATATTTTTAAAACCTAGATTTCCCCTGTTTTATGATTTTAGCAACACAGACCTTCAACTTAGCATTTACCCCGTCAATAAATTAGGCAGTTGTCCTGTAGTGTGAAGTTTCTCCAAGATTCTTTTTTGGTATGTTTGATGTCCTAGTTGTAATATTGATGTCAGCAGCCTTCTGCAACCTAGCAGCTTAGGATCCTGCTTAGAGAGAAAATACACACTACATATCTGCCGTCTCAGCCCCTAAACCTAATTTACTTACCACAGACATCTTGAAGTACCTGCTATGTTTTGCAGAGTCCTACAAACACACTTGTATGGGAAGGAACCAATTCCTTTTTACCATGGATAACAGCATCACAGTCTCTGCTAAGCACAGAGAAAAAAAAGTGTTTATTTTAAAAAGAGCCTATAGGTAAACAAGTAGAATAAAAATTTCTTTGGAAAATTTCCATTATGTTTTTCGTAATGTTTATATGTTTTCACTGTGGCTATGTCCATCAGCTACAGTACCAGCCACAGAAATGTTAAGACATCAACCCCCCCAAAACACAAACCAAACGAACTCCCCAAGGCACAAGTTCTCCATTTTTGCAGAAAAGTTTAACAACTTTGCCACTTACTTGTAAAGTTCTGTTAAAAACAGTGCTCTTTTCCTAAATCCTGCCTTCACACATATATGTGCTTTTGTGTTTGACCACCTGAAAGTTATAAATACTGAATTTCTTTCAACTGTTTTGAAAAAAAAAAAGAGGAAAAATATTTTAAAATAAAGAAATATTGGAAATGTCTGTTGTACAAGGATTAGATTTCTTTTGGATATTTTTTATCCTGTCCTGGACCACAAGGCAGAACGGTAAGATGACCTCTTGATGCCTTGCCTTCCCCTTTTTGTAGCTCTGTAATTGCTTGATACTCTTTCAGCAGAAATGGAGAAACAGGGTTGTCCTTCAGGATTGTATTTTCCTCATGTTATTGCTTAACGCAGACTGAAGTCACGGTGATAGGAGGAAATGATTCTATAACACCATGTTTAGTAAAAATTCACCTCTATTCTGTGGTCAGGGAGCTGAATTAATGTATTGCCAGCAACACTTTGGAAAGGACACAGAGAAAACCTGAGAGTCTTTTTCAAGTAACATTGCACCTTAAAAAAACGATTTAAGTGAAGAAATGTTGGGTATCACCAAAGTTTGAAAATATGATCATAAAAGCCTGTTTCCCTCACCTGTTAGTGGCTTTTTCCTATCAAGACCAAGTCTCTTCTAGTATAAAAATTATCTTTTTCAGGCACAGCATGTATATTTCATTTCCCAAATGACTTTTGCTGTTTAAAAAATATTTTCTTCAAGTGGTTGGAAAATAGGCTCTTTGAAAACAGCAAGCTTTAGCTGGCTTCCAGCGTGCAAAACTTTTAATAGCTTGAAGCAGAAGCTGGTGGACACACAGCAAGATTACACATTTATCATAACTGGTAGCTCTTATTTGTTTTAAGTTTTCCAAAGGGAGAAAGCGTACCATCTGCAAAAATACTTTCCTACAAGAATGATTCCAGCTGAGATATTTTGTTGTAATTATCTTAAAATAAGACAAATAATCTAAATTAAGGGCTAGAAACATGCAGAGTATTATGGAGGTCAAATAAAAGTTTAGAAATTAGATAGAGATGGAGAGTTCAGTTTTTTAATAACTAGTTGAGGAGTGAGGAAATCTGCTCACAGTTAGCAAAAGACAAAGGAGAGGTAAAAGTCACTAAGGCAATTAGTGTGAATTATTCAGCCAAGTTGCCATCAGTTCTATGGCAGAAAGTTGCTCCATGCATAATCCTTAATTATAGAGTGGCACAGGTATTTACTGTCTGTGAGGCCAAGGTAGCTGGTTTATACCTCTGAAAACATCTTTGTTCCATTAGTACGCTAGGGAGAATCCAAAATTTGTGTCCTGGTCCGTTTCTGTGGATGCCTTCTGCTGTGCTCTCAAAACTGAAAAAATATACTACCAAAATTTTAAAAACTGAAAAATATACTACCAAAAAAAAAAAAAAAAAAAAAGAAAAAAAAGAAAAAATATTTTCAAATCTTCCCTAGTACACTGAGTGGAAAAGCCCTTATCAAACACCAGTCTCAGCTTCATTGTGTCAGAGAACAGAAGCAGAACACAAATAAATCCATGACACAAAAAGGGGTTCAGCAGACGCAAGAAGGATGAGTCTAAGTTGCAGTGTAGGTGAGAAAGGTGGAGGAATTCCTTGAAAGTTGTATATATGATAAAAAATTTAGCAAAAGTTCATGTAAACAAAATTCTAATCCACTAGAAAAGCAGAGAAATCTTTCCCCTTCAGTTGCTAAAAAAATAAGTCAAGAGCTCTAAAAGAGCTGTAAAGAGGATCTTGACCTTTCTAGCCTTGTAGGGAGGCTCTTTACTCATCATCCTTCTGTATATTTTCAAAAACAAGGAAGGAATAACAGCGCATTCTGTTGCCAAGTGTCTCTAGCCGTTGCTTACCAACGTCTGTTTTCAAGAACAACTCGCTGTGAGAACTTGAAGCAGCTTTCCAAGCTGTGTCCTGTAAGGTTTAAATGCTGCTACCTCTGCTTTCCTGCCTAGCAAGCTAGTCAATAAGCAATTGAAAAGCAATTATCACCTGTCTACCTCCCACTCCCAGTATGGATATTTCCACCACAGCTCACCCGAGTGAACATATGTCACAGCAGATAGAGGCTGCCAGCGTTTCTGGCACATACTGCCCCAGTACTGCGCACATTTTGCAGCAGGTGTCAGAGGCAGATGCATTTTCACTGATATTCCTAGGATGAAGATTTATTTACAACTACACGGACATAATTGCCCCAGGAATATTTTGGAAAGACAGCAGGTAGCGCAGAAAGATTTTTGTGAATGAAAAAACCTATATCTGTAATGCATTCAAAGAAATATCTAATTAAAAGCTGAAAACTGCAGCAATGAGTTGAATGCTTTCTCATATTAGAAAGAATCCTAATTATAGTAAGTCTAGGAAGTCTAATAGTGTTGAGTCATGCAGTAGCAGACAACTTTAATCCATTTCCTTCCTTTCCAAACTGGAGCCATGGCCATTACTTGGGCACAGAACGGAAAGCTGTAAGGAATGAAGCCTTTAGAACTGTCAAAGCTTCATGAAATCACAGGATCTCTAGGCAGGCTTAAGGATCTGCCAAGACAATACAAAAGAGAATGCCTTGTATGCTAAGCTTGCCTTGTATGCAGATGGTGCCTGCCTCAAGGAAATTTGCACCTGTAAAGTTTAAATGTGAACAAATCATCAGGTGAATGTCAGGCAGCTGGCCAAGGCTCTTTAAGCCTAACACAAGTAATCGAAGCTTTGTGGGCATTGTAAATTACACATAAATTGCCATGTCAAAGGGCCCAGCCCTTTGAGAGAAATAGTTTGACAATATGGATTTATGTACTCATTTTGGAATATAAGGTCAAAACACAAGGTCAAGGCAATAGAGAATAAAGGACTAGAAGCCATATCTCCATTATATTAAAGAAAATTTCAAATGGGGTCTAATAAGCAGTAAATTCCACTACTGTTGAAATTAATGGTGGCCCCTTGGGTAACCACTGCTTGTGCTCGGAGTACACCATCATCTGCAGCTGCTTGGGATGGATCTCACAGGACTTGTGCAGTTTACTGAGTGCACAACAGAATGGCTGTACTGCAGTCCTTGGAACAAAAGCACCTTCTTTTCGTCATGTGCAAAGCTGTGAGAAAAATGTGTGATGATTTGCTAGGCAACTTGGGGAAATGGAACTTTAAAAGCCACATACAAATAGGTGATAACTAAAATTTAACTCTGGGATACCAGCATTCCTTACACTTACACATTTAAGCACACACACAGATGCACATACACACACACATATATATATATATAAAAAAATACATATATGCATATAAAGCAAAAAGAGAAATCTGCTGAAACGGAAGAGCAACATGTTTTCCAAGTCGTACTACCTTAAACTCATGGAGTCCCTTGCAACACTTGCATGGTTTTTTCAATACTTTCTTTTTTACTAGCTTCAGCTTCTTGGCGTTAAATTGAGCTGGCACTGTTGCAGGCCATTTTAAATTGATACTTGCAGAACAGCAAGAAGTGTGAAGCTGCCAATGAAGAGTCAATGAGGAGCCAGTGATAGCTGTTATCAGGTTCTCCACACAAATGTCCTGAGTTTTCCAGCTGTGCAAGCCTTTCCAAGTTTGATTAAAACGGGATTAATTTTCTTTTATACACATACACACATACACATACACACACACACACACACACACACAAAATAAATATGTGAACTGTTTCATGTGGGGTTACAAGTTATAACCCTTCAGGCAGATTTACATGTGAATGCACTCCTTTTCCCAGGGTGAGCTGTGACTTCAAGCAGCAGTGAAAATTTTTTATCAGACATGCTCATACAATTTTACAAGCAGTTTGCATCATTTCACTGTTGAGCCAGAACTGGGAGAGGCTATGCTTCAACAGTGAAGCCAGTGAGTTAGTTATGACATTATTCATGTCATGCTGAAAATACAGAAGGTTCCTGGTGTCTGAGTGAAGCTGAATCTTTTTAATTTTGTTGGTATTATTGATATTGCATGACCTCCACTCCCTAATCCAGAAAGCCCTGCATCACATAAATATTGGGTGTTTCTTGGTCAAAGGGATTTAGAAAAAAAGGAGTGGGAGCCATGACTTCTGCTCCTGTCAGTTTGCCCTGTTCACCAGTCGCACTGAAATCATCCTTGAGAACAGAATTAACGAAATGTGTAAAGACAAAATGTTGAATCAAAAAAACTGGGTCAGAAACACCACAACCTCTCTCATCTGCAGTGTGATGAGAGTACACAGTTTTTAAGACCTCCATGGGAATGTGAATATGCTGGTACAAGGACTGGCCACCAGGCTAAAGCATGTTTTTATTATGGACAGTATCTGTGGAGATGTATTCCCATTTTGCATCAAACTGGTTAGACAACATAGGAGGGGTATGTGCCGTGGTTGCTTCAACTACATATGTTAAGTTCCCAGCTGTGTAAACTGGAATTTATTAAACTGTGTTTTTCTCTACATGTTTTCAGGAAGAAGGGTGCCATGAATGTATCAAACATGAGCAGCAACTTACAGATCCTGCAAATCTATTTCTTCTTTTACCCAGGTTTGTATTTCTAATTGCTAAGGTATAAATCAAAGAAAAAAAGCCTGTGTCGGTAAATGTACTGTGAGTTTTCCCCTTGTGTACCTGTAAATCCTAGGGGATGATGTGGACATGGAGTGTTAAATGACCCTGAGTTAGATACTGAAGAAACATGACTCCAGAGGAGAAACTGAATGTCCTATCTTCCAAGAATGTCTCAAGCATTTATGACTTAAAACAAATACTATATGGCATTCCTTCCCAATTCCCACCCCTGAGGGCCCACCTCCCTCTCTCATTCTCCTCCTCCCCCCCTTTTCTCTCCCTGCCAGTTATTTTAAAATGGTTTCATATCCTGGTGAACAGAACATAAAAATTTGTCTTCACTGATGGGGCAAATAACATGCTGTGATTCTTGGGGTTGTCCTCTACAGGGCCAGGAGTCCAACTGTGATAACCCTTGTGGGTTCCTTCCAGCTCAGGATAGCCTGTGATTCTACCCTATGCTATGAAATCTCCCTCTGCCTCTCTGCTTTATTTCTTTTTCTACTCTCATCTGAGCAGCCCACTTGTGCTGGTATGTGCTAGATTCAGAAATCCTGTTACAAACTAATTGTGTTCTCAGAAAGCTGCTAATGTATTTTGCTGGAACTCTTTCTTCTGAGTTAATTATAAGCCACAAAGAGGAACTGTTTAGTGGCAGAGTTGGTACAAGGTAAAGGACAGAAGTATTCACCCAGGAGCAGAGAAGGAGCTAGGGGCTTCAAGGAATTTTCATACACCCCGGTGGGCTTTTCTGCCAAGGAGTCCCCAGGCTGAGGTTTGCCTCTCCTCATCCCTTGCTTTTGACCTGAACATGTAAGGCAAGAAGGAGCAAAATCCTTCTGCCTTTTGATGAAATTGATCTCAGTTCACTCTGCCTCATGGAATCATGCCTCGAACACGACACTTAGGTTTGGACTACGCACCATCCTAGAGAACTAAGGCCCGTATACACCCATATAAGCTATTCAGATCTTTGTCTGAAGGCAGAAACTGCTATTGTTCACTTCCAGAGCACATTATTGAAGACATTGGGAAATTTTGGATTTGACTCCCAAAATCTTATACCAGCAGACTGCTATCAGTACGGACCAGACACAAACAGGGAAATAGTAGTTCCTAAGAGATGCCCTGCTTACACTGGTGAGAAATCATTTAGAACGATGCAAAAGTCTGATGTGTTCATTGATTTTTAGCTGATGATCATGGCAGAGGACAAGCACAGCACAATAGGTGCTTTTTACTCTACTGGAGCTTATTCAAGATACTGTCATCCACACTTTAGCCAACCCTATCAATATTTATAGTCAACATTCACTATTATAAATATAGGATTTTAAACACCTGTGTACAATACCTTCATAGAAGACAGAAAGACCTTTGAGGTCCCTGGAGCTTTTCTGAAGACCCTTAAGTCCCCTAGAATCTGCTCAGTAGCAGTACAGTCATTAGTTCTCTGGTCACCTATCCAAAAATGTTGTGCTTGGTTGTCTGAGGGTGAAACTTCATTTCCCAAGTGCTGAGCTAATTTGGCTTTGCCACGGTCCTGCTTACCTAGGGATGTGGAAATGTGGGACTCCTCCCTTCTGCTGCAGGTCTCCCCACCTGCTGAGGTCTGCCAGGCACGGATTTCAGCTGGCAGAAATTAATGCTGCCAAAAGAGATGGGATGTTTTTCCTCTTATGCTTAGCTCCCGAAACCTGCTGTGTCTGGAACAACGCTGGTACCAGTGTTAAAAGAAGAGAAGGGCAGATGGATATGTCCAGGGCAGAGAGAAAGTTAAAATGACTGCAGGAGATCTAGTAGCTTTTTTTTTTTTTTTTTTTTTTCTGGCAGATTTTATCCCAGCTTCTTCTGCCTCCTACCGGAGGCCTCATGTAGTTCTCCAAGAGATTAAAACCAGACTTGAATCGGTCACAAAGTGTCTTTGCATCTTTAAAAAAAATCTAATTTTGGTGCTCCTCTGTTACTTGGTTATTATGTAGATCTCAAATCTCTGAAATACAGTCTTCCAGTTAGCCTTATTAGATTGAAGGAAAACCATTTAAGGCACAAGCCACCTGGGAATCAATGGCAGTCAGAAAATAATTTTTTTTAGCACCTATTGTTTGTGGATACTCAAAGTGCTGATTAAATACTTTTTTTTTCTTCTCCAGTACTGAGAAACACAGATTTTAATTGCTCTGCTTTTCACAGTGTGTGCTTTACTTAGTTCATTTGGTCCTGGCATCCTGCATGTTTTGTAAATATTGCAGAGGCAAGAAATCTGACTGAGGTATCCTTTATTTAGTTCCTGTGCTTTTGCAGGTCAAGGCTGTGCTAGCCTTTGCACAACAGCACAAACTGGCTGTGAGTAATTATATCTCCTTGTGTTCTAGCCTATATATTCAGGGTAGAACACAAGGAGAGGGCTACACATCTCCAAACAAATGAGATGCAGGGGCCTCTTTTCCAGTAGCACTGGAGGAATCTGATGAGCTGGTGAAAAACTCCGTCTGACTGGTGACTGCAGCAGTAGGAAACTTAGTTCCTGAAGTTGAAAAGGCCTTCCTAGGAGATCTTTTCACCACAGTGACTGTCTAGAAAATGCTGTTTCAGTCACACCTCTTCTTTTCAGGATATTTTGTTATATCCATTGTAGTACCTAAGCACTTTATATGACTTTTTGAATCTGTGTTAGAAACCTGTGTTCCAGTATAAATGTACATTTATCTGTTTCTGGAAATAGTTGAAAACATAGCCAAATATTTCCATTAAAATTATTCTCTGTATCTCTGATTCTAAGCATTCTGAGAAATCATTATCAGTACTACTGATGAGTTCACTCTACTAGGATCTGTTCCACCTCAGACATTAATCTATAAACCTGTAATAGAAATATTAAAGCTCTGCTAAAGGTTGGGTTTATTAAAACTTCCCTTCCAAATCAAAATGATGAATTTGGGTCTTAATGGGATAGTTCATTTAAACAAATTAAGCACCATTTAAACTGTTTTAAAAAATCATTACATTCTACTAGATTAATTACTTTAAAGCTATTGTTTAATCTGTATGAATTGCCCAGAGAGAACAAGGGTCCTTCATCCTTTCTTACAATTCATCTTCTGCTGTGATAAACTGCTTTGTCTCCGCTTGTAATTACCTTCTGTAATTGCCACTGCCCCCTCTTGTAATATTTGCTTGACAGACTGAAAGCTAATATATATTTAATGATTGTAGCACCTTTAATATTTGCTGTTGTCAACAATACAAAGCCCAACTGTGTAAGGCTACACCGGTAATGAATAATGCTGTTGTTATTGTGCTGCTACTAGTGAGTTGGTGTGATGCCTTTCATCTGCAAAGGCTGGCAAGGTCTTTGAGTGTGTCTTCTTCCACTTGAAGACTGTGGGACACAGGACCTGATGGTGGGTCACTGTCATCACAGGAATGATTAACAAATGTGTCTGGGCTGGTAAAATCAGCGTCAGTAATCATCCCTGAACCAAAGCACCTGCCAGACCCAGGTTCTTCTGTAGGTGACTGGTGGGACTTCTGGAGCAGGGTGCCACATGCACCCTATGTACTATTCACAGAGCTTCCCAGACCCTCAGGCTCTCCATGGCACAAGGATATATGTCTTGTGGCTTTTGGCTATGTGGAGATTTATAAACTGTAGGGTCAGCAAACTTGATATCTTGTCCCTGCAGTATAGAGGGTCTTTTGCAAAGAGCCTGTACTCTGTTCCAGCTAAATATTTGATTCTGATAACTAGCCCCATGAGCCATGTGTAGAGATGTCTGACTGTTACTGGGTGAATTACCTTATCAATATTAATGTGTGCTAAGAATGTTCATAAAATTAAAACTTCTCCTTATCCATCTTCAATACTCCATTTTCAGTCTTGTTCTTTGTATTTCTCTTCTATTAAGTAAAAAACTTGTATTCTATATAAATGAAAACCATTAACAACCCATCAAACTGGCACAATGAAGTTATTTCTCTTTCTTTAAGGGCTCTTCCCACAGTCTTTACAACTGAAAAATTATAATGGTGTGTTTTGAGGGTGAACTTTCATCCAGTGTAATTTCTCTCAGCTCTTTTCATAATATAGATAATGAAATAAATTACAGAGAGAAGCACTACAAAATTAGCTTAACTCTGATGGCACAAGGTCTGCAGTGAACACAAACTTTTTGTTACTGCCCTAGATTGAGCTTTATTGCTCTAGTTTGAACTAGCTTTTTGTGTCACTTTGAAACAGGAAATTTACTCACATGGGCTCCAAGCATAAGAAATTCACTTGAACTCTTTTAATACTTATTAGGTCATTCCAGTGCAATCTAAATTTAGTTGATAATCACTAGCATGGCACTATGTTGAGAACTCACTTAGCGATTTTTTTTGCTGTGTTTATCTGAAAGTTGCTCCTCTTGAAGGAGATCATGTTCATATTTATACTTTCTCTGCTTGAAGTAGGTGTAGGTATGGACCAAAACTCCGTTGCCTCATGGCTCTGTCTTCCACTGCGAAGTTATGATAAGAATTTTGAAAAAGCTCAAAAATATTGTGGAGAAAGGGGCAGAAAAGGTGTCTGGCAGCACATGAGCAAGAAACAAGTTTTAAAACCTCTCAAGGCAAATTTTTTCTTTGAGTCGCCTGGGTTGCACCTTATTTTGGTCAACTCTTTCTTCTGGCTCCTGTGCCCTCCAAGAAGTGCCTCCTGAGTCAGCAAAACATTAAAACTACCTGGCATTTCTGCTGTTTGCCAAAATACTGTTGGTAAACATGCCTTTACAGTCTGCTTTTACTTCAACACAGCTGGTAGGGAGCGGGCAGTGGGCAATGCAAGGGCATTTAATTATCATGGCTGACAATCCTTGGTCATGAGTCAGAATCCCAAAGCCTCTCTGAGCCTTTACCCCAGTGTCATCTGATGCGTCAGAATGGTGATATGAGGTCAGATTACTCCTTCTTCTCTGTAAAGACAGGAGTAAGCACCTGGCACTGCAGGCCAAATCTGTTGTCTGATGTCACAGATTTTCCTCACTCACTGGTCTGATTCATGGCACCTTCATGAGTTCTCACTGATCTTTTGTTTCTTGCTTTTTTTGTTTAGTTCTTTGGGGCTTCTTTTCCTACATTTAATCCAATTTAACCTCATTCCCTTTATGTCAGGGGCTCTGAAAAGGTCAGTTCTATTGTATTTTCTATTATTTTCTTTTTGTGTTGGCTTGCAACAATTATTTCCAAGCATGAGATGGTTAAGGAATACCTACAAAGCATGTGGGCTGCAAAGAATAAAAAAAAAGGAGAAAAAGGAAAAAAGAGAAAAAAAGAAGAAGTAAATATAGTATAGTTTATTGGTGAACCATTTAGTTTATTAGCAGTAGGTCATGAATTATAAACAGAAACCACTGGATTAGTAGACAGAGACAGCTTCTCCTCTCTGTCTTTTCTATCTGTAGCTAGTATGGCTACACCCAGGAAAATTTCTTTCTGTAGCCTAGTAGTAGGCATGGGGAGCCCTTTGAACTGCATATTGTATATGAATGGCTCAACAGTGGGACTGCTGGGATGAGGCAGTCATGCTAGAGGGTTACTCTGTGTTCTAGTAACATATTCTTGCACATACCTCCACTCCGTAAAATAGACTCCCATTTATCTCTGAGGCTCCATGTGGCATGCAGGAATAAAGCAAAAAGCAGGTATTTATGTTCATCTCTCCATAGCAGCAGTGTAGTTCAAGGCAGAAGAACCTCAGGGTTCAATGCTGCAAGTGCAAGGAAGTGGATGTCCCTTTAATTTGGACAATAGATGGCACCATTTGTTTCTTCTTAAAAACACCACCTTCTGCTGTGGTTTTGTACAGCAGCAAGTCTGCAGGAGGAGTGTGACAACAGGGTCTGCACTGCTTCCTAGCCAGCTCAGAATAGGAACCTTTCTTTGTTTTCTTTATTGCACCACAGGGGAAAGCAAGGGGGCAAGAGCCATAAATCTGTGTGTGTCCACGGTGTGCTTTGGCTCTTACGAGGTAGAGAGTTGCTTGAGAGAGACACAAATAGGCTACTGTATTGAATTTGTGTGGCCAGGTTTTGGTAGTAGGGGGTGCTACAAGGGTGGCTTCTGTGACAAGCTGCTAAAAGCTTCCTCTGTGTCTGGCAGAGCTAATCCCTGGCAGCTCCAAAGATGGATGTGCCATTGGCCAAGGCTGGGCCAGTTAGAAATGGTGGTAACACCTCTGGGACAACAGATTATTAGACAAAAAGGTTACTGCACTGATGTAATTGTGGCCAGAGAAGAGCAGAATGAGAACATGTGAGAGGAATGACTCTGCAGATAGCCAAGGTCACTGGAGAAAGAGGGGAAGGAGGTGCTTCAGGCACTGGAGCTGATTCCCCTGCAGCTCATAGTGTAAACTACAGTGAAGCTGCTGCGCCCCTGCAGCCCACGGAGATCCACAGGGATTCAGAGATCCACTTGGAGGATGAGCCCCATGCTGGAGCAGGCGGGTGCCTGGGAAGAGGCTGTGATGCCATGGGGAGTCTGTGCTGGAGTAGGCTCCTGGCAGGGACCTGCAGACTCATCAAAAGAGCAGCCCAGACTGGAGCAGGCTTCCTGGTAGGGCTTGTAAATCCATGGGAAACACACACAAGAAAATCCTCTCCTTGAAGGACTTCACCCATGGAAGAATGACCCATGACGGAGCAGTTTATGGAGGACTGTTGCCCATGGGATGGACATGAATTGGAAAAGTTTGTGGAGAACTCCTGTGGTAGGGTCCCCACACCATAAAAGGGGAAGGACTACTCTCCCTGAGCAGTGGGAGAAGCAACTGTGATGAACTGGCTGTAATCCCTATTTCCCGTTTCCTTGTGCTGCCAGGGCGGAGGAGGTAGAGCTGGCAAGGAGGAGAGGTAGGAAAAAGGTGTTTTTAAGATTTATTTTACTTCTCATTTTCCTGCTCTGAATTTGTTACTAATAAATTCAGTTAATATCCCCAGTTAATGCCTGTTTTGCCCACGATGGTATTTGTGAGTGGTCTCTCCTTGTCCTTATCTCAACCCAGGAACCTTTCTTTTATTTTCACTCCCCTGTCCATTTGCAAAGGGGGAGTGATAGAGAAATTTTCGTGTGTGCCTGGAATCCAGACAGGATTAACCCACTAGAGCTGCCAAGACAGGGTGCTTAATTTGGTAGCCCAGTGGTCTGTTTCCTCCTGACCTCATGGCCAGCAAAGGTCAAACTGAATTTTCCTATATTTCCTCTCATTCTTCCAGGTTTAATTGTCCCTAGAAAACTAGGAGTTTTGATAGTGCCCTGTTGCACCTTGATGAAGATATGCACACCCAAATATGTGCATGTGCTATTTCACTGACTTGGCCGGGGTGGAGGGATAGCTATGGTTGGCTCCCTTTAATGACACATCTAATGAGGCTGTCTCCTAAGCCTGGCTCCTTCCAAAAAACCTCCTGTTCTCAACAATTACTGGTCAATCAAACGTAACACGCATCTAATTTCTGTTCATTCACACCAGTGGGCTCTCTTGGTGGGCTCTTGTATCTTTAATTTGTTGCACAATTAAATGTAATGAGAGAGATCAATAGATGACATGCCCATTATTTAGTTCAGAAAATGTTTCTTAAATGAGGTGATTCAGTTCAAATCAGGTACAAGTGTAAGTAGCTCTAAAAGGAATCTGTGGTTGAGTAAACTCTGCTTCCACTTACAAATGTGTACATCACTCATGCAGAGGGCTGATCTTATGTCAATTCTAATGTAAGTTCTTATATGTTCTTATCTTAGGAATCTTTATAACCTTGTTAACAACCTCCTGGGAGGACCTCAATCAGTCACAGCCTTGTTGTCTACTCAAAGTCTGTAGTGTCTTGTACAAGTCTCTATTTTAAGCGCTACATTTCTTCCTCACAGTGCCTGTGCAATCCTTCATGAATTCTTAGACATGCTTCCTGTAATGATTTGAATGTCCTTGCACATTTACTGGAAGTTGACTTACCTCTGGACAAACAGTCTTAATGAGTTGAAATTATTTTTAAGGCATTTATGAAATTCTGGGGACAGATTGTCTTGTTGTTCTTCGAGAGTTGCTGATTCCCAGATCGCTTGGGAGCTCCAATTTTGAGAACTTCTGTATTAAGTCAACAGAGTCTCCAATGAAGTCTCTAAAGAGCAGCAGAGGAAGGGTTTGTTCTCAGAAGAGCTGTACAATCTCAACAAAAAAATACAACATGAACCACAAGCCAAGCCTGCTGAAGCATCTGTGTGACAACAGAGTTAAATCGGCACAAAAGGTCTCACAGAACAGGTAGGACAGCAAAACAGAGAAAAGAACTCAGAGCCCAGAATTATGAACATTGCCTGAGACTCAACTCGTCATACTAATGTTCCAGGCACATTTCAGAACAGTCCTCTCTAGGCTGTAGCTTTGTCAGGAGCTATAAATTGGGTCTTTCTTTGGTCCATACTGAGATTGCATCAGAAAGGACTGACCCCTTAATACTGAAAGGTTACAGGTATAAGAATCTGACCTGCTGAAGTGATTTCTAAATGTGACTTACAGATTCTGCAGTATTATTACATTTACTCAGCAGCTCTGACAGCTCAAGACTGAAAGACATATTATCATATGGATAATATGAAAACAAAGCAACAGGCACAATGTTTTATTTTTGCTGAACAGTTTTGTTTGGTACATGATAAATTACTGTAGCAAGTTCTAGTCTTTCTTCTGCCTGACTTTGTCTAAGTCTTTGCATGGATTTTACTTTGTTGTGTATTTATGGGCAATATGTCCCTAAAAAGCTGTTACTTGTCAAGTGTTTCCTTTTAGTAGATGCTTTGATTACAGCTATGCTAGAACCACTCTGTTGTCAGTCTTTTAGGTCTGAAGTGCTGGTATGAAGGTGCCTTGTCTGCATGAGATGCTAAGTCTTGGCTGCAGCCTGCGTTACCCAGACACTGACCTTAATGTTTAGAGTTTTCTACTGACCTTAATTTGATTGCATATTGTTATCCTTAGAATGAACAGGGAAGACAGACCAGAAAAATGAGTGTAGATATGCCTATGCAGCAATTATTTGTACAGCAGATTATGTTGCTAGTATCTTTGTTGCCTTTACATTGCGGGTTTTCTACAAAGAAGAGATTGAGTTAAGTGGGGAGGGTTTGGTACAGCTAATGCACAAGTGGAAAAAGATAATATCTCTTGGTGTGTTTGTTTATGGTCAATTCTCATTTATATCAGTTGGATTATCTGAGTGGTGGATTTGTCAGTTTCGTGGATAGAGGATTTGCTATCCTAGGATGGTACACGGATTCATGAGCAGGGCTGTTTTGCTTTCAGAGTGAATTTATCACTGGAAGCAATACAGCAGCTTTTCTGGAGCAGCTGGCTTCAAACTACAATAGCTTGGGCAGATTTGCAAGCTGCTTCCAAGACTTGGTTGTCAGGGAGTCCAGTGCTGGCTACTACTGTATTTCACAATAGCTCCAATTTATGAAACGGATGAACTCCAGCAGCCGAAATGGACCAGGCCCCTTTATGAAATGACTGTTTTTGTACCACTTCCCAGGCAATGGTCCTCATCCAGGAGGATGATTCATTAGACTGCAGTGTCATATGAGTACATAGATGCTGGTCAGTCTAGTGGATCACCTAGATGAGGAGCAGTTCCTGTGGGAACACTATGGCAGGCATGCAAGGCTGTGTTTGAGCCAAGGTCAGCTTGTCTCTGACAGATGAATACTGCTGATGATGAAGTGGGAGGCAGGATGCAGTAGGCAAACACCTTTGAACAAACTAGCTTCTGTCACTCTAGCATGCCTTAAAATAGATTCAAGCCTGCCAATGGGTTTTGTTGTTAGCAAGCAAGCCTTCTGTCTGTTCACTGGCAGAGCAGTGGGCTGTCTCTACTACTCCCTTGCTTGTGCTATTTTCATACTATGCCAGCACTTATGTACTAACTTGCAGTTTTCCTTTTCCTTCATATTTTTTGTCAAGTACACTGAGATCCACAACTAAACTATAGTATTATAGATTCTATCCCTCTCCCCCCTCTCTCTCTCTTCGCAGTCAGTCACTTTTTAATACTCCTCTAAATCTTTCATACCATTCCTCAGTTGTTTTTCCATCCTTAGTGCATTTTCTTTAATAGGATAGCCTTTTTTTGTTTTTTTTTATTTTTTTAATATAGGTGATGACTACTTCATGACTACTCTTTTCTCATTCCCTTTACAGCAAATATCTCAAGCCTCTCCCTGTCATGGGTAAGCTATGATTGTAGTTGGAAGGTTAGCTGATCTATGAATCCTTGGCTAAGGCCAGGGAATTAACTGCAAACTCAGCTTTCTGTTACTGAAACACATTTCAGTATTTAAACACTTAAAGAACAATCTTACCTTCTTTTGCCAAAATCAACACCTGTACAGCAAGGGATGGATCCTGAAAGAGTGAGATGGAGGTCAGTATTTTCTTAATATAATTGCTAATTAATTATTATTTAATGTTTTCACATTCTAAACAAAATATAGCCCCATGTTTTCTGAGGCAGTGTGCACAAAAGGAGAATTACACACCATGCTACTGAATATAGAAGGGATGCACTTTTCCTGCTCCAAAGTATTGTCTCCCTCACTGATTTCTTCATCAGCTCTTGTAGCTGAAGTCTGATAATGCTCACTACGGCAGGAAATCCATACAGACATATGGCAAAAACTATGCAAATTGGTGGGTAGTTTTATCAGAAAATAAAAATGCATTAGAAAAATTGGAAGTGGTGATCATACTATTTTTTACTGATATTTGTGAAGACTAAGATGACTGAAGAGTGAGGATATGTGATGCAGGATCCTTCAGGCATGTCACCATACCTTGAAACACACTGCATCAAAAAAGATCAAAGTGAATCCTGATACTATCTCGTTCAGACTTGAAGACAAAATTGAACATTTAAGCTCACAGATCATGACTTTCCCATCCCGATAGATGTGATTTCAGCAAGGCCACTGAAAGCACAGCAATGTAAAACTAGTATCTGAAGCTTAAGCCAAACCCAGATGATGTAGTTAACGATTATTGTTACTGGCAGGGATGAAAAATGAGCAGAAATTGTTGAAAAAGTTCGGTTAAAAAAAAACCCCTTAAAAATATGAAACTATTTAAATTGAAAAGCTGAATTTCAAAGAAAAAAATTTAAAGCAGTTTTTGAAAATATTTCTGATGAAAACCTTTAAATAGCCTTCCTTCCTTCCTTCCTTCCTTCCTTCCTTCCTTCCTTCCTTCCTTCCTTCCTTCCTCCCTCCTTCCTTCCCTCCCTCTCTCCCTCCCTCCCTCTCATCATTTTCTAATTAGAAATGAATGGGCTTATTTCATTAAAGGTACAATCAGAAAATGTCAAACATTCATGCTGAAATGTCAGGGAGGGCCATGAAGGTCCTGATGGGCTTCTGTGTCCATGTCCATCTTCCGTCTTGCATCCCCAGGACCTATTCCTTTTGCCCATGGCTCACATCAGCTCCTTGAGCTCATCAGCCCCTGCCCTGGCAATGCTGATTCTGCAGCAAGATGATCTCTGGCTGCCCACAGCCCTGCCCTTCTAACAATAAGCAGGAATACAAGTGACAAATGTTGTCCTAAAAAACGTGAGCCACCATCAGCAAGAAAAAGTAGATTTTGCTGTAAATCAATCAGTCATGCAAACTGCATGGTAATAGTCTGTGTATCCATGTGTATATTTATTTGAGAATCGAATGGACATGGAAAGGAAAAGGTAGCTAGAGGAATAAGGAAAAGGCATACTAGAGGAATTCAGACTGTATGTGCATTTTTCTTTTATTCTCCTTGCCCTTTTCGGACAAATATACATGAATATGAGTAATATTAGCTCTGTCACACTTCCCTTG
Organism: Melozone crissalis; assembly: GCF_028551555.1. Classification (NCBI taxonomy): domain Eukaryota; kingdom Metazoa; phylum Chordata; class Aves; order Passeriformes; family Passerellidae; genus Melozone; species Melozone crissalis. The sequence continues at coordinate 34,828,707 of NW_026535783.1, read as the reverse complement.
AAGCAAATGAGATGCTGTCCTAGCACTGTTGTTTCCATCCTGTGTTGACTCATGCAGTCCAGACACTTTATCCTGCCCGTGTCTCTGCTGTAAGACCACAGATCATGTTATCACGTTACAAATATAGCATATTAGTACATCTGGAAGGCTAGTCACGCTGCAGGGTTCAGACAGATCTGGCTGGCCATGAGCTGTGCTATGCTATAAACAACCTCAGTGTCCCACATTGAATAACTGCACAGCACTCAGGAGCTCTGGACACTTGTGTTCTTTAGTAGTAGGTAAGTGACAGTTTTGCTGATTATTGTGTTTCTTCAGATGTGTGGGGTCAAGGTGGAAAATGGCAGGAAAAGTGAGAAGTAGCTATCAGGTTGCTCTGGTTTGGCTGCGGATCTTTGAAAACTAATGTATATGGGAAAAGCAGTTGAAACAGAGAGCAGTATGTTTGGTGGGTATCTTTAAAGAGAGTGAGATACACCCCCTGCATAGTTCCTGTAAATAGATTTATGCTTATGACAAATCCAAACTTTATAATTTAGGAAACCTTTCAAGTTCTACTCTGTGACTCAGTTATAATAAACCATTGCTATTTTATCTCAAGGACATATGCTGGTGGGAGAATGATTTTCAAGAAAAAAAATTGTTTGAGAGGTCAGTCATTTATCTTTGCTGTCTGACAGAATTTACAGTGGAATTTAAAAAGAGTTATAGAACTTCAGTTTCTGAAGGCTACTTACAGTTAATCTAACTGGCATAGGAAATACAGCCTGCTACATCTTTTGAGAACACAGCCTATCATTTAAAGTCAAATATTGTCATTATTGGTGTTGTTGCTACCACAAGCATTTATGTGCTATCATTGACATATTACTTTCTGTAGGTTAAGAGGTACTGACCAGCTCTCTTCCTCTGAACAGCAGTTAATTGAGCACAGTTTCAAGGATCATGGATGGATGATAATGCTCATTAAGCAAAGAGGTAGATCATACCAAAGAGTTTCACCCACTTTGCTCTCCTCAGATAGAAGGTAAAAGTGGAGAGTTATTCTGAAGGTGTCCAGCTGTCAAGGTCACCTGTGTCTCCTCTCCACAGATGAGGGAAAGACTAAAGAGACAGCTGGGGTGAGGGAACTGATAAAATACAGATGCCGCCTCATGACTGAGTGGTGAGGTTTAGGCCATTAGAGCTAAAATAAGTTGACTGCAGGAGTAGTTGAAAGCAGTATGATCTCTAGCTTATCTATATTATCTACCATCTTAAATCACAAAATTTAACATCTTTGCAATTGGCTGTGACCATTTCACTCATTATACAGGTAATGATCTTGTCTCTAACAGTGGAAATAGGACTGCTGTAGGTCAGACATAGGTTTTTGTTTTCCTTCTGTAGTAGAGACAGGTGACAGGATTGAATTCTTAGATCAATACATTCAAAATGCCCCCCCCAGGGAGAAAAGAAAATTATATATTTTGAGAGTTTTTAATTAGTGTCAGTTAGGACAGAGAGTCTAAAATAACATTTATGATGTTGTCATTCACAGAGATAGTGTCAGAGGCTGTACCCTCTAAGGGTACATGAAAGGTAATTAAGAGTAACCTCAATTCTCGGAAATTGTTCAGGAACCTTAAGACAAATAAGAAGTCAATGAAACATTGTGTTAAAAACCACAATGGACGTAAAACAAGTTTTAGAAACCTAAGAGTGTAATGTTATGGTTAAATTAAGATAATCTAATAGTATATGAAAGCCTCAGTGTTTTGTTCAGTGACAAAGAATGCAAATTTATTTGCCATGGGTCTATGTATGAGAAGTGAAGGGGGATCTCTCTAATCAGTTCTTAAAACATGTTTTCAGTTTCCCAGGATTCTGTTGTATACAGTCCAAGAAAATTGTTTACACCTGCTGGCTACAGCTACATGCATAGGTTCAACACCTTCACCAATACATAATACACGTTTGAGCTGTTTTTCCTTTGATAAGAAACAACTTCAAAATACATGCCCATTTCAAATACATCATCCCTCTCTCAGTCTTAAGAGAATTAGACCTCTCCTCAGCAATATCCAGGAAAAAAAAGAAAAAGAATGGATTTTTGTCAGAGACATCAGTCCAGTGTTTCATTAGCTTCATTGTCAATGGAAGAATAATTAGTCAGCTCACTGAAGTGCTAGGGGAATACATCTGTAATAAATCCCCTTGCATATGTAACATCTATCATGCTTGATGGCAAACATATTAGTGTTACAAGAGTTGAGAAAGTATAAGGAATATTGTAATTCAGCTGCTAATTAATCCATAATTAAAGACCTAATTAATGAATAACCCTGTGAAAAATTGTCTAAAAATCAAGATGTGAAGGCTGCAGTGATAAAGAGGACTCTTGTTTGTGAGACTGTTTAATTTACATCTAAAATAGGAACTGATTAATGAAAACTGTCAGTAAAGCATTATGCTGCAGTACTGGACAAAAAGAAATATGCACATAAAAATGTGTGGAAACCAAGTTCAGCTCTTGCATATCTGTTTTTAATTTTATAGTGTTCATAGCTATTTTTACCTGAGTTATAATGAGTAGGTTAATAAAAAGATATGTTTTCTCTTAGCTGGGGAGTGTAAACAATGCAAACATTATTTATTTGTGTATGAAAGAGGCTAATGTCAGATCCTATTCATAAATGTCTCTTCCACGAAGTAGCTAAAGAAGAAAACTAAAAAAAGACCTTAATTCATCAAAGCGTTCATGATTAAGCTCCATGATACAGAAAGACACTAATTTCGGAAATTAACTACACTGAAAGTTGGACTAATTAATAGCTTGAAAGTGTCACTGTCTATGTTTGTTTATGTAGGAGCCAGCTGGCTGAGACTGTACTCTTGAGAGAGCAGGAAGGAACATTTCAAACTCCCCAAACATCTGGGCTCATGTCCAGGTGTCAGGACTGCCTTCTCCAGCCTTGCAGCAGATTGTCCCTTTCCTCTTGTATTTATTCTGTGCTGTAGCTACATTTATTGGATCTCTGGGGACCCAGGCCTTCAGGGGAACACCCACTGTGATCCATCACATTGCCCTGCCCACATATTCCCCAGGACCCAGCAATCACATGCATGCATGCATATGTGCTCTGAAACACAATCTATCTTGGATCCCAGACCTCAAACTCTCACTGTCAAATCTGCACTTTTGGCTAGACTGGTGACAGCTAAACAAACCAGATTAGCAGGAAGGATAATTCCCTGCTGGTGTAGAACAATAAGAGATTGTTACTAGAAGCAAAACAAGGTAGGGAAGAGCAAGTTCCCACTTTGCAGTTCTCTCCCACTCCTCAAGCATCACAGAGAAACACTACCCCACTTACAAGCTGTGCTCAGTTAGCAAAATATAGTTGTATAGGGTGAACATTGCCACAATTTCTGTTGCTCTTTCAATCACAGCATGTTCCTCTAATTTAATCTTTTCCTGATAACATAAAAAATGTGTTCAGTTGCTATCCAAATGTCAAGTTTCCTCTGAATTATTTAAAAACTTGAGAGATAAATGACTTGATGATTCCAAAGCACAGTGTGAGTGAGCTTATTTCCTAAGAAATTATTTGCAGCATTGGTAGGAAATATTTCACTCATATTTTCCCCCATATAATCCTGCCAGTAATACTCATTAGAGTGCAGCAGATCTCCCACAGTGATTATCTGAAATAAAAAAGGCCCAAGTGAGCCAGGTTGTTAAGCAAATTGAAGAAACCAAAGCATTAATAATTTAATAACTCACGTAAAACAGCAGAGGAAAGTATACACAGAGCTGTGCTTTAGGACAGCCAGGTGCCATGTGAAATCAGGAGAGCCGTTAACAGAGACTAATACTGGCTGTATGTGTAGTCTCAAAACTATGTTGGACTCTTTCAGACTCAAGACTCAGGTCTTGTTCTACAGAATACTGTGCACACACAAGTTGGCCAGCATTAACACTACTCCCAGCAATGTTCAGAGAACTTGAAACTCTACTGTAATAAAGCCAACGCAATTTTGACTTATCACAGGCTGTATTCTACCCACTGCAGAGAAGACAGATAATACTGGTAAACAGGGAGGAGCTGTAGAAGAGTTTGGTACAGTTAATCTGCCAAAGTATGGCAGACCACAGAGTCATCAGATCTAAGAATACTTCTCTTGTGCTCCACTACCTTTCTTTTTAAAGAAGACCTTGCCTTGTCTTTATTTTTTTTTGTTTGTTTTGGTTTTTTTTTTTTTATTGTATGCTTCTCAAGGTATTTATGAATTGATTGATCTATCTCAGATGCTGAGATAAGTGCAGAAAGGCTGAAAACTGTTCTTTCAATGAAGTTGCTGATTTGAAAAGCACTTTTTATCTGTGGAAGGCCTTCCATCCAGAATTCAGTGTTGATTTTAGCTCATATATCCTTAAACACTTTTTTGAAGATTGGGTAGTCTGTGGTACCTTGTGGCGCAAGTGCAGGTGATGGAGATGAAACTCCTTCAGCATTAAACACCAGGAGCTCCCAAAAGGCATCCTAATTTTGAAACTTAGTTGCCTTCAGTGGTCCTCCATACTTAGGTTGGTGACACTTCTAGAGGTATTGAAAATCATAAATTTCCCCCATTATTTCCCCCTTAAGCCAAGAAGGAAAAAAAAGTAAAAAGGAAAAAACCCAGTCATCAAATGCCTGCTCAGGGTTCAGAGGTCAAGTGGAAACAAACACAAGTGGTCACGAGATCACTGTAGCTATCAAGGATGGCTGTGGTAGCATCTGTGGCAGACGTGCAAACAAGAGTTGGAGATATCAATAGCTGAAGGGAGCAAGGGCATTTAGGGCACAGCACTAAACCTCTCCAGTTTTACTGGAGAGTTGACATATGAAGTATGTGTATATTTGTAACAACAACATGAATAACAATAAATAAAAAATAATACAGACTATGGACATTACAAGGTAGTTATCTTCTTTTCCAACCTATATATTTTCAACTCCTGGCTGAAGAGACTCTGTTTCATGGCTTCTGAGTACTCCTACTATTTAAAAAAGAATCGCTGAAATAGATGCTAGAGACCAGTCTGCCTACTTTTAGGTGAATTTATATAATAAAATAAAATAAATGATAATATAAATGATAAAATAAAAAAAATCCATGCAGATACTTAGGCAGATGCTTTTACTAGCAATAATATTTGGCATTAGTGTTATATCATTTAAATAAAACCATATGGTGAGTATCATCCCTAATATTGTAGTATTTTGCCAGTTAATCCTCCAAATGCTTAAGAGCATCCAAATGCTCCAAATGCTCAATATCATTATACACATGAGGACTGTGTTTGATTTTAATAGCCCTATTTATAAATACATTTAAATGAATAAAGTTTCTGCAAGATTAAGGAAAGGTGTTATCTTTTTTCTAAGAACAGAAATTGCACATAAGTGTCTGGAAAGGCAGTTTTTCTGCTCCATGTGTGTAGGGATAGCTCACAGCAATAGGGCACCCAAACCCAAATGCTGGCAGAAAAAGAATGCTCTTACAGAGAAGTGCTCCTTCTCACCTCAGCTGGCCCAGAGAAGTGGCAGATTATTAATTTCACTTGATAAGAAGATGGGTCTTGGTGTTGAGATGGGGCCTGCAATAGGAAGAATCAGAGAGAATTTCTTTGTAGGGGAGGGGCCTGGTAATGTGTTCTAGTGAAGGCACAGAACGCCGGAATGATGACATTCAGAATATTTTGCAGGCTATTGTATTTTGAACTGATAGTACATCCCTGGGGACAGAAAGAATTGTGGTTTATAATGTAGAAGGAAAATTCTAGTTACAGAGATTCCTGTGATTTCCTTATTTATAAAAACAGGGACAAGGTTGACATAACCTGCTGGTTGAGGAAGAGATGCAAAGGCCATTGTGTTCAAAGGGACTTTTTAATTCCCCCTCCTCCTAATAAAAGCCTAAAGAGCAGGAAGGAGTGAAGCCAAAAAAAAAAATTTTCCTTTGCCACTAATACAAGTTTCTCTGGTTGCAAACTCTCATATCACTTTGCCAAGTACTGAAATGCTTATTAGAAAAAAAAGTGTTCTTTTTAAAATTTTGAGATTATTTTATTTATTTATTTATTATATTATCTAAAAGTATTTCCTTAAATTAATGTGTAGCTGCTTCTGAAGGGAAAATCTTAGAATAGCTAAAAAGAAAAAAAAAAAAAGTATCCTGAATGGCCCGCTCTGTTTCTGAGCTAATCATTACAAAGAAGACAAGATCAGTTTGACTTCCCGGTATGTTGCTTTTTAAGGATATTGATTAAGGTCTGGCTGATAACCTCTTGGGAGGTGTAAATGGCTAGGGATAAGATTATTTGCTTCCATAAATATGCACGGAGAACTAGTTTCTCCATATATAATTCTCTTGTAAATGACATTGCCTTCTTTTTGTGTTCCTGAATCCGTTTTCCTCTGGAAAGTGCTGTACGTTAATTATCATATGTTACCGAATAGCCTTTGTTTTGTGGCCTATCTCACTAATAACTCAAAAGACTGATAAATATTATAACCATGCATCATCTAAGAAAGGTGTGCTGATGATCTGCAGCATGATTTAGACGTAGATGTTACTTAAGTCAAGATGACTTTAAGTGGCAAACTCAGTGTAGTTATGAAGTAAGATCTTGCGAATGCAGGTCGTGAGTGCTTTTGTGGACAGGACTTGTCCTTAATGAAAGCAAGGGTGCCTGTTTCTTGGGTAAGAAATAGTTTTTAGCTTTTCACTTACTACCATATGAGTGGGTGAGGTAATCCTCACAAGTATGACAAAAGCTTGTCCTTAATGATCATGTGTAAGTATGGGATGAGAAAGAAGCAGTGCTGAATGAAAAAATGATGGGTAAATTGGAAGCGGAGGGGTGCTGCTGGGTGTACAGAACCATATGACTGCTTTGAGCAGAGCAGTCAGAAAAGGTGACCTCTAGAGGTCCTGTCTAACTTCACTGTGGTTTCTGAGAATGAACAAAATGATAACAGTGATTCCCTGTGAATAGCCTAAGTATGGGAGGAAAAACAGCTGTGTTCCTAGTTGAAGCTAAGAAGTTAGAAAGAAGGGTATGACTGAGATTTTTCTCTATCCAAATGTAGTTTACCAACTGTGAATAATAGATGATAGTTTTAAGTTTTCCTCTACAAGCCTAATCTGATGTTGGAAGAAAGAAACTACTGTGTATGAATTTGAATATGTATTTTTAGAAATCAAAATCATTATTAGTAGTTGCTTCTTCTGTGATAAATTCTTGCCATGCATGAGTAGGTATCCTGAAGAACCTATAGTTAGTATCAGTTAAGCATAGCTTTAGCCAGTTTTCCTTCCTGGGCAATATCTCATCATTAGGAAAATGACGGTGTCTGAATTTTGGCAAATACATATTCTGCCATCATGCTTGATACTTTATGCCCATTTTTTAGACAAGGATATAGGATAAAGCAACAGCCCTGTGAAGATTGCTAGGTGACGTTTTCAGAGCTGTAGATGTCAAAAAGCATTTCACATTTGTCCTGATACATATTTCTAAAGCCTTAGTCACCCTGTAATCTGATCAGGATTTGTGGCTTTGCTCCTTCTGAAGAGATTAATTCTGAGGTGTTATGATGGACAGCTCCCATCTCCCACCCAAGTTTGTCCTCTGCTTGGTTTTACCATAGAAAACCCCACGATACCTTGCCACTTAGTGCAACATGTGGGTAAAAGCTATATGTGGATAAAAGCAATATGTGGATAAAATGAACTTTTCCAACCCAGTGTTTAATAAATCAGTGTCTCAATAAAGAACGGTTGACTTAACCTGTGAGACAGGCAGGTGAGAAACGAGTCAAGGAAAAGGAGTGCTTTCACAGTCTATTCAGACTCTCTGTTGATTATGGCCATCTAGTTCCAACAGAGGTCAAGTGTCCAGTTGCAACTTCACTGTCTCACAACAATTCAGCTTCTGCAACAGCCTTTCTACCAAAACACACCTCTATGAATTGGTCCATTAAAATGAATTAGACCCTGCAGAGTGACTGCTGGTCTGCAGTTACTGTGAGGGGTGAAGTCCTTGTCACTGGCTTTTTTTCTCCTGTAAGCAGAGGTGAACCTTTTATTTTTTGAGGTAAACAGTTCCTGTAAATTAGTAGTGAATGTGTTTTAGAAGGACGAACCTTTCCACAGAGAATAAGGTCGCTGTTTTAATTACACTGTTTTAATGGGGTTTTGACTCAGCTGCTATCAGCTGTTAGTTCCAGATAGGTTAGGAACTATTTTTGCCTCATTTTAAGTGCTGGCAAAGATAAACAAGCAATAGCTGCAGCTTTATGAGTAACAAAGAAAACATTTTGTATAAACATCCTAACATACAGAAGACTATGTAAATAGAATGATACTGGTCTCTGACCAGTTTTGAGCCAATACTTTTTGGTATTTGAAAGGGCCCGTCTTACTGAGATGGCTAATAATGTGAGAAGGTAGGTACATTTGCTCTGGATGTACCTATGCATAGTTCTTTTTAGTCCATGCCGTGCATTTTCCAGAGGACATGAGGGTGTTTTCCTGGCTCAGAATAAATTATTCCTTTGTATGCTATGTACTACAGAGGGATGTGAAGGGGGTGAAAGAGAAAAGGTAGCTGAAAGGGGGTGAAAGAGAAAAGGGACAGTTGCAAAGTTGCAAGGGAAAAATACAGAGGGGAGAATAATTTCCCCTTTGTCCTCAATATTATAACAGATAAGGACAGATAATAAATAGCTCCAGCTGAAGGACACAATGCTTTGAAAAAATGATCACAGTAGCATCTGAGGAAAAATTATAGCCATGAGCTTGAAAACGCATAGGAAGAGGAGGATTGCTCTTTAACTGATAAGTAGATGGTCAAGAAGGGTTTTCTTCAACTGTTTATTTTTTCCCCCCTAAGCTTATAAACAGTGTAATAAATGTGTTCTCTAATAAAACCTCACAGAAAGTTTAAATAACTGACTTTCCTCTCTTGGTAATCTAGCTACAGTTTATGAGAGCCAGTATATTGTAATGACTGTATCCCCACTAGTGACTCTCAGCAAGAAAGTATAGTTCCACCTCTTTTATCAAGATTTGTTTGTGTACTTGCATTAGAGATTTAGTGGGTAATTAGTTCCCTATGTTAGTACTCAACCACTGTAAGGAACACCATCTTGTAAGTCATGCTGTGTTTCGCACAGAGAATGGATGGGTTGGACAGGACCTTAAAGATCATCCAGTTCCAGGACAGGGATGCCTTTCACTGGACTGGGTTGCTCAGACCCCCATCCAGCCTGCTCTTGAGCAGGGATAGGAAATCCACAGCTTCTCTGGACAGCATGTTCCAGTGCCTCACCACACTCACAGTAAAGAGTATCTTTAGAATATCTAATCTAAACCATCTCTTTCAGTTTGAATCCATCCCCCCTCGTCTTATCATTACATGCTGTCTCCATCTTTCTTGCAGCCTTCCTTCAGGTACTGGACCATTACAGTTACTCCAAAGTCTTCCCTCCTCCAGGCTAAATAATCCAAATTCTCCCAGTCTTTTCTCAAAAGAGAGGTTTTCCATCCCTTTAATCTTCCTGGTCGTCCTTCTCTAGACAAGCTCCAACAGGTCCATGTATTTCCTGTGCTGAGGAATGTAGAGGAGGATGCAGCACTCCAGGCTGGCTTCTCATGCGAGTGGAATAGAAGTGAAGAATCCTCTCCCTCAACTGCTGACCATTATTTTTGATGCACTCCAGGACATGTTTGGCTCTCTGGACTGGGAGTGTCCATGGCTGGGTCATGTCCAGCCTCTCACCCACCAGCACCCCCAAGTCCTTCTGGGCTGGGCTGCTCTGCATCTGCTCATCCCTCAGCCTGTGTTTTAAGGGGTTGTCCTGACCCAGGTACAGAATCTTGCTCTTGGTCTCCTTGCATTTGCACTTAGTGCAGCAAGTTGCACTTGTGCCAAGTGGGAAAGGGGAAAAATAAGTGGGATATTCCCATAGGCCCAATTCTCAAGCTTGTCCAGGTCCCTCTGGATGACATCCCATCTTTCAGGTGTAATAACAACATCACTCAACTTGGTGTTCTATTACAGCGACCTGAGTGGGTCGCTGGGGTGGTGAGAGAGACGGATGAGAATCTTGTTTCTTGATCAGAAGGCTGGATTTATTGATATATGATATATAATATATAATACATTATGACTATACTAATAAGAATAAAGAGAGAGGTCACAGATGCTGCTTAAGCTAAGGATAGGAAGCCAGAAAAGAATCTATAACAAAGTTGTGTCCAGGGAATCTGTCCCCAGCTTGCTCCTGTGATTGGCCTTTAATTATAAACATGGGAACATGAACCAATCACAGTTGCATCCTATTGCATTTCACAGCAGCTGATAACAATTGTTTACATTCTTCTTCTGGGGCCCCTCTGCTTCCCAGAAGATACACAACCCCAAAGAAAGGATTTCTGTGAAAAAATGTCTGTGACAGTGTCCTCTACAAATTTGCTGAGAGTGCACTGAATCCTTTTGTGTATGTCATAAAGGAAGATATTGACTAGTACTGGTGCCAATACAGACTCCTGTGGGTCACCACTTGTCACTGATGTCCATCAGGACTCTGAGCTATTGACCACTACCCTCTAGATGTGGCTGTCAGGCCAATTCCTTGCCCATCAAACAGTCCACCTGCTGAATCCTTGTCAAATTAGAGAGAAAGACATTGTGGCGAACTGTGTCAGAGTCTTTACAGAAGTCCAGATAAATTATATCTGTCACCTTTCCCTTGTCCACTGCTGTAATCCCTCCATCACAGAAGGCCACTGGGTTGGTCAGGCAAGAGTTGCCCTTAGTGAAGCCCTGCTGGCTATCCCAAATCATCTTCCTCGTCTCTCTGTGCCTCAGCATAGCTAGTAGGATGATCTGTTCCAGGACCTTCCCAGGCACAGAGGTAGTGCTGGCAGTTTGGTAATGCCCAAGGTTCTCCTTTCTAACTTTTTAAAAGATGGATGCAGTGTTTCCCTTTTCCACTCACCAGGGACTTCCCATGACTTCCATGACTCTGTGGATATCAGGGAGATTGGCTTGTCAACTACATCAGTCAGTTCCCTCAGAACTCTGATATGCATTCATCAGACTCCAAAAATTTATGCATATTCAGGTTCCTCAGATGATCATGAAACTGGTCTTGTGGGAGGGAATTTTCCAGTCCACATTCTGCAGTCCAGCCAGTCAAGAAGGGTTGGAAAAGAGGTTGCCGTTAAAGAATGAGTAACTAAGCTTTCTCTTTGTCCATTGTTACCAGTTTTACAGCATTTTATATCCGAAGAGGTATATATTCTTTGAGCTTCTTTTTCTGGCTGACATCAGTTCCTAACTGCGTGCAACCTGATACACTGATACTAAGCCTCTGACTATTGAAATGTGTTTCCATATGTGTTGTGGTTTAGGAATTCCTAATTTCCCAATTCAGTGTTCCTATTCAAAACACACCAGACAATGTGCTGCTCTCTCACTGTGCCTGCCTTCCCCTGTAGCAGGATCAAGAGAAGAATGAAGGCACAAAAAAGTAAAGATCATAGGTTGAGATAAGAATGATTTAGTGGAAAAGACAATGAAATAAAAAAAAAAAATAAACAGTAACAACAATACTAATGACAATGTACAGGACAGGTGAATGATTCACATGTGATTGCTCATTATGACCTGGTGTTTTCTGACAGTGCACTCCAATAAAGTGAAAAAGGCAGGTGTGACTAGCTTACCATGTGCTGAGGTGAAGAACCTTAGGGTCCTGGCCACGACTCTCCTGGCTGCTGCATAGTCAACCCTGTTGACTGGCCAGAATAAAGACATGTCAGTAAGTGGGGACCATGATTTGTTCACCAAACCTTCCCTGTGTCTCCTGCCTTAGGTGAATTTTTTTGTGTGTTGTGGGGCTGGTCTTTTGATGCCTTTCACAGATAAGCAGATACTTATGGGAACGCAGGAATTTCACAAATTCCATTGAAACAGGATGGCTTGAGGTCATAAAGATCAATACACAACAACTCCAGATGAAGTGCTTTTGCATGATTTAAAATGAATAAATTCTTTATGAGCATTCATTTTAATATTAGTCACAGAAATTATTAAAAATGCAAAGCCTTTAAAGCTATTTTCATCAGTGTTACTTAATCAAATCAGTAATTTTTTTGCAACTCTGTCTTTATCTTGAAAAGGAAAAAATGTAAGGAAAATTCAATGTGTAGCTGTTGCCATGGATTTTATGTAGAAATGAATTGTATGCTACGTTGTATGCTACATTGATGTATGCTACATTGATTACTGCCAGCACAAAACCCTTGATAAATCGGACAAGATGGGAATCGTACTATGTTAATAGTTCTTATGACTTCAGCTCTTTTCCCCAGACAATTTTAATGAAACCTGATAGTTTGGAGCTTTATTTTTCTCATTATTCCTTTTTCTGAAGAATTGGTTTGCTTTTGCAGGAGAAGCTTAATGTCAACAATATGGGGCATCAGGTGATAATTTTTGACTTTTCTGTCATAAGAGGACTGTGGGAAACTCGAGTTAAGAAGAGCAAAGAACGTCAGAGGAAGGAGAAAGAAAGATTAGAACAAAGTGCATTGGAGAAGTAAGACAACTTTTGTGTTATTAATTTTAACCAAATATGTTCTTAGTATCCACTAACATTGCCATATACTAAATATAATAAATAGAAATATATGTAACAAATATGATAAATATACTAAAAAATAATTGTTGATTATTAAAATTTAGGGGTTTGGATTTCATTTCAGTGACATCTTACTTCCTTTCCTCATGTGATAGTTAGAGAAATGCAGCACAAACAATACTTATGTTTCATTAGTTTCTGCTCTTTCCTATGTAGATCATGCTATATTAATGATATATTTTATTGTTTACCATAGACATAAATTGAAGAGAAAAATAACATATTTTTGTACCTTTCTCTTTTAATATACTGCATAAAAGTAGAAATTATAGATTTAGTGAACATATGCTCACAGGTTTCAGTACTAAGAGATACTTTACATATTTTATTGTGTTGAGAGAAGAAAGAAAAGGAGTAAAAGAAGTGGACATATTCAATTGCATCTGAATAGGTAGTATCAAAGAGAATAAGAATTATTATGTTATTTTTTCTTGGGGTATTAAAGAAGACTTTGATTACAGTGCTTATACCCAATGATAATTTTATTGCTTTTATTATACTGAATTTATATTTTCTTTAAACAATATTTTGTTTCCCATAAGACACTGTTAAATATTAAACTGCATTGGAAAGTTTGAAAACATAGGATTTATCAATTTCCTCCCTCTGAGAAGAGAAAAAAATAGAAATCACGTTCTGTTTTAAAGATAAAACGCACAGGGTAAAACAGTGCCCTTGTTTAAGAGCACAATTGCATTGAACCTTTGAGTGGTGTTTCAGCGCTCTCAGGACACCCTCACTAGTGGATTCTCACTGCCAGGGCAGCTGCACTGGCGACAGAGCAGGAGGAGACCAGGATAACACAGAGTCTGACCGTCCTTTCCGTGGGACCTTTCACTTCAAAACAGCCATAGCAACAGTCTTGGTTTTCCCACCTCTACCAAAGCTTACAATAAAAACTGTAATCCTAACAAAAACAGAAGAAAAAAAAGGAAAAAAGAAGTTCACCCTTCAGATTGAACTCTCTAGCAAGGATAAGCATTCATTTTGGTGTGAGCTGTGTCCTGGTTTCAAGTAGGATAGAGTTAGTTTTCTTCTTAGTAACTGGTACAGTGCTGTGTGTTGGATTTAGTATGAGAATAATTTTGATAACGCACTGCTGTTTGGATTGTTGCTAAGTAGTGCTTATGCTAAGCCAAGGACTTTCCAGCGTTTCATTCTCTGCTGGTGAGGGGCTGAACAAAGAGCTGGCAGGGAGCACAGCCAGGACAGCTGACCTGAACTTGATATTCCATACCATAGAACTTTCTTCTCACTATATAAATTGGTGGAATTGACCAGAAGAGAGTGATTTTGCTCTTCAGAAATCAACAAGGAGTGTGTCAGCAGGTCATGAGCAGTTGTATTTGACATAATTTATTTATCTTGGGTTTTCTTTCTCTCTTTTCATTATTATTATTGCAATGAATATTAATATTATTATCATATTTTACTTTGTTTCTATTATTAAACTATTCTTAACTCAATGCTGAAGTGTTACTTTTTTATCCTGATTCTTCTGCCCAGGCAGATACTGGGGGTGCTGGGGAGAAAATGTCTGTGTGGTACTTGGTTACCATTTGGGGTTAAGCCATGACAGCTGAGAGATGGATGTTTGCTGTTTCCCTTATGGTAGAAAGCACAAGTGAAAGGACTTGGGATTCAACTTGATCAAACCTTATTTCTGTCCTAATGTGGACAACATGTCAAAATTCCCCTGCCACTTTTTTTTTTTTTTTGGTTTTGCTTTTCTGTGGTGCAGAAGATAACTTTTGAGTTCACTAGTACAAAAGCAAATGATGCATGGTAAGTTCTCTCTGTAAGAGGGAATAAGAGTAGCCTTATGTCCTCTGAGATAGCTAATTTGAGCTCCCATGGCTTTTGTCGGTTAAGAATATGTTAAGAATAAGCTCTTATAGTGACTTGTCTTTTCCATGAAACCAATGCATTCGCCCTGTTTTTTTCTGCCTGTAGTTAATTATTTTAGACACACTTTTACGTGAAAGAGTGGAGCTTCACCACTTTTTCTGCCTTTTTCCTACTAATGAAGTCCAAATTAATTCTCTTATCTTCCCATACCACTCAAAGATAGGAAATTTGAGCTATAATGCACAGAAATAAGAGTTCCCAGGTGCACCCGCTGCATGTGCAAAGGATATTTTTCTTCCTTTAAATAATTGCAATTTATGTATTGTACTTTGTTTAGTTGTGTGTCTTCATGTACTCAGATTGCTTTCCAGTTAGTTCTACTTGTAGATCTCCTGGAAAAAAAAGGAGGAAATACATTAGACTTTGTCTCCTGAGTATGAGTGATCAGTATTTCACCCACTGAAACAAATGGCAAAGTTCATGTTCATTCTCATGGTGCAGGCCTTGTAGAATGGTCAAAGCTGATAGAATAATGGTCAAAGTAATAAGAATATTAGTAATAATATGCCAAATTCAGTTAAAAGAAAATCCTCTTTGTTTTATGAGGTGTGCAGTGACCACTGGCATTTAGGTCCTAAATGTCAGCTCACAAGTTATTTCTTATGTGCTTTTCAGTGCTCTCAAATGTTGGACCAAAAATATGAGAACACTTTGCTGATTTTTAGCTTGAAAGTATAGATAAAATTGTATTTCTAATTAAATAATAGAAGTAATGTTTCCATGTATAAATAGATTTCATTATTTTATGGAGTTCTACATTGACTAAATTCAGGTATCATACTCAGAGATTAAAATTTTACTATTGTCGGGTAGGTCCACTGAAATCAATGCAAGTTCATACTGTGCCACAGTAAGAAAGTACTTTTGATCCAAAATGATTATTCCCAAAAGATATTTAGAGAGGGGACTTTCCTGAAATGAAGACTACATTCTAGCATTTGAGGCTCTAGATATTCACTTTTGTCAGAAGTCAGAGTGAATTCTTAATTAGTGTTGAAATTAATAGAGTTTCTCTGCAAATACACTCATGCAGCAGAGTTTGGAATCTGGCCTTTATGGTTTTTTTTTTTTTGTTTTGTTTTGTTTTGGTTTGGTTTTTTTTGGTATTTGTTTCTGTTTTTGTGGGGTTTTTTTAAACATTTTTCCTCAAAGAGGTTATAATTTGCTAATGCCTTTGAGATTGTGCAGTTCCTTTATATACTGTGCTACTATGTAAAATGACCTGATAATATGCAGTGAAATGTAGTACGTATTATTTGAGGACAAATTCCCAGTCAGCCTCTAGGGACCTCTGTTTGCCTTGGGGCAAGGTAATTTAGTTCATGTAGCCTCATTAAACTGTAAGTTGTAAGATAATTTTTGACAGAAGATTTTCTTCAGAGGAAAATCCCACAAACGAATGAAATGCTTCAGCTGAACATTAATGGTGAGGTCTTGTAAAGATTTGTTTACAAGGTAGATGTTTAAGCAACTGGCCAGTGAAAGCTAATTCTGGACAACCAACTACTGAGAATACTGGCCTTCTGAGGTACTGGGATCAGGTAAATTTTCTTTATGGACTTAATTAGGTCCTTTTTTTCCTCTTTGGTTTTGTGGGACTGTGAAAGTGTGGCAGTTTAAAGAACACATGTAAACCAACAACTGAATATAAAACAAAAAGAAATGGAACAGTTTTGGGTAGGCTTATTTTCATTTTATCTTCTTGGTCCTGTCAGACAAGTCCATTAAAAATCTCTCATAGGATATGAACCACAAACTGATAAAAAAATTGTGCACTGTCCTGAGATTTTCTATGTTTATGGAAGTGCATATTATGGAAAGAAGCATGTATTTATAGCACTATTTTATATTTAATCTTCTAGATTTTTGTAGTGGTGATCTTATGTTAAAGCCATCTTTTATTGTTCCCCAAAGTCCTGAATGCTTGATGACCTTGATGTGGTATGATGATTTTCCTCATTGAGATTTCTTTTTTACTTGTTTTCTTTTATCATTTTTTTCCTTTTTTTTAGGGAAAAAAGAAGAATGTTTATAGTTAGTTTTTTTTTTTTTTTTGAGGGATGGCAACATGTTTGCTATTTGTGTGAGAAGTAGGTAAGATAAATCTGAAGGCTAACAAATTAAACATCTCAGTGAGGAAATGCCAGAGCTGTTTGCCCAGATTAGCTATCTAAATCTTTGCTGTGAACTGGCACAGTCTTTTCTGTCCACCAACAAACATGCAGCAAAAATAAAAGTTTGTTCAGCTATTTCTTCCGCTGTCTCTTCTTCAAAAATTTCTTCTCTAAGTCTGGCTATGTGTATGTAAGTCAATGTGCATGTATTATTTTTTGAGTTATATATCTCTTGAAGATTAAAAATAAAAAGCAACAAGAAAACTACACTTTGCTGGCAGACTGACTTTTCTTTCCCCCCGAGAGTTTACAAGTTTAATTAAAAATATATGTCTCTATCACTCTGCCAAACTTCAGTGTTATAACTCTATTTATACCTTAACTAAGATTTCATTTGTTATGTTTATCTTTATTCTCCTACTCAATACCCAATGCAGAACTTTTTCCAAGCTAGTCTAAAACTGGAGCTGGCAGTCTCTTGGCCGCAAACACAAATTGCAGTTAACAGTTTTGGTTTTGATTTTCAGCACTAATAAAAACACTGTGTTATTTGCCTTTGTTTGTAGGCACTTGTGCATACAGACCATGTGTCTAAAGTAATGCACAGCAGTGCATTGTAAGACAAAAGCTGATGTTCAGCCACAATCCTTTAAATTGCATGGAAGAGCCTGGCAGTGATACTGAAATTGAATCAATCCAATTGAATTTGAAGCAAATGTTACTCATCCATCAGGAATATTATTCTGGGCTGAGCTCCAGTTCTACTTTGATGGTCTTCTAAAAATTCCATAGGATTATTTAATGATCCTGTGCAGCTAGTGACTCTGATTTAAACATTGCTCAGGAGTTCTAAACTGATATCACCATGTAGTGTCCCAGTCAATTCTTGTGCCCTGGCTTAGAGGAAAGAGTGCCATCTAACGAAACTTCCTTTCCCTACCTAGGAATCACAGCTTTCCTCCAAGTCAGACATTGAGCAGAGTACACCTGCTGAAGGAAGAGCAATTGAAAGAAACTCAGTTACTCCTCATTTGCTTTGGTGGCTCTGAAATCCCTACCCATGCACACTTCTTTTCCAAATTGGTTGCTCCTTTGAAGGGTCCAATCACTGGGATTATTGTAGAGTAATTCTTTGCATCAGGTTGATTAGATCCATTTTTTTGCTGGAGAAAATAAAATTTCAAGAAGGGAACTACCATGTCCTTGAAAAGAAATATGTACAATAATAATGAAAAATATATGCTGTGAATCTTCTGAAGGTCCACTCCAATAGTGAAGTAGCATTTGGGAAATGATTACCTGAAGAGGAACACAGCACTAACCAAAATGAAAATACTTGAATCTTCTGTTTCCCTGCTGATCTTGTTTCATAACTGCAACATATTGTCCTGAAAGCTTACTGTAAAAAGGCAATATATTGGAAAATAACTTGCCAGAGTAAAATTTCTCTATACCACATACATCTGCGTTAGTGACAGGTGTGCTTTTGTGTTACAGATATATAGGTATGAAACTTAACGTTCCTTTTGTTTTTGACAAACATAAGCAGCATGCAACCAGCCTTTTTTAAAATTAGGGGAACTATTTGTATGATTGAAGAGGAAATACTATAATAGTTAGCTAAGTTGGAGCCTTACATCTCATCTGGGCCCTTTGTCCAAGAAAAATATTTCTCGTATTCATAATCCCACCTAAATTAGGCTTGACTTTAGTGCCTTCATTTTTCTTACTATTGAAAATAATTGTGGCTTTTTTTTTTAATCTGACTTTAACTGCTTGATCGAGGCCTAGAGGAAGATGAAAATATTTTATTGTTAAATAGTATTAAAAGAATATAAACTTCAGGAGAGCTGAGGTTTTTTAACTTATTTGTCATATGTGGAAATGTCTTTCTGGAATATTAGGAGTCTTTAAAGTGCCAAGACCAAATATTACTTCTTAAATGTATATTAGTAATTAAAAGATTATTTTATTTGTGTGAATATCTCTTTTCTTTTTGCCTCAATGGTTTAGATGCCTTTTCTTTTAGATATCTTTCCTAAAGATTCACGTAACAGCCTCCTGATATGACAAAAATGGTGAAAATTCTGTATAATTTGAGGATTGTCACTAAATGAAGATTTTAAAAGGTATTTATTTTCATAATGATCCTTTAAAAAGTACCATCATCTCAATTTTTGGACAATGACAGAGCAGAATGACAGCCATGTAACCAAATAGATCCCTTTGGTTTGGTCTCAACAGAACCTGCAAATTTACAGCTTTGTCATCTTTTCTTCATGATACACACTGGCTTGATATAATTTGCAACTCTGGGCCAGTAAGGCTCATAGTGATTAATTTGGGTGGTATGTAACTTGAGGGTAAAGCCAGGTGTTGTAAATTATTAGACTCTTTGCCCATGGGAAATATAATGTTTTCATTCTGAGATGTACTGTACAAAATCATGCACTTTCGTAGCTCCATTATTAATTCACCTTCCATCTGTTCTAAATGTGCTTGTATATGATACCTGCATTCTTTAAAAGCCTAACAGAGCATGTTACCATAACTTAATGTACAAGTAAAGAGAAAATTTGACACAGGATTTCCATATCAGTGTGCAATATACATGCTGAGTTCCCTAGTAGATTTGATTTTTAACCCCTATCTTTCTTCTGAGGTAAATCACGGACTGATTTGCTTAACAACCATTTTTGCTGTATATATTTTGGCTAGCAATGACCTCCTGACTTTTGTGTTTTATACATGTTATCAGCAGACTGTCAGAGGGCAGTTTGTTTTTCCTGCTTTAATGTAACTCCCTTCTTAGCACTTTTTAAATTCCTTGCTTTGAGAGAGTAAAATTTTAGACCCTCTGAGCGCTCTACTCTAGTGTTCCTGGGGTCTACCTGACAGAGCCAGCACTTATGAGTAGTAATGCAGCTTACCTTTTACTTTATTAATGCAGCTTACTTTATTTTTTTATTTACTTACTTTTTTATTAAGACCTCTTATTTCTGTTTAAGTTTCTAACATTCTTAGAATTTATACTGCCAGGAATGAGCCAGTCATTTTTTGGGCTTGAAAGAAGAGCAGTGAACACAAAATTCCCCATTTTGTATTGCACTTTGTGCATTTTTTTTCAGTGCACTAAAGTATGCACTGAGTGAAATATTTATTGCTTTGATAGAAAATGAAGGAATTCCATGGAAATGAGAGGGTAGTAATGCAGAATTAAGCTTCAGAGAAGGACAGAAAACTTTATCTGGAGGACTGGAGAATGTCAAAAAGAGCAGAACAGCAGTTGTAAGTAAAATCTGGAATATTTTAGATAAAAGGAATTCTACTCGTTTGATCCTATGATCCTTATGGCTCCTGCCCCTTATTTGTTCAGATAATTTTTCTCTCTTCCTTGAAATTCAGTTAACACCTTCCCCATACCACTTCACCTCCTAGCCCTACAGAGCTTTTATATCTATATAGCTATACTCACTGGTACACAAGTTTTGGAAACAAAATATGAGTAGGTGTTTTGTGTCTTGTTTATTTTTCCATATAGTATATGGAACTATTGTTTGGTAGCTTTTCCTAGCAACCTCTTGCTATTGCAATATCCACACTCAGTTGTGTTGATATTTTCTGTAGTACAAATGACAGATTGTTAAAATCAACACTAAAAATTGAATTGCCTTATATGTCAAAGCATCTGAAAGGTTTTTGAACTATCATGTCTTCTGGTATGGAAAACTCTGTCATCTCAGCACTTCTAGACTACAGCTGGTGGGGATACCCTTAGCAGGGCTTGGTGGTATCAGATATTTGGATATTTCTCCCTCAGAAAATTCAGAAATATTAGCCACAACTTGGTTACATATCACAGTGTGGGCTAAAGAGCTGTATCTGCTTTAACCTATTTTCTTGGTTTTGTTGTATTAAGTAAACTCAGACAATATTTGTTGAGATATTGTGAACAGCTGGTGAACTGTGCTAACACCTTGACTGCGCTAACATCTTGACTGTGCTAACACCTTTAGTTCACTCTAGGGGCTCCCTGGACTGAATGGTTTTCTGTCGGTCCAGTCTATTTTTTCTTAACTCACTTATATATCACAGCTTGCTGTGGTATGAAACATTCCACAATGCAGTAGACACTGAGAGAAACTAGGAGATTTATTTCAAATATATTTTAGTATTCTCACACCTCCCCTACTGATACTTTTTAACACCTGGAATTCTTCCAGATGTTGACTTGTGAAGTAGATCTTGATCTCTCTAATGAAAACTGAAGCCAAGAATGAATAACATTTCTGCAGCTATCAATAACTTCTATAACTATTCCTTTATTGCTCCTTTCATATTTTGAGAAGTTATTCCCATCATCTTTGTGAAACTTCCTTAATCTGATATGCTGCAAATCCTTTTCCTACTCATTTGTATACCTGCAGTAACTTCATTTGCTTTTTTGATGTTTATCAGAGCTCATGTGTCTTTCCAATTTTTTTCATTTGAAGGTAAATAAAATTTTATCTTTTAAAAAATATTTCTGTAATTTTTGAAATAAGGGACAAAGGGATCCTTACTGTCTTTTCATTAGAATGAGCTTAGTCTGAGTTTGTCCTGTCTTCCTATAGTCTGTCAACACTTTATCCAGCGAGCTACCTTTTAACCAACCTCACTGTTAATTCACCTCCTGAAATATTTGTAGAAGGTGCTTTTCTGTGCTTTCCCTTGATAAAGATATCACTTACAGTGCATTGCAGTCATTGTTACAGAAGGGGCTTTCTGCAGTTCTCTTATGTTCCATGTGTAGCGTGCTGCTCCTTGAAACTCTCCTCTGGTGGTCCCTCAGGCTTGCTTCTCTAATAAATGGTTATATGTATTTTCCAAAAGTGTAGAAAGTGCCTGCAGTGTGTTCCTGTGCTCTGTGTCTTTACCACTGCTGTGCTCTCTGCTTCCAAGTCTCTCCAAAATCCCCTGAGATTTCTGTAAGTGCCACAATATGTACAACTGTCTCAATACCTTTCTATCTAGGCATGCAGTTTTGCTCTCTAAAGACTTTTTTGGAGAGCATTAGGTCATCTATGACTTTTAATCTGTGCTACTATATTTCCATAAGAGTGCTCTACACTGCGGTTTCATATCTTGTTATGAGTGTCCGAAAATAATTTATTTCAACAAGATTTTGAGACAAGCTTCTTTCACCTAAGTTTGCAATGGGTTTCTTGCATGTGGCTTAAAACCAGACATTCTGGTTTTAATCCTGACAAATCTGGGAGTCTTTTATGATGGAACCATGACATTAGTGGACAGGGGCAAAGCAATTGACATCATCTACCTGGACTTATGCAAAATGTTCAATGCTGTCTCGCATGCCATGTTTGACTCTAAATAGGGGGTCATGGATCTGAGGGATGGACCCTCTGGTGGATAAAGTCCTGGCTGGGGGGCTGCATGCAAAGTGTTGTGGGCAGTGGACCAATGACCAAGTAATGAGTGGTGTCCCTCAGGAGTCAGCGCTGGGGCCAAGGCTGCTCAGTATCTCTGCTTTGGCAACATGGACAGTGGGATCAAGGGTACCCTTAGCAAATTCACTGACAACACCAAGCTGTGTGCTGCAGTCATGCTGGAGGGAAGAGATGCCACCCAGAGGGACCTTGACAGGCTTGAGAGGTGGATTTGTGCAAAACTCATGAAATTCAACAAAGTGAAATGCAAGGTGCTTCACCTGCATTGAGGTGATCCCAGACATATTACAGGCTAAGCATGGAATTGATTGAGAGCAGTCCTGAGAAGACTTGCAGGTGATATTTGAGAAAAAACTAAATATGAGCCAGCAATGTGTGTTTACAGTCCAGAAAGCAGCTGCCTCCTGAGCATCAAAAGCAGGTCAGGGGAGGTGATTCCATTCCCTTGCTCTGCTCTTGTGAGACTCCACATCCAGCTCTGGAGCCCCCAAAATAAAGACAATATGGACTTGTTTGAGAAAGTCCAGAGGAGGCCATGAAATTGATAAGAGGACTGGAGCTTGTGATAAGAGGACTTGTGAAGACAGGCTGAGAAACTTTGGGTGGTTCAGCCTGGAGAAGAGAAAGTTACTTGGAGATCTCATAGCAACCTTCTATTATCTGAAGAGGGGCTACAAGGAAGCCAGAGAGTCTCTCTGTCAGAGACTGTAGTGACAAGACAAGGGAGAATGCCTTCAAACTGAGAGTAAGTTTAGACTAGATATTAGGAAGAAATTCTTTACTGAGAGGGAGATGAGGCACTGAAATAAGTTGCTCAGAGAAACTATGGATGCCCCATCCCTGGAAGTGTTCAAGGTTCATTTGTGGCTGAGGGGAGAACTTGAGCAACCTGGTCTAGTGGAAGGTGTCCCTGCCCATGGCAGTGGGGTTGGAAATAGATGATCTTCAGCATCCCTTCCAGCCCAAATAATTCTATTATTTCATGATTCTGTTTCATGTGACTTTTTTTTTTTTTTTTACATCCTAGCATTGTAGAGAAGAACCCCATGATTAAGTGGTAATATGTGTAAAAATTTTGTTACTTTCTATTTGAACTTAATAAATTTGCATGTGTTTCTCTTTCTGGGACATAACGCATTTGCTTTCTCTAGGGCTACTTTATCCTGAACTTTGTGTCCTCCTTAAGCTCTCAGTTTTCTTCAATCCTTTAGATTAAAGTTTCTGTCAGAGGATGGAGATGGCATAAATGAGTCTTATGTACCACAGGATATGGAATTCAAAGTGTGAAGTCAGATTTATGACACAAGGGACAAGGGACCCTGCAGAGTCTTGTTTTGGTGTAAGAAAGGCTTGTTTTAGTTAATCAACCAGTTCTTTAATTGACTAAACTGAAATAAATCTCTCCTAACTAAAAGCATGAACTCTTGACAATGCTTAATTATACCAAATTGAATTTGCACCTGAAGCTATGAGAAAAAGGTTGCTGTGGAGGTGATGTAGAAGCTACACTGAAACTGAATCTGAAATCAGTTGGCATGTGATAACTTTGAGCTTTACCTTCTAAGAAGATATTGGTGTAAAAATTAAAATATATCATTATACTTGACCCAGAAAGGGCAGGGGAAAAAGGCACTTCATATATTTTTTTCCCCAAAGAAAATGTTTTCCTATATCACCAGAAACTTGATTTTGTTTATGCATGTAATTTGTTCTGTGAGAATATATTTCCTATCCTACCAAAATAAAGGGTATAATTTTTGCTCTTTTCTGTAAGAGTTTGCTCTGTCTCCACTTTTCTGTTATTCTCTGGGTCTCACTGTTTTATAGTCAGTGAATGAAATCCTGATCACTTGAAATCTGTATGTAAGTCTAGAAAATCTTAGCGTAACTCCAGGAAATGCATATTTTCTTAGTATACATATATAAAAAATAGTCAATACCTTAGAAGAATAATTATATTTAATTAAGTACTTCTGCAAACACAGATTAAACTTTAGAACTTACCTGCCATGTTTTTTTCACATGAGCATTTTTTGGTACTATTTCAGGATAAAACAGGAATGGAATTTTATACTAGAGTGCCGTAAGAAAGGTATTCCTCAATCAAAATACCTCAAGAATGGCTTTGTGGACACCAACAAGAAGAACCTGGACACCCATGGAAAGAATCCTCAGCTCAAGAAGAGCATTGCCTTGTCAGATGGAGTAAATAAAGAACAAAACAAGTTTATTTTTCAGCTTTCTGGAGAACAGTGGACGGTAAATCTAACAGAATATATGTTTCTGTTGCTGAAGAGTTTGGATTTCTTAGACTGTATATTTTAATCTCACCCTTTTTAAGGCAAATAAGAAATTGATGCTTTTACTCAGTGTTAGAAGTGACCAAAAGTATTTTCTACCTCAGCCTGAACTAGTGGTTTCGTTTTCAGGTATGAGTATTTTAAATTCTCTGCTGATACATGTAATTCATCCCCCTCAAAAATTTTGGTATGGGCAATAATATTGCAAGGTCTCTTTCTCTAAAATTCCCCAGTGCACGAAGAGACATGAAAATAATATTTGTTGGCTTATTGCTGTCTTCTACTAATCAGAGATCTGTGTTATTGCTCTAATGGTGTGATAACACTTTCTCAAGCTCTGCTCAGTTTAAAACTAATATTAGCATCAATCCACAAGGGTCCTACTGAAAAAATGCCACATTTGAATTGCAGATATGTTTGATGTGAAATAGCAGCTTGAAGGTAAGACATGAATTAGTGCTGGCTTGAAATTGAGCAAGTGGTGGGTTACAGCTAGCCTGAAGATTTCTGGAGTTTTAAAAGCTTTGATTGAACTCTATTTGTTATTAATGATAAAGTGAAATTAAAATTTTGAATTTTTCATGTGGTACTGTCATTCGAAAAAATAGAAGTCAAAATGTTGATAAAGAAGCTAGAATTATTTTTTGATTTTCCTGAATTGTAACTTTATGCTAGATTTGACCTTGAATCTCATGGTGGTTTCTTTTTCAGTTTTCATTTTTCTTTCTTGCTTTAATTGCCTTCTGAATAAACATACAATATTTGAAATTTCTGGGCTATAGAAAAACCTGATTCCCATTCAGTTCTTCTAAGGAGACTCTTTCTTCAACTGATACCAATCACTGACCTGGTAGGACTGCTTGTTGGGGTGCTACCACATCTCTTCATTCAAGAACTTGGGATTTTGAAAATGATGTTTAAGATGTGTAGTTAAATACTGCATTCTTTTGGGTATTGTAAACCTTAGTTAACAGGTACTTTAGTTTAGAGGTACTTTAAGAAAAAAAAAAAAAAACCAAGAGAAAGGGATTATAGCTACTTAGACACTGATATAGTAGAACCTGCAAATATCCTCAGTGTATCAGGGCGTAGAGAGTTGCATAATTCTCTGTTGCTTATTCCCTTTAGTCAAACCATTAAAATTTTGCTTTGGCATCATAAACTAGGCTGTACATTAGGAGGCAAAATCAAACATGCACGTGTTGTTATGTTTTCCAGAATATTTAATTTTAATTTGATGTTCTGAAAAACTCCATTTAAGAGAAATTGATGTACTGTTATGTATATTATGCCACTTTGAGCAGTACATTCCTAACCACCGTGGGTTTTGATATCTTCTTATCAGATGCTCAGTGTGTCCATATGAAACAGCCCTCAAGTCTCATTGTCTAGCTCTAGCCTAGCTAAAGTGGGTTTCCTGTTTCAACAACAAACTTACATAGTTCAGATGTCTGCAGACAAAAATACAATAACAGCTGATTTATTTAGATCAGTGCTCCTTTAAAGTTGAAATGTCACTTTCTAACAGATGACAATTATTTTAAAGGTGTGAAAACTCACTTGACAAAGTTCTGAAAGAAGTGTATATCCACTTACTGCAGAAATTTACGTCTCTTATACAAATCGCACCACTAATTTTACTTTTTAAAATCTGAACTGTTTTTTCTGAACCAAAGAGAGAATCAGATACTATCATGTTTTCTCCTATTACTTTCTCACAAAAAGAAACTATTCACATGTAAGCAAAATGAATTTTCAGACTATAAAACCAATGCTGCACAGTCTGGCAATCTGCACATGAATAAAATATGTGGACATATGACAATTTTCTCAGAGAAGTCTGTCTGTTATGTAGCTGAGAGCTGTGGTGTCAATTGTTGTTTAGGTTCTTTTTATGTGTTTTGCGCACAAATGCATCTATGAGTTGAAAGTTTCGGTGATTAAGCACTCAGGGAATTGGAGAAGTCAGAGCTGGGATTACCTGTGCAGATTTATGGGCACATAACAAGCTGGATTTGCTGTTGACTGGCCACTTACCATTGGCAGCAGCAAACAGCACAGTCCTGTAAAGTATCCATTTTGGGACCAGCTGCTGAATCTTCTATCTTCCTTTTACCTGATAAGTATTTCTATTATGTTTCCCCTTTTCTCCCATCAATAAAGCAGTAATATATCCTCTAGACAGTTGATAGCTAAATCTGAGTAGGTTGTTGGTGTGACTTAGAGGTTTAATTTTGAGAACAAGGCTTGCTTCTGAGCTATACCATTTCTTTTTATGGATGCTGGGAAGCTAAGTCACACAGAGGAGTAATCCCCAGCATAGGGATGTGGCTTTAACACATCCTTTTCGTAGGTCAGAGTGCCCAGGCTGTCTAGATGGTAAAAATGTAGCCTGGTTGGAAAGAAGCTGCTGCTTTGTGCTCCATATTCATATAGCATCTGGCTTACTGATACTGCATTGTTGAGTAGGAGGTTAAAAAGGGAATTTTGTGATGGAATCATAAAATTGTTTTGCCTGGAGAAGACTCTTAAGTTAATTCAGAAAAACTATTGGCCTAGCAGTTGAGAGATGTAGTCATTGGCTTTGGTTATGCTTCAGCAAAAGCCCCATGAGGCTATCTGGCACCTGGAGAACATGGTCTCTCCTTATCTCTGAGGATACCCTGCACAGCAGAGTACTTGTGGATACATAACTATATTCACCCAGTCACAAGAGTTTGGGATAGCTTGAGTAAATATTTTGAAAATAATCTAGGTCATGCCTTTTTGAAAATAATGTCAGACGCTCTTCTGAGAACGTTAGTGAAGGTGAAAATCAGAGCAGATCACATCTTTTGAATTCCTAATAGGAATTCCTTCCTTTTAGACTTTGTGCCACCTTTTTCCCCACTTCTAAAATATTGTTTATATGATAATGTATTTTCACTAGGTGGAGACCCACTGTTCCTTATAAAGTAATTATTTTAACACATCTGAGAAAAGATAAAGATCTTTGACATCAACAAATAGTAAGGGAAAAAAGGGTAATAATTTTGTAATCATTAGCCTTTAACACTTTCTGGTATATTTCTACTTTTAGTGTTCATGACTCCTTAAAGGCATATATTTCTATGAAGAAGATGAAAAGAGTGAGCGATTTACGGATTTAAAGCCAAAGTGTGGCTTTAAATTATGACACAATGTTAAAGTAGACAGGGGAGCATTGCAGTTTGTGCTTTTAACAAAGGTAGAGTGACAGTGAGATCAGTGAAAAGAGACCGGAAATAAGAAGAATCGAGTACAAATCAGGTTTTCTTAAAAGCAAGAATAACAGTCTTAAACATGATACAGCTAGCACTGGTCATGCCTTGAAAGAGATAACTATAGAAATGAAAATGACCTTGATTCCAGGAAAACAAAAGGAGAAAATGTTAGATTGCAAGAGCGAATGACACACTACAGTGTTCTGTGTAGCTCATGTGAAAGTAAAAAGCTCACCCCAAAAAATACTAGGTTAGACAAGTAGGCACAAAGTAGTAGCTAAAGAGCCCTGAACTTAATTTTACAGCATATGAATTCTGAAAAACATGTTTTCTCTTTATGCAGACCCTTATTCAAGTCCCTCTGAATCTGAAAGACATTTTGTAACTCGGGTTGTGGTTTCCATGCCTGTCCATGTAGTTAGCCAGTGGTTGATAACTACATTTATGACGTAATATTACTTGTCAAAGCTCCATCTGGCTGGGGCTGTTTGACAACAACCTTAAGGTTCAGGGATCCTTGTCTCCCTTTTACATATTGGACAAATATTTTAGGCTGGACACTAGGGAAAAGTTCTTCACAGAAGGAATGATTGGGCATTGGAATGGGTTGCCCAGAGAGTTTGTGGAATCACGGTCCCTGAAGATGTTTAGGAAAAGAGTAGATGTGGCACTTGGTGCTGCGGTTTGACAAGGTGGTGTTAGGTCATAGGCTGGACTCAATGATCTTAAAGGTCAGTTGAGTTTCAGCTAGTTAATTCTGTGATTCTCTGGTTCTGTGACTCAAGTGTCCACCTCCCATGGGTGTGCATTTCTGCCAGCTGGGGACAGTAATGAATCAGTATTTGCAGTTAGGTAAGAAAAAAGCATACCATAAAAAATTGTCTGGTCTCATAATCACAGAATCACAACCTGACATTGTAAATGAAATTGGACGGGTTTTCACTTCTTTTTCTCTTTTAATAAAAAAGGGGCAGCATCTGGTTGTATTGCCCCAGCAGTGAGTCTGCTAGTTCTTCTTCTGTTTGCAAAACATTTGGGACTTTGAAAGCATGACAGTGATATGTTGTGCCACAAGTAATTTCATGTTTCCAAGGTATGTTCCAGAAAAATAAAATTACTTATGTGAGAGTTTTACTGGCAAAACCACTGTGAAATATATATATATATATGTGTGTGTATCTATGTTTAGATTATAGACCTTTGAATTTTGTGTTTGAATTGGATGCCTAGGAAAAAAAAGCACAATTGATGCAACACTTGAGAACCTCTGTACACATAAACATGTATCTACTCAACTAAATTAGTCTTCAGAGAAACAGCACCATTAGAACTAGAAACTGAGGCAAAATAATGCCATGAATATTCATATGAATTTTTAAACTAAATCACTTTAACTCTGGTTTTCCCCTCTGAGTGTTTGCTTTCTGCTATTAATTAATGAATGTTTATTCTCTAGCGAATCAGTGAATTTTAAATATTTTTCACAAAACATTCAGGATAAACAAATTTTTAAATGCTGTGATATCAATATTGGCAGAGGAAAGCTGATGATGCTCCTTAAATATAGAGTAGGACTGCTCTCGGCTGTGCTACTTTTCCTAAGTAGAGGATTTGGATGCATACCTACTTTAAAAAACTTTAATGTCAGATGTGCAAGTAAGTGAGTGGTGGTAAAATTCTTTACTCATGAATCATGATTTTCTTGCATTTAATTTCCTCACAAAACAAGGCAGTAAATTACTATATTTGTATTTATTCTCACAATTTTATTGTCTAACATAATATGTATTTTCACAGAGAACAGAAAATTTCCATTTGTTATTCCCAACTGTTTCTCACGCTGATGTATTTATTTCCTACAAAGGGTCAAAAACATTGCTGCATTGAATGGACAGGGAAAATCTCTCTTTCACTTACGTAAATTCCAGAGATTTCCCCCTGGGGAAAAAAAAAAAAACCAAACCAAACCAAACCAAACCAAACCAAAAAAGACATTCCTGACTCAGTCATGACCACATTTATTATTAAAGGCGGTCTCATGACATACTATATGTCATAGAATCAGTAAGGATTGAAAAGACATTTAAGTTCATTGATTCCATCCATTAACTGCCAGGTCCACCAACTAATCAGCGACCCAAAACTCCTGGGGAATGTTTACCTTGGTGGCTCTGCTGGGATGTGATCCCTCTTTGCTTCTGGGCTCCAGCCGGTCAGGAGCTGGGGTGCAAGAGGCATGGGAGAGGCTAAGGGCAGGGTCTCTGCTTGGCCCATAGAAGAGGAGCAGGGGGGTTCTCCTGCTCTGCCTGTTGGCGTGGGCTTTGCCTGCTCTCCTCTTCCTCTCAAGAAGCAACGGGCACAAGTGAGGAGGGTTGGCAAATCATCCTGTTTGATTGACATGGCCACAAAAAGCCCCCCACATTGCTCCCTTGGGACTGTGATGTCCCACCACAGACTTATAAATGCTCATGATTGAAAGGGATGACAAAAGCCAGAGGGTCCAAAAAAGCTCACAGACTTTTATCAGTAAATTACTGTTACAATTTGATATTAAACTGCTCTGCTCAAATAAAGGTGCAAATGAGACCAAATACTGGTATAACACAAATTTTACTTTGTGTACCAAGCTTATTAAGAGAATGGGGAAAAAAAGACTGAGGTGGGGAGGAGGCAGAGAGAGATAAAGTCATAGAGGAGATAGTACAAGCAGAGGATAGCTACCAGTAAGTGCTTCCTTAAAGAATACGCTGCAAATGTTATTAAGCCTTTCCTTACCCCACTTTGCACTTAAATTTTGGTTGTGGTCATAGTCTTTGATCACATTCTTCATCCATGGTGGTAATGTGAACATACCATACAGAGGGAGAAAATAAGGATGAAGCAGAAGAGACAACTCAATAAATCATGTATGAAACAATTACCATTCCAATAATTTAGAAAATAAATCCAGTTAACAGCGTCATTCCAAATTGCAGTAACCATGAGCCCCACCCTAAGGAGTTCTAATGATCAGAATGTAGACATCAACCAGGATGTCTACATGGGGCTCCAGCCATTAAACCAGTAATTTGGCTTCATAGGTTGAAACAATTCTGCAATTTAGCCAGTTATCTCTTTCATCTTAGCTCATGCTTCCTTAATGGAAGTAGAGGCATAATAAATGGTTATATAGCATTCTGTGTTGGCTAAATTCAGAATTCCATACACAGCTTGTTCTTTAAGAAAGTGAAAGCATTTTTTGATACTTGTTGGGCTTGCAATTTGAGTTCTCCAGAGGCATACTTTGTCCAGTTGCTTGATGTATGCATTCGCCATGTTGTGTTTTCTATTGCCCTTTGATGTGGTCTGATAACTGTATAAGGTGTATTTTAAATCTCAAAGCTAATCCAAATGGTACAAGACTGTTCCTCATCTTGCAAATCCAGGTGTCATTATAGTCCATAAATTATATTTAGGGATACTCTGGGACCAAAATAGTCTTTAACAGGCAGCGGGTATGAGAGATTGCACAAATACTGCCTGTTGGATATGGGTCCAGTTCATCTTGATTTCCAGGAACTGGGCCCAAAGTCAAGCCACAGGGTGAAAAAGTCCCAAATTAGGCCTGTGGGGTATGTGCTTGGGAGTGGTAACATCCCTCAGTGCTTTGTCAAGGGGTACCATATTGGAATAGAAGTGCAGAGATGACAGACTATGGGCAGAGCTTCTTGGGTGACCTTCCTCCTTTTTTATTTGTGGCACAGTTACTTGCTACACTGAGGTTAATGTCTCAGCAGGGACGCAGCACCTCCCTTCCCAAGATTTTTTTCTCTGAAACAGGGCACTGAATTTTATCCTCTGGGATCTTTTAACCCTACATCTTCAAGGTGCTCAATAATATAGTTTTGGATATTTCCCACTTTATCTGTGTCTGGACCCTTAATCAATACATCATCAATATATTATTATCCCCTCATCTGCTGGAATTGTAGATATTTTTTTGCGCTAGGATAAAATGTGCTAGCATGGAGGAGTCCTAGTCTCCCTGCGGTATTTGGTGAAAGTGTATTATGGCCTTCCTGTACTATGGCAATAACTCAGCAATGTTAAAGGTTAACTGCTGCTGTTAAAGGTGCAATATTAGCATTTAATTTTCCATAATTAATGGTCAATCCCTATTTTCTATTTGGCTTTTTTACTGGCCAAACAGAATTGTTACAAGGAGAGTGAGTGGAAACAATTATCTCCTTTATCCCCAAGTCTAATATCACATGAGAAATTCCCCCTGGACTTGACTGCAGGTACTTTTTATAAAGAGGTTTTCCTGCCCTAAAGGCAGGTATCCCACTTGCTGTGCAAATTTGTCATCATGAACTGTCCATTCTTTCAGATGTTTCTGGAAATGGATTTCTTGAAAGCTTTTGTGGGTTTTGGGTGGCCTTAATATCCCCCTACAGTCAAATGCTGCATCTTGTTCACGTGTTTAGGTACAATAACAGGTTTGTCCTGGAAAAGTGCTGCTCTGCCTGGGCCAGCACAGCCTGCTGTGTGGCTGTCTTCTCAAGAAGAACATCCTATTCTTTCCCATGACATGTTATTACCAAAAATCCTTGGTTATTATCAACAATTGTCTTTTATTAGCAAAATACTCGGCTTGATCCACAGCTATCCATCTGTATATTGTTTGAGACGTACACATTGACCTCTTATCATCTGGGATTTTACAGGGATTCTGCTCAGGCTTAGGACCAGCTGCCATCTCCAGAGGTCCACCTGATGCTGGCAGGGGGATGCTATTACTCTGGCTGTCTCGTGATGCAAGGGCACTGGAACAACTTGCACAGAGCACCGAGTGCCCTCCTGAAGAGGGAGGCCTGTTGCATGGGTACAGCTGTAGGTGCAGATGTGCGTGGGATACGTTCAAATGACTTCCTATTGCATGCCAACAACTCCTCCTGCCAGAAAGTGTTTTCTCTGGAAGGGATTCTTTCTCTCATATCCCACATGTCATCGCCTTCAAAGTTGAAAAAACATTCTTCCTCCCAATCCATGTCTTTGTCCAAGCCAAACAGAAGATGCAGGTCATAAGAAGGCCTGTTATGGACCCACCTTGGCACATCCAATTTGGTGTTTGTGGGTGTGTGTAGTTGACTGTCCCAGTGCTCTTCCTTTGCCTCATGTGGAAAGGGCATGGAAAAACTCTCTTCCTTAGTACTCCAATTTTTGTCTGTCTTGTCCTTTGCTTGGGACAGCTTATGGCCTCTGCTATTTTCCCAGTATTTCTCCCTCTTAGCCAAGGCCTTGGCTGCTGCTGCTG
Source organism: Melozone crissalis (assembly GCF_028551555.1). Classification (NCBI taxonomy): domain Eukaryota; kingdom Metazoa; phylum Chordata; class Aves; order Passeriformes; family Passerellidae; genus Melozone; species Melozone crissalis. The sequence continues at coordinate 34,795,657 of NW_026535783.1, read as the reverse complement.
ACATGAATGCCCCTGTTGCCAGTCTTCTTCTTTGCTGCCTCCTGAGGACATGGGCTTCCATCTGGCTTGATGTGGAGGAGCTGGGGCATGACCAGCTGGGCCTGTGAATTGCAGATTCCTGTCTCTCTCTGTCTGCTGCTCGGGATGGTGGTGTAATCCTCATACCCCTCATTTCAGCCTTCCAGGGGGGCTCATAAAACAGGGTCCAAATTGGGTCCATTTCTCTGTTTCTTAGACGTGGGCTGCTGAGGTGGGATGTTCTGTTGTTAAAACCCCAGTGCTCTGACCACGCCTGATGTGTGAGGGGCGGGGGAGGCTTCTCTTTTCTAGCACTCCAATTTTGATTTTCATTGTGTTCCACTTGAAACAGGTGTTGGAGGTTGTAGAGTTTCAAGCATTCCCTCTTCTCTACCAAGATCTTCTTGGTCTCTGGTACTTCCAGGACTGCCCCTGCTGCTGCCCCTGCCCATCGCCTGCTGGGGATGTGGGCTTCCAGAGGGCTTGGCGAGGAGCTGGGGGGTGGGCTGCAGGGGCTGTGCACAGCAGCTCCCTGGCTCTCTGCCTCTGCTGCTGTCACCTGCTTAATGAAGTCAGAAGCTGCTGCCTTGGACATCTCTTGAGCTTCAGTGGTGAGAGGCACACAGTGGTTGTCTGCCTGCAGTGCTGCCTATGGCTGCATGGGGCCCACCTGTGGGCAGGAGGAGAAAGATGAAGAGGAGGAAGAGGAAGAAGAGGAGGAGGAGGAGTAGGAGGAAGAGGAGTTGGTGGTCCCATCCCCTGAGTCCTTCACCCTGTGCCTCTTTGGCAATGTCTGCCACTGAGGGGAGAGTGGTACCTTCTGAAGGAAGTGTTCTCCTGGGATTGGCCACTCCAGTCTTAGTGCTCTTTAGGTAACCTCAGGGTCAGGGCGTGGCCCCATGGAACAGTGGTCTCTAGGCACCATGAGACCCCTGCATCACAAAGGGCCCTGGAATGAGCTGCTGTGGCAATGGACCACACACTCCAGCACCCTTATAACAGCTCAGAGCTGTCTGGGACTGAGGGAACACAGCTGGAAGCAGAAATGCCTGGCAGTCCCTGCTTTCTCCACACAGAGGCTCCAGCTGACCTAAACCATCCCCTCCCACACAGCCCCAGTGCTTGTGGCCCTGCTGAGCTCAGCCCTGTCTGCCTTCAGCCGCTTGGGGTGCCACCACCCTGGGCAGCCAGTGTCTGAGGAGTGATGTCCAGATGTCAGAAGGATAAACTAGGTGTTGATAGAATTGCCCTGGTAAGGTATATGGCTTGCCCCCCAGCAATCCTTTCTATGCAAAACTGTAAATTAATCAAAGAATGCTTGTGTGGATTGGCCTTTCACACACTGGGTGAAAGAGAACACACAGTTATGCTGGGGACAACAGGGGGGACATGGGGACAGTGTCAGTGTTGTGCTGGGGACCTGCAGCAGGGAGTGCCTGGAACTAGCTTCACATTGTTTGAAAAGAGTGGGAGATTTGGATCCAAAATTTTATATTGGCCCATTACAGATAAAAGTATAGAGCTGGAAAAGAAACCAAATGTAAACTTAGAGCTTTGATCACAGTTTTAGTTCAGACTCAGGTCTAGCAGGTGTATTCTCTTCTAATTAGAGATATTATAATCAGCAATAGTTGTATGTTTGTTATTTATTTCCTTTTAAAACTTTTTTGGTTCCAAAAATCAAACAAGTTTGAGGTATTGTTTTGCTGTTAAAGGCAAAAGACTGGCTATCCTCCAAGTGTCAGTCTTCACGCAGCAATTTATCAGCAGGCTGCCAGCTTCAGCATGGCAGCAGAAGATTACAAAAGAACACAAGAGAATCAGAGAGTAAAACAAACATAAAACTTGTGGAAGTTTCAGTTCCTATTCCTATCTAGTTTGTAATGAAGCAAAATATCACATCAATTTATGTTTCAGCAACACAAACATAAATACAGTTTAAAATGAAAAATATTGAAAAAGCACACAGTAGCAAAGTATTTGCATTCTTGTATTCGCAAATTGTAAATATGGTCATATGATAGAGAGAAATATTCGCAAGAAATGAAAGCAAGTTGGCAGTTGGTAGAAGAATGGAATCTACTTCCATTCTTTTGAAGTAGTGTCTAAATGCATTTCTGTTGCTGCACAGAAATATCTTGGTGCTCTAAACAAGTCTTAACGCAGACATGAAGAGTTAAAAAAAAGTGATGCATTAGTAATAAATATTTTTCATTTTTTGGCTTAATTTTTCTGAAGTGGTGAATGAGTTTGATCTTGCTCTGGTAGAGAGCCTTGTATGCTGCACTGTTTTCAATGTATCAAGGAGAATTTATTTCTTCTTCCTTCCGTGTGGGAGAAGAGTGTGACTGTTGGCTTCAGAGGGCAAAGGGCTGTATTTGCCACCAAAGAGCTGGAGATAATGTATTGTGACAATAAAGTGAAAAAAAACCCTTTATGTCAATAGAAAAGCAGAGACTGACCTGCAGTGTGGAGAAATAGAGTGGAAAATATTGTCTGTGAATATAGACATCTTTTCCTCTCCAATATGTTTATTAATCTCTCTCTCTGAATCATGTTTTTTCCCTACAGAGATATATATAACACTCCAGCTAAATACTATCTCCTCTGTACTGAATTTTCCATTCTTCAAAGATAAGAAAGAGAATACTAATTGCATTTGCTGCTGTCCTCTGTTATTTTATTTTGCCGCAGAAAAATGTGCAGCACTGAAGATGAGAAATAGTAACTAATGCCACAAAGTTGGAGAGGTTTCTCCCTACCAGCCCTGAGGCATTTGAGGCATTTTATTTTTTAATTGTCATAAACTGACAAATAAAGAAGATGGTTCACAATGCAATACACACATACACCTAATCGGAAAGTGAAGTAAGAAATGAAATTATCTTATCAAATATGGAAGGGAAGGTAGCAAGCCAGAACAACAAAACATAGGCGTTATGTCTGCATGCATAAATTTGAAAATAACTGAAATGGGAGGCAATAACAACCAAAAAATGGCTTCTGATCAACAGTCCAGAATATCTATAATTATATTTAGATGTTTTGATTTAACTAAGAGTTAAGTAGCACTATTGCTAATACAGAAGTTCAGTACTATTAAAATTTCAAATGTGTCATTCTTACAAATGTCTTGGGAAACTATGAAATCTAGAGAGAAAAAAAAAAGAGGGCAATATCATTTTTATGAAAAACAGTAATTCCTACTGTGCCATATTCTTCATGCATAGGAAACAATCTGAAATTTATAAAAGAATCAAAGGTCGAAACACTCACATCTCTTCTTACAGAGCAAAATTAGTGGCAGAACCTCTTCCAGATTATTTATTCCACATGTTACTTGTGCACAGTGTTATAAAAGCTAGGACAGACTGGTAAATTATGCAATGCTTAAGAAAGTGGGGGTTAAATGATCTGATCTTCAACTTTTGGAATTTAGTTTTGTCTATTTGAAGTCCAAAGAATTTGGTGACAATTCAAACAAAGACATGTACATCTGAAGCGACTACCAATTAATTAAAGCAATTTTGTAAGAATGTAAAGCTTTATAAATTTAGGTTTCATTCATGTATTGAAGACTTTTGTTAAATAGAATAATCTGAAAATAAGTCAGAAATTACAGGAAATTTCAAAATTATTTTGAATTTTGAAAGCAAAGGATTTTGCATGACTAAATAAAAATTACTTGCAAATGTGGACTGATTTAAAATTCGATTTTGTTTTTAAATTTTAAAATCAATTTCATTGTTTCTAAGGAAATCCTCTAAATTTTTTTAAACATTGCAACAGCATCTTAGGAAGTTAAGCCAGGTGATATTTGTGTATAGTATCTGAAATTGTTTCTGTTCCCTCTTGGAAAACAAGTTTTGAAGCATTGGCAGGCTTTCAGAACAAAATCACACCTCTTTTTTTTTTTTTTAGCAAACCCTATTTAGATATTCTCTATGCACTCTTCTGTTCTGTGCTGCATTTTACTACATCTTGATGTGTGAATTAAAGCACTGAAATGTGTTTTAAAGAAATCCTCCATCTGGAAAAAGGAAATAATGTGTGAGACACCAAACAGATTGAGTTCTTCAGATAGGTTTCTGTTTTAGAGCAAATAATTGCATTAGGAGTTTAAAAAATGGATATGTGATGAAGACAGCTGCAGCGCTCCTCAAAAGAAGACAGCTTCTGTAAGGCTTTGGCAAACTACAATTCTACATCAAGATACTTAAGGCAAAGTGCATTTTTCTTCTTATTTGGAAACAGAGTAACAAAATTCTAAGTTCATGCTTTCTGTTTACCAGTTCTTATTTCATTTACAGGAACTCCCAGATTCCCTGAAAGAACAGATCTATCTGAAAGAATGGCATGTGTACAATACATTGATACAGACCATTCCAGCCTACCTTGCACTATTTCAAGATCTGAGAGTACTGGAATTGTCAAAAAATCAAATCAACCATCTTCCAGCAGAAATTGGTGAGTTGGTTCAAGATATTCAGATATTTTATACTGATACCATTTAACTCTATTGCAGGAAATGAACATCCATGGATATTCTTGTTAATTTACTGGTAATTGTCTTCCTCATTTACACTGAACAGTCCCCACTACATTTTTATATCTCTCTGGCTTTAATTATACTTGCAAATTTGCACTGAGAGCTATGAATATGGTACAGGAAAATGTTAGGACATTTTTGTTATCTAAGGCAGTTATTGCTTGTATTCAATAGATGGAGAGTTTCTGGGAACAGGTGGTGTTTTATATGTCTTACAGATTAAGAAAAATAGAAATATTAGAGAATTTTAAGCCTCAAACAAGATGAAATGAAAATAAGATTGTGGGAAAAAGGAACAAAAAAATAGAATCCTGCAAAAAATATGCATTTTAATTTTTTTAAGAGTTCAATAATGATCTTAATTTATTAAAGACATATAGAGTAATTGGTTCATAGAAAAATTTGAATTGGAAGGGACCTTAAAAGTCTTCTAGTTCCAACCCCATTGCTGGGGTAGGAAGGGCAGGGACACCTTTCATTAGACCAGGTTGGTCAGAGCCCCTTCCAACCCAGCCTTGAATGTTTCCAGGGACATTGTTTCCACCACTTTTCTAGGCAACCTGTGCCAGTGCCTCTTCACCCACAGTGAAGAATTTCTTTGTGATATCTAAACTAAATCTACTCAGCCTGGTGTTATAAGTTTTAGAGAAACAAATTCTCAATGCTTAAATACTTTGGCCCTTGCCATTTTAAGCTACGTAACAATAATTTTAATGCTTGCCTCACCTATGTTTTTAGGTCTTACAATAGAAAAGCCTGTTTGACAGATTGTATTGGTATTGAGAGGGATTTACTTATCTTACAATGAAAAAATATAGCTGGCATATATAGGTGGCATGTTTGAGAGCTGAAGAAACTGGGTCCATTGTGGGCTCGCCAGTGTCAGGCTCATGCACCTGGATGTACTGATACCTCAGCCTTTAATTTGAGATACAGCAGTCCTACGCTTCTCCCATGAGTGCCATTTCTTATGTACATTAAGAGAGAACAGTTTAATGTCTGAAAACCTCACCTCTCTTGATAACAAAAGTTTAACTAAGAAAAAACAGAAAGAGGAGGAGCATCCTGAAACACAGAAATCTGAGCTAGAACTTTCTACTCTTTTAGTATTCTATTAGTCAAGTAACACCCATGCTTTTGATTTGTTTACTAGGACTATATTTTAGAAAGAAAATTTTACATAGACAAAATTTTACAAGCTATTTTATAGCTTCAGCCTGGCATCTAAACATACTAACAGCTAGTAAACAAGACACAAGCAGGACATAATGGACATAAAATGAACACTAACTATTTTATCAGCACTTCAATTGCAGAACTCATATAGGTCAGTGAGTTTAATGGACAAACGCCTTATAAGACATAGTTTGGAAGAAAGTGGAAATAGCATGGAAGAAAGGTCAAAGGCTGCTAGTTTCCTGCCAGATGCTACCCTAAGTCATTGAACAGAGAGTTTTAAGGGGTTGTTGCTTAACCATTGAGGCAGGTAGAAGCAGGAAAATTTTTCTTTATTCTTATAATATTATGCACTGTTAATGAAAATGATTCTGAAGAAAACCCAAACACTAATGCTATTAAATCTCTTTCTACAATAAAGGCATGAACACAGATCTCAGAATTACAGAATTGCTAAGATTGGAAATGGCCTCTAAGATCATTGTGGCCAACCATAAACCTATCCCCAGGGTGTTCATCTCTAAATCATGTACCTAAGTGACACATGCACACATTTTTTTTAACATTTTCAAGGATGGTAATTTTACCTGTTATTTGGGTGGCCTGTTCCAATGCCTGGCCAACTTTTCAGTGAAGAATTTTTCATCTAATATCCAATCTAGACATCCCCTTGTGCAACTTGAGGTAATTGCCTCTCATCCTTTCACTTCTCCCACTTTTTCCATGGGAGAATAGACTGACCCTCACTTTGCTACACCCTACTTTTCAGGCAGTTGTAGAGAGTGATAAGGTCACCTTGCTTTTCTCCAGGATCAGCAACACCAGCTCCCTCAGCTGCACCTCATAAAATTTGTGCTCCCTAGCATTGTTGCCCTTCTCTGGACACTCTGCATCACCTCAGTGTCTCGGGTTTGTGGATTAGAAATGGTATTCCCTAATTTAATGTTCCCACTGAAGCACTCCAAATCATATGTCACTCACTCATTCCTCTCTCCCTCTCCCCTCCCCTTTCAGCTGTGTGGACAGGAAAATTTGTGGTAGAAAATGTAAAGATCATGAATTGAGATAAGAACAATTTACTAGCAACAGCTGGAATGTCAGTTACAGAGCAAAGCAGTGATACCCAACTGCACTTACTTGACCAGAAGAGGCCCCTTCTCCTACCCCTGAAAATCTCTGTGAGGTGATATAGAATAACCTCTGGGTATTAGGAATGCCCCCCTCCCAGCAGCTGCAAAATTTAACCCTCTCCTGGTCAAAACCAGGACAGGAGCCCAGAACTGAACACAGGATTTGAGGTGTACTCACCAATGTTGAGTACAATAGGACAAAAATTTCCTTGGTCCTGCTGGCCACACTGTTTTTGATACAGGCCTTCTTGGCCACCTGGGCACACTGCTGGACCATATTTGACTGGCTTTCAACCAGCATCCCCAGATCCTTTTCTGCCAGGCAGCTTTCCTGCTCCTTTTTCCCAAGTCTATAGTGCTGTCTGGGGATATTGTGACCCAAGAACAGAACATGGCTCATATAATTGCTCTTGGGCCATTGTCCAGCTGGTCCAGATGACTCTGAATATCTTTCCTACTCTCTATAGATCAATCTTCCCACCCAATTTAGTGTTGTTTTCAAAGTGGCTTAGGGGACACTTGATCTCCACATCCAGATCAACAATAGTGACTTTGGGTTGGACTCAATGATCTTTGGGCTGGATTTGATGATCTGGGTTGGACATAATGATCTTGAAGGTCTCTTCCAGCCCAGTGATTCTGTGATTCTGTAATAAAGACTCAAAAAGGGCTGGCCCCAGCACTGAGTCCAGGGGAACCCCATTGATAACCAGGGGGCAAGTAGGTTGTTCTAGTAGAAGGTAATGCAGAGCCTTTATCAGACATTTTTGGGAAACAAGGAAAAAGGTCTCATTGTTTCTAGTAGGAATCACTGTTCTTTCAACTGGATTAAAATGATGGGATTTCTGCTCATCAGTATCTTTTATGTAATTCCCATTTATTCACTTTCCCTCCAATATGTTTATCTCGCTAGTTTATACCCATGATTTATTTTTTTCAATGCTTTTGTTGCTGTTTTTTGATGCAAATATTTGCCTGGAAGGGCCAGAGAATGTTAGAAAATGCTTTATTTTAGGGCTTCCCTCAGACATGGTATTAAAGCACTCATCATGCTCCTCTCACCCGAGAACTTTTGTTCAGAAATTTTATTTTTCAAGATACATTAAATCTAATAACTCCTCAGTGGAAACATATATTTGAACATTAGACACTGCATAACTACATTTAGAGGTTTGCTAAGCTATGGATATTACTTATACATACATATATATTATATATCTAATCTATATCTATATCTATATCTATATCTATATCTAATATCTATATATCTGTATATCTATATATCTGTATATATATATATACATGTAACTTATATATAATTCTATATTGCACTAGTAATTCTAGCTTATCCAGAAAATAATGCATAATCACTCATGTAGTCTAAAATTAAACAATACAAAAATCCACTCCAAGACTGTTCAGCATTTTTTTGCCAAAACTTCGTGATGTTTTTCAGTCTTACTGAATGTTGTGTGTTGATAGGCCACGTGTTAGTAAGGCACTGGAACTGCTCTTTTTGTTATGGCATAAATTACAGAGGAGCTTTGTCTTCATTTTTGTAATGCTCTCTTTGTTTATGTGTAAAGGGATATGCTTGCAAATTGCAAATAGCTGTGCTTTTATTTCATGTACTATATATACATACAGAGATGAATATTAATGTGTATTGGAAATGTTAATTATTTTCATAATGCAATATTATGGAAGGTCTTGGATGATTAGAAATTGTTGAATACTGCTTCTAAGTAAAATCTTTAGTATTTTAAGGATACTAATATATAAGTCAACTTATCTACTAAATTTTCACAAGGAAAATTATTGTTGTGGGTTTGATTTGGGAGCTCCAAGCAAAGAGTGAGGACTGAGTGTTAAATCAGAAGGTAAGGTGTCTGGAAAGGTTAAGTGCTAAGATATTCATCATTTTGTCTTCTGCTTACAAAATAGCAATAACTAGTCAAATATCACAGCTCAAATGTGCTTGAAAGCAATGACAGATAGTTGATGTTGGCAGTGACATACATCTTGTTGAGTCTTTAATCTTCAGACAGAATTGAAGTCAACTTTAGATCAACAAATCATCCAGCAGAGGATAACCCGGTGAGGCATATTATGACAACTTTTGATTCTCACAAGAGGTAAAGGTGTAAGAAAACATCAGGTGATAAGAATATTTTCAATGAAAAGAATCATTGCTGCAGTAGAAGTTTCTGGACTTCTGGAATATTGATGTTCATATTCCTGTTTTACTAGATTTAAAAGATAATGCTACACTCTGAAACTGAGAGAAGAAAGAGTTGAATCCATTATCAGGTATTTCCTATCACATTTTTATAGTAATTTATGTACATGAACAAGAACATATTTGTAACAGAAGACAGCTGAGAATACTTTTGATTTTATAGTTTTTGTGTAATAGCTAATATTTTAGTCAGAAGAAAAGAAAAAAGAAAAGAAAAGAAAAGAAAAGAAAAGAAAAGAAAAGAAAAGAAAAGAAAAGAAAAGAAAAGAAAAGAAAAGAAAAGAAAGGCGTTGTCTATCTTAAAATGGTTTGCCTAGGAATAACAGAGAAAAAATCATGAATGAGGTGTAGCCAGGGGATTTTCTTTATCTTCTGAGTGAGATTACAGCTTTAGCTTTGGCTCTGTGGCTGCAGTGCAATTCCTGCATGTAAAATAGTGCTAGTACATTAGTAATTGCTATAACTGAAACTATCCAACAATATATTCTCACATTCACATAGGAAATAGTGAACTGGAGTTTCATATGTTGCCAAAGCCTTTACGCTGGCACGGAACTGTAAGGTTATACTGGGATTTTTGTCCCGCAAATTATACTTCTCAAAGAGCTGTTAATAAAATATTTGTACTGTGTCCTCTCCCATTTTTGATTTTCCAAATATTTAGAACTAAAAATAACTGCTTTTGAGGCATACTTTATTAAGAAATCACAGCAAATTTTTGTCTCTTTTCTAGGCACAGTGTAAAATTTACTTTGTTCATATTGTTAATTCAATTTTCTAGAACTCAGAAGGGAAAACTATTAGTAATAGAATTTTAAGTGACTTCTTGATACCTAAAATAGCTTTTTCTATTAATAAGATTCCCAATGTGTTTTGTGAGTTTCCAAGAAGAAAATACATATTCTCATCTTAAATGCCTATTCTGAGGAACTGCAGACTCATCTATTATGTTTGTCATTTATTAAGAATTCAGTGTGATTTTTCCAACAGCTCAATCTTGTATGAAACAGAGGAAAATTTTGTTTATACCCTCCCTTTGGAGAGGCAGTATTAAACACTGGTGTCGCAAGTTGACTCTTTTTATGAGGACATTTTGGACTCAGTTTTCAATGGCGGTCTCTCTTCTCACACTTCCTGAGCGGATGGCACTGAGGGCAGGAGCTGGGGGAGTTATGTCACTTGCACTGTAAGCAAAGATCAGGTTCATGACCATCTGAGGAGCCTGAATGTCAATGAAAACTAATGAGATGCATCCCAGAAGTTTGAGGGAACTGCCTGATGTAGCCACTAAGCCACTCTCTGAAAGTCATGGCAGTCAGGTAAAGTCCCAGGTGACTGAAAGATCGAAAATGTTGTGCCCATTTTAGAAGGAAGCAGAAAGGACGAAAGGGATCATGTGAATCTCATGAGGTTTAACAACACCAAGAATCAGGTGCTGTGCTTGGGTTGAGGCATACGCTGGGGCCAGCACAGGCTGGGGGATGAACAGATGCAAAGCAGCCCTGCTGAAAAGGGCTTGGTGGGTGAGAGGCTGGACATGACCCAGCCATGGGCACTCCCGGCCCAGAGAGCCAAACGTGTCCTGGGCTGCATCCAGAGCAGCGTGGGCAGCAGGGCAGGGAGGGGATTCTGCCCCTCTGCTCTGCTCTGCTCTGGGGAGAGCCCACCTGGAACCTGCATCCAGCTCTGGGCTCCCAGCACAGGAAGGACGTGGACCTGTGGAGTGATATCAGAGGAGAGACACAAGGGTGATTAGAGGGATCGAGGGCCTCTCCTGAGATGACAGGCTGAGAGAAATTAGCGTGTCCAGCCTGTAGGAAAGAAGGCTCTGGGGTGACCTTTCTGTGGCTTTTCAGTACCTGACGGAGCCTATAAAAAATAGCTGGATAGCTGTTAACAAGCTCATGTAGTAACAGGACAAAGGGTAACGACCATAAACTTAAGGAGAGTAGGTTTAGTTTAGACATTAGATATTCTTTCCTCTGAGAGTGATCAGGCAATTATTGCCCAGATAAGCTGTGTATGCTCCTTCCCTGGAAGTGTTCAAGACCAGACTGGATGGGGCTTTGAGAACTCTGGTCTAGTGAAAGGTGACCTTGCCCATGGCAGAGGGGCTGGAACTAGATGATCTATAAGGTCCCTTCCAAGCCAAGACATTCCATATTTCAATTATTCTATGCTTGCAGATTAATGTAAAAAGTTTTCCAGCATTTTCCAAGTAGGTCTACATTTAATAGGATATTTAGACAATAAAGGCATTCTGTAACCTCATCTCTGTTGTGTCTCTGACACCTTTTTAGAACCACTAATGTAGGCTTGTGTAAAAGGTGAATTTGTACTAGCATTATTAGAATGCTGCTTTGCTCATAAGAAATTACAGAATTTAATTACCAATTCAGGCTTTGAAAAATGAATTAAAAAATCAGGCTGTTAATATATGCAACAACTATGACACTGGATCTCTCATCTAAAAAAGAAATATTAATTGGGAAACTTTTAGGGCGGCCATGGATTTAATTTTGGCTTTTACTGCCTCCCCATGGAAAACACAGAAATGTTATCTGTTTAATTCCAGAATTTACATATTTTTTTGAATGAAAATTCAGCAACATGAAGCATAGTTAAAAGGAGTATTGTACAGCAATGATTTTACTATTAATACTTTTAATTCAGAAGTTGTGCTTGAATATTATATGAATGTATAAATAACATGTATGGGAGTCAAATCCTGTTTTGCATTTGTACAGTCATGGAAGGGATGTCACCTCCTCTCTGCCTTCCTAAAGGGCTGTATTACATGCTCATTAAGCCTGATTTTACTGGGCACCCTACCAAAGATGGTGGATAACTTCTGCATTAAGAGGACATAAATAAACCCCTAGATGCAGGTTTCAGGGTTGTGAAAGTCCATACTGCCTCAACACCCTTCTTTTTCCCCCTCCTCCAAATGGCAATGTCTGTGGTATTTGAAGATTATTTTGGGATTCATCCCTCCACAATTTTGTGTACTTTAGGTCAAGATGCAGGATTTGAGAATCTTTAGTTTTCCTATATGTTTTTTATAGTCGCACATTTGTGCTCTCTCTGACAAAGTTTGCCTAGCAGGTTTCACTCTGTAATCTGGATTACCATTCTGACAGCTCATATAACCTAACTCTATCCTTATCTACGCTGTTTGTTACAAAAATTGTAAACAGTTATTTACAGGAAGGAATCAGAGATGTGGTGCTGAATGGAAACCAGGTTGAAATAAAAATTTTATAAAGGAGAAGCAAGTTGTTCCCAACTCATTTGGTTTCTATTTTTCGAAAATATGACTGAGCTTCAAGCAGTAGATCTTGTCTACCTGGTATTCCATGACCAGTTTGATGCAGAGAACTATGGAAAATGAATGTTTGACTCTAACAGAAGGCACTTTGATGCCACAATTGTAAAATGAGCAATTAAACCAGAGGCAAAAATGTGTTTACTTGGAAAGAGAAAGTGTTGGTCATGACGGAGGTTATTTGTGGATTTTCTCAAGGATCAGTCTTGACACAGCAATTTTCAGGAATAGGGTTACTGAAATTTTCTGACACAGTTTGTCTGTGTGTTGTCACTACAAAACAGGTGGAAATATGGTAAGGCTGATGAGCAGATAGGATTCTAAAAAAATACAGAGATTAAATTCACAGTTGCAGAGCTCAAGATCATGTATTCAGTTTTCATGCGGCATGTCAGAGATCATTAAATGCAAAAAATGAAATAAATGAAATTCCAAATCTAACAGTCACAGGAGGACTACTCAGTAATTTTAGATGAGAACAGATGCAAAATAAGTCTATTAGGACCATTTAAGGAGGGGAATTTTTATTTTGTCAGCAGAGACTAGAAAAAATGGCTCATTCAGACTAGTAAAATTAATTCTGAGATGTCTGTTAACTATGAAAACATCAGAAGTAAACACCAGGTAAGGAAAAAAAAATTATTGAAAGATGAACTTGACAAAGGAATGGATGTTTATAAAACTTCTATAAATAAATTTAGGCAAGCAATCTGAAGATTATTCCAAATGAAGAAAATTGAGAAACTCAGTAACTTCTAATAATACCATAACAGCAGCAGATGTAAAAAATAAACTACTTTTCAAATGAAATGTGAGAAATGAAAAAGTTATGATTATGTGAAGTGGTCATGCAAGGATTTTATCCAGGATATCCTGGTTAGTCGCATATATTTCTTATTGCCCTAGAGGGCGTGTTATTGTTTGACTACTGCTCACTTGTCAGGTGGCATAACTTAATCAACTGAAGAGCCCAGAGGTGAAAAATAGCCCCTATAGAATTCCAAGAGATTGCTCCCTGCAGGCAGATCTTGGCAAGCTTCATCCCATTCATCTATGTTGTCCTGCATTTGTTATGGAAATAAAATTCAATTGCATGACTCATGCCTTTTCCCAGTAATTTTCATAATCTTAGTCACAGCAATTACTGTAAATTGACTGTAGAATCTCTAGTGCCCTTCTGTCATGTTAGAGAGAGACTATATATGACAAGAAAAAATGTGATGCATTTTTTACTTGTTTTTTTTCTCATAGCTGCAAACCATACTGGGAACATTGACATGCCTGTTAGGTGCTGTGAAAACCAGGCAGAGAGGCTGTGCTTGGGTCCCTCCCACTACCCAGAAAGGCTGCTATATTTTTGTGATTTCATGGTTCTGCTCCAGGTTTCTAATGCATCAGAGGTGACCACCTGAGCAGAGTTAGATGAGTCAGTGACTATCATGTTGGTAACACCAGATGCCTCGCCTCGTAGTCCATTAGTAGTTAGTTCTTCAATTACTAATGGAACTGAGAGGCAGAACTTTCAGTGACTGAAAAATTAGCAACATCTGTTGTGGTTTAGCACTTGTAGGCAGCTAAGCCTCATACAGCTTGCTTAGCCCCCTGCAGTCCTGTCTCCCACAGGAGGAGGGGGAGAGAAAGGGGAAAGCAGAAGTGAGAAAACTCATGCATCAGGACAAAGAGAGTTTAAAAAGAAGTAAACAAATCAGTGATGCAAAAACATTTACTCACCACAAATTGATCCACATTCAGTCTCTAAGCAATAGAGATCTTAAAACTCACTTCCATTCCACCTCTGTCTCCTGCTTTTACTGCTGAATGTGACTTATAGCATATTCCTTTGGTCAGTTTGGATCCAATGTGTCAGCCTTGTCACCTCTCAGCCTCTTGCCCACTCCTAGCTGACTCACTGGGGCATCAGAGTGAGAAAAAAAAAATTTGCAGCATTAGCACTGTTCAGTTATTACCATTGTTTGGTTATAAATCCAAAACATAACACTATATGAGTTGCTATGAGAAGCACTAACTCCATTCCAGATAGAACCAGTACAATATTCCAGTGCTGAAAGAACAGGCAAAACATTCCAGGGCTATTGAATAAATGGTTCTTCTTTCATTCTTTCATTCTCCTTTAACAAGGGATTAGTTGGTTGGGGAAGTAAATTCTGATTTTCTGATTCTCTAGTTTTAAGGCATTTCTATCTTAGTCATAATTTTTTTGCAATGAAGTGGTAAATTCATGGTTATGACACTTAGCATGTGATATAATATCTTCATCTACATTATGATACTAAACCCAGTGAGGTTTCCTGATCATTAGACTAAACTTCTATAATTTTTAGGTGCTTAAAATGTAGTTCACATGTTGACACAATTAAATTTGTTTCATTGCCCCAATGACCCTTGTCAGATAGTAATGTACTGGCAAAACAATGCATGTTGTAGTCTTACAGAAATCTTTTCTATTTTAACTAAACCAGCAGCTGACAGTAAAGGAAAAAAAGGTCACCATCCTAAAAGGAAAATTGAATTTTGAAATACACCTCCATTTCTGGCAGAGCTAGAACTGGAAGGAAGCTGGGTGGAAAACCCTGTGTTTTTCGTTGTTATAACTTGTTGAAATTAATGTAACATAGTTATCACAATATATGCCTTGTCTGCCACATGTGAGATGATTTGGGTGGTCCAGTCATCATTTAAAGACAATGTTGTGTCCAAGGGAAACTGTGGGGTTTATGTAAAATGCTGAGTGATCTGGCAACTGCTAGTGTTGGCATAAAACTGTATGTCTCTGACTCTGGCAACAGCAACTTCTCAGGAAAAAAATATAGGACTTTCTACTCTCTGTGTCTCTTCTCTGTCCTTTTCTGTGGAAGCACTAAATACCCTCTGGTGAGGATTTCCATAGATTGTAAAAGGTGAACAACTCTAAGCCAACATTTGCTTTGGAAGAAGTTTAACTAAATGTTAATGTCTTAAGGATAAGAACACTACTGTGACACTGTGAGGACACTTTGTATTCTGCAGTGTCAACCAAATCTAATGAAACACCAGATTCTTAAAAAAACCTGGTTATAAATAGAAGACTGATTGTTATGATTTAGGTGGTACCCCCAATTCAGTGGCCCCCCAAGACTCTTCAAACCATGCACCCCTCCATTTTGCTCCCTGGCTTTCCCCCTCTCCTCTTTCTGTAGCACTCTCAAGAGGAGAATGGGAGGAACAAAAAGTACAGATTGAACACTGACAGAAGAAAACATTTACCAGAAACAGCAATAAGCTAATGAAATGTACAGTAACAACCACAATGCTAATGACAGAAGTTACAAGAAAATTCACCATTCACATAGAAAAAACCTCTGACGATAGAAAATAAATCAGGTGGCTTCCTCCGCCATGGTTACTTGCCCAAACCAGAACCCTATCTTGCTGGAAGAAAGTCTCTTTCTCCCACTCCTGACAATGATGTGAGGTGGTATAGAATAATGTCTGGGTCCTGGCCATGCAGTTTATCAGCCACTGGAAAAATTAGTCCTGTCCTGGCCAGACCTGGAACTCTGATTTATGTAAGGTTTTGGTTGCTGTGTCTTCTCTTGCATTAAAAATATCTAGTCTGCTTTGAGAACTTGTTGACAATGAGACTGTTCTCTCCGAGTTTCCAACTGCTGAATGCATTTGTGTTTCTTACCTCTGCATTTCCTCCTAAATGCTGTATTCTGTCACTGGGTAGAAGAGAATACCACAGGAAAATAAATTAATAGAGGGAAATATTGTAGATGTTAACAAGCTGAGTACATACAGTTAATATCCTTACAGGAAGGGATGCCATCCAGGACCACCTTGACAAACTTGAGAGGTGGGTTCATGTGAACTTCATGGAAGTCAACAGGGGAAAGTACAAGATCCTGCCCATGTGCTGGGACAATTTCTAATATTGGTGCAGACTGGGGGTGAATGGATTGAGAACAGCTCCACAGAGAAGGACTTGAGAATGCTGGTGAATGAGAATTGGATGTGAGCTGGCAATGTGCATTTGCAGCCCAGAAAGCCAACGGTATCTTGAGCAAAAAAAGTGTGACCAGTATGTTGAAGTGAGGGTGTCACTGTGAGACTCCACCTGGTAAACTTAATCCAGTCTTGGGGCTTCCAGTCCAAGAAAGGCATGAGCCTGCTGGAATGGCTTCAGTGAAGGGCTGTGAAGATTGCCAGAGGTCCAGAACACTTCTATGAAGGAAAGCTGAGACAATTGGGAGGGTTTAGACTGAAGGAGAGAAGGTTCTGTTGTCACCTTATTGCCACCTTTCAACATTTAAAATGCTCTTATGAGAAAGGTAGGAGGAGACTTTTCACCAGTGCCTGTACTGACAGGACAAGGGACAATGGCTTCAAATGGAAAGAGAGTAGGTGTAGATTGGACCTAAGAAATTTTTTATGATTAAGGTGATGTGACATTAGAACAGTATGCCTGGAGAAATTGTGCATGACTCATCATGGGAAGTATTCAGACAGCTTGGGCAAGGCCTTGTACTAGATGATTTTTGAAGGTTCTTTCCAAATGAAACCATTTGTGATTCTGCAATTCTGTGATCATTCATGTAATACAAAAACCAGGCTTTCCATAAAATGTTCTCATTTTGTTATGTATTTAATGATTCCTTTGCTACCACATTAGCTGTTTGATACTTTCAAATTTCTTCCAGTTTGATTTTATCACAGAATAACTTGCATTTTTTTTCAGGATATTGCATTTTAATTATGTTTCTAACCCTCTTTTTGTTCACAATTATGTAATGTTGTAATTTGAAGAAACAAAAATCTTTGTTAGTAAATGTAGCATAGAATATTATAATGGCCTTTAAATTAAACCAGTAGATATGATAAATCACAAAAAAGAAAATAATGAAACACATGCACCCATCCATTATATAATCAAAAGTGTGTTATGCAGGATACTAAAGACAGAATTCTTATTGTGAGTTTAGTAGGAGTCATTGTTCTCAATGAGGATGTTGTATAAAAGTTGCAAAGATGTGTTTCAGTTGGCAGGTAAAAAAATTTTCTACAGTGGCGAAGCCAAAAGCCAACTTCTCTAGTTTCAAATGAGGTCAAGAAGCATCTCATTGTTAGAAGAAACAAGATCTTTCAATGTCTTTGCTGTCTCCTTTCAAACTCTCTCCAAAAGCATTGCTGATTAAGGGCACTATTGCCCCTCAAAATGTTAATGATCCCTGCAGAAAATATTTATTAATCTTATTCATCATCACAATAAGGAGCTTTTTCTGTGCTTAACTGAGTATACCTTTTATTTTTGCTTTCTCTCTCTTTCTTTTATTTTTAAGTACACTGATTTGAATTATCTTACCCTCACAGGCTGCTTAAAAAACCTCAAAGTGCTCAATGTGAGTTTCAATAATTTGAAGTCAGTTCCTCCTGAACTGGGTGATTGTGAAAATCTAGAAAAACTGGATTTGTCTGGAAATATGGAAATAACAGAGCTCCCATTTGAAGTAAGATAACAATCTATGTTTGTTTCCATGTTTTTTATTTGGCGTAAAAGGTATTTTATTACAGTGTTCAAATCTTTTCCTAACAGATTAAGTCATATTCCTTGAAGTTTTTAACAATAATGTTTTACTAGTAATACCATTGAAAATGCCTTAAAAGCACTTAAATAGGGCCAAGGTACTTTGTTTTGGTTTTCCAGTAACTGAATTTTACTTGTATATATTCTGATATATTAAAGAGGACAGGATCCTAAAGGGGATTTGGCTGTGGTAATAAGCAGAAGGCTGCAAATAGCTGTTTTCTGTAAAAATAAAATACACCTTGGTAGTCAAATTCACATACACACTTTGTTCCCACTGTCTGTTTAAGTTTAAAAACTGTATGGAAAGTTCTACAAACAGCACGGCATTTTGCTATGAGCACAAATATCTCTCTGAAAAAGATATTACATGTGAGGAATGGCATGAATGTATAATACACTGAGAAAAGAACTCCCAGGCATGCACCAGCATTATTTTCTTTCTGTTGGCTGCATAACTGCTCTCTGCCACAGCTGCTCTGAGACTTATTGTCAGGGGGAAATAAAATCATTGGCTGGTACCTAACCACAATTTTTGCTGTCATCTGTATTTCTCAGGTTCTTAATATCCTGATTTCTGGGGGGTGAGTAGAGGAACCTTCAGGGAAATGTGTCAGCCTCTTCTTTACTGATTCCTACTTTTTCCCTAAACATCTGTTACTGGTAATTCATTGGCAATGTTGGAGTGGATTAAACTTATGTGAGATCTGATTTAGCCCTGCTTATGGTCTCTTCTGAGGAAAGTAATAGTAATTAATTTTCTCCACTGACTTTTCATAGTAAAGAAGTTTATTTAAAAAGAACTGCTAAAAAAAATAAGTGAACAAAACGGAAACTAAGAGTGAACCTTCACACAATAAATGGACCTGAAAAAGAAATGCTTGCAACAGAATAACCAGTGCAGGTGTCCTTTCTCCTGCCTCTTCTCCTTTGGATAGCAAAATCAGTGACTGAAACAGAAAGAATTTAACTAGTAAAAAGGAATCATAATGGAATCAGGAAATCATATGTCCTGAATAGGCAAATGAATTGAACAAAATTATCTTAGAATATAAGATATTGTGAGAATATGTGAGTATATTCAAACCTGTAGATGGTAAATTGACTCCCAGTCACTGCTGTTTTAAAACCACTGAGTATTTTCCCAGCTGCTTACATATGTCTTGTAGTGGAAGGATTTACCCATGTTTATGCATTATGGGTAGCCTTTGCATGGAAACCTACCTGTGCATATAAGTCTTTTCAGGGCTGAGCCTGAGAGACCGATGTTTCTTTTGGAGAGCTCTAAAATACTGTTTCCTTCCTAAAGTCTCCTATTCAATGAAATCGAAAGCCACAAAAGTGAGTGTAGGTTACGGCCTAATTGTTCGCTTAAAACTTAGGGGAAAAAAATTGGAGTTGTGCAAATAACTATATATAATAGTAAAAACTGCAAGCAACATCATGTTAGTATGGTGCAAAAGGTGAAGAAGAAAAATATTGGCATTATTTATTGTGTTTCTCTGGAGGCCAAAACTCAATTTATATTTGTAGTGATCTGGGAGGTAGGCTACATAAGCTCTTCTGATTTGGATTATAAACTCAGTTTCTCAGAATCAAAATTTCAAGGGCAGCTTTGGAAGCTGAACATGCAATTAAAGGAACACTTTTGTTGAATGATGTGAAATGCTGCAAAGTGTTTGGCCTTTAGCATACTCACTATGGCTCATATTATGCAGAACAAATGCATTGGAATCCTCCTGACATAATAGGTGTCTAATGTTGACACTCAGACAAATAGTGATTAGCAGGTAACTGTTTAATAAATTAAAATATTGAATTAGTCTAAACAGTCTAAAAACGGAAAACAGAAAAAAAGTGCTGGGCTAGCTTTGAAAAGCCAAATGCCTACCTGTCTGATCATTTCATCTCCCTCTTCAGCATGACGTTGGGAGGAAATATTTTGAGAAATCTCATGGTTCAAGATAAAAGACAGGGAGATTGTTTCTCATTTACTTTTGTAGGCAAAACAGACTGTACTTTGGCAAGATTAATTTAATATTTGTCAACATATATTTCAGTGATAAGAAACAAAGACAATAAAAAAAATCTTCCCCTCTCTCCCAAGAGCAACTTAATTTCAGATTCCTATTCTGTCCCTGAGTAGTGCAGGGTGGCAAGGAAAGTTATAGTCAGAACACAGTGGTTTATAGCTGCTTCTCCTTCATCCGCACACTTTTGTTCTCTCCTTGTCATGGGGGTCCCCATGGGCTGAGCTTTTTTCAGGAATATCCATCTGCCGCAGGATGAGTCTTCCATGAGCTGTAGTGTGGAGATCTGCTCCACCATGCAGAGCCTCTGCTTCCTCCTGCTTTGACTTGGTATTTCCTCTGTTCTTTCTCACTCTTTTTATTTTGTCCCTTTCTCTGGTGGATCCTTCCCTCTTTCTTAAATCAGTTTTTAGAGTGGCACCACACACTTTGCTGAGGAATTTTGCTGTGTCTTGTTCTCGGTCCCTTTGAGCCATCTGGAATTGTTGGTATCCATTTAGGGCAGCCTCTGGTGTCTTTCTGCAGACCATCTTCCCCTGAACTGCCCACACTGCCAACACACTGCCGTGGAAAAGCAATACAAGTATTAATGACCACAAGTTAGATTATATCATTTATTGTCCAATAGAATTGTTGCTAACATCCGTTAATCCAGTGAAATGCTCATAAGGGTTGGCTGTGTCTCTCATGTGGAGTCAGTACCAGGAATTGGAGATTATAATAAAGCAAATATGTGCAAGCTCTGTTTTAGTAGGAGAATGGCTTCTCCTTACAAACTAGGAAGAAAGAGAAAACTTGGCAACCAATAGAAAAAATAACATAGAAGGTCGATAAATATGTTTCCTGTTTATCTTCTCTTAGGAAGTTAAATTTTTATTTGACTTTCAAGTCCTTAAAAGTTTCTTCTGGGAAGATTAAAGGAGTGTGCGAGAATGGCATCAGTGTTCTTCAGTGAAAAACTTAGTGAGAAGTAATAAAGGCCAACTGCAGCCCCGTAGAAATTATTTAAGTTTTTTTTTTACATAGAGTAATGGCCAGAGAGACATCCCATCCAAAACCATGACATTATCCTTGTCCAAATGCACCTTGTGAAGTGGCTGTATCAGCCTGTAAGAAACATGCATGTCCAAGTGCCTGGACTATTTCTATTTGGAACTGTTCTCTGGAGGTGTTCCTTGAGGGACATGCCCTGACAACAGCATCAGGAGGAAAGCACATTGCTCACTTTTCTGTTCATTTCTAGCAAAAAGCTCTTTCTCTGCTTGTAAAGGCCACTTTCAACACTCTGTAAGTCATCTCACTAAATCTTAAAATGAGGTAATCTGATGCTACATGAAAAAAAATTGAGGATGTGTACTCTCATCTTTTACTTTCTCAAGGATTAGGACTTCATAAAATTTCATATTATGTCGAAGGAAGAGCAATCTGTTTCAATGTCTAGCTTTCAATTTTTAAAAATTTGTTCTGTTGTTGGATGTCTAACATTTTTAGATTTAGATATTTATTAGATATTATTTAATTAAATATTTAGATATTATGTCTAACATTTGAGATATTAGTTAAAATCAATATTTGATTAGTACCACAAGAAGTAAAATTTGGCAGAGAAAGCTTAGGGATCTGCAGTGGAGTTCAAGTCTATATTAGCTGCCCTTGCAAATAAGCAATGTCTTCCTCTGGACATGAGTGAAAATATAAATTGAGATAAAATATAAGTGTACATAAGAAAGGTCAACCTACATGACATTATGTTTATGTAGTCAGCTTGAAACAGATACTTACAGACCTCAGTAGCCAAGTTTAACAGAGGAAGGTATACTAGGAGGCCTAGGGCACAATCTTCCCTGATATGACACATACCTTGTAAGATTCTTAGGTGGAGAGGACTTTGTTCTTCTAGCTAAGATGCTCAGGAGAGGCATGCCCGGTACCTTATCCAATCCCTCTCTCAGCACAGTGTCATTATACTATAAACTATATATTAGTAGTTACAGGGAGAAGGACATGGATAGATTTATTTCTAAATTTCTTGTCTATTTTGCATGTGAATTTAAGCATTACTATGATGCTGGTATTTGTATTTTAACTGTTGGATAGTGTTCCTCTCACTATTATCATCATACAGGTTATGCAATAAAATTCTTCTTCAGGAAAAAGTCCTGTATTCTAAATAATATATTTTATTATTAAAGTTTGTAGAAAAACTGCTCTGACCTTATTTTCAGGTGTGCTTTCTTCAGAAAGTATTGCTTTCTACAATTATTTACCGAACCACACAATTAGAGTTTCCTGTGCTTGATATTTCAAAAAGACAGCTTTGTTGTGGGTTCCTTTTTTATTGCCAATAGTGTTGCTTCAGCCAACAGCAACTATGTGACCCAGAGGAACTTCAATGAGAAGAGAGGGAATATGAAGAAGTTCTAATTTCCTCCATCCTACCATCTGGTACAGCACATGCTGTCAGTCACAGGACAGGCAAGCCATTCCACAGTACCAGGAGCGAGACAGAAATGCTTGTGCTAGATGTTCTGATACAGAAAACAAATTTAAATTTTTTTTCGACATCATTGTGCCTTGAGCAGTGTTCAATACTATATTTGAAGAGTCCCAGTAAGTGACCAGAATTTTTTCTGTATCATCTGAGTAGCGCAAAATGGAGAAATTAGGGACTGTTAAAGCATATTAAGAATTTGTTAAGCAGAGTGAGTATCTATGAATACTTACATCTTCATGTCAATCCTGTATATACTGATCTTTGAAATTCTGAGAAATTAAAATGTTATGCTTCATGGTTGCTTTAACACACTTTGTTTTCAAAAGAGCAAATTAAATCTTGTTTTGTATTTCTGATGCAGTTTCAGTTCAGTCCTAATATAAGCAAGAAAAGACGTGAAGACCTTTCAAAATCATAGAACCGTAGAATAGTTTGGGTTTGAAAGGATCTGTAAAGGTCAGGAACATCTTTAACTAGAACATGTTTCTAGGGCCCCATCCAATCTGGGGCCCTAGAATATTTCCAGGAATAGGATACCTACCACCTCTCTGGGGTGCTTGTACTGGTGTTTCACCACCCTCATTGTTAAAAATGCCTTCTTTATATAATCTATCTGTAACCTCTTTTAGTTTAAAATCATTACTCCTTGTCCTATCACAATAGTTCCTACTAAAAACTGTCTCAATCTTTACTGGAAGCCCACTTTAAGAACTGAAAGGTCACAATGAGATCTCCCCTGAAACCTTCTCTTTTCCAGGTTAAACAATGCCAGCTGTCTTAGCCTGTCCTGACAGAGATGGTTTTCCATTACTCTGATAATTTCTCTTGTTCTCTTCTGGACCTACTCCAACAATTCCATGTCCTTCCTGTGCTGGGACCCCAGAGCTGGCCACAGGGTTCCAGGTGGGCTCTCCCCAGAGCAGAGCAGAGCAGAGGGGCAGAATCCCCTCCCTGCCCTGCTGCCCACGCTGCTCTGGATGCAGCCCAGGACACGTTTGGCTCTCTGGGCTGGGAGTGCCCATGGCTGGGTCATGTCCAGCCTCTCACCCACCAGCACCCCCAAGTCCTTCTGGGCAGGGCTGCTCTGCATCTGCTCATCCCCCAGCCTGTGCTGGTGCTGGGATTGTCCTAACCTAAGCGCAGCTTCTTGTACTTCATGTTATTAAATCTCAAGCTGCTCATGTGGACCTGGTTCCTGAGCTAGTCCAGGTCCCTCTGGATGACATTGCATATCTCTGGGTGACATCATCACATCACATCATCACATCACATCACATCACATCACACATCACATCACATCGATCATCTAAACACGTCAACTGCACCACTCAGCTGGATGTCATCTGCAAATTTGTTGAGGGTCCATTTGATCCCACTGCTTATATAATTGAGGAAGATACTTAATAGCACTGTTCCAATACATACCCCTGAGGCACACCCCTTCTCACCAACTCCCATCCAGATATTGGGGCATTGACCAGTATTCTGGGGATAACACCATCCAGCCAGTTCCTTATTCACTGACCCCTCCAGCCATCAAATCACACTCTCTCCATCTCAACAAGAAGTATGTTGTGGGGAATCATGTCAAAGGCTTTACAGAAATCCATACATATGAACCCTTTCCTTACCTGTTCATGGAGTTATTCCACTGTAGAAGGCCACTAGGCTGAGCAGGCAGAACATTTCCATGGAGAAGATCTGCTGGCTGTCCTGAAACATCTCCCAGTCTTCTTCGTGCCTTAGCATAGTGTGTTGGGTTTTCATGGTCAGGTTTTGGTAGTATGGTGCTACAGGGCTGGCTGCTATCAGAAGATGCTAGAACCTTCCTCCAAGTCTGGGAGAGCCAATGCCAAGGCTGGGTCAGTCAGAAATGGTGGCAATGCTTTTGTTATATTTAATAATGAAATAAAAGTTATAGTGCAGCTGTAGTTGTCACCAGAGAAGAGTAGGGTAAGGACATGCAAGAGGAACAACTCTGCACACACCAAGATCAGTGCAGAAGAAAGGGGAGGAGGTGCTCCAGGTGCCAGAACTTAGGTTCTGCTGGAGCCCATTGTGCAGGCCATGGGGAGGCAGCTGTGCCTTTGCAGCCCGTGGAGCTCCAAACCCAAGCGGATGCAGAGATCCACTTATAGCTTCACCTTGGCCTTCCTCAACCCACCCCTATACAAATGGAGTATGTTCCTATTCTCAGGCTACCTGTCCCTGCTTTTGCTATGCATTTGCTTCTTTCCCTTTAGTTTTACCAGCAGTTCCCTGATTAGCCATTCTAGACCCTTTTCATCCTTGCCTAATCATTTACGCCTGGGCGTAGAAAGATATTGTGCACTATGGAAGGCATCCTTAAATATCTACCAGCTCTGTTTTTCACCCTTGTCCCTGACATAAGTTTCCCAAGGAGCTGCTATTGACTAAGCCCTTGAAGAGCTGGAAATTTGCTTTCCTAAAGCTCAGGGTCCTGACTTTGCTCTTCAACTGACTCATATCCATCAGGACGGTGAATTCCATTCGTGTATGATAACTGCAGCTGGGGTTGCTTCTAATCTTTAGGTAACCAATTATTAGTTTACTTGCATTGATGACCTATGGGTCCAGGAATACATTCCCTCTGGAAAGGCTTTCTATGGTCACAGGAGTTATAACTGGTGCTATTTCTCTTCTTTGCTTATCTGAAAAATATAATTATAAATAGTTCTCTCTTAAATTGTTTAATAATGCTAACAGGTGTGACTTTAAAAAACCCCTTGACATGATCAGGGATTTATTAGGCACTAACATTAGTCACCTATGATTTTCAAACACAACGGTATCCAGAACAGACATAAATAACTTTTTACACATTAATACAATTCCAATTGATATTTTAAAACTGTGATTCAATAATTGGAAAATTTTCAGTCTCTTTTGTCCTCTTTTAGTTGTCTGTCCAGTCCTCTTCATCAAGCCATACATTTAGTAGGAAAAACAGGGGCACAAGCTCTATGCATGTGTGGAAACTTCAAAATAAGTGCCCACTGGGCATTTTCATATTACTTCTTGTTTTTGTGATCAGTGACTGACACATCTCAAAGTCATTACCTGGTAGGTGGGAGACCAGCCATCTCTATAGAAATGTAAAATGTTAGGTTGCTTTACCAGTACATTATTCTTCAAATCCATATGCTTCCAAACCTGTCTTGTTTCATTGCTATTTTTTTTTTAATGCATGTGACAATTATAAATAAAAAATGTAATCAAATGTACCAGACATTAGCTTCCCGGTGGTTTCAGCATCCAGTAAGGCACTGGAAGAATTCACCCACAGGTCCTTCCTGTCTTATTAAATGGGACTATAAAGAATCTGTTGAATCTTTATGTCTGTAAGATTTTTTATAGGTTGCAAAGGAGCCACATATCATATTTATTAAAAATGTTTGTAAGTTTTGCTAAAAATGGAATTTTATTTGTGAAGGTTTTTCAGGACCACAAAGCAGACAGAAGTACTATAATTGTGGGATTAACCTGGAACCAGGAAGCCAACTTCTGGTAAATTTTTCATTTTAAATCACTAAGAAGAGTCCAATGGACTGTAATTGGGCCATCATTTCTGTACATACATTTTTCAGTATCAGAAGGGGTTTTCCAATTGCTTGGCTCAGTTGCATCTCCATTTTACCTTGTCCTGCTCTGCTCAGGGCTTATATTCTCTTTGAATTTGCTTAAAGCTCATGATGAGTTGTTTTCCAGTGCAGGTGGTCAAAGTGTCAATCCATGCAAAACAACAGCTGTGTTATGGAACTGGTATAAGATGCAATATCAAACATTAACAGGAGGGGTGTGAAACCCAAAAAAAGCAGGTGCAAAGGTGTTAGGTGTCAGAAGAGATTCTCAGAGGCCTTACTGCTGCAGGAGTTCTCATAAATGTTTTAATAGTTGAGGGGCTAAAGAAGGACACAGATCTATGTTAGGAAATAGGATTATGAAGTTAAGCATGGGAAAATGTGCCAGTTGATCCCACTCTTGACACTGTGCTTCCAAAGCCTTCTAATTTATACGGCAGCATTTTAAAACCACTTCACTATCAGAATAAGTCAGCAGCTAATAATAACAGTCCACTTCACTGGAGAGATGACCTGTGCTTACCTCCATGCTGTGGTGCCAGTGACCTTTCCTTTACCTTTCACATTAGTTCAGTAAAAGTAGTATCACCTTTCACAGTCTAAAACGTTTTTGTAATAGGGAATGACAGACAAGTAGTTTTACAGCATAAGGGAAGACTTAACAATGACCAAAGGGGCATAATGTGAGCATTAAAACGTGGCTATATTATTACAAAAAGCATGAATATAACTGTAAAAGAATTCAGTGGTAGGAAAGAATATTTGGTACTGTTCCAGCCCTGCTTTCTCTCAAAACAGCTCCAAATCTCTTTGAAAGCAAAATAGGCTTTCAAAATTCTAATAATATATCCTCCATTCGTCTGTGAGATAATCTGAGGCAGATTTTATACAGCTACTGAATAGAAGCAGAGAGCAGAACAAATACATAGTACTACCAGACTTGCATGTTTTGTCTTGCAGAAAAATGTTTCTGGTGCCAACATACCTGAATTGATGTGAATCAAAACAGTTATAGCTGGAGGGAGAGAAAAGCATGCTTTTTTCCATAAAGTACAGATGATAAGTGGTATTATTTATTCCTTAAGAAAAATAAAGTTGGAGAGTATAATTGAAATTAATGTATTTAATTTAGTACTGAATATATTTCTATCAGTTGTTAACTAATTACAGGTAGTTATATGATTGATTGACTCTTCATAGCGGTAAAAAGCTCCTAGTAAGGCTGACTGTCATTTTTATTCATCATCATTGATCAGTGATCAAGATATGAAGACAGAGATAGCCTGATCACTTGAAAGTAGACATCATCCCAGGATTTTTTTATCTCATATAAAACTCGAGTAAGATGTCTGCCTTACTAGTCCTGGATAAAAGAGCATAGAATTATACTCAATATAAAGTGGAAGAGATGTTGAATTTGTGTGGGAATTCAAAGAAGGATATGTCCCAGTGATTCCTGCTTTTGGCATCCTGAGATGCAACTCACAAGCCTGGACTTCTGTCATTCTTAACTGTATTACAAAGCAGGATGAACTCAGATTAAGAAATGAATGACTGGAAAGCTTGGAACAAATACAAAAAAAGGAGACATTTCTTCACTAGCTGTTTAGACTATTCATCTAATTAATTATTTTTACTTGTCACAGAGCCATTTACTACTGATGGAGTTTAGAAGGAGATGTGTAATTTTATGAATAATGAAATCAAATGTTATAGAGGTCATGGAAAAGTTAAAACACAGTTTCGTAAGAATAAGATTTCCAGACTTCTCTTATCTTTTACTTTGCAAAATCAACCTATGTTTTTCCTATCCATTTTCAATTGATATGTGTTCTACTGGATTCCCTATCACCTGTTATTACTGCAGCCACATCAAAGTGTTTCTTTCTGGATTAATCCAAGGTGATACTGATAGTCTTGGTTTGCCAAATTCTGTGACTCAAAATTTGAGATTCCAAGTGCCAGTTTACTCGTGCAGTGTGGATGTGGGGTAAAAGTGACCAGTGCCTGCCTGTGTGTAGAGTTTGTGTGAAGAATGTGTCTTGCCGTGACTGTGTCTGGTTACACGATGCCTGATTATATGGCTACATCACTGGGTCTGTATGCACCACAGATGGCTGCTGAGGGTTAGCTGCTGCTGACTCCTAGCTTCAGCTATGTCATATGCGGGCTGCCATGTAGTCTTGAGGCTATGATTTAATTTCATCTTGAAATACAGATGTGGTCAGTCGAAAATTATGTCTGAAGGGTGTGACCGTAATAGCAGGGGGGCTTCAAGTCTCTGGATCACATGTAGGCATCACCATTTAATGACTTGCTGTTCTTTTCTGCCTTTATGGTTTTTCTTTGAATAGACTCCTTTCATTGAAGAGAGTTGGTTTAAGGAGAGGCCAGGCTACTTCAAACTGTCTTTAATATTGCTGAAATATTTCTTATTCTCAGATATAAAATGCTCTTTGAAATAGTGGTTAGAGGCAACAAAAAAAGATATTGAGATTGGAGGACCTAATGTGCTGCTTCAGAACTGTAGAATGTTGAGCAACATTTTTCAAAAAACGGGAAGAAATGAGAAAGTTCTAAAATTATAGGTAATCTTAAATCTCAATTAATTTCATTGCCATCATTAAAGTCTTGATATACTTGTTATATTACATACCTGGAGTGGTCCTCAGCATCTCAAGACTAGAAATGAGGAAACCTGTGTTCTGCTTTCTATGATGTAATTTTTCACCTTGGTAAGTGACTTTCTGCCACTGTGTTTTTGTTCCATTATTTCCATTTGCTTGTAGTGACTATTAATTGTACTGAATCACCACAACAGAGAATTCTTACTGTGTGTTTTTTAGAGCTTTGCATCACAGAGATTTATTTCCAGTTTTTTGTGCTCTGGTAATAATGATATTAGTAGAGTAATAAACCCTAAATTGCAGATCTGTTTTACAAAAAATTAAACTCTTAGATGTTATGACATTTGAATTCTCAATAAACAGTATTATTTTACCAGAATACTGGTGAGGTGTTTGTGCTATATTCTGAGGTTGAAACAATTTGAACTGTGCTTCTTTGAACTGTGACATAGAAATAGAGATTTTCATTATTTGTGTAAATGTCATTTTCCTCAGAACTCTGCAAAGTAATTTAAAAACATGTTGTTGTAAATTCTAGAATCTAATTGTGTAAAGGTTTCATTTTATTGAGAGGTGCAATGATCTTTGGTTATGTTGCTCTTGTGAGGAACATTGTCAAAGAAAAATATGTCATGAATTACCAATTTCTCGCTCAATTGTTCTAACCTTTACAGCTTTTCCTAATCTTGATTTAGGTCTTTCAGAACTACTGCAAACCAAAAAATTAAAGAAAATAACAAAGTATTTTCATTCTGTTATTATCTGTTGTTCATCTCCAAATCCCATAATTTACTTAGAGGAAAAATTAGGAATTATGGTGTTTTGTGTGTAGTGTTGTTTTAATCAGTGCGAAGTAATTTGGGATTAATTATTGTATGTCACATTACATATATATCAAATTATTTATTTGCTCTTTTCACCACTAATGCATAGTGAGTTCAAGAGTTCCATAAAATTACTTTTTTCATTTTTCCATCTTTTCCCAGGTTTCAGTCAGTTTAAGAAATGTTCTTGCATTAGCTTGCACTCAGTATTAGGTTTTATTTGCAGTTGTGAAAATCTTGACAGCTTCAGATACATGCTGTTAATAAAAAATTTTACTCCTATGTATTTGCTCAGCAGTCATACTTTCTTTTGTTATATTCATGTTTTTATATGCTCAAAGCATTATATAGGTATTTGTAAAATGTCATGGCCACAGAAAATATTATCTGATATGGCAGATGATATACACAAATATGTCAAAGTTTTTTGTTTTGTTATTAAAAAATTATGGGGGCTGTATATGCCTCTAGCAGCAATACGTAGCTAAACAAAGATAAGTAGCTTGGATGCAATCTAGAGGGAATTGAGTAGTAAAACATCTGTTTGTAAGCTACTTATATTGATATAGGGCATAGAAATAAAAGTATAAAATGTATCTGAGCTTATACTGTTTCAGTACCATGAAACCTGATTCTACACAATTTGTCTTCTGAACAGCTGTGCTGGGACAGGCCAGATGACTGATTTTGTTAGCCATTTTTTTCTTGTTTTTTAAGAGACACAGGACAATATTTAGCAATCCAAGGGGCTTATGAAACAAGCTTTCAGCTGCATTCATGCCTATATCTACCTGAGGTACGCTGAGCCAATGGAAGAGGTCTTGATATAATTTAGACTTAGCAGCTTCCAGAAATACAAGAGCATCTTGGCTACACTGAAGACCTGGCCAGATATATTCTATGCAGGCAGGTGCAATTTTTTCTTATACACCATTAGTGTATAATAGAAAAAACCCAATCAACCAATCAAACAACCAACAAAAAACCCAAGAAAGACATAATTTCCAGGCTTTCCAGTGAAAAGCAGGTGATTGCTATGTAACCATCCTTACCAAAGATTACATGGCTGAGTAGTATTGCTAGAGTACTGCTCTCCAGAACCTGTGTCACATCTCCGTAAATTTCACATTAGGGTAATTCTACCTATAAAATGCATCTTGAAAGTCCAGCTTCACTGCAAGCTTTCTAAGGTATTCATTTTTATATTTATCAGACACCTAATAAGAACAACATAATTCAATGGATGCCCTAAGGTTACTCAGTCACAGACTGGATGGAGTAGTGCAAAATAGCAATGAAGCACCAAGAGCTATAAGAATTTACAGCCTCATGCTCTTAATTGCACCAACAAGTTCTTAGAAAGTAGCCAAATATCTATTTGTACAAAATCTTGCTCACTGTACACGCAACATATGTGCCATTCCTTAGCTTTCTTATACAAGTCAGGAAAAGACCACTTGCCTGTCTGATTATTTTACTAGTATTAGCTTTATTTTCAATTTGGTTTTGCATGTTTATGTCAAAGCACAACATAAAACTTCCTAGAAAAACTGTTATAAAATAGGGAGAATAGAATCCTTTGGGAAGAGATATAGTCAAAATTTTTCCTGTTAGCTTTGTCACTACCTGAAGGAAAGTAAATTAAAAACCCATGTGAGTCCAGTAGTGCTATAAGAAAGGAAGGAAGAGAAGGAAGGGAAACTTTTCTGTAATCCTGTCAAGCCACAAAGCAGTGGCCTATTTTGTTGAATTGTTGACAGTGTCCTCAGTTGTAGGTTTGTATACTATCAGTGTCATACACATGTAGTTTGTGAAGTTGCAAGAAAAATAACTTTTATAGTGGATATTTTGCAACAATATGCTGCACTAGACGTGGTCTAATTCGAGACGGGATATGTCACAGTGTGCAAAGTAGTCTTATCTACATTGTGAATTTCACAAATATGGGGATATTCTTTATGAAACTCCTGCTTCAAGAAGACAAATCCAGATCCAAGTTGCAGGGTTCTCCTGCTGGTAGGCAATTGTTCACAACTGCTGTACTTCTCAGTGCCAAAAATAGCAAGAATCTTGTGCCCTTTGGTGAAGTTACTCTGTGCCATGACAAAAAAGATTTTCCACCATTTCTGTTTGCAAGGCAAAAAACCACAGAGGTGCTTATTCCTGGTTTCATAATGATGGCTCACAAATTGCAAATCTTCTGACCTCTCCTGCTGAGGTAAAAGTATCTTTTTGGCTATAACATTATGTCTTCCACTTAATTTATTAGTAAGCTGATTTCTGGCTGACATTTCATGAAAGTCTTTTTTCCAAGCTTATCAGGCTATCTCTGCTTGATCTGGTGTAGAACACAGATTGTTGTCGTTGCCCAGCCCCAGTATATATATGGTGAAATAATTTCATCATCAATCATCCAAATGGGGTGATTGTAAAAAATTGGAACTACAGAACCACATCCTTTTATTTCTATTATTTTCTCCCACAATTTCTTTATTTTGCATCTGTCAATATTGCATCATTACTTGGTTCTCTTGTGCTGATATTACCTCTTCAAACATCCTTGAGAATATTTTCTTTTGAAGTGAATGGTTACTATTTTATCAATGTA
This sequence comes from Melozone crissalis, assembly GCF_028551555.1. Classification (NCBI taxonomy): domain Eukaryota; kingdom Metazoa; phylum Chordata; class Aves; order Passeriformes; family Passerellidae; genus Melozone; species Melozone crissalis. The sequence goes on along the minus strand of NW_026535783.1, from coordinate 34,763,451 downwards.
AAATGAAATAGCCGATGTATTATGATTCTTTGTTTGAGCTGTCATCTTTGTTTATAATATATATTTTAAGTTGCTGCAGAATAAAATTTCCATATCTTTTGGATGTTTTTCCTACATCCCATTTTGGAAAATAGTGATTTATTCTGGGTTTTAGAATGAGTTTGAATTCGCTCAAATGGGCATACTCAGTTTTTTGAACCAGAAGAGTAACTTCACAAGATGCATTGTGTTGTCATGGCAAACCAGAATCATAGTACATGCTTAAATCATAATTAAGATGGTACTGTCTGAAGAGTATTTCTTCTGAATAGTATTGCTATGCACCTTGAAGCAGAAATGAAAAAATGTGTTTGGCTTTGTCTCTATTCTGTTGTAAGAGTAAACAATATTGATAATTTCTTGGTGAAGGAACAGAATATATCTTTAAAGAGCCTTTTGATAGGTTCAAAGGCACTCTGTCTCCAAACATGCTGGATAGGTTAGTTAATGTCCATATGCTACTGACATTGCTGTTCTTCCTCTTCTAATGGTTTTTAATTGAAACATGTGAAGAGTACACCCTCAAGGCAAGTGACTGGACCAGTTTAAGTCAATGAAAAATCTTTAATTGACCTTTGGTAGAGCCTAGCTTTCCCTTATGAAGTGCATCCTTAATTTACAAGTTTTGGAAATTTGGATATGACATGACTTTATGATGGCAAAGCTTATGATAGCAAATAATATATGCAGAGTGTGTAGCTGCAGCATCAAAGCTATGAAAATTTAACATGAGTAATCAATGTGATTTTAATTTTTGGGACAAAAGACATATTTGGCTTTAGCCCAGGAAATCCTTAATTGTGTACTTAATTTCATGCATGTGACTCTTCTGTTGGCTTAGAATAACTCCTATATTTAGACTTAAATACATAATTCACATTCTTAGGGATTTTAACTGGATGATGATAGTCCTGTCCTCATTACTATGTAATTCTTCAATCACCTGTGAATGATCAATACCTGATACTTCTGTGAACATTTTATGTGTTGCACGTATTTTGTAAATATTGAATAAAACTGGTTTCCTCAGTTTTTTTGTAGAGCTAATGAAAGATTTATACATACAAAAAAACTGCTTTAATAACAAGCAAAGTCCCTTTCTATGAACTTCTAATACCAAGATTATCATAGCTATATTTACATTATTAGACACTAAATTTTAGCTTTTTGGATGATGAACAATGAAAGGGGACAATGTTAAGCTTCCAAGAAAATTGTTTGGTATAAGGATAACAGTGTTTGTTGGTGGATTAACTCTACAAAATATTTACGATTTTAGCACTGCAAAATCAGAACGATGACATCACAGTGAAGGCTGTCTTTCACTTACATTTCTTGGGTATAGCTTACCAAGATCCAATCAGTGAGAAATGCCTCTGCCCTATTTAAGGTGCAAACAAACATCATATGCTGAAGTTAACAGCACAGATTTTATTTAACAATCAGTGTGAGGCAGAAAGAAAGAAGTGGAAAAGGCAGAGGGGAAAGAGAGATATAAAGTAGAAGATATTTGCCACCCACGAATCCAGCAGCATCCCACTGGTCCTTAACCACCCTGGGATTCTTGGTAGTGGGGTTCTTAATGTCTTTCAAAACTCTTATACACTACTTATACAATTTAGCAAGCAAAGCAATTAATGCTTATTGGCTACACTGTTCTCTTATTCTAATAGTCGTGTGATTATCTCACTTGTAATGATTGTAAAGTCTATGTCCTTAGTTTTTCTCTTCTTTTGAGCTGGGTTTCTTGGGTCAGCGGGTTGTGAGTCGGTGCTCATGATCTTCCCCTGCAGGAATTACCTTTTATCCAGATGAACATAATTTCAGCACAGTTGCTGAGCTGGCTTTCCTGGAGCCCATAAATTCTGCTTTCTTTGTTGTCATTATCAGTGATAGATTCTTCACCCAAAGCTTTGTTAACCTACCCCAAGAGATAACACTCAGACAATAGCACCATCTTAATCTTATCTCAAGCTCCTGTAGTGGTGGCTTAATTTACCATCCAAATTCCAGGTATCCACAGAGGTCTTTTTAGAGGGGCTTCAGTGATTATGGATGCTATCCATACCATAGCTTGGGGTGAGCTTTTTCTGCCTGGTGATAAGCATATGAGCAGTTGCCTCTTTGCAGAGTTTACCGCAGTGTGAATTTTTTCTGGATGCATTGTCCAGGATGTAGTACCCAATCTCACCTCCACCAGGCCTGGAGTCAGCGCCATCCTGTCACTGATGTCACCTCCACCAGGTCTGGAGTCAGTGCCATCCTGTCACCGATCTCTCCTCCACCAGGCCTGGAGTCAGTGCCATCCTGTCACCGATCTCTCCTCCACCAGGTCTGGAGTCAGTGCCATCCTGTCATTGATCTCTCCTCTGCCAGGTGTGGAGCTAGTGCCATCCTGTCACTGATGTCACCTCCACCAGGCCTGGAGTTAGTGCCATCCTGTCACTCCCTTCTGTGCTTATCTCATCTCCTGGCAAAGTCCTTCCCCTTAACAGTGCTTGAGACAGACAACTGTGATCTTTAAGGCGTTGCACAAGATACAACCAAATGAAGTGCTGTTTGATTTCATGTATTTTTTGGCTTCAGAGGGTTTTGTCACAAGACACATGAAATTAGTACTCTATTTCTAAGCCATTGGACTGACTGTTGAATGCCTTTGCCTTATGAAGTTTAAGAGTCCAGTTTAGCAGTCTGATGGTGAACTGGGCTATAAATATACAACTATATCTTTGTGAAAGATATATTCTGCCTCTAAAGATTCTTGTACTAAGTTTCTGTAATTGCTGCTTTTATCCATGAATGTCAGTGAGATTAGAGAAGAGTTTACGCTTACAGCTCAATGAAAGAAAAGATAGGCACTTGGTTTGAAGTCACCATATCTAAGTGGATGACTATGCAGTTTTCTCCTAGGGTGTTTCTTTTTCATATATGTCCTACTGTGTTCAGCAGGTTAATAATGAATGTCAATCTATGTGAAACAATATATGTGATAGCCTATATTACTGAAGTGGTACAAATTTTCTCTGATGTCTCTTCTGAAATTTCTGGGCAAAAGTGTAATTTGTAATCCATGGATAGACATTCCTTTGCATATCTTATCATGTATTGACTTTGATGGGTTGCAGTTTCTGCTATTTACATTTCACTGGAAATTATGGTGTTTCAACACAATGTTGCACCTTTTAATGTGTTGATGCTAAGTAGTAGGCAATTCATGGTAAATAAGCATGCAACCTTATGTGCAAATCCCTTATACAGCAAAAAAGCAGAAGAAAAATAAAATCACACCCATTAATCAAATAATAGTTCAGTTCAGGACATGTCCTCTTCTTTCAACTGGAGGTTTAACTGCCAGAGAGAAAAAGAGGAGGTGGACCTCTACAATGTTATCTGAAATAATTCTATGAACAAAATTATGAATATAAATGCTGCAGTTTGTCAAAGAAAAGTAACAAGAATGATTAAACATAAGTACCACAATAAGTCTGTCAAGGTAGCTAGACTATTAAATATGGCTGTTTTTTAAAAATGGAACTTGCATAAAGTCTATATAGTGATTGATTCAAAGTTGCATCATAAAGGAAAATAGTAAAAATTAATGTTAAACAAAAATTAATGATAACTTAAAAATTATATAGGACCCATGCTTGTTTGAAAATGAAATGTTGCAAAAGGTGCAAAAATCCATCAGTCCTTTAAGAAGAAATAAAATACAGAGTGTTTTCTTCAGAAAATATAGTACACAGCTACCATAATTTCCAATGCATCATCTATCAAATGCATTTGTTGGTAACATATAATGAAGATATTAAATTAAAAACTCCATTAGGTTTCAACATACTCTAGAAAATGGACAGCTTTGTTAAATATAACCCTAAAAGTACAAGTACTGAGGGCTTGCAGCATACACAATACAACTTGGCTCCAAGTGTTCTGTGGCATGCTGAGCCAAAATTTGTATTGATTGAGTAGATGGCCTTGTGTTTTGTTTGTACATTTTTATGGGAATACAAACTGCTGAAAGTGTATATTTTAATCTAACCAAGTATTAAAGTATTAAACCAATCTATATACCAATCTATACTATTTGAAAAATGAAAGAAACAACTATATATCTTAAAAAAAGTAATACTGCTATATTAAGATAGCTTTTAATATTTAATTCAATAAAGCAATTTCAGGGAAGACTAGTTGAAGAAATATAAATTTACCATCTAATCTTAATGTTACCAAGTTATTTCAGTGTGATGGGTGCCTACATGTAAAAGTAAAGTGTTTAGGAACTTGAGTGAACAGTAAAGAAAGTATATTTTCACATGTATCTGCTACTCTGTATTTAGAGGTTGCGGCTTTTCTTCTTTGGGGGTGGTTTGAGAATATTTATGGGTGGTATTTAAGCTTGTGGGATATTATTTTAGTTCTGTACTTGCAAAATTTTTGGGAGGAGAGTTTGTTGAAATACATGTATCAGCAGTTTTAGTAAGTTATTCTGAGTTGAGAAAAACTTAAAATATTTGCTCAGGATTTGCAATTGTGGTAATGATTTAAAACCACAAAGTTATTTCAGTATAAAGATGGTGTCAGTCGTTTTCCATACTGTCCTATTGCTACATTCTAGAAGAGTTGCTGTGCTTTCTGTTTTTCTGGAAAATAGATTCAGTATCTGGAAAATTTACAGGGTACGATGGAATGTTCATTGCTCTTAGTCAGTCCCCAAAATGACAAAATGGTTGGAAAGTAAAAAGTGTAACAATAAAATGCGTCTGCCTGCTCTGAATCTGTGGTGAGACAGATCCATGGTAATGACTCACCAGGACAGTGGTGAGTGGGGGGGAGATTTTGAAATTATGCCTTTTACTTCAGGAATTCTGAACCTCTATTTTGTTTTTGAAAGATAAACTTCATTGTGTAGTCGTGTGTAATAGGATAGCTTCAGTAAACCTTATGAGCTTATGAGGTTGTAACTGGAAAAAAAGAAACAGCAAGCAAATAGCACCCAAAAAATCCCAAACCAAACAAGAAACCTACATCCCACAAAAAAACCCCAACAACCACAAAAAACCCCAACACTACCAAAAAAACCCCAAGAAAACCCAAACCAACAAAAAAAAACACCCAAAAAACAGGACAAAAAATCACCCACCAAAAAACCCCACAAAAAGCCTCCATCAAAAAGCCCCTAAAGAAACTAGGTATGTCACAGCACTATGTTGTGAATTGAAGATTTTAAATACCAAAGGTTAAATTAAGATAAAAGTCTACCAGGATTGCAATAACAAGGAGCTGGGATAGATTATATAAAAAAACCTCCAGGTCTTAATTCTTAATAAAGAATTAAAAATAATTGTCAAGGATTCATAATTTACTTTAGTACTTTATCATTTGTTCATATTTTATCTTTTACACGTGTTCTGCTCACCTTGGAAGTTATAAATGTGTTTGGTTAGAGGTTTTTTTTCCTATATTCTAAGGTACCTTCAGGTAAAGGCCAAGGAAATTTTTTGCCGCTTTTTTTTTCTGTATCATGATCTGTAGAGTTTGGTTGTGGGGGTGACTGATGATTAGAATCTCAGAAATACAATTTCTATTCTATAATACTTTTTTTGTTAACATTTACACTCCTTTGACATTCACTTTAGCTAGCTGCATGGTTTTATGAAAACGGGTAGAGTGCATAATTGATTCACTACACAGAGAACTCTATTCAACATATTAATTTCTTTAACAGGTATATTTTATATTTGTACTTAATCTTCATTGCATTTAGTGTTTGTTACATAAAAATAGAATTCTTTTGAAAATTATTTCAATAAAATATCTAGCGTACTTTATTATATATTTAGTTTGCAGTATGGAAGATGAGTTTTTAAAGATATTTGAAAAATATCTGGACCTAATTATCTGTTGGCTTAAATTGATAGTTTCATTTTCTAATCATGTGCTAGTAATACACTCTCAGTGCACAGTAGAGTTATAGTGAAGGCAATCTTTGTAATTTTGATAGGAGTTATCAAATCTTTGATTTTGAGAATGGTAACTTATTAGTTATAAAAATTGTCTTTTATTACCTCAGAACCAACTAATTTTCTGGTTCCAGACCTGTCATTTAAACCTGTAGGGTTTTAAAGAATAAAAATTTCATCCAATCCTCTGATGCTGTTGGAAAGTTGATGAACAATTTGGGAAGGTAGGGATTTCTGAATTGCTTTTTTTATAAAATGATGACTAAGAGACAAGGCTGGAAAATGTCTGAGTAAAAAAAATGAATTCTTATCTTTCTAAGTGCTTTTAGAGGAATAAAAATGCTTGATGAATGAAATGTCTTCTTGTATTTGCAAAAAGTAACTAAAATAAAGCACCACTTCTTTCTAGCTAAGTAACCTGAAACAGCTCACGTATGTGGATGTGTCGGCAAACAAGTTCCATTCTATTCCAATTTGTGTGCTCCGGATGTCTAATTTGCAGTGGTTGGATATTAGCAGCAACAGCCTGAAAGATCTGCCGGAAGACATAGACAGGTAGTTTATATTTTAATTCAATGACAGGTATAGGAACTCTAAAGTGAATTTAGAAAGTAAAAAGCTTCCAAGAGACGCTGTTGGTAGAAAGTCACATTTGGAATGCACATCAAGTACGTTTGCATAAAAATATTTCTGTTATTGATGGACTGGGACTGAGAACAAAAGCTAATTTTACTACCTTGTTGGTGACAGTCAATTAACAAAACATATTTTTTGCTGCTTTGATAATAATTTGTCATTTTATCTAGACATTGGTTTTTTTGGGAAGTTCACCAGATATACTCTGCTCCAGTTCCAGCACAGGGAATTCACCATATGGAATTGGCAGCAGTAACTCTCAGGAGGGTAGATGGGGAGGAGAAAGTGAACTAAAGCATTTAAGTTACTCAAAGAGCCTGATAAACTTTTGTTAGTAAAGAAGAAAAATATTGGTAAAATTCAAAAACCACATTGACAATCCTCCCCTTCTACTCTGAAGGAAATACAAATGTATACACATATACTCAATCTCCCAGTTTAGATAACCACTTTGAACGAGTTTTTAAAGAATCATTCTGATCCCTTTACTGGGACTTGCTAGCTGAGAAGCCACTTTTCTTATCCCTGAGCTTAACTACTCACTCTAGAGTGCTGCAGCAACTTGGTTTATGAAACTTTACCTAGCCTTAAGTGAAAAAAACCAGACATATTACCAAGTTTATTAAAAAAATATTCAAGATTATTTATTTATCTGGGAAAAGAAATTCCTGAGGCAGAATAGACTTCACAGAAAACCCATTCACTCCTAACTTTTGCAAGGCCTTTTTTGCTGGGCAAAAAGACTTTTCTGGGACATGGTGTAATCACAGATTATTCTGACAGCAGCACTGGTCTTAACTTATGTTAGTAATTCTCAACAAACAACATAAGCTTGCTGTTTTTTCCCAAGGGACCTGACCAGAGATTTAACTAACTTCAAAGAGTTCCTAAGAGGATATTTTTCTTTTAAGGAAGGATACCCTCTCAACTTATAGACCTTTTTTCTCCCTGTAACCTATATTCCCTTAGCTTCAAATTATTCTCTTTCTACATTTTATCTTCTCCATTTTGTACTGAGATGTCAGATTTGATGCTAGAATATCATAATCAGACAATAAAAAATGAGATTTTCTTTGTTTGACTTTGGGCTCATGTGTATTCAGAAGACTAAAAAACGTCAGGACAAACCCTGCATCAGTAAACTAATACTCTCATGATTTTAATGCTTGTGGTGTCAAAGAACCTCTGTGAATTATCATTGTCAGTAATACCATTACAACAATCTATGATTAATAAAGATGAGTTGACAGTAAACTGAAGCCTTACTTAATATTTTTACCTGAATTCAAACAAACCACACGGGCCTGATAAGCACAGCTTACTAACAGTGTTTTAAGAATGGATCCTTCCAGTCAAATAAGACAAAGTTTTTTCATCAATTTGCTATGCTCTTTGTCTTCTACCTAATATAAAGAATAAAGGCACAGACACAAATTTCTATTGCATTGGGAAAAGCCAGGGGAAATAGAAGAAAAGTTCCTCCACAAAACACTGTCATTAAATTGATTTCATTGGGACAACTTGCAAGAATCTTTTGACGAGGAGCTGGTCTTTCTCCTGCTCCCCACAGTATTAATTACTACTGAAAAACAATACATGGAGATGTACTGCCTACCACAGACATACCTAATTCATAGAAACCAGCATATGGGCAAAAGTGTGACCTGCTGGCCTGTATTTTTCATTAGTTGCAGGATGCACATGGTGAAGCTTTATATCATGTTCTGTCCACATTTTCTATATGAAAGCACAGTAAATTTTGTAACCTTTTATCCTGAGCATGCTTCTGATTACTTGTCAGAGGTATGCTATTAACACTATAGTGCTGACCCAGTTCTGAAGATTTCCATTAAAGTTGATGAAATTTTGTGAAAGTAATGTTTGAGTGACTTTTAAAGACAACAATGCCGCATGCAATTGCTCCTATTATACACAAGATCAAGTCAGTATTACTATCTTGGCTGGATGTTCCTGTTTGAAAGAAATATTTTACATCATCTCTGTCTTTGACATCTTTACAGGTTGGATGAATTGCAGACACTTCTCCTACAGAAAAACAAGTTGACTTATCTTCCACGAGCTCTTGTCAATATGCCAAAACTCAGTTTGCTAGTTGTCAGTGGGGATGACCTGGTTGAGATACCCACAGCCATCTGTGAGTCAACCACAGGTTTAAAGTAAGTAAAAGCAAGAAAGAAAAGGAAATATTCTTAAGACTATAAGGTAAGATACACCCAGAAGAAATGCTTTCAGCAGAATGTTTCTACAAATTCTGACCCAATTTATATCAGAGTGGTAAAGGAGGCACTGAAAAGATTGAAAATTACAGAGGACCTGCAGTTTCATGACTTTCATCTACCAGTTACCCCTATTGTGCATCTCTGTGTCTAAAGTGCTATTCCTGGGTAGACTGGGTCATAACAGTTCTAACTCTGGAGTTGCAAAACCGTGCTTCAGAGTGGGACCAGTAGCCTGGAATCTAGCTGCTGACAAGCTCCGTGATGACAAAAGCATCTTGCTGGGAGAGGGAGATATGGCTAGGAAAATGTTGGGTAAGGTCACATGGGTTTAGTAGTTCCTTGCTGTAAAATACCATCTTATAGGTGCATGCAGGATAGGACTAAAAGACCTAAATTGTAGTCTGCAGTTACAGGAGACATTGCATTTCTGCCGACAATGTTCATGTTTTTGATTATGGAACTGTTTCAGATTGAATACTGGATCTGGCTCAGAGAGGAGTTAGCTGTGGGTGGAATTACCTTTCCTCTCTTAGAGCTAGTCCTTGCACTGGTAGCTAGAAAGGTGCTGATAACAAACACATCAGTGTTTGAACACTGAACAGCAGTGGCACATCACAAGGCTGTCTCTCCAACTGTCCTCTAAGGAAGCACTGCAGGCTGAGGGTGAGCTGGAGACTGCGAGGGGACACAGCCAGGACAGCCGGGGACACCAGCCAGAACAGTTGACTCCAATTGGCCAGTGGGATGTTTCATACCATATGGCGTCATGCTCAGCATATAAAGCTAAAAGAAAGGAGAGCGGTGGTGGATCATGTGTTATTGAATTTTTTGTCTTCCAAAGAAACCAGCTAGATATACTGAGTCTCTGCTTCCCAGGAAGTGGCTAGACATTACCTATTGGAAAATAGAGAGGAATGTTTTTGCTTTGCTTTCCTTTTCTTCTATGCAGAGGTTTTATTTTTCTCATTAAGCTTATCTACAATTTTTTTATTTGCTATTGTCCCTTTATTTGCTATTCTGCCTAGTTGAAGAGAGGGGTAGAGAGAGGTGTTTGGTGAGTACCTGGGTCAAACAAGTCAGCTGATCAGAAATTTGCAGCGATTCATTAGAATTTTAGAAAGCCATACGATTTGTTGGAACGTGTGTTCTTTTGAAAGCAATGACTTTGAATTTTTTTTCCTTCTTGGAGTAAAAATCAGAGATTTTCAGAATGATATGCACTTATTTGCACATGATATAAGTTGTTTATGTAACCACTTAGTTTTTCACATGCAAAATGTACCTTTACATTATTTTCAGTTACAAAGTAATGCATGTCCAGTCATGTGTTGTAAAAGACGAGCAATGCAATAACCAAAAAATGGAGGCACATATTGCAGCTAAAAGATTCTGGGAAAATTCCAGGTTGCTAGGAAATATTGTTAGGATTAAGTTCATATTGCTCATTAACAGATGGGGAAATTACAGTGTAGTCAGTCAGAACCTCTGTAATAAAGAACTATACCTGTTATTACAAAGAATGATTTATGTAGATAGATGGCAAAAAGATGAACCTGATCGTTTTTATATGGAAAGTGGATTATACAGAAAGTTCAATTTGAAATCTGTATTTCTATAGTAGATGTATCCTAACTATGCCATAGTGCAAAGTTGAGGTAATGTTTTTTACATTTCTGCTTCTGGCTCTGGTAGCAATTTCCAAACTGTCATTCATGATGGCCAGTGATGTTCAGCTGCCGATACATACATTTGCATGTTAATCTCTGTCTAGATTTGTAAGTCTCAAGGACAGTCCGGTTGAAACGATTGTATGTGAAGACACTGAAGAAATTATAGAAAATGAACGTGAACGTGAGCAAGTTGAGAAAGAGTTTATGAAGGCCTACATTGAAGACCTAAGGGAAAGGGGTATGTGTAAATATGCAGTAAGCTTTCTGCAAATGCAGACATATATTGTGACAGTTCATTTTTAAGAGGACAAGCAATGCAACCTTAAACTCTATTTGTCTTTTATGGTATTAATAATGTGAATATAAATGCAGACATATATTGTGACAATTCATTTTTAAGAGGTCAAGCAATACACCCTTAAACTCTAGTTGTCTTTTATGGTATTAAATAAGACTAATAGTGAAGTGCCAAATCTGCTTTGCTAAAAGTTTGGACCCTAATTAACACCTTTGATATTGAACAAATGCATACAAAATTAATTGCGTCAGTATATGCCTTAACCTCAACTGATTGATGGTGTCCACAAAGAATATTGTCATTCTCTAGATTTACTTCTCTTGGGATTAGTATTAGTGATTTTGAATTTCTTAAGAACTGCTACTTCTCCTCAAAAAGGATAGTATATATATGAAAGCCTCATTGTATTAGTAGAATATTATTTGACAATATTATCTGCTTCAAGATACTATCTATTTAACCACTGTACAATTATAGTAAAATACCTGCTTTTATCTTTATTACATCTGAAATGTAAAGTTGCATCTGCAACTTTACATATTTCTTCATGTTGCTGTTCTGTTTTTTATTTACCATCATTGAGAAATCCTTGTTTTCTTGAGCATTCTTTAATAAGATTTGTAAGGGAAAAAGGGGAAAGTTTCCTGTGATACAGAATACGCCATAGGCTCATTTTAATTCCTTAATAGTTTGTGTGTAGAAAGGACTTTTTGTGGAATGGATCTTACAGTAGATTTTCATTCCTTGCATTTAATTTAAGTAGTCTATATAGTGGTCCTGCAAAACCTGTTAAAAGAGAAATATAAAGAAAGAGTGTGACTTCATAATACTTTTCATGTTGTCATGCCGGACTTCTGTTCCTTAACTTCTAGAAGTTGATCATATGAATATTCATTCTGTCTATTTCTAAATTGAAGCCTGCTATAAAAGTGCTGGACTCTGATAATGGTAACAACAGTGGTTAAAATGGAGGGAAGAACACAATGGAGGAAAAACTTTGGTCATAATTTGACTTTAGAGGCAGCCATAAAATATGTAGTGATGGAGTTGTATCTACAGTCTTAGGAAACGTGGAGGTATGACAGGCTGCCTGAAACCTGCCTTGACCCTATTGAGCACAGGCCAAGTTTATGCTCTTCTGGGGCAAAGCAGCTCAGGGATACCTTTTTCTTCCTTCCTAGACAGAACTTACTTCCCTGCTTTTTTATGAGGAGTTTGGATCATTAATAACTTCTGTATTTCCCACTTCGGAACTTTTGTGCTATAGATAATTCCAATTGCTGCTTTTGAAAAACAGACTGTAGAAGGAATATCTTCTATAAAATATGAACCAGCACAGAGATAATTCTTAGAGTACCTTTGAAAGAAGACCAAACCCAGCTGTTTCTGGCTAAGGACTTCATTTATTTGTGCTGGATTACATAGCTGAAGTCTGAGATTTATTTCTTTTTTCTCTTTTTGCAGAGTCTACTCCTTCCTACACTACAAAAGTAATGCTCAGTCTCCAGCTCTGAAGATAAAAAATCCCTAGATCTCTACTGAATATCTGAATAACTTTTATCCACCTGAATAGTAAACACATGAAAATATACATGGCCAGAATGACATCAAAATCATATTGAATTATTTACTTGTTTCTGTAGACTTTTCAAGTAACTACAGATAAAATAAGGAGCTGTAGAACCTTCATAAGATGCTGTTTCACATTTTAAGTCAACATGTTTGTTTTCAACTTCCCCACAACAGCCACTAATTTGCATGTAGACCTGCTGAAAGTAAATATTCACTGTAATTAAGTATACACAGGCATAGCTGAAGAATGAAGACATTGTATGTTGTAGCTGAAACAGTGAAACACAAAACGTGATCTTAGGAAGAGATTTGTTTTTATAAAAGGGGATACACTGATTTAGAAAATGAATGTGATCTATTGTTTTCTTAAGACCAAATACACATTTAAGTATTTAAATATTCAAATGAGAACACACCCTTGGTTTGCATTTATATTCTGTTCTGCAAGAAAATTGTTCTTGGAATTTTCAGTTTAGATAAGTTTCAACAGCTTTACATATAGAAACTGTAGCACTTCTCTTTTTATTCAAGTATACTTAAGTTCTAACCTGTTTTTGCAAATTCAAGTACCAATGTGAAATTTCTGTGGTAAGCAGTCTTATAGCATAGTAGTGTATAAGTAAGACTTTAAGGCACTAAGCAGTGTCAGCTAATACTATCAGCAAAATGATGTTGCAGGTCTTATATTAATGGTTTCAGATCACAGGATTTTGTGGACATTTGTTGGAATTTTCCAAGTAGTGTAAGAATGAGTTTTCTGGTAAAACATTATTTTGCTTGCTATTTAATTATCTGTTTATATACAATTATTTAAGTGTATATAGAGTAGAGTTGCAGAAACCTAGTTTTAAATGTATTTTGTTTAATAAAGCAAAATTTTTAATCTAAAAAACTTGTGACTTTGAGAATTGAGACTCAAATTAGACTCAAATTATAGATTTTAAATGGTCCTAAATTTATGAGTGCCGTTAGGTAGGACAATATTTGCATCTTCATTTTTTGTTATGGGTGATCTGTTTTCAGTTTTGTGCAGTAGAATGTCACTTAAGTAGCTATATTTAAAACACAAAGCAATGAAGGATATGTTCCTCAGGCTTCCATTTAGAAAAAGAACTTCAGATGTTTTCATTTCAACATTGTAGCATTCAATCTTTTAAAAGAAAAAAAAATTAAATAGTGGGTGTGTTATTTCCACTTACAGTCTTCTGCAGTTATATTACTATCAAAATGTAACCCACTCAAAATGGTGTCTAGGTAGTAATGCAGATTTTAAGCAAGTTCTGATCCAGAGGTAAGTTTAAAAAAGTTAGAAAAATTGGCATTGATCTGAAGCAGAATAATAGAATACTTTTTTTTTAATTATTATTATGAAGATATTGAAATAGAAAAAAATAGTGCCAAAACGATCTCAGAGAAATTAGGCTATGTGAAAATATCTTACCAAACTTTCTTTTATTGAAATTATAAATTTACTTTATTAACTATTGATATTGATGTAATAAACTTCTGTAAGACATCTATTCTGATGTTGGTTGAAATGCTATTTCTAGAATTCGCTTATAGTCTAATATGATCCACTGAAAATTATAGGAATGGAAATCACAAATCTGTGTTTATAGAATGGAGATGCAACTACAAAACACTAGGGATGCAAACACAGTTAAAACGAAAGTGCCTGTGTAAATTCTACCACCAGCAGTATTGGATAAATAACAGAAAGTACATTAATAGAGAAGTCATATTAGTCCTTAGCATTGCTGCTAATCTTACTCAAAAATTTTTTGCTGCTCACAGACAAGAGTGCTAAAAATAATTTGGAGACAGAAACAAAAAATTAGCTTAAATAAAATCCACGCATTTTAAAGTTCATTGAATAGCATTGTTCACAAGTCCATTTGCTTGTCAATATTTACAAATGCAAGATCACTGTCTAGAAGCAGGATTTTTTAATGAAGCAGGCAAACATAAGGCCAAAGACTAAAACTTGAATACACATATCTGAGTTAGAAACAAAAGGTCTGTTTTTCCATAAAAGTAACCATGGGATTACTTAAAAAACACAAATTCTCAATCGCCAGCAATCTTTAAGTTCAGGTTAGCACGTTCCTAAAAAAAAATCTGTAGCAATTAAGTAATGGAAAATGCAAATACAGGGTTTCCAAATAGTATTCTCCAACTTGACTTCAGACACCTTTCAATCCAATTATGATGGAATCACATATTGATTTCAATTGGAAGGGACATTCAAGGATCATCTATCCCAATCACTTTCTCATAGGCAGGGACATCTTTCATCAGATCAGGTTTTTCAAAGCCCTGTCCAAGCTGACTGTGAATATTTCCCATGACGGAGCACCGAAAACATCCAGTGACTCACCAATCTTGTCATAAATAATTTCTTCCTTAGATCCCATCTAAAAGTAAATCTACCCCATTTCAGTTTCTTACTGAAACTTATCCTTTGTCCTGTCACTTAAAACCCTTTAAAAAATGTCTTTCTCCAATGTTTTCATAAGTCTATTTATATTGAATAGCTGCAATAAGATTTCTTTTCTCCAGGCTGAAAAACCTACACTCTCTTAGCCTTTCCTCAAAGGAGAGGCACTTCAGCTCTTTCCTCAAAGAAGAGATGTTTCAGTGATTTTTGTAGCCCTCCTCTGGATCTACTCTAACAGGGCTATATCTTGTGCTGAGAATGATGCAGTACTTCAGGTGGAGTCACAGGAGAGCAGAATAGAGATTCACCTCCCTCGACCAGCTTGCCTTGCTCCTTTTGTTGCAGGATAGGGCTGGTTTTCTGGGCTACAAGAACATAACTAGCTCATGGTCTATTCTACATTCATTAGAAACCGGCATATGGGCAAGTATCCCCGAGTCCCCCACAACGCTGAAAGCTTTTATTCCTAGCTCTTGTAGAACATTACTTCCTCAAATATTATCCATAGATAAGAATTTTTTTGTCACCATTGTTAACAGAATTTTTAAAATACCTTTGTTTGAAGGGGAAGATGGCGTATGATTACCATTACACCTAAGACATGCAGTGGGTAATGCCAGCTGCCAGCTGTTACTGAAATATCTAATTTCAATATAATTACATTTGAGCCATACTTCTAAGTCCTTTGCATATTTATCGCATGATATTAAAGATAACTTTATCAGAGTCCTCCACTGTAGTAAAAAAATATGCATATCAAAGATACCTAATTTTGAATTAGATCTAATTGAATCATTTTTCTACCTGTTTTACTAGCAATTATAATTTAAACTATTATCTTTCCTAAGGAAACAATATTACCAAAGAGAATTCTGTTATTGGCATGTTTAATACTTTTTCAATTTTTGAAAGTGAATAATTTTATGAATGACAGCAATTTTGTGTACAATGGCAATTTATGTTATTTACAAGCTTCTGATGTCAGATACTTAGATACCTTAAGGAAAATAATGTGCTTTTTCTTTCACACTGCATTTTCTACAGCTGCCAAACTACACCTCCTAAAAGTCAACAGTTTATTCTACTTTACAAGGAGCTGCTATTTCAAAGCAGTGAGACTGGAAGTAATTGAAATGTGTCTTCTAGAATACTCATGGGTTCAATGTGCAAAAGTAAACCAGAAAATCACATTTAACTTTGCTCCTTTTCCTTATTCTGTATTGTGGCCTTGTTTCTAAGGATAGCCAGGAAGACAAACTTATAAGGATAGCAAATAACCTCATATTTAATAAACAAATGTCTAGGAATAACATAGTCTTGCATCAGATATTGGCTTAGTTAATACTGTACAGTACATTCTTTTTTTTTTTCCCCCTCTTGAGCATTTATGAAACATCAGAGCTGATTCACTGTGTTTACTTTCTGCAAAGGAATCACCAAGCAAAATGAAAAATGGAATGGCCTTTTCTTGATGTGGTAGGCTCTAGGTCCTGGTATGTGGAAGATTTAATAGAACCATAGAATGGCTTGGATTGGAAAAGACCTTGTAGGTCACCTAGTTTTACTTCTCCCTGCCATGGGTAGGGACAATTTCCACTTGACCTGGTTACTTAAAGCTCTACCCAACCTGGCACTGAACACTTTCAGGGATGGGCATCCACAATTTCTCTGTTCCAGTGACTGATCACACTCTGAGTAAAGAATTTCTTCTAATGTTTAATTTAATTCTAATATAAATTTTTAAATGGGTCCCCATTTGACCTAAAACCATCAGATTGCATAAAAAATAGCTTTCCTTCTTTTTTTAAGTTCCGTTAAGGTTGTGTAAATTTGCTATAAGATCTCGCCAAAGTCAGCCTGTCGTCATAGAAGACGACCCTCAGCTTCTGTTTATGGCTCTCCCAACAGGTCCACATCTTTGTTGTGCTGAAAATCCCAGAGCTGGATGCAACATTCCATGTAGCGTCTCACAAGGACAGGGCAGAGGGAGAAAATCACCTCCTCCAACTTGGACATTCTGGTTTTGATGCAGCTCAAGGCACAGATGTTTTCTCTAGGCTGAGTTCCCACTATTTACTCATGTCCAGCATTTCATTCACAACAACTCCCAAGTCCTCATCAGGATTGCTCTCAACAACTTCTCCATTGTGCTCACATCTGGGATTACCCTGACCCAGCTGTGCAGCATTCACATTCTCTGAAAAAATTCCATTGCCCAGGATTTTTCTCCTGGGAAGCTCAGAGGCCTCAGAGAAAAAGGAAAGCAATTCTTATCTCATTTGCTTCTCCTGTATGGAATGTGTTTGGAGATTGTTTACCCAAAGGTGATTGCCTCATTGGATTCTGGTGTGAGTTGTTTTGACTCATTGGCCAATTATGTCCAAGATGTGTTGAGACTTTGAAAAGAGTCACAAGTTTTCATTATTATCTTTTTAGCATTCAGTAAGTATCTTTTCTGTATTTTTTAGTATAGTATAATATAGTATTTTTTATTATAATATAGTATTATAAAGTAATAAATTAGCCTTCTAGAAGAGAACATGGAGTCAGATGCATCATTCCTGCCTTCATCGGCCATCCCTGCAAGTACAATATAGGTGCATCACCTTGCACTTGGCCCTGTTGAATTTCATGAGGTTCTCATGGGCACACTTCTCAGGATTGTCCTGGTCCTTCTGGATGGTGTCTCATTCTTCAGGTGTGTCAATTCCACTCAGCCTTGTTTCATCTGCAAACTTGCTGAGGGAGAACTTGACCTCACTGTCTGTGCAATTGACACAGATATTGAAGAGCACAGAGCCCAGAGGAATATTGCTAGTCATCAGCTCCACCCAGACACTGACTTCAATTCCCTGGATGTGTCTGTTCAGCAAATTCTTACCTACCAAGCAGTCCACCCTTCAAATCCATGTCCAATTCAAGGACAATTGGTCTTCATTTTGGAGATAAGGATATTGTGTGGAACAGTGTCAGAGGTCATACAGAAATCTAGATAGACGACATTGATCAGTCTTTGCCTGTTAACCATTGCAGTTGCTCATCACAAAAGGCCACCAATTTTGGTCAGGCAAAATTTGCCTTTAGTGCTGTGGTTATAGAAAAAAAGGGATGTAGTTTCTGGACTGTTTAATTCCATACCACCCACATTAATGTGGGGCCTTGGTTCAGATGGGGCCAAAAGCAGAAGGGTTATCGTCTTTAGCTGGAGGGAGCGGGTGTGGAGTGTGCAGGGTCAGCCCAGCTCATCCAACCCCTCTGTGCTACCTGCAGTCCCTGTGCTGGCTGCCTCAGATCACTTTCTTGTCTTTTATGCGCCTTAAAATATTTTCTTGGAGGATGTGCCACATGATCTTCCCAGTCACAGAAGTGAGACTCCCCAGTCAGAGAAGTGTGACCCCCAGTCTGTAGTCCGCTGTGTCTTCTTTTCTCTCCTTTTTAAAAATAGGAGTGATTTTTCCTTTTTTCCAAGTATTGGAGATTTCACCTGATCATTATGACTCTTCAAATAGGATGGAGAAACGCTTGGCAACAACATACCTCTCAGGACCCCAGATACATGTCATCAGGTCCTGTAAACTTGTGATTATTCAGCTTCATCAAGTGATCTCAAGCCTGCTTTTCATTGACAGTGGGAGAGAACTCACTCCCCCATCCCACCCAGATGGGGAATTTGGGGACTTAAGAGCCGTAGGATGTCTGGTGGTGGGAGAAGTTTGAAGCAAAGAGCTTTTTGAGTATTACATCCTTCTCCAGATTTCCATTCTCATCTACCAGAGACGGGAGTACACTCTCCTTGGAATTTATTTCCTGACCTACATACAAATAGCCCTTTCTGAGTTGGAGATCTCTTCACTTTTTGGGAGAATCCTTCCCTAATTGCTTGCTGATGATTTATAGGCATTTCCTTGCTGTTTCCTGGAAGTGCTGTTGTTTCCTTGTTCTTCTCTTACATGTGGAAATACCATACTTTGCTGAGTATGGTTTAAACTCTGCCAAGAAGTCCAGCCAGTTTCCCTCCTAGAATGTACTCATCTCACCCAGTCAGGTGAGCCACATTGACTGTCAGCTATTTCTCAAGGATGCATCCTAGATCATAGAAGCCAGAACCCCAAGCATGGCACCAGCCATGCAGTCAACCATTCTCTTGACCCATTCATTTTCTTTCCAGGTCCCCAGTCTCCAGCTAGGGGTATAGAGGAGAACACTAGTCATGATTCTGATCCCTTCAACATCTTTCTGAAGGATGTGAAGCCCCTTTTCATACTTTGTGAACTCCTTGTTGCAGTCTAATTTGGCCCTGTGTGGAAAAGTAGGAGTGCATGGTAGTCCTCTGGTTTTACCAGGTGTGGCAGTCTCTTTGTGACCTTGGGAATGTGAACCCCTAGTAGACAGAAAACCTGTCTATAGAGGTCCAGATGGCAAATGGGTACTTCAGCAACTCTCAGTGAGAAGTCAGCAATTACCAACAATGTACATGCTTTTTTGGTGTCACTTTCTGCACAGATTAGCACCTGCTTCATAACGGATGGGAGGAGGTTGGGAAATAAGGGTTTTTCTCCTGATTTTGAGACCTCATTTGAACTGGTCCTCATAAATAGAACTGTAACTCAGCATAACTCCAGTTCTGTACTTCTAGAGTAACTACTATACACTGAGCAATTCAGGAAGAGCCTCCTCTCTTTTCAACAGCTGAATCTGCTACTTGGGCTGATTCCAGCTGTGACTACATTCTCTACTGCAGTTTGCTCTCTTCTTCACTTCACTGGTCCATTAACAGTTCTGGTATTGCTGAGTGCAAATAGGCCATTTGCATGGTGTTTTCATTATCTGCTGACTGTCATTAATATGAAAGGATCATTACTGTCTCTTGCTGCTCCCTGGAACTTTCTGTTTTCTTGGCAGCTGCAACATAGTTACTCAAGGTTCAGCAAAATCTTAGTAAAGATGCTTTTTATATCTAAAATGCAATTGTATCTTAAACATATTGCCTTGGCTATGTTCAGAGTTTCTATTTTTCATTAATACTTCTAACCTTTTCCTAAAATCAACAGTGACATTTATAAAATAATGAAATTAGCTGTCAAATCCTGGTGAATAAATCTATAAAGAAGAATATAATATTAGAGAACTGAAAATCAGTTTTAGTCTATACAAGAGCAATATTTGAGTTCAAATTTACATATACAGCATTGCATTTTCTTTTTCATTTGTTACATAGGTTCAGACAATTTGTAGCACAGTCACCCTTTGAGCCTGTGTATTAGGTAATGACATAAAATAATTCATTTGCAAAAAACAATTTGTTATACTGTAGGGCTCTAAATAGATAGAATATTATTCAGTGTTTCATTCTTATTCAATGTTTGTTGATTTCAAAACTGTAATAATATTTCACCTGTGGTATCTATACAACTTTTGTCAATATAAATATTTGCAAATAAGTTGATCCCAAGCTTGTGGTGTTGCCCTGGCCTCAGAGAAGTATGCCAGGTCATCTCTTTGCTCTGAGGGCATTCAGAGAAGGTGAGTTCAGTGGTCACATATTGGCCACTTCAGGAACTACTACTGGTAACACTTGATAAAAACAGGCAACTCAAGGAGATTAAGCTGTTATTTAAAAAAAGAAAAGAAAAAAAAGTAAGCATGGTTTTGTTTTTACATTTCAAAGAGGTCTGTATTTCCAGCTTTACTTTCTCTATAGCTAAGGAGGCTGTCTGTTAAAGAACATGTTGGCATATCATGGTACCTCATGATTCAGGAATGAAAGTATAAAGAAAGAAATAGTATTTTAATTGCATTAAAGTGATCTTTGATGACACCTTGATATGGATAAAAAATATATATCTGCTTTTATGCTATAAGTACACCTTGCATATGTTAGATAGTCTTCCCATAGAAAAGTTTCTGCTCAGATGTCGTCCCATGGTTCCCTTCCCCCTTTGGACTAGCTGAAGAATATATTTTATTAAGCCAAAATACTTAGCGCTTTCAGTTTCAGAATAATTGAGAAAAGACTTCAGGATTCTGTTTCAGATTTCTGTTTCCCCTCCCCTCAGAAACTATGTTTAAAATCAAATCAGAAATAAGAGTAGCTCTGAGAAGCTCAGGTCAATAAGTAAAATAGTTTTAAATATACAATGCCAAGTGAAGGTAGGAAAAGTTTCAGATGAAATCTCTGAAGTCACCAGTAAGGTATCTTTGTCAGAGTTTGACAGTAATTTCTTTTTCTAGTGTTGTGTTAGCATAATTTATTCTTCATATTTCTTTCGGTCCCCCCAGGGAACTCATGTGGATTAAATTTTTTTGGGGTATTTTATTTCTAGTAAATATTCTGTTTGACTATTTCTACTATCACAAAGGGGTTTAGTAAAGCATTTCCTCTGAAATAAATGTTCACCAAACTACAGCCTTGCCTCATTAGCAACCAGCTTGTGGAGAAGTTGTAGGTTATCCATTATAGACTACAGTTGTTGGCTCCTGACATTTTCTGATCCATTTAAAATCAATGTAGCAGATACACATGGGAAGTGCTGCTGTGAACTATCAGAGTAACAGTTGTAAGTGGCACCTCTGTAATATTGGAATAGGAATGAACTCTGGAAAAAACCCCTGTCAGCCATTTTTGCAATACTTAAGTATTGCATTAATACTTAAGTATTGCATTAAGTATTGCATGCTACATGCAATCTTCTGGGAATTGCAGTCCATTCCTTGTGCTCTTTGCAGTTACTAATTTCAACAGCTTTCATATCTGGCTTCCTCAAAAGCTCCCAGTGAATTCTTTATAATATATTTCCATATTTTATTTGAAAACCATATAGACACAAATATCAGAAACAAAGAAAACCCAAGACTGACTGAGAATTCATTGATCATTCCGTTACTTATTTCAGAGAGAGATAAACATTTCTGGACAGGCTTTCCATTACAATTTTTAATTTAATCAAAACATATAGATTATTTAAAGGGAAAATGGCGACTATTATTGTGTTTTCAACATTAAAAAATAAATTTAAGTCTTTAATTATTTGTTCAGTATCAAAGGTCAACTGATTGGAAGGAAACACTGATGTGAATGCACTCTGAAATGTGTTTCAATGTCTTACTGCAATCTAAAGTGCAAGACTCAGCTTTTTTTAAGGCCTTCCAGCTTCATGGCATTTTTCTCCTATTTAATTTTCTAAATTTCTGAGAGGCAATATAAGGTATTTTCAGGATAAATGGTGTGAATGGAGAAACAGGCTTGAGGCTTTAGGAAAGACAAAGTCCAAAAATGGTACAAAACAGATTTGTCTAGGTGTTTCTAAATTAAATGAGTAGTCTTCTATTGTCTGAGAGGCATGATTGTAGACTTGAGAATTTTGGAAAGGTTTTAATTTATATTGCTGCATGGATCTTAAGCTTCAAAGTTTTCACTTGTTTTTTGGTCAGTTGTTGTTGTATGTGACTGTAAATTTAGAGAGAGAATAGTTGCATGCTACATGAGACAGGAGTTTTGAAAAGTATCAGAAATGTGCATTTTCAGCCAGGAATACCTTTTAATTTAAAATGTATTGTGACTTCTCTTCCCCCTCTGTTAATGTTACAGTATATAAACAGGTCTATTCTTCCACGTCTGAAGGGTTTTCAGACGGTACCAGAATATCTCAAGAACCTTTTTATTTCAAAGGTACTGGAATTTTTGTGTGGGTTACGCACTTCTTCCTCCCTAATGGAAACTAAAACAAACAATAACAGAACAAAGTCAGCAGATTAAGGAAGACTAGGGTAGTACTGTATAATTTGAAATTGTGTTCACTATTGCAGTCAAGGTTACTTATAAAACATCTTTATCAAGTATGATTTTTCCTTGTTTTACCTTTTCATCATGTCTCGTTCTACATTTCACCTTTAAGATTTTATTACTTATGTATTATGCAGCTTTAAAATACATTTCTATTTAAGAACCTAGTTTTTGTCTTCATTCTGACCAAAAGGAGCATTCTGGAAGCCTACATCCAGATACAGCAACTGTGGCAAAAAGCAATGTACAGACAATGAACTAGAATTTAGCTTTATCTGTAGGTAAAATTTCAGCATCTGTTGGCAAAAAGCAAGGACTAACTGGCTTGCAGAAATTCTTTAATGCAGGGACAATAGAGACTGTAGGACTTTTTTGGTTTTGAGAGGGATGGTAAACTAAGTGCAGCATTTCATAGTCATAGAGATTGTCTTTCTAATGTAAAAAAGACCATATGCTGTCTGCTCTAGTCCACGTAGTTCTAAGTTCAGCATGAAAGACTTTTATTAATTTATGACTTACCAGGGGTCTATAAAAAAAGTATGCTTCCAAACTTGTACGAGCTTGGATTTCTGAAGTTTTAGAAAGATTTCTAGCCCAGAAGATTTAGCTGCTCCTCATTTGTGTCACTTCAAGACAAAAAAAAAATCAATATATAAAGAAGTACTACACTGTGGGAAGCAGGAAGGTAATTTTCTCTGAATCTCTGTGGTCCTCTGTTTGTGGGAAAGAAATTTTCATTTTCATTTTAGAGAGGCTGTACTTGTACATAGAAAGCACAGCAATTACACCTGTTGGTAGAAACTGCCATGGCTTAGTATTGTTCTTCTTTCTTTTGTAATGTGAGTAGGAAATTTCCTATTGTAGCCATGTCACACATATAGATGTGGAGTGAGGAGTCCAAGGGTAAGTGCAAGGCCATTTCCAACTCAGCCCGATGCAAACTGCTCCCAGTTTGTAGGGCACATGGGGGACCATAGAGGCCGTCTGTAAGGGCAGCTAGTGAGACAAGTGGTGTTTCTGGAAGATTTTTGTGGTGACAAGCAAGCTACCTACTCATGTTTCTTCTGTCTGACAGCAGAGTGCTGAGGGAATGGCAGCTAAGTGCAAGGGAGACTTGCTTTCTGGTCTGGTTGAGATTCTTAATGTGACATATTTTCGGCACAACAAGTGGCATGAACAAAGAGGAGGCTCGAGCAGCTGGAGCTGACAGATGCTGTCAAATGTGGGAGACAGGTATCAGCCTCCAGCCCCTTCTCCCTGCTCTTACTGTATACCTTGATCTTATTCTAAACCCTGGGAGAATCTGTCTAGCTGTTCCCACACAAACTCCCACATTCACAAAGCACAGCTCTCACCCATCCAGTAATCTTAACTTATCTTATTTAGCCCTGCTTGTTGTGGTTCTGCAAAATGCTCCGATAGTAGGGCAAGCTGTGCAGAGCACCTTGGTTCACTGGCATTTCACGTCCTTTCCTTGCCTGGCTGGAGAAAAGGTGCACGCCCAGGATTGGCATGCAGCTGCTGAAAGAGGCTTGTCCAGCACTAATGCTGCGTGTATCACTCTTTGCCTTATGCTGGGGATTGGTGTTATGGCCTAGAGGCCAACAAAAATATGTGTTACGTCTTTCTATTAGTCCCATTTCACAACCACTTTAGAGAGATTTGGATCAAATTATGAGGAATTGTGTTTCATAGGTATACTTTAGACTACAAAGATTTTGCTCCCAAGTTGTAGTGCTTCTGAAGATTACTGTAATATCTAGCACTTTAATATAAAGCCTTGCCATGCATTAGATGTAGAAAGGTTTATTAGAAGGGAAGCTATGCAGCATTGGAGTGATTGATTCCATATAAGTCTTACCTTAGAAATCAGTGGCATTTTGCCGAGCGAAAAGTGTTCCCATTATCTGCTTTGACTTTTGATGTCATGCTAGAAATTTTCAGGAAATTACATACACTCATATACATTAATTTCTTTTGCAGTACCAAGCCTTAGGGTAGAAACTTGCCAGCATTTTAGTGTCTGTCTAGATCAGTTTGGTTAAAGAAAATAGCATGAATTTTATGTTCACATTATTCTTCTTTTTAATCAGGTGTTTGAGTAGAATTGGAGGGAGAAGACTCCAGCAGTGAGTGCACTGTAGCAATGAAATTGATTGAAAGGGATTATTTGGCATAATAAATAAGTTTAAGGTATCTCCATGAAACTTCCAGCGCTGTGAAAAATACTGTCAAGTGCACTGTAGGTCTTTCCTCTACTTCCAGAATCCTTATATAAAATGACAAAAATATGATGTAAATGCAAATTTACAGTATCATAATCACTATAATGCATGCAGTTTTTTGAATAGTTCTACGCTGTACAAAAAGCTGCTCACTTTGTAGTGAATAGTTTCACTTTGCCTCCAGCTTGCACATCTCCTTTGACTGTTTCCTCCATTCCTATGGGGCAATGTCTTCAGATCCATAAACTGTAAATATCCTGTGGATTACGTGTACTACTTGGGCTTGTAGTGACTGTAGCTCATAGTGTAAGTACTTCTGTGACTGATTTCTAGCCAAATTATCTTACAGACCTCTCTGTCCCACAAATGGGTGTCCTCTGTGTTTTCTCACTCCTGTGGTGTCTCAGTCCCAATGAAGCCACCTTTCATTAGAATACTTGAAACACCATTCTTAGTAACTTTTCTTCTGTGAGGTATCTGAAACTTGTTGATTCAGCTTGAGAGGTGAGATTTGTTTTCAGAAATATGAGCTATCCCCTACTCTTTCTCCCTTCCACACCAATTACATGGAGAGATCTGCAAAAATTATCATGTGATGCGAAAAAGATAGAGGAGTACTACGAGATTATTACCACAGCTTTAATGTCATATAGGAAGTAGCCTGACTTATGTAATAGATGCATAAATTTCACAAGGTCACTTTATTGTTTTTCTTGACAATTAAAAATTTACATTAATATTTTCTTTGTTTCAACCATGCTCTTTAGACCATATTTATTTTCTTTCTTTATTTCTCCCCTAAGTTTACAGATATCTTCAGTGCATTTTTAGCTGTTTTAGAAAATTACTATTTTCTTGCCATTTTTTATATTGAAAATGTAGTTCTTTCTCATAAAAGAAGTTATAATTTGATATTACTAATATATCTGGTGAAAAATTCTGAAGATATCAAAAGAAAGAAGCCATAGAATTTAGATTGATATATCTGGGTAAACAGTAGCAGAGCAAGTGCTCTATCTGAAGTCAACAGATGCTGTTTTCTTCTTTAACTGGCTATTAGAAGTATTTTTATTTTCATTATTTCTGTAAACCAGCATTGGTGTCAATGCCACATGCCAAGTGACCTTTTGTGCTTAAAAAAAGAGTCCTCTAAGATGTCATACCAAACCAACAAGTAATTAAGAGAATGTGCTGATGAAGTTTGTAATTGATTCACCACATTCTTCACTGTATTTCTTGACTTGACTGCCTGGTCTTAACTGAATGTTGAATAAATTGGCTATTCATAATTATTTTAAAATTGTCCAGCCTTATAGGGTTATATTACAGAATCACTTTATACTAACCTCTAAGAATAATTTTTTAAATTACATTTGTTGTTCTTGTGGGAAGACTCATATATCTTATTGCAAAAATTGCTCGATCAACCTGCCTTCTGATATAACTTTTTTCAAAATCTATTAATGCATGTTTTCCTTGCCAAGCAAAAAACGAAATGTCATGACATCCTTTCCTTTTCCCAAGTTCACATTACTAATGCTTTCAAATGTTGTTGTCAAGCCTCATACTCTGACAATTAGGAACTTCCTTCTCCCTTTTTATTTTTGTGTAGTGAATGGATAGTGTGAAAAATCATGTAAAATCATAGAGTGAGTGTAGTGGATTGCCGCAACAGCAAACATTTATATTTGTTTAGTTCTGTACCAAGGTTGCCCTTAAATAGATTTTTTCCTTGTCCTTATACATCATTCTCTTATGCATACCATCAGCAAAATTTTTCATTCTTAAACAATTCTCATTTACTCTGTAAGGTCTGTAGTTCTCTCTCAATGGTATTTGCATTGATTCTAGGATGTCTACTCTGTCTTATTGCTTTGAGTAACACCCACTACCCCCTTTAAATTGTTTTTATTTTGTTATTTCTTTCTTTTTTAATTTTATATATTGGTGAATAAAGTGGCTAGCATCATGCAGTGTGTGCTTCAGCGCTGCTATGTGGAGCAACATTAGAGTTTTGTCACATACTCAAGCACGCACAGAAAATGTGCTGGTTTTCTATGGATGCCCACACTGGTGATTTTTCATCATGTTGCTTACTGAAAAATCTTGATTCTTCTCATCACAATTGAAATGCTCAAGGGGAAGTCACATGGTTTAAATTTTTAACCAATTTCTTAGTGCATAGAATGTTTAGGGGTCTCCATATTATGATTTAAGTTTTCCACAAGTACTTCATTTACTCATCTGCAATGAAATAAAATGAATGTGCTTCATTTTCAAGAAATTCTTTTTGCAACAGGAAAATTTTTGTGTAAAAGCCCGTACTTCTGCAAAGTCTCTTAAAATCTTCTTCATTTTTATTATGTTGCCATCATGAAATATTCCACCTTAAAATCAGCTGATATTTTTGGAAATTTTGAATTAGGTTCAAAGTTAAATCCTTGTGCTTTTTTATAGGATTGTGAAGGAATATCTATATGGATATTCTTAAATATTTCTCAGACCTTAAACATATGCCTTCTCCCACCCTCAGAATACTCATCAGCGGCAGGACTCAAGGAAAGTGCCTGAAACTGAGTCAGTGGAAGTTTAGGTTGGACATGTGGAGATGGTTTGTCACCTAGATGGTGTTTGTGCACTGGGACAATCTCCCCAGGGACGTGGTCACAGCACCAAGTCTGACAGGGTTCGAGGAGCGTTTGGACAGCACTCTCAGTCACATGGTGTGACTTTTGCGGGGTCCTGTGCAGGGCCAGGATTTTTACTCGATGATTCTGATGGGTCCCTTGCAACTCAGCACATTCTACGGTTCTACAAAAATGAAACATCTTATAATTCTGTTTAAGAATCTTAATGTTGTGTGTCATCAGAGACACACATAGTTGTTTCATTTGTCTCATTGAATTATCCTTGTATTTTTAAAATGATCAAACACACTTTTCCACAGGGAAATATGAAGGCGAAGGGGGAAAGAAGGCAAAAAAGTAAAGATTTTCCAGTGAATACATTAATCAGAGAAGGTAAGCAGTAGAGAGGAAATATTAAAGTGAACGGATAGTGCAAAAAATCATGTAAAATCATAAAGAGAATTTAGTGGGTTTTCCCAGCAAACAACCTCCTAGCTCTTCACTGACATTTGCAGAATCTGGACGAAAAAGAAAGAATGTGAAAAGACTCATAGATAGAGGCAATGACATTTTAGTAAGAAAAGTAAAAGCTTCATGGAAAGGAAAATGAGAAGTGTCTGCCGCTCCCCAGAAGATGTTGCTCTCAGAGAAACAGGGCAAAAGCATAATGGTTGTTGGGGAAGACAAATACCAGAACCACAAAGATCCCTCCTTCCTTGTCTCCCTGAACTTTCATTGCTGAGCAAGATGTCAAATGTTAGGAGAAAATGCATTAGCCAGATCTGGTCAGCTCCTTTGGCTATGTAACCTCCACACTCAGGCTGCTTACAGGGGAGAAGGGAGAGGAGAGAAAGCCTTCATGCTGTGCAAGCACGCACTGCTCAGCCATAAACAAAACACAGGTGTGCTACCAACAGTGTTCTAACCATGAACCCAGAGCATAGCACCCAAAAGGCCTCTGTGTAGAGATTAAAGTTCATTCTGGCCAAATCCAGTACAATGATAAATACAAATATCATTAGAAACAATAATTTTATGAACTCTTTACATTTCAGAGTGAATTTGATTAGTCATGTGACTATTAGATTTTTTTCCCCTTTTATACCTAAAAATAAAAAGCACATACAGTGAAGTTTTCACTTCTCAGAAATCAATCAGTTTGTTACAGAAATGCATTTTGGAGCAAGAAGAGTCAAGTGTTTTATTAAGATCAGTATCAATAATTTGCTGGGGGTTGTGACCAAAAAGGAAATGAAAATTTGTTGCTAAACTGTGGGTTCCTAATTCACCTTATAACACCTCCTCTTTGAATAACGTAAGCTTGTTTAAGCACAGTAAACCTCAGCCACACATCTAGCCTGTCTTTTAAAATTCAGCCAGGAGGAATCACCAGGAAGTAAAAAACTATCATGCTCTTTTAGTTAAAAAAACTTTCAAGGTGAAATTTAAAATCACCTTTTAGTGTTTATTCATAGTGCTTTCACTGTCTTTGCCATATGTTATTGTCAAGGTCTTGATTGTTACTAATTTTGGAGCTGTGGAGGTTTTCTCTTCCCTTTTGTCCAGCAGCCTGGTACTGCTGCTGATGCTGTGTACTTATTAAGGAGGTGCAAAATCTACAGCAATTAAAAAAGCAAGATAAGAAAAACATTTACAGCTTTTAGTTAGCATAGAAGCTAAGTCGTGTTTTTTATGTTGCCATTGTTAGTGTGAATATCAGGAATAGTGTGTCAAGCATGACTAGGAAGGGATCCTTTCCCTATACTTGGCGGTAGTGTATCTTGGATTCTGTATTCAGTTTTTGACCCCTCACTACAAGAAAGACTTTGAGGTGCCGGAGCAAATTTGAAGGTCATTAAAGCTGGGAAAGGATAGGGAGCACAAGTTCTATGAGTGTTGCCAAAAACCAGCAAAAAAGCAAACTCTCTAAGATTATAAATTTTGTACTTTGGAGCAGGGCATTCTTCATTGTAACATCAGATATACAGAGGATAGCTCCACCTGTTTTACATGCTGAGTATGGAAAAAGCTGCTGTTTGCATACTATGTTTCACATACCTATTTATAGGTTTTCCCAGAAGAAACATATATGAGATGATAATTTCTCCAAAGCCATTAACATATATTCTGTTCCATCAGGACACAGCTTCCTCTGTCTTGAGAGTGTTGTTCGTGATTTCTGTTGGTCATAAACTGGTGTTATTTTTCTAAACACATGGGGAACAGATGTTATTTTTCCAAATTAGGAGAGAAGTTATCATATCTGGTCTAGTCCATTATACTGTGAGTCCTTAGATCAATGAAGTGTAATTTCTTATTTCTCTCCATGGTTAACGTTTATTGTAACTTTGGATTGTGTAGTTCCATGGCCTTATGATTTTGCAAAATTATCATTGTATTAGCCCACTAGAGGCAAGCAATTCTCCACCTGGCAACATAAGGAGCAGTTGAAGGACCTGGGATTGTTGAGCCTGGAGAAAAGAAGGGACAAGGAGGACCTTACAGCTTTCCACAGCTACCTGAAAGGAGGTTGCAGGCAGATGGGGGTCCACTTCTTCTCCCAAGTAATAGAGTGACACAATGAGAAGAAGTAGCTTCAAAGTGCACCAGAGGAAGTTTAGGTTTGATAATAAGAAAAATTTTTTCACTGAAATAGTGTTCAAACTTTGGAACAGAATATCCAGGGTACTGGTGGAATCACTATCCCTGGAAGTGTCCAAAAGACGTGTGGTTCTGGTAGTTGGGGACGTAGTTGAGTGATGACCACAAAGGCATTAGTTAAACAGTTGTAATTAATGATCTCAGAGATCTTTTCCAACCTTAACCTTAAAAATTCTGTGATTTTATGAATATACAAAGCAGGTTTCCAGGGTCACTGCATGTAAGTTGTGCAGCTAAAGAGAAGAGGGATTTTTTGGACTCAGTTCTGGATTATATTTTGTTTTCAAACCATCTTGAATGAAAGGAAAACAAGTTCCCACATTTTATATGATCTTTCAGATAAGACTGGAAGTAGATTTAATTTATGGCTTCTGCTAAAATAAATAATAGCTATTGCTAAATTTACAGCAGAAACATTCAACTTAGTAAGATTAAGTAGGATACACATGAGGCAGAAAACACTACTATGAGGCCAGTGGGAAGTCACTGAATATCACAGGCATAAAAATATCTTTCTTGTATTTAAATTCTTCTGTTTATTTAAAAAAAAGTTATAACTTAAAAAGAGAAAACACATTCCTTTCAAAATCAGTGCTGATATAAAGCCTAATTAATATGTTGCATGGTACACATTCTCTGTTTTAACGTGGCACTTTGAGTCATTCCTTTGTTTTATATTCGTTATATTTTTTGAGTCTGCCTTATAGAAATATTTTGATATAGGAGATTTTTATTATAAACTATTATATAGTTTCATATTGACAAATGATAACACACATTTTGATTTAATTCTTTAAAGAAGTGTAGTTTCTGTGATGCTTTTGCATTGTGTTTTTCTAACTGCTTGTGAAATAACAGTTCAAAGTGAAAGCGGACAGAGGAAAACAAAGATTTTCAAGAAAATTTCTTGTAACCCAACAGGTAAGAAACAGACTACGCACAGTGAAAAACTCAATATGTGCATTCATTATTGATGTGATAATATTATTTCAGTTGCCTTTAAATATGTTTCAGCCACCTAAATAGAAACCTACCTGTGGGTTGATTTGGTCTTTTGCAAAACAAAAAAACAATCAAGCAAACAGATGAATTAAAGGACAGACCTCTTTTGACTAAGTATATGGAAGAAATTTCAACAGAAAACTAACAAATCCTAAAGGTAAGGACAAAGATATTTTTCTCAAACTGGGAATTTCTACATTTTCTGTGAAATAATATATGAGGTGCCACCAAAGGTTAATAGTCATCTTTCCCTGTTCTTCCAGCTCCCTGTCCCAGCAAATTAATACAGACTATATGTGTGGTTTTATAATCTGGTTTCCTTAGTCTAGCAGAGTTTTCTTTCTTTTTGCTATATGGTTTAAGAAATGTCCGTGACATGGGACAAGGCTTTCATTAATGACTTCATTAATTCCCTTCTCTTGACTGACACTCAAGGGATTGATGGCATTGATTGTAGCAGGAGCAAAAAAAAAGAGAGGTGGAAACAATGTTTGGCAAGAAGCTAAATAATTTACAAAGTACGATAATTGAGCTGAAAAACCATAGTGAAGTTCTTCCTTGAAGAAAAGAGAAATTTGAAAATCCCAAACAGGAATAGAGGTCCAAACTTTCAGGGTCTGAAGAGATACATAGAAAATTATATAATCTTTTAGTAGTTAGCTGAAAATTAGCTCATAGTCTGTTGTGAGGCCTCTAACAAAATCTTTAGTCTTTTAATAATGTTGGGAAAAGTGTGACAGGTTTATTTTTCCTATTACAAGCATTTTTCCCCCTACTTCTTCTAAATGAAATTTAAAAAAAGGTAAAAATACTATTTAGCTTTCAAACATTCTTTTTATGTGTTTGTGAAATTTAAAATTAAACTAAATAGGCCAGGCAGTTAACTCTTGTAAATGAGGAAGATTACACCAGAAGACAACATTTAATCCCCCCTTTGGGCAAAAAGGTTTTTGCCCAAGCATCTGCCACTAAGTCTGTGGGTGCTGGTGTGTAGCATAAGCAGTGACCTTGTGAGACTGCTGCTCCACTCACACCTTCAGTACTGGTACAGAATTCATCAGGTTTTCATAGTGTCAGGGGTAATCCTGGTTCAAAACAATATTCATTCTGCTGAGGAAATGGCAGTGGAGGGGAGGTGAGGCTGGGAAAGGCTGTAATTCTCTAAGAACTTTTATCTTGGTTCCATGTCTCTATCTTGATTGCACAGCACACTGACTTATTCTACCAGTGCTCTGTTTCTAGCTATTGAAATTGATGTAGCTCCATTTCAATCAGTGAAGCTGTTTAGGCTTTTAGCAGCTGAGGATTTGTACTTTATTCTGGTGCACAGAATGGGATTTTTCAGAGGTTTCATATTTCTGTAGACTCAGGCTTAATATGCTACATCTATTGCCCTTCCATTACTCCATGTTTTTGGTTTAAATACAGTGATATTGAGATATTTCCTCTCAAGTACCTTGATGCTGTGCCATCACTGACCCATAATTGTATGTTTATTTCTCAATTATGTAAATCCCTACACTCTGATTGAGAAAGGCTTGATTTGCATAATTATTAGATTGCTATTTCTGAATAAGTGAAGTGTCTATCAGATATTTTCATGTTAGCTTGCTGTAGACATTGGACTGTCATTCCCCTAAAGGACATAACTTTTTGTTTCCATGTCTACTAAGTCTTTCTTTGCCTCAGAAAATTAAATGCAACTTATCTTCAAGAAGAAATCACTATTTTGGAAGAGGTAGAAGAAGTGAAGTCTTGACAGTAACCTAATCAATGAAGACTGACTGGATGATGAATTAGTGTGTCCTTCTCTATAAGCCCTTCCTTTCCTTTCTCTCTTGTTCAGCCCTCTGATCTTAGAGGATCATATTGTGCATTTAGAGAACACAGCTGGTTTGTATATAAAAAGCCTCAAACAAAAAATCTCAAACCAAACAAAAAAAAAGTCATTAGAATAAAGGGAAATTGGTTTCAAGTAATGTTCAGGGCAACGGGTTTGTATATATAGAATTAGAATTAAATTATCAATAAGAAAATAAATTCTGTGAAACCAAGAAACTGCAGGTGGGATGCTAACTATCTATGAATTGTAAAAAAATCTTTTTTATGGAAGCTGAAATCTTCAGTTTTGATAGGATTAGAAATGTGTTTCACATTGTGAAAACTACTGAAAAAATCTGATTTAAAAAGACCATGTGAATGGTTTGTGCTTTTCCCTAATCCATCAAAGTGTGGTAAAACTGATAGTTTTTTGTTGCCCATCTAACACTGATTAAAAAAATTTATGATAATTTTTGTAATCTTTCTTTTAAATTAGACAGTGTCTTTTTTTTCTATTAAAAATGCAATTGGGTAAGTTTTAGATCACCAAAAACCTTGTTTAAAAGATAATCTCTATCTGCTCTTTCTAGAACCTGTATTATGTACAGCTGAAAGAAATTAATGAGAATGGACATCAAGAAAGGAAATATTGTAATGCTCAGGCCTAATGACATATGAGACAACACTCAGCTAACCATACTGAGGAATAAGATGTCTGTGGAGGATGATCATAAATTTTGTAGTGTCATTTCATAGCGTTCTAATTGACAAGGAACCGAGGTATTTTTGTTGAGAAGTGGACTGCCTATGTATGCAAAATAGACTGAAAATTTTGGTACTGGTACCGATGTTCCAAATAATCAAAAATATTGTATTAGTCTGTGGCAGAATTACAGAATTTTGCTAGTCAGTCAGCAACATTAAAAAAAAGTTTGGTGTCAGAGTCTCACTAACACCCCTTTTGAATAAACTGTCTTTTAATCATAGAGATCACGACATTCAATTTAATCTTATGTGACTCAACATTTGTAGTTCTTTCCTACTGTGTTGGGATCTTGAGTTTATGAAGATTAAAAATACAGCGTTGCTGCAATGGCATCTCGCACCCCCTCTAATGGGAGACGTTATTGCATGCACCCGGGAACAGGTCTATGCAATGAATGTCACCCTTTGCTAAACCTTTGGCCATCTTACAGTCATAAACATTTTTCCTGAGTCCTGTCAGGTACTCGTTTTTTCATTCTGTAAGGATTTTTAAGGAACCATATTTTTGCCATTTATTTAATTAATTTTTTAAAATTTGGCATCATTATATACCATTAACAGCAGGAGAAGATTTCCATTGCAGTGAAGTGAACAGGATGTTACTGCTGTTGTCATGCATGCCATATGTACAATTATTCCACTTAGTTTAAATTTTAATTGAGCAGAGAGAGAGAGTTGTTTGCAATTAGTAAGATTTTTTTCTCCCTACTTTTTCCACTTTCAAAAGACTAACCAAAGGCATGCGAGAAAACAGTTTACATTTGTTCTGAAGCTGACACAAGAGAAATGTTTCCTGCTTTAATTATCACTTTTCCAGTAGAATTCATCCATAATATGAATTAGTTCCTCCATAGGTGGCCCTCTTTTTAGAAAAGATTTCCATATTTTTAAATTAGTAAAAAAGGAATTGAAGAAGGAAATGTATGTTTTTGAGCACTAAATATAATCACAAGTTAAGCTAGATTGTTTTCTTTTGGGTTTGGTTGGTGTTTTCTTTGTTTGCTTGTTTGTTTTCTACCTGTTCTTCAAACTCTTCTGTGCAATTTTCTTTATCGTGTCTCACCAGCTCCTATGTTGTCCATTGATGTGATAATGACACTGGGGCTTTATCAAGCATGATGGTTTGCTTTATTTTGTACAGGATTCCCTTCGTACTTGTTTTGCATTCATGCACGTGTGCTTGTGAATTCTGATGTCAGAGAGAACCACCACCTAAAACATAGTGTTTCAATTTATAGAGATTAAAAGATTAACTCATTTTCAAAGTCAGGTAAATAAATATTGATTTTAATATGTTCTTTGCTTTAAACAGTGGCCTTCAGATGCTAAGTATGACAACATTATATCTTCCAGGGAAGATATACAGGTAATAAGTTTGTCTATTGCTTTAAAGTGACACATTGTATAGTCCCTGTTTACGCTCTACTTAATACTAATACATGTACAAAAAAATTATGGTGTAAATATAGTTACAAAGTCATGGAGCTGAAGTATCTCATGTTTCTTTCTGGCGCTGCGGCTGAAAGTAAGATGCATTTTTATAAGGTTTTGACTGAACCAGACAAATCTTGCTGGGCTATGAAATAATTCAAGTTAAGACAGTGTAACACAGAGACTTAACAAAGTTCATTTTTTGCACAAAGAAGACCAAAATGTCTTCTGTATAATTGCCTTCGAAGCTTCTTTTGACTGAATGCTTTTGACTGCAGTTATCAAGGAGAATTTTTTTTGCTGTTGATTCTAACATATACCCTTCTTATTTCTCTGCTATCTCCTGCTGCGTGTTCATTTAATAGGAATATCAGAGCATTAAACGAGAAGTATTTATTCGCAGAAAAAAAAATTAACTCATGACATGAAAAAAAAGAACTACTGAAGCAACATAGGATACATATGCCTTGGAATAAGAAGTGAAAGATAAAGAGCAAGTGATGTTGAGGGCCACAGACTATGAAATTGCCCAAGAGGATCAGGCTGCAGTTAATTTCAAAAACATATGGTAGTAACTTGCTTTATCAAAAATCTTCATTAAATGGTGGACTGCTGAGTCCTGAAGCTTGGTAAAAAACTCACTGCCGCAGGAAAACTGGCTTTGAAAAATCATGGTATCTAAACACTTGTTTAATTTTTCATCACTTCGGTCAAAGTTGTGTATGCTTCATCCCTGGAAGTGTTGAAAATGAAATTGGATGGGGCTTTGAGCAACCAGGTCTAGTGAAAGGTGTCCCTGCCCGCAGCAGAGAAGTTAGAACCAAATGATCTTTAAGGTTTTTTCCAACCCAAACTATTCCATGATCCTATGAGCAGAGAATTCTTGTACAGACCTATGAACCTGTATGTGACATGGTCACGATTAAGTACAAAGCTCTTAATTCTGTGTTATAGCAAACTTGTTGTGTAGCAGCAAATCAACCAACCAACCAATTCATCAATGAAACTAACAAACAAACCAGACAACCAACCAACCAAAAAAAAAAAAAAAGAGAAGAATATCTTTGCTATTTTTTCACCATGACTAGACCAATCATTTCAAACAGAGATAATTTTATTTCTCATCTCATTCTAGCTGTTGGACCTTGTTGTAGGTTACAGTAAGTGTTCAATGGTTCCTGGAATTTTATTTGATTGGCTTTTTCAGTCAAACTGCATTTTTCTATGATAGCAAAAAAAAAAAAAAAAACAAACAAAAAAATCCCAAAAAGCCCCAGCCTGATGTACATTGCACTATCTAATTTTATGTATGTTGAATCCAAACACTCTTGATTACTGTTGGCTTTTTGTAAGTTTCCTGGACCATAACCACTGGACTGGTTATTTTCAAGTAGACAAGGTCAGCTTAGCTATTCATATCTTCTCAAACAATGTCTTAATTCATAATCTCATTATGCCCTTCTCTTTTTGCAATACACAGAAAGTACAGTGTATTTTCAGTCAGGAATTGACTAAACAGTTGAGAAACTACTTACATTTTTAACATAGCTGGAGTCAATTTTTATTTAATTTTTGCTTTAATAATTTCCTGCATCAATAAGCAAACTAAAGAAAATTAAATGTTGTGGGTCTGAGGGATATTTGAAGTACCCTGTGATGGCAACACTCCTAATTATACAGCAGTCTAGTCTAGTCTTGTGAGTACTTGTGCTCTGTGATGCTGAACTGTGGAACAGGAAAAACTCAGTAGGCGCACAGTTACAAAGCTAGATGATATGCTTTGGGTACTAATGAAAACTAAGCAAAGCTCCCAAGCACTTTGTGTGTGGATGGGTTGCAGTGCAGACTGTAAAAAAAGCAAGAGCTAGTGAAGCTATCTTGGCTTCTGGATTCAGTCCTTTCATAGTCTCATTTAAATTTAACAGGCTCGTTTACCCTGCTTATCATATGAAGGTCTGTGCCAGAGCTGGTAGATGTTTCTGGTGCAAACTCACTTGTTTTGGTACAACTTATGTACCCCTACCACACATGCATCTCAGCCTCTGAGACTCTGGCTCCACAAGGTGTAATAGTGCCTTAGTGCTGAGCTGTGATATGCTCTTGGAAGCATTTTGAAAATGCAATTATGCCTTTTTTTTTTTTTTTTTTTTTTTTTTTTTTTTTTTTAATTTAGAAGATTCGACAGGGTTGTTAAAGGCTTTTTTCATGCTTAAGGAAAATTTCTAAACTGGATAATTTCCTATCAGACAGATCAGGACTGAGTATTTGAAACATTTGAAAAATAGTTTCCAAGGACATAAAAAAAAACCAAAACAACCCTATCTTTGTCTTCACTCATTTGTCTTCAAACCAGTTGCCACCTGAGCATTGGAATCTGCCCTTCTCTCTTTTCTTGTCTTTAAGAACAGGAGAACTGATGAAAAGGGTTTCCAGAAAGGTGACAATTCTTCACAAACATCTGAGCAAGACAGTATCGCAGCACAGAAAATTTAACATGCTGTCTCTGCTGCACTTTTTATCACTTTTGAATCAGCAGGCAAAAAGAGACCAATTCTATCTAACATGATCAAAACGCTAATAAAAATGAAGGGAAAAAAGTAGGTAAAAGTAGTTGATGGAGAAACATTAAATGAAATTTGTGATTGTGTTATGCCTCCCAAATTATACTGACACAGTAGGGGATTTTATTACTCCAAATGATTGCTGTTTTGAAGGGAAAGGCTATTGTTTGGGAGTCCTAAGGTGTATAGCAGATGGTACTGAACTGAAGCTGCAGATGATATTCACAGCAGAAACAAGAAAGGCTTAAGATGGAATTGACAGGTTGTACAAAAGTGAAAATGCATCCCAGTATCTCAGTATTATTATGTGAAGTATTATGAAAAAGCTAGATTAGAATGGCATGTTGATGTATATTTATTAACTAGTGTTTCATTTATTTTGACCCCATCTGGAGTATGTCTTCTAATAAGTAAAACAGTGTGATTGTTGTCTTTAATAATTATCAGACTGGCTATTCCTATGTTCCTTCTACCCTACTTATGAGATGTGAACAGACACTTTGTGGATATTAAAATTAATGTCTTTGTTTGGGTGATTTTACTTTTGTTTTGGTATGATTTCTATGAATTAAAGAAAAAATACACGTAAATAAACTTTTTTAGTTTTTAGTTTATCTATGTTTGTTTTGAATTCTAGCAACTAAAATAAAAATATAGAGAATAAATAACAGCCAGATTATGTCTAGCAATGCTACGGTTGTACAAATCAAGTTGTCTGACAGCCTTCAACATTCTGATCTCTTTTGAATATACCAGGATAATCTGAAACTTAGCTTCCATAGGCTTTCCCTCACGAGCTTCCTCTATAGTGCTCTGTTAATTCACTTTAAACATAATAATATTAAGATAGTGCTTGATTTGTAATAAACAGCTTTGATAGAATTTGCTTTACCTAGTTTCAGCAGTTCCAGGAACAAAACTGTTGTCTATGAGGACCTATACTTAAGGACATCCTAGAACTGAAAACCCGAATGTTATATTTTCAGGGCCCACAAATGGACTCTGGAGCTCTGAACCCAAGGAAGTTGGTCAGCTTCCTACCGGTGTGTTAGGAGCTGTATCAGTTAGCCATACTTTTCATAGGTTAAAGGACTATTATTTCATTTCTGTCCTTCCCTCCCTCCTCCCTGCCCCTTAGAATTCCCATATTATAATTGGCCAGGTTCTCCACTGATGAAAACAAAGTATGAGTTTGGGCATTCCTTAAATAAGATTCATGATTGTCAAAATGTCTTCAGAGAAAACTTCTGAATAAAACTCTTTATTCTCTTCTGATGACAGGTATAATTTATCTTTTATCTATGTGTTTTAGAGTTGTCAAGAATTCCCACCACTAGCACTAGGCTCTAGGGCACTATATGGGTTAAGAAGTTTTGCAGAAAGTACTCCTAGATGATGCTGAAATTGAAAGTGAATCTAGAAATCTTTTTTATAGGTCATGTAAATATTTATGAGATGACTATGAAGATCATCCTGTGTGCACCTGGAGAGTGCAGATGTTCACTGAAAGATTCAATTTGTATATTAGATTTTCCACCACCAGTGAAATTTTTCAGGAAATGAGAAGACTACAGACTTTAATTTCACTCTAGATAATGCCTTTTAAATTATTGCAAATAGAAACATGAAATTGTCTCCTACAATACAAGTACCACTCTGCCTTGTCGAAGAGAAAGATGTCTGGATATCTTAAGTTTCTTTGTTTTTCTTAATGTGTCCTCCCCTCCCTCCAGCCCAAAAAACCCCAAACCAAAAAGTAGGCTGTCTAAGCCATCTATGTTTGCTCCCTGGGGCAGGCT
This sequence comes from Melozone crissalis, assembly GCF_028551555.1. Lineage (NCBI taxonomy): Eukaryota > Metazoa > Chordata > Aves > Passeriformes > Passerellidae > Melozone > Melozone crissalis. The sequence goes on along the minus strand of NW_026535783.1, from coordinate 34,723,921 downwards.
GAGTTTGTTGGGTACCTTGTGCTGAGCACTGCTCAGTAGGTAGAGCATCAGCTGCCAATCCTCCACATAGCACAAGTACCATATGGTGCCTTCGCAGCTGAGAGAGCAGGTCCCTCCAGGCCTGAAGGAATGAGAAGACATAAATTTTCTTAAGGATTCAGAGGAGCTTTGCAAGCTTGGAGGTCTAGGCAAAATGTTCTTGTCCTTGGGGCACAAGGCACAGTATGCTGCATAGAACCACAGCTGTAGTGTTTTTCTCTAAGTTGACAAATATTATATTGGAGAGAAGAGGCAAAGAAAAAGAAGCACCATCGTGGTGGGCTTCAGAAAGGATACCCAGGCATTCTTTGGGCAACCTCCAAGCCCTGAACTGGATGAACAGCTTCCAGAGCTACCCAACACTCCTCCAGATCCTGCAGTCCTGTGTCCATCACAGCTGAAGCTCCTTGCCACGGTGATATTTGCACAGCAGCATGCACTTGTGGCTGTGCAATGGTGCACCAGAGGCTGCCATCGACTGGGCTGGCAGGGCACCTGTGCCACCAGGAGCAAGGGAGGAGCCCACAGGTGTCCCTGGCCCTGCTGCCTCCTGAGGAGGGTCTCACTCCCACCCCAGCCTCCGTCAGCAGTGCTGCAGGACCCAGTGCCAGTGAGCTCCCCAACATCTCCTCCACAGCCAGTGGAGGAGGTCTAAGCTGCATTCAACCAGAGGACCCCCTTTGCTGTGACTGCCATCGCTGCAGAGCACAAGGAGACTTGGAAGCAGGGGAGGCTGTGCTTTGGCCCTGCACTTCCAGCCAGGGCAGTGAAAGCTCCGCTGTGGGCCAGAGGAGGACAAATAGCCCCCACACCTCTCCAGCTAATAAGAGGCTGACACGGCATCAATCACCTTGGAGGGTGTCTTGGGGGCTGACCAGACCAGGACTGAGCCATCAGCTGGGGAAGGCACCAGCTCTCACGGGTTCCCAGCCTTCCAGATCAAACTATTCAAATAAAATAAATGGATGAAAACTACAGGAAAAGTCTCAGTGTTATGAACAGGGCATGTGGTGTTGCTATCCTCACGTTTTTTTGCTTTGCTTGATGGGAAAGGGGGGATATTTGTGGAGGGGTCCTTCTGTATGTGCCAGGCTGTTCCAGACTGTTTTTCTGTTCCCCCTGAAGGCTAGTGCAGGCCTTCTCCAGGCCCATTGCTGTAGCCAGCCCCAGGGCAGATATTTCCAGCACAGGGGTCTCCAGGTCCCGATTGTGCCCCACAGCCCATCACCCCAGGCCACTCATGAGCTCTCCAGTGCCACCCCCTGCCCCCACATCCTGGTTCTCTGCTCTCCTGCCAGCCTGTGCTGCCCAGTGCAGCCTCGCTAGGGCCGTGACCAATTCCCTGCCCTGCCTGGAGTCACGCCTTGGTGCTGCTCTCTGTGTCACCCAGGGTCATACCCTGCCAAGGCAGGAGCCCCCAGAAGTTCATGAAGGAGAAATTTGAAGTCCTGCCCCTGGGGAGGGACACAGTCAGGCACCAACATGTACATCAGGCTGCCTGGCTGGTAAGCAGTCAGGAAAAGGCACCCATACTGCTGCCCTGATGTTGTGATCCAATTATAGGAATTGCCTATGCCTGAGTTAAGGTGCAAATAAGACCATATGTTGATGTCCAGATGCCTGTCAATCTCTTTAAAAGAGGCATCTGGACAATGCTCTTCATAAGGGACCTTAACTTTTGTTCTGCCCTGAAGTGGTAAGGCAGTTGGACTAGATGATCACTGTAAGTCTCTGCTAATGGAACCAGTCTATTCTATTCTATTCTATTCTATTCTATTCTATTCTATTCTATTCTAGTTTGACTTAAAATAGGAAAAAACTCAGGAAGGTTTTACAGGAATTTGTGGAAGGGTGTTCAGTCAGGAAGTTTACAGGCATCTTGAATTTCCATTGACATTTTATAAAACCCCACCAAACCCAAGCATCTGCATCCAGTGATTTCTGTGCACGTGTACATGAGAGATGGTATACACAAGCACACCTGTAAATCTGGCTACATGCAATTTCCCCTTGCCTGTGTTTACTATATATGTATTCACGCATAAACCTGCATGCACAACTATGTATTTACTTTTATAAATGAGATCTATTCAAGCTTTGAGGTTTTTTGACTGCTACTGAAAGGCATATAGCTTATATGGTAAATAAATTTCTGATTTAATATTTCACAAAAGTTTATAAGTGGCTAAAGCTCTAGCTTATCCAGCTGTTCAACCTGATGTATTATATTCCATATAAAAAAATCAAAGCTGTCATATCCAATTTAGAAAAGGCTGGCAAGAGTAACATTCCTACTTACAGCTCCATAAAGTGAAGCACACTAAATCTTTATAATATCAAACTCTTCTGACTAGCTTTGTGTACTGAGGCTTTGCTGGCTAATTAAATTGCAGTTGGCACAATTGATAATAAAATGTTGAACTCAAAAGTAATTGAGAGCAAGAGTGGAGAAACTGGCTGGGAAAGGGCATTTTCATTCTTTTCTCCTGTCTCCATCACTGTGAAGTTTGCAAAAATATTTCATTGGCAAATTTGATTGAGAAAAACCTGTCATTTACCTGCTCTGGACATGATACAAAGCCACCAGGGATTCTCCCTGTACATAGTTACTATGTGTCTAATTGGATGACCTAAAGTTAAACAGTAATGGTCTGAAATAGCTGTCTAGAGCAAATGTCAAGCTGATTCACAAGTGGGTTCTGTCTGCTGCAGTTGTTTCTGTTCTGAATCTCAGCCTTTTTGTCCTGCATGTTAAAAATATGTGGTGGAAAAGACAGTCTCTTGCCTAAAGAACTTGGAATTGAGTTTCTGTCAGTAACAAGCATTAGCTGTAAGCAAAATGTACCCATTAAATTAAGCTGGATTTATTACACTGTTCCATCACAGAAAGAGCTCAGTGCAGCTGAGTCACAAGTGCCGTTCTTTTAATATCCTAACTGGCATTGAAATCAATGTTGGGAGGGTACAGAATACTCTTTCTTACCCTGCTGCAGGGCAACTGAACTCCTTTGTGCAAAACTAAATAAAATGGATTGGCTAGGGCCTCTTTTTTTTTTTTTTTTTTTTTTTTTTTTTTTTTTTTATTTTTATTTATTTTTTATTTTATTTTATTTTATTTTATTTCCAGGATTGTACAGTAGTCTTTGAATTGGGATGGTACTTTTGGAAACACTGGGTTCAAATGCTTATTGCTAAGTAGAAAGTGTTGTGATTAATAGTATAGATTGAGTTCCTAATGCTAAAATTTGTGTAGAAAGGAGAAAAGCCACTTCATTCTGAAGTATGATGACAAAATCATCTATTGTGACTTTTGTTAAAGCAAACACATGCTTATGTGCATTAACCTAATACAAACACAGATGTGTGTTTGCAGCTTGAAGTATATCTGCTGTCTTGAGAAATGTTGTTAGGAAGGGTTTATTCAGTCTCCAAGGATTTACTCTTCCCTAATAAAACAGAAGATCTTCTAGTTATGTAGCAGAGCAGATCTTCTGCAGTTGTGGAATCTATCTCTTGAAATCAAATATTTGTGTGTTTGGACAAGATTTTTAGCCTTATGTTTCTGAGTGCAAGGGAGCAACCATTGCTGGAAGGTCCTCCGTGGATCTCAATAATCAGCTTCTAGAGTGATATTTTTGAAACCATCATCTTCAGGAGTTAGGGAATTAGTGACTCCACCACTGGAGTTGACTTGTTTGCATTGTTTTTTTTATTTTATTTGTTTGATTTTTTGTTTAGTTTAGTTTAGTTTAGTTTTGGTGGTGCTTTTTTTCCTGAATTTGTTACAAATTTCTTTATGACACTATGAATGGCTCTGTCCCGAGTTTGAATGCATTACCTTTCAGCCAAAATGTTAGTTTGGGTTTTGATATACTGTCTTATATAGATCTTGTTAGCTCCAGTAACCAGAATGATTACAACCCATTCAAATTCTTGGAATTTCTTTTACCTAATAAGTCTCATGTTACCTATCCCAGGTGTGATTTCTCATGTTCATTTTTAAACTGTTTGAAACCATTCTGGGCTGCAGGTAGTCATCAATATATCATCTGCTTTAGAAACCATTGAAATCTCTAAATCTGTAAGATTTAAAAAATAGCAGCTGCTTTTTAGATATCAAGAGCTACATCCTTTGTGGGAAGGAGCACAAATAACACAAGACTGTGGGTCTTCTAACCCACAGTCTTGGAGTTATGGATGACACAGCTGGTTTCCAGCAAACATTATGTTTTGGTTAATGTCTTTTTGCTGGTCAGGCAAGTAATTTAATTGAACCTGTTCCTTAAAGTAAAAGGAAAGAACATATGAAGAGATCTTTTCTGAGAAGACAAGTAAGATATAAATATAAAGTATATAAAAATGTAGTAATTCTTCCTTCTTTCTTTTATTTTTAATTTCATTCTTTATTATTTTTATTTTTGAAGTGGGGGTGTTATGTCTGCCTTTTACAACTGGATGCACATATGACAAATCTTATTGTTAGGATGGTAGAGGGAGAAATACATTTTGGAGAGGATTTTAAAGATATTTGTGTTACATTCTTACATCTATTTTAAGTAAATTAAAAAAATAAATTTTTCAGGGTGTATCTTACATGAGGGAAAAAAATCACATCCCATGATTTTAAAGACTATAAGGCCTATAGATATTTGTGGGTTTGGTGAGATATTTGGCTCTTGGGTATAAATGATTTTTCTTTCTGATTTAGTACGCCTAAAACTCCTGCAAAAATCTGTTTTAAAGCACCTCTGTGCAAAAGATTTTTAAGAAAATTTGATTTTTTTCCTCTTATTTTAGGATAAATTTTTGCTTATATCTTTCTACTTCATAGTAATTTTTCTGCTGTTTCTGTGATACCATAGCCAATTATCTTTGCTTCTCTCTCTAATTATCCTGAAGTCTAAACCCTTTTGCAAATTAATATTCTGCCTTCAGTCACTAGTGTGGTGAGGTATGGCACATCATGCACAAATGTTGTATTTTAATTGTGAATTCAGTCTGCACTATTGTCTGCTTTTGTAAATTGTCATTATCTACCACCAGCTTTGTTCCCCATACTAATTTGTCAGTTGATACTTGCAATTCATATGTATGTCAACGTGTGATGCATATGCCTGTACATATTGCCTAATGTCCATGTTGACAGAATGCTTTGCTTGGAAACAGTAGTATTCACACTTAACTTTTTTCTGCTTGTTAAGTTTTCTTCCTTCTGTAATTGTTGGATGCCTTCCAGCTTATTGCAAATTCTTCAAAAGCCTTTTTGCTGGATGCTGTTAGTTGACTGAACAGTAAGAACTGGATACTTGTTTAATACAGATAGCTTTTCCCTGAACCACTCTGGGAATTCAGAAAGGATCCAATTTATATGTTGCTCTGGGAAAGCCTTATTTGTATTTACAGTATAATTTGCAAAACCATGCCATCAGTTAAATTCATGTTCTTTTAATGCCTTTCTGCAAGTTGCTTGCAACTATATTTCTGCTGGAGTGATTGTTAAAGACACAAAAGAAAAAAGAAAAGAAAATCCCTGAATTCTTGACTAGTCTTTTTGTTATTTTTGGTTTTGTTTTCTTTTATTTTCTAACATACGAGATCTATTGAAAAGGATAATCTTTGAAAGTTAGTGTTAGTTTCTAGACTCAACAGAAAATAACAATCTTATTTGCAGGCAGACTTGCTCTAGAGTGGCTTTTATCTTGTATTAAATGGCTGATTTGTGTTAGAATTGTTTGCCATGAAAAACTAGGATATTACTTTTTCAAATGTTACTGATGTTTGTTTCTGGCATTTGCTGTGATGTACTGAACCCCTTGTTTTCCCTTATTAAAAAATACTTGTTTTAGGAGGTCTAATATATCGTTACTAATCTGATCACTTTTCAAGTCAAAGACTTGAAATATTGCTAGATTACATAAATTTAGAAAAGCTTTGCATAGCTGGATTGAAGGAAAATTAGAACTACTGGCGGTTATTAACAAAACTTTTCCAGAGCGCAGCCTAAGCAAAAAACCCCATGTGATCAGACATCTGATAATTTCATACTTCTATTCGTATTTCTGTGAGATGCATGGAGCTTTCTCTCACCTTTATCACACAGAAATAAACCCATATCTTTCTCCTGCAGATATCTTAATTTTACTCAGTCACTAAATTGGATTCAATATCTACAAAATTTATTTCATTTTAATCTATTAAAGATAATGAACATTGTGCTTTAATGTAAAAAGAAGGTTAGGCAGTAGAAACTACATGTATATATATTTTTTGTTATTGCAAATTGGCTACTTTAGATGTACTCTGGCATAGGTATTTTATCTTGTTGAGGTGGAAAATGCAGACCAAGAATGCCTGATCCTCATGCCACTAAATTCTCTACCCCCAAATCATTATTATTCCCTGGATGATAACAATTGCATGAGTGCCCCCAGGAAATACTTGAAATTACACAAATATTATTTTTTGAATATTAAAATTTCAGATTAATCTGGGGAGACCATATTTTGGTATATAAATGTAGGTTTTGAAATTATACAGAAATTGGTTTAGTGAAAACAATTTCTTTGATTTTAATTTTCATATTGTGTAGAAAATCTTGATCTTACCAGTCAGTATCTCTAGCACTCTGACCAGCAGCTAAGCTGGTCATTCACTCACTTTTCCTCAGAGGCACGGGGAAGAGAGTCAGAAGAGCAGCAAAAGCTGCAAGCAAGCAAAGCAAACCACGAAATTCATTCACCACTTCTCACAGGCAGGCAGGTCTTCAGTCACCTTGAGGAAATCAAGCCTGCACCAGCCGCCTGGGAAGGCAAATGCCATTATTCTGAACATCCATAACTCTAGGTGTCTTCCATTCGTCCTTCTTCCTACAGCTCTTTATTACTGAGCTGGTCCTCATGTGGTATGGAATATCCACTTGGTAAGCAGGAGTGAGCTGTTGCAGACACATCACCTGCCCCAACGTCTTGCTCAAGTCAGCTTGCTGGGATGGGGAGCAGAAAAGGCCTTGACGCTGTGTCAGTGCAGCTCAGCAGGAATGAAATCTGCCTTGTATTGTCCACAATATGTGCTGCACAATCCCGAAATCCAGCGCCGTAACAGCGACTGTGGGAAATTTTAACTCTCTTCCATTCAAGACCAGCACAGAGACAAAAGCTCTTCACTGCCATCCTTCAGTCCCTTAGTGTCTTCTCATTCAGAACATTTAAGCAAGCTATGTTTTCATTGCTGTTGATTTGTAAATCACTAATGAACCTCTCCATGTGGTAGAGCAGGAGAGGACAGTGCACAGCATATTTTTAATACTTTGGTGAAAGAAAAGTTTGGTTTTTTTCACTTCCAACTTCCATCAGAGATTAAAAACTTTATTGCCAATCTGAAATTGTGATTCTCTTGTTTACTTTAGGGCGTTCTGCAAGGACAGTTAGCCAGTGCTTCCTGCATTTTGTAATTTTTTAGCAGGAAACACTCAGATATAACAGCTGCATTTTTGCTTCAATTATGAATTCTGAGGGTTTTCCACTTAGGATTTTCTATAACAACTCTGTCCATAGCTCTTATTATAGATTAACAGGCTATATCTATTTAATTTTTGTGCCCCTAGTGATTTCTATTTTCCTTCTGTTTTGATTTCTGAGGTATTTTTATGCCGAACTGATATTTCTCAAAACCTTTGGCGTCTGCCTCCTCCATCTTCTACACCTCTCTTACAGATGGAGATGATCTCCTCCACATTTACACCACCCAGCTGCTGCCCTCAAAACCAAGCCCAAGGAACACCGAGGCACCTGTGGAAAACCACCTGTCAGTAAAAAATGCCCTCCTCCTTGCTGTCTGAAGACAGGTACAGAGAAAAGGTACAAGGATACCCAGCCACCCACCCACCCAACAAACCGGCTGTGTGCCTCTCAGGCCATGTTAGGAGAGGGTAGTAGCCATACCGTGGTGGAGGACTAAGAAAAGTACTCTAAACTTTACTTTATGCTCTGGCCTTCATCGCAGCCAAAAATACCTGAAGGGTTTCAAAATGCTGTCATGTTTCTCTGGTGCATGCCTATGGTTCAACACTAAGGGAAGAAGAGATTTTAGGTGTAAATTTTATTCGTTTTGCATCACAGGATGAAGGAATAAAAATAATCGATCTAAATTTTCAGTTGCTTGCTCCATCAGAGCTTGCATGGTAGCAACCTTTAGACCAACAGGTTTGATTTCACCAACAATGTCACAGCTCATCAAACAAGAAAATAGTGCTATCTCTTCCAGAAAATGTTATGAATCTTATATGGTAACAACTCGATCCTTCTTGTATATATGTTCTCAAAACAATAGAGAGAAGACTGGGATTTCTGAAGAGTACTTGACACTGGCAAAATTCTGCTGCTGTTCAGGTAAATGGCAGATTTGACACTATCTTCCACAGAAGAACTGGGAGGTAGCTGGCAGTTTTTGTGGTGAAAAATTGGTTTATTTTTCTTTTTATTTGAGGAGAAGAAAGGAAATACATGTATTCACATAGAAACAATTTTTGTGAGTACTACCAGTAGTGCGTTTGTAGAAAAGTATATTGTTGACAACAGCAGCAAAGTTCTAGGCGGCACAGTCTGGGGATATTTTAGCTGCCTCCAAATGTGCTCACTTGACCCCTTACTGAGCTGTACAGCACTTTATAAGGCACTCAATGACATATCAGAGGATATGGTGCATCACCTCAGCAATTTGTCATTTCTCTACTGTGTGCCAGAATTAGTCAATTGGCTGGAATATGACACTCTACTGTGGTTTGGAAGGAAGCATCCTCAATACCCGTGTAGATGCCCATCTGTCTTGTTGGGGAAACCTGCAGAATTAAAAAGCAACATTTCCAGCAGAGTAGGATACATGATTTCCTGAGGCTTTGCTTTGTAATGTTGCACTTCATATATACATTGGACACACACACAGGTTTCTGAATACAAATCATTAGAAAGAGTTTTGAAAGCCATGTTTTCCAGTTCTCAGCCATTATCAAGAAAAAGGAATAATTTAAAAAATATGTGATAAAATAATATCTAAATTTTTATCTGTTTCCTCTGTAAAGAATGCTGCTCTCTTTCTCTCTTGAATAATATCCTCCTCCCAATAATCTGCAGCCTCTCAATTAATAAAGATATGTGGAGAAGGATGGAAGTGCAACTTGCGAACAACTAAACCTTTTGACTAAAAAATGCTGCTAAACACATCTAAAGTGCTGCTAACTGAACTTAACCCCCATGGATCAAGGCAATGAGCAAGTTCCGAGCAGTTTGGGTGGGTGAGTTGCTGCCATAATGTAAAGTTCTGCAAAAAAAAATATCAGCTGGTGTGCTTAGATTAATATTATGGCCTTGTTTTCATGTCAGAGTAGTAACCATTTTTCCATATGTTCTGGAAATGATGTTATTATGGTTGCAAACTTGAAAGGAATCCTGAGAGAAGTTCAGATTTTTGTTTGCAGTGTCGCTTTTGTTGGGATAGTACACAACTCTGTAAACAAAATTTCTAGAATCAGAAGGGAAAAGCAAAATATTTTATGAACTCCTTAATTTCCCAGGAAAAGGTCTAGAGGGTTACCTTTTGACATTAGAATACAGATCCATTCTGTTCTTCACTGTTTTCCAGATTTTCTGGCTTAGCTCACTGGGAAGTTCTCACTTCTCTTATTGATAGTCTGTTGCACTGTCCAGAAAAAATGCAGTCATAGGCTAGCTGAAAACTTAATTTTTTTTTAAAAAAATGCAGCTTCATGAAAGTTATTTGCATTAATTTTGTCTTTAAGTCTGTAAAAATGAATGGATACAGGGTCAAAATTGTGCTATACCAGAACAGAATGCTCTTTCTCTGTTTTGATCTTCATCAAAACAACACTAGAATATTATATTTTATAAAAATGTAAAATATATGCATTTTCTAAAAAACTGTATGGATTTCTAGGAATTTTTCTTTTATTATTAAAGTGGCATCAAAACTCATCTATTCCAGGCAAATAAATCCACCTGAGAGGTCTGTTTTCCGGTGATATATGTGTCTAAACTTTGTGGTTTAAAAATGTGTGATGTGTCTCTAGCTTTAATCAAAAATGTTTGAATCAAGAGAAACTTTTTTTTTTATCAAGTAATTTTTTCAATCAAGTAATGGTCAATATGTATTTATTTTAAAAATATCTGATGGAAAAAATAAAAATTTTGAGTGTGGCTTTCTGAACTATCTGAAAGGTTACTTCCCTCTTAATGAAATCCATGTTCACTGAAACTTTTCAAGAGATTAAAGTCAATAAGCCAATTACACTTCCTAATCTGTATTTATTTTGGAATTTAAGAAAACATTGTAAAATTAGAAGAACCCATAATTTCACTATCCAAACACAAGTCTGCATATGTAGAACTGTGACTTTATAAAAATAATTCTCAATGTTTACTGTGGATTAATCAAATATTTTTGCCCTCTTATGATGCATAAATCTATTAGTTTCTAAAGATAGAAAATTGTATTAGCTTGTCCAATCAGATACTTTTTCAGCCATGTTTTAAGGTTTCTTGTGAGGATAAGTACCACTATAAAATAACAAAAATAAGGATTTTTTTAAACTTTTACCAGAACAATTAAAGCAGAAATGCTACAGATTACATAAAATAATTTTTCTGTGAAGTACTGGTAATTTTTTTAATCTACTGCCTCTTTGAACACAATTAGTCGCTGAAAATGTATCTTCAAAATCAGTTTTACTTGTGTAGAATGCATATATATATTTCAAAACCTCAAAACACAACTTATATAAGTTGTTAATGAGTAGTTACATTCTAATAGATTTTTTTTTTTTAGAATTATGTTATCTAAGGATAGATAAGAGAACTACAATTCTGAAGTACTAAGCTTGGACATATGTCTAATTTTATCCTTAAAAATAACTGTCTGTTACAGTTGTACACAGTTACACTGCATCTACAGTGCAGCTCTGAATGTGAAAACAGTTTACTGACCATCTCAAGAATAGCTGTAATTCTGTTAGGGTGGTATAAATCAGGGTTGTAAAATGTTCAACACTCTACTTTTAATTTTTTTTTTTAATTTTAGTCAAAGAGTGTCTTTTTTGTGTCAATTGCTTGAACCTCATCAACTTTTAAAATGGCATGTTTGTTTGGGTTTCAGCATCTACCCCTTCACCTTCCCCTTTCTCTCTTCCTTCCTGTTTCCCTTTCTCTCCCCACATCTAACATGAAATTTTGTCAATAAACATTTGTTGCTGTGATAGAAAACCTAATTAACATATAATACTGTAGTAGTTCTGTGTTCATTTCTACTTTTGTGCCATATGCAGCTCTTGGGAATGTAGCTCTTTGTGCTACATGTAGCTCTTGAGAAACATTAGAGAAAAATTTTATACCTTACTGCAATCTTATAGATCCTAATTAACAAGAGCTGTCAAAAATTGAGACAAGCAGCAGATTCAACACGTTATATTTTCTGTTATCATTAAAGTGATGTATACATATTTGACACCTTTTCAGGAATGCTAGGAATGTATAATTTTGCTTAATACCTGACCTGTGCATTTAAATACCTTACCAGTATTTTACAAAATACAGGATTACTTTTGTTCTGCAGAAATTTTACTTCAAGTTTAGATCATAAATTAAATATTTAAGTGTGGATAAGTTTTTGTTCTATGAAAGACTGAAGAAGTAGAAGCTGTTTTGCAATATAGGCTGTCCCATTGGAAAACATGGTATGACATAAATTTTGATTTAAACTGTTTCTTTACTTGAAAAGTATGCAGAGCCACAGATATATGAGAAAATTTTTGTCAACAACTGAATAAGAATAGTCATGAAGGGACTGTCTGTTATTGTTAGTTGCTGTTTCTAGATGCCTCATGTCAGTGCAACTGTGTTGAGGGGTTTTTTGGATCTTAAAATGGTAATTTTTTGTCACCTTACCACAGAGATATCCAGCTACTGCGCATCTTCTAGTGCTTTTTTTTTATGAGAAGATGAATGAAGGCCCATTAAGAGAAAGGCTCTTTGATGGAGTACTATAAGCACTAGAAGAACAATCCAGTGAACCCATGTTTTAACGCATAATTTACGCATATGATCTCAGATCCTGGGGAGGATTTTGCTGCTAAATACAGCAAAGGTAGATTTTGTGAAAACACTGAATAATTTTTTAGTTATATGTTGGAAAGCTGCCTTGTCTCCCCAGTCTCCTTAACTGAGAAGACTTGAGATGAAAAAAATGTGTGAAAAGACAGTTCTTCAGAGGCAATTGTTTCAGTGACTCTCTTCTGTGTCTGTGTTTGTCTATTTTTTAGGAAAAACTTTTATAAATTATAAATAGGGATTCCTGTAGATGCTTTGGACTGTTGTACTCCTGAACTGAACACTAAGAGGGTTTCTGTGAAAGGTGATCCAAAACCAACAACAATTGGAGTTCGGAGAACAGCAGGGTCCAAATGATGTTTATGACCAGTCAACAAAGAAAAGCAACCTTGGTTTGACCACCAACACACAGGCATGTTTGTAGGACTGAGAGATGTGACCTGAGAATTTAATAATACGTGGAAAAATTGGTTTTGCAAAGGAATATATTCATTCTCCTCTGTAGCATACTTCCTTTCTATGTTATAGCCCCTTTAACTCTGTCATTCAGCAGGGAAGTGGCACATTAAATAGTTTGTGGTGCATTCTCACACTGTGAAACATCCTGTGTTGGGTGGTTGTAGCTTTACCCACTGTTACTTACATAATTTATTAAGAAACCCTTTAAATTGACTAATCCTTGTTACTGCAAGCTAGTGCTTGGCAAAAGGCCTATATTTCTGGCATGGGTTATTTGTGATGTTCAAATTAATGTAAAATCCCCTCTCATTCATTTCACTAACACTTAAATTCTTGGCCTTTGCAACCTGCTGAGTCATTAGTATGCAACAGCTCATTACAGGTCATGTTTTAAAAGTATTTTTTTAAATGACTTTTTGAACCATTGATTTCAATATAGGAGCATAATTTGTGTTATCACAATGTTACTCCATATGGGCTGACATTGTATTTAACTTTTACCTGACCTGAATAAGGCTGTTCCTGGAGTTCCTCATAGCACCTTTTTGAGATGAATTCAAATCTCATGGGTTTCCAGACCCCTCAAAACATGGTATCTCATATAAACTGTGAGGAAAACACACAGTTAAATTTCTACAATTTAAAAATGTGATAGCTTTTTTCTTTCCTTCCTCTTATTTGATACATGACAAAATATTTCATCTCACAAGCAAGGGGCTGTATGTTTTTATGCATCTTTTACAAAATTTAGACCATGCATTCTGAAATCTGAATATTTTGTTCACCTGTCTTTTTTTTGTGCTAAGGTCTGTAAATATGTACAAAAGATCCAAGGGTGGCTGGGACACACCTCTGAAGCAAGGCAAATGAGTTCATTGTTAACAGATTCCTTGGGATGGGTTAAAACAAATTGCTCTACCTAAATGATATTAAAATGAATTTTATTTGAGAAATTGCTTTGAAATCTAACTGGAAAAAACTGTAAGGATTGGAAAAGGGGTCTACAGCCATTCTGGAGTTATGATCATCCTATGAGAGGAAAATTGCAAAGGAAAGAGGAGAAATAGAGAGATATGAGAAGAGATTAGATAGATGGATAGATGGATAGATGGATAGATGGATAGATAGATGGATAGATAGATAGATAGATAGATAGATAGATAGATAGATGGATGGATAGATAGATAGATAGATAGATAGATAGATAGATAGATAGATAGATAGATAATCACTACCCATGGCTCCAGTGATATATGTGTGATCATGGCCTGTAGACATGAAACAAAGTCCTGCACTGTCAAGGGTTGGGGCCCAAGGAAAATTGATTTTCCTGGTTCTTCCAGGAAATTCCCCAGTACATTAAGAGTTCTGGACAAGCTCAATCTACTCTCTGGAATATTCTGGAAGTTTGTTGACAACAAGAGGGCAGGTGAGTGTGTGTCTGTCTGTCCAGGTGTGCCTAGACAAAGTTTCTACACAAGTAGAAATTTCTGAGTAAATTTTCTGAGTTTTGCTGTTGTACCATGGTGGGTCACAGGGTGGGAAAGAGATCAGCACAAACTCCCCTCCCCTCCCCTCCCCTCTCCTCCCCTCCCCTCCCCTCCCCTTCTCTTCAGTTAAAGATGGTTCTCCTTTAGTTTGAAAACTAAAGCTTGATTAAGACAAATTTTAACCCCAGCGTCCAAGAGGTTCACTACAGAATGTTTGAGAGATGTTTCTTTAAACGTTAGCCTTTATATTTGTCTTTAACCCCTTCAGCGTGCATACGAATCTCTGGTAAAGTAGTTTCTGGCACAGCGATGAGCTTTGTGATACAACTGATATCAGATGTGAAAAACACGTTGGCCTTATTTCTGATGGGTTAAGAAAAGTAAAATTTATGCTGATTCAGTCCAGGTGTAGGGCAACTTAAAGACTAATGGTTATCTCCAGTTTCTCTTACATCACTGTTCAGCTGCTGGAGAAGCCACTCAGGCAACTTACTTTGTTTTAATATAGCCAGGGAGCTTATGTTAGTTATCTGTCAAATCTAAATTTAAAAAGAGAGAAAAAAGATACAATAGAGAATCTGTTAGTATTACTAATTTTTTTTTAGTAGAAAAATCATTGCAAACTTTTTAGCGCTTTAAGGTGCTCAAAATTAAAACTTAGAACCCAATGCATTCAAGTTGTCAAAGTGTGTGCGTAGAGAAACAGACAAGTTGGTTATGCAGAATGAATTTCTGAATGCAAAAAACCCTCTATTCAGCAGACAAATGAAATCCTTCACCCATGAGGCCAGAATAGGAAAGATATCCACAAATACATCAAAGAGGAGAAGAGGTGTTAAAGTGAAGTTTAAAAATATAGTGATAATGAGAGACTGCCATTTTCTGAGATGGGAGTGATTCTTATCACAACAGGTCAGGGGTTATGTGCAGTCAGAAAACCCAGATTGTAGCTGGAAGCCATGAGAAGGTAATTGAAAATTGCATCCTGAATTGAGAAGGTGAAGTCTGCCTTTGTGCATGCAGAAATTTGCTGACATGCACGTGGGAAATTAAGACAGCCATTTTTGAGACATCTGGATTTAGAAACTGCAAGTTTTGTAAATGAAAGGAAGGTAAAAATTACTTTTTCAGTGAAGGACTGAGTAATTGTATTCGTACATCCTGTAGCAAAAGAGATAGTAAGTAGGGCTATAAATAAACTCTTCCCTTTTTTGTGTGGGTATGGGAATACAGTGAAGTGTAGGTTTAAGTTAATGGGAAAACTCTGCACAGTTTTAGATACTGGGAACTTAAAGGACAATTGCCACCCTTGCCTGAAGAAAAAGTGCTCTAGGAGATTAATCTGAGAGACAGGAACAGATCATGGCCTTAATTCTCTTAGTGGCAGCATTTTCCTTTTTAAAAAATGACTTCAGATATACCTCTTATACACAAAACCCCCTTGTATAATCTGGTACAAAGCAATGCAAAGTAGAATTGTATTGAATTTGGTGCCAGCTGGGGCTAGATGTGGGAATATGATGCACTTCCTTGAGATTAATGTAGGAGAACATTTGTCTCTTTATAGAGCTAATGAGTAATTATCTATTCAATTTGCAAGGCTGCAGTTATCCCTACAACTTTTCCTTCTCATAAAGGCTGAGTCCTTTTCAGCTCGGCCTGATCAACTAATCCAGTCAAAACATTCCAGTGTAAGTGGTGACTAATTGGGCTACTGGACAACTGCACAGAAATGGTGAACCATTTTGGCATTGTTTAACTTCATATAAACTGTGCTCATAAAATTTGGAGGAGGGTGAATCTAAGGTAAATATAATAACGATTGTGGACAGAGTGCAATTTTTCTCCATTATCATCTGGGATAATAGTTTTAATAACGAGTGTAACCTAAATGTCAGACAAAGCAAATTTGAATTTATCTTAGGTAAAATTGACTTTTTTTTAAACTTACTTTGTGGATGCAAGTAAAAACCCCAAAACAAAAATAAATGCCAAAAGCAGTAATTGTGGAAATGTTAAGTTGTCCCATTTTTTGGCATGCACCTGCACAAGCTCCTATACAGCTCAATGCCCCTAACCCATTAATTTCTTCTATTTGACTTATTTGCACTACAAAAACACATCCTCTTTCTTGTTTAAAAATGGAGTTGGGCAGGAAAATAGACCAAGATGCCGTTAGTTCAGCAATTAAATGCTTTTCCCTGAGGTAGAGGTCACTAGCAGATCCCAAAGGGTCCTTTGAATACCATGTCACTGAACAATTAAAAATGTTTCCATTAAGTGTCTTTCAAAGAAACAGAATCCTTAATTGTTAGCATAAATCTTCATGATATCAATCATAAAAAGACAAAGTGGTACTGCTTGTACCACTTATTTGCCAAAGGCATGCTTTTCAGCCAGTTTGCAGATATTTGGAATTTAAAAATCCCTCCACCTCTCAATCCAGTGTATTTGATAACTATTTTATTCATTTTAGCTGGAGACTTGAAGAATAGTGCTGGTTACAATTTCTGACTGTTGTTTCTGTTTTTGTATCTTTGTGGTTTTGAATTATTCAGTTACCTAGTAAAAGAGAAAGTGTGAGGGTTTGTAGACAAATTTGCAGTGGTTACAGATGGTAACTGAAGAACGCTTATTGCCTGTAGTGATTGCAGGAGGCTTGAATTTCTAGTAATCCAGTGAACGTACAATAAGTGTGACATCCCCAAAGGCAATCAAGCACAACGGTTTTGGCTGAATGTGCTTAGAGTAACTAAAGCTGGATTAGAAAGTTGGCTAAACTTTTAAATCATTCACTTTAACAAGTGTAACAGTACTCAGAGGGGGAGAATGTTATACCAACAGCTGTTAGGTCTTGCACCTGGCAAACAGCAGCTCATGGCAGAGAAAGTGGCACTCACCTGAGCAGAGCTGGCTGGTCAGGCATTCACTGCAGCGTGTGTTTGGAGTTCTTGCATCCTTAACTTGATGTCCATGACATAGTGTGAAAGCAGAAAGGCGCATTTCGCTTTCCTTTGGAGTGGTCAGGGAAAGGCATGTAAAACAGTATATTTTTAATTATATTCTATGGCCACTTTCTTAAATAGTCTATCTGTTCAACTGAGTGGCCTTCATGTTATTTGTTTTATGAACAAGTCAAATTAAAATGGCATTGTTTGAAACCAGCTTAAATAAAAACCCATTTTATGTGAATTAGTTAGCCTTTCTCAATTTTTTTACACCTTTGAGTTAGTTAAACTTGCCTCCTAGATTCCCTTGGGAAAAGTACAGGAGATATCAGTTAGCTTCAACTGTTGTTCTAAAATTAATTTTTACAATGACTAGTAAATATTAGAGATGGGAAAACAGATATGGAGAAATTTAGGGACTAATCCAATTTACCAAAATATATATAATGGATTGACTGCTTTCAAGCTCAGAATTGGAGGCAATACTTCCTCATGTTTTCAGGGGAAGGAATAAGACGATATAAATGGACCAAAAAGAGCACGGATATGCTAATCTGAATTCTGTGTTTCTTTAGGGCACACTGTGATGGTAAATGCCTATATATAAAAAAATCAACTGTGCCCTGAGCCCTTACATTTTTGTGAGAATGACTGCTTTTATCACATAGGGAAAAATACATCTTGTAACAAATATGGAAATTACTTTAAAAAAATAAATTTGCCGAAACAGTAATCTCCAGCCATTAGCACTTCAGTTATTGCCATCAGAAAATAATTTACAGATCTTCTTGCAGCTGCTCGCAGCTGCTTATCCAGAGATTGTTGTGAGACAAAGCTGGGCCAGAAGAGGTTTTTCTCACCATGCAGCCAGAGTAATTAGTTTAGGAATAACCTTTCCCTTGTGTATGTGAAACAATTCTATCAGGTAACAGGCCTAGCTACATAGACACCACCAATAAATGCACCACCAAGTAGAGCTGGACTGTCAGCAAGGTAAGGCATTTTGTTGGTGGAATTTATCACTAAAGGATACTAATCAGCATATTAAAGATGTAGTAAGTCTTTGTGGAGTTAAAAAATTAAATATTTGGTTTCACCTATTTGATGATGTACAATAAGCTAAAGTGGATTTTTACTGCATAATACTTTACATTTTTATTTTGTGGTAAGGATAAAATGTTTTCATAAACCTTTTACTTCTTTCTGTGTAAAAGTGTTGTTAAAGGGAAAAGCTCTTAAACAAGCCAAATTATCTGAGTGGAAACATTCCTGATTTTGAGATGAGCTTTTTATTTCTGTATGCGTTTTATGTGCATATATGAGTTTTTATGTTTTTTTTTTTCTTTCTCCCTTGAGAAACTGCCACTAGATGGAGCAAGTGTTGTTTAAAATAAAAGGGAAAAAAAAAAGATAGAACCCCCAAACCCACAAGCTCCCAGTCCCCCAAAAAACCAAACCAAACCAAACCAAACCCCACCCCCCCCAAAAAAAAAGGAAAATAAAAAGTAAGAGAAAAAAAAGAGAAAAATAAAATGAAAACATAACAGAAAAAAACTAAATCAAGGATACTGAAGCCCTGCCCTAAAACCTGAGAAGGATAAGAGCACATATCATTTACAGATGCAACATCTTTTTTATTTAAAGTTATGTGCTAATCTACAAAGATTTAATGTATTTTTAAGCTGCTGAACCAGGAAAATTCTTTCCACTTTTTTGTAAATATTATAAGAGAAATTATGCTTAAATGAACTCCAATACAAGGATAACTTCAAAAGCAATTATTTAAAATTCCTTGTAGAATCCATTGCATATCTAAGGTAATTGTGATGACATCATTAAATATTTTTAGATAATGAGAAGCAGAATGTACTTATTAGCACATTTCTCACTGTATTAAGTAAATGTTTTATCAATTGCTTTGAACTTGGGCACAGAAATTTAGGTTGACCTTGAAACTTGAGACTTGTCTGCAGGATAAGGAGTGGTGGGCTCATCTCAGGGTGAAGTGAGTTTTGTACTGACCCACAGAGCTGGTCCACTGCAGGATCCCTTCTATAGCTGGTGAATACAGAGTCGGAGGTAAACCTTACACTTCTTCTTGATCAGAGGCGGGCTTAATTTGATAGAGTCTATGTTGATTTATCTCAAACAACATCTGATCTCTATGACATAGCAAATTATGAGATTTGCTATGCCAGATGATATTTTTTCAGCTCTCTCAAACAAATTTATGTCAGTGGGTTGTATTAAATGTGAGATTGTTCTCACATTTAATTGTATTTTAATTGTATTAAAGGTAAGATTGTTCTCTTTACCCGGACTTAGGAGAAGATGGGAGAAAACATCCGTAAAGATGCTCTGAATTAGATTAAAGCATTTTACTGATAGAATTGTGCAATCACTTGTGGGTGGCATCCTAGTGTATAATTTGCATCCTTGGGATTGATGTGGTCCATCCTAAATTACAGAGACTTAAAGGATAACAGGGGTTTGCAGATCATTTGATGGAATCAGACTTCAGTAACTTGACTGGTATCTCCCAATCAGCCAGTGAAGAGTTTTCTTCCCATGGCTCTCTGTCATCTATGATTTATTGCACCACACTAATCTACTCTTCATCTTCTAATTTATAGCAAAGAATTTGTTTGCTTTTTAGAGTATGCACAGTATTATAAGTTTCCAAATGCCGTGCTATCAAAATTCCCATTCTTTTCCTCTTTCTGTACAATTTAGGTGATTAGGGCACACCTACATGACCAGTGTAGTAAACCGATGCTTTTTAAGAAGCAAGGGAAAGACAGAAACATACTGAAAGTACAGATGTAAAACAGGCACTGGCCATCTTGTGAAACAAGCCTGCCCATGCAGTTCAAATGATATATAGAAACAATGACCCAGAGAGACTTCCTCCAGGGTTAAGGATTAATAGCTGTGCTTGACTAAGCCATGGTCTCTTTGTTTAGGCTGCCAGTAAGGGCCCCAATTAGTGTCAGTCGCAATTGTGATTTTTTTGAGATCTCAGCCATTAGGAAAATTCTGTAGTGGCTCTACCTAGTTATGCTGAGTATATTTCACAGCATAAATATAATATTGTGGGGTCTCCTTTGGTGTATTTGGTTTGTTTAAGGAGAAAAAATAGAGGTTTTTAGATTATTGTATGAGGACATTAAAAAATCTTGGTACATACAGTCTTTATTTAGAAAAATAATTTCTTATCTGTCATTATTACAACTCTTTCCATGCAGATCCTTAGTTTTCGCTTTAATTTTTTTAAAATGAATATTACTTTTATAAAGAACCAAATGTAGGAAAACTTAATGAATATAACAGAACTAATAAAGGCTGAAGATTTGTTTTCATACACTCTCTAAATAATAGAGAGAAACTTTAAAATTTCACATTATCTTTCTAAGCCTTCCTGAATGATAATAAAAATAATATGCTTAGTATTTTCAATGAGCCAATTTTAGAATGAGATCAATTTTTTCTCAGAATACATAAATAAATCACAAACTTGGAGCCAGAAGTTAAATATGGGCTAATGTAAGAATGAGAACACAGATCAAGGAACAGATTAAAGATTGGATTTTTCAAGGTAATATTATTCTAGTCCTTAAATTTTCTAAAGACTTTGAGGGGAGATTCTTGCACTGGGAAGTTATGACTTAAGTATAAGCTGCTGCAATATCTCTGGGATGATATTTGGGTTAAAGTTGGAACAGTTGTTTCGTCCACTTTGCTCTGTTAGATACAGGGAAACCTGCTCATAGGAGGAAATCAAACTTCCACAAAAAAGAGATGGTCCTTCAGGATTAAATTTCTTTGCCCTGTCTTGATAGAAGAGGAAGAGAATACTAAGGGTAAACAAGGCAGCCATTTAGTAGTTGCACTAGAGTAAATTCTGTTCCTTTATGTTTACATGTGTAGAAATCCTTAAAATTTTTTCTTTTCCCATTCACACAATAAAGACTCTGAGAGACTAACAGTGAAAACTCTAATTATAATTACCCATGATACAAAAGCATGTTTAATAATGATTTTTCCTGCTATTTATTGTTTAGAAAACTCCTCCTCTGCTGGAGTGCCGATCTGCCCTTTAACTCAGGAATTATCGAAGATGTGACACAAACTTGTGTAAGAACTCAAGCAAGTGTTACCGCCTCCCAGCAGAAATGTATGCATGCTGATCTTTACATCCTTAATTTCATGAGTGATTATCTGCTCTTATGCTGTTTCTAGTTTTCCAAAAGGAAAATTATAATAATGGATATGGACCACCCATAATTAATAAGGTAGTTTACATTTGAGTGGTGTTTCTGGGAGCATCGGCACTTTGTTATAAATGGAAAGAGAGAGGGTGTTGTAAACATACATGAAACTTTTAAAAATTCTATTCTGAGAACACAGAAATAATCAAAATATCAACTTCCCTCTCTTAGCTGTACTCACCTCTTGGATGCAGGTCTGGCAATGGTCATTCACATATTTTTCACCTCCATATTGGACAATTGCACTGCATCCTACTACTTGCAGTTCACCTGGAAAAAGAGTCTTAATGAGAAATGATCATTTCTCAAAAGTGAGATATGATAATTTATTCTTTTTCTTCAGCATAGGGATATATATGCAAACGTGATGACACAGCTATAGTATACATACAGCATGCTTTCATTTACTATGGTACTCTTTCTATGCCATCTAGTGTTTCTTTGACAATGACAAGTTGGCAAGAGGTAGTGTAAAGGGAATAAATTTGACCTGCACTAAGGCTGAAATGCTTCTGTAGAATGTATTATCAGACAGATCCGCAGCGACCCAGTAACCGTGATCTTATGATAACTTCCTTTCTGAGAACCAGATGGGAAATTGAGTGTGGAGGGATCTGTTGTTTGCATTTGTCACAGCTGTGCTGGTAGGTTGGTGGGTGTAGTTACTGTAGATCAAGCTCATAGATCTTAGAGACTGAGGTGCTACAGAGGCTTAGATCTAGCATGTTCTGCTGACAGATCAATCCACAGTTTCCTTTAGCAAAGGTATGAAGTTTTGACTTCCCCTTAGGAAATCCTGCTGAGATATCACTAGCTGCATTCTTGCACTGCTCTTAAGTAAAGCTAAGTGATTAAACTCTTACCTACTAAAAAATTCCCTCAAACCAAGTCAAGAATAGGTGAAAATATTATATAATGCAAGACATATACTTAAACAATTTAGAATAGACCCAGCCAAGGCCTTTGGTTTTGAAAACTATGTCACCAGGTTTGACTCAAGGTTCAGCCTTGTGCCCTTCGTATGAGGAAGAAAACGTGTTAGATAGATAACTAATAACTAATAAAGCAATGCAAAATCTCACTGCACAACAAACCTTTGACAGCAACTTCTAGTATACTATACCCTTTATTATGAGGGAATCTAAACCCGTTATGAGTATAATGGCTCATCCCATGTTCTTATTTATCACCAGAGATTTTGCTTTGATATTATACAATCTTCCTATAATCTTATCCATAGCACATCATCTAGAGGTGTTTTCCCTGCTAAGTGTTTTCCCAGGTTTGGTGATCTCACTGCTCTGATGAAAGTGTTGTGCAGCTGCTTCAGCAGACACTGTTTTCTCTCCTTTTTCCTCTCCTACACAGTCTAAGTATATGTAAGGAAAAAATCCCATGGTATCTTTGGTTTTTTTTTTTCCCTCTAAGCTGTCAAATGGACTTTTATTTCTGCAGAATTTTCTTTCTTTTCTCTTTTTTCTTTCTCTAATAAAAACTCATCTACTCTCATCTTCCTGTATACTCATTGACCTCTCATTTCTGGGTCTGTATATCAACAGTCCTTTTTTGCTTCCCACCCTTTGCCCCATGAGAGATTCTCTACTTCTCTCGACAAGAGTTCTGTGCTTTTAAGTCACTTGATGGTTCTCTTATCAGCTAAAGAGATCACTTTTACAAGACTTTGCTATTTTTTCCATTAGCTTGTATTTGGATGACATAAACACTAGGAAGACATAAACACTAGAAAATAAAATATTCTATTACTATTACTATCTCTGGACTGAGAAGATAATTTATACACTAATTCACCCTTACATAATTCCCTGACCTGCCTTTGGCTGTTGAAAATAGCAATTCCACAACTAAAGATTTTTTTCAAATTCTGTCTAAATATGCTGTTGTCTGACCATAATCTCATTGGAATCAGTGGCATTTTTCCCATCAACACCAGTGTGCTTTGGATCAGATCCCAGATGAACTTTTTTCTTGCCTTTTAATACTGTGAGTAGTCAATTATGATGCTCTTAATGCTGAGCCATGCTGGGAAAGGAAAGTTTTTGTACTGCTGGAACCCTGGCTCCTGGCAACCATATGTCTTTAAAAGGCAATATTTCTCCATGGGGGAATGACAGAAAGATTGCCTCTGCTACACCTCTTTAATTACAAGAGCAAGTATCCTCCCACTACAGCCCCTGCAGTCCTCCCAGCATCTAGGAGCACTGCTTTGGCCTTCTCTGGTACAGTCAACATTCCCAGAAAACAGTAAAAACTTCCTCTCTGACTTCCTGATTCACCTCCCATGCAGCTGTTACTTATTATTGCAATCCACACATTAATTGAGGATGCTAAGAACAATAAAGGTTCCCATATGGCACTTGCAGCCTAGAACTAGAAGGAACTTTGCTGTTTCTCTTCAGTAAAAATGTCTTCACATTGTATTTTGCTTACTTTTTAAAATTCTATGTTTGTCTCTATTAAATTCAGAACAAAATGACAAAGACTTGCAATTAGATAGATAAATATATATATATTAATGAATATATAAATAAAACACTTTATATGTATGTGTGTGTGTGTCTGTGTGCGCGCGCGCATGCGCGCATATAAAGTCAGTTTGTACGCCTTCCAAAAAGACTAATTTGCTTTTCTACCTGACAGAGTTGCTCTGGCTTTCATGTGCTTTAGTCATCCTGAAGCACTAACACCCCAAATTCTGTTTTGAGAACTGGTGGAAACATTTAATAAAAGCAGGCTGTTGCCTGTACCAAGGCTGCTAAAATCCAAGTTTTGGTTGAAACTCTAAACTGGGAATTAAGCATGGTAAATATGAGAGGATTTGCTCTACAAGTGTATCCTTTTTCTGATCACCTGAACAGAAAATTTCTGTTTTTAATTTGTACTGGGGTAATGAATTATTTTTTTATCCCCAAGTATTCTGATGTCATGGGAAAAACTCTGCGTTTGCCTCTCCCCTTCCCACAGCTGGAAATTCCTAATTTCCTCAAAAGTGCTTTAATATTTGTGAAATTGCCTTCACATTCTAGTTGGGAAAAAAAAAAATCCGAATTTTGATTTCAGGAAATATGAGGAAGAACAGGTTACCAAATCAGAGTACAATGTTTGCATGTATTCTGCCAAACAGATGGAAACAATGTGGTAAGTGTTCAAGAAACCTGGGAATAGTTTTCCTGGGAAAGCTGGAGTCACTGTTTGTAAGCATTATGCTGTGTCTGGAATGATTCCAGCGTGCTCCCCCCGGGCAGGCACTGGGTACATTGCTCCCAGTGCCCAAGTTTGGTGAAGGCTCTGCAGGTCACCGCCAGCATTTGCAGAGTGCTTCGGAGAGAGGCAGTTTGTGTGTCCACATGGAAGGTGGGGTACACTCATTGCTGCCCTGACTTCAGACCCTGCCCAAGACAACTCAGTGAATAAGCCCTGCAGTGGTACAAGGACTTTCTGGGGTTAATGTGTCATGTGAAATCAGAGGGTTGTTTCTAGTCAGACAGTGAATCTGAAATACAGCAACAGCTGCGTACAGTGCGAGAAGTAAAAGTCTGTTTTCAAAGAAAGAAATAACAATAGTCTATGCTTGTCCAAATGGCTCAGTCTCTGGTGGCAGAGGTATACAGGAATGCTGAGCTCTTCTGTGAGTCAGTTTCAGGTATTGAAAAACCACCATATAGCTTTAATGTTTCAGTGTTAGGGTTCTCTTCAAGACTGCAGAATGGCCTAGTCAGGTGGTAAAGTCTGGTAATAAAAATAATCTTTTAGATTCTGTCCTGAGGATGAAAAGAACTACTTGGTGCATTACTTTCTTGATGGACTTGTTATTAGTTGTTTTTAGTACACAAAGTATACAAAGTAGAAGAAAGATATAAGTGGAAGCAAGGAAAAAATTCTAAACAGTCTTCCACTCACAATCTTTGGCTTAATCCAGATTCTAATCTTCCCAGGCAAAATGCAGAATCACAAAATCACAGAATAAGATGAGTTGAAAGAGATCTGCAAGGGTGGTGGAGTCCAGCTTCTGTTCATGCACAGCACCTTACTCAAGGGTCACACCATGTGCCTGAGGTCATTTCCCAAATCCTTCTTGAACTCTGTCAGACTTGGTGCTGTGACTTTTTCCCTAGGGATCATGTTCCAGTGCATAACCACCCTCTGAGTGAAAGAACCTTTTTCTAACATCCAACCTAAACCTCCCCCAAGAGAACTTCTGACCATTCTCTGGGGTCCTGTCACTGGCCACCACAGAGAAGAAATTGGTGCCTGACCCTCCTCTTCCCTTCGCGAGGAAGTTGTAACTGCAGTGAGGTCTATCCTCAGTCTTCATGCAGAACTGACCAAGTGACCTCAGCCTCTCTTCATATAGCTTCCCCTTCATCTTTTTTGACCCTTACTAATAGCTTAGTATCTATCCCATATTGTGGTGCCTAAACCAGCCCCCAGCAGTGGTGGTGAGGCTGCCCCAGCTCAGAGCAGGGCAGGACAATCCCCTCCCTTGCCCAGCTGTGATGCTGTGCCTGATGCACCCCAGGACAGGGTTGGCCCTCCTGGCTGCCAGGGCACTGCTGACCCATGTTCAACTCACCAGGACCCCCACGTCCCTTTCCATGGCCCTGCTTACAGCACCTCATTCCCAGTCTGTCCATACATCCAGGGCTGCCCCATCCCAGATGCAGAATCCAGCACTTTCCCCTGTTGAGCTTCATATGGCTGGTGATTGCCCAGACCCCCAGTTTGTGGGGGTCTCTCTGCAGGGCCTCTCCCTGTCCTGGAGGGAGTCAACAGCTCCTCCCAGTTTTGTATCATCTGCAAACTTGCTCAGTATCCCTTCCAGTTCCATGTCTAGGCCATTTATGAAGATGTTGAAGAGCAGAGGGCTGAGGATGGAACCCCAGTAGTGACAGGTGCCCAGTCTGATGTCACCCCATTCACTGTCACCCTTTGTGCCTGACCCGTGACCCAGCTGCTCACCCACCCCATGAAGTGTTTATCCAGCTGTGGCTGCACAGTAGGTCCAGAAGGATCCTGTGAGGGACAGTATCAAAAACTTCACTGGCTTCCCTTGGTCAGCTGGGTGGGTTACCTAGGCATGAAAGGAAACCAGGTTGATAAGCAGGACTTCCCTCTCATGAGTTGTGCTGGCTGTGACTAATGACTATGTTGTCTTTCAGGTGTTTTTCAGCACCCCCAGAATAATCTTCTCCACTGGAGTGAGACTGACAGGCCTGCCATTTCTGAGCCCCTCCTTCTTGCCCTTGAAAATAGGGACAATGTTTGCCAGCTTCGAGTTAGCTTCAGAGACCTCTCTGGAATCCCAAGGCGACTCAAAAATCTTTGAGAGAGGTTTTGCAATGGCATTAGCCAACTCTTTGAGAATCCCATCAATGCCCTTAACCATATAGGGATCCAGCTGGACCAGCAAATATCCCACAATTTCAGAGTCAGCTTGGGAATGATCATTCTTGTAGCCAGGGTCCTTCACCCGAGAGCACTGGTCTGTCATGTGTGTTGAAGACAGAGCCAGAGAAGGCACTAACCCCTCTGCTTTGTCCTTTTATGTGAGGTGACCAGTCTCATCCTGTAATAGGCTGATGTTATTTTTCCAGTGCAGAGTAGCTTGGCACCGTTGCTTTGAGTTTAAGAAAAAGAGCAGGTCTTGAGGGGATGAGTGCTATGCCAGTTGCACCTGAGGAAGCAGTCTAATACGAGGAATGGAAACCACACGCACATGGTGGAAATCACTTCAGATCTCCTTTATGCTAGAGACATACCAGTTTGTCCTCAACCAGCATTATTGGATTGTGTTTTTTTGTTATTTTTCCTCCCTGGGCAGCAGAAGGTGAAGCAAGGTGTCAGAAACTAGCTCAGAGGTTAATTCAGAGTGCAGAATTCAGCTGTGAAACCACAGGCAGGAGGTAAACCCAAGAGCATTCCTTATGTAATCATTCATTATAAAAATGCCACAATTGTTTTCCCTCATTTATGGTGATTTAACACTCAACTACATTCAAAAACTATAATTGATGGACCTGTTAGAGATCTGCACAGTAATAAAAGTTATCTTTCTCAATGTCTTTTTGTGCTAAAATGTATTTGGCGCTTTACAGATTTCATAAACTTAATTGCCATTTTACTCACTTTAGAGATCATGTTTATTACAAGCGTTATTAGTTGCCCTCAAACTCAACTTCTAATGCTCTGTTCTGCTAGCAAGCCATCTGACATTTAAAGAGAGGGCTTTGGCAGTGCAGAGAGCAGAGCACATCTAAAATCCTCCCCAGGTGTGGGTGGAACATAAGAAAAATATGCCAGTCTTTAGATAACTGGAGGTAGCGGAGAAAAAGGAAAAACCTTATTATTTCCCATTTTATGGCCCATACACAGTTTTTGTGCACCCAAAGACACTGAGTTTGTAAGTAACTGACTTCACATTTTCTGCAGAGGGAAGAAACTATGGAGACCTTTAGATTTCCCCATCATTCCATCCATCAATAGCTGCTGTAGATTGAAATATTTGAGAATCACTGAAGTCTGGGCACATCCCTGGAGCAGAGGAGGGATGTTGTGGGTATCTCAGGCATAGCATGCCCACAGCAGCCTAACAGGCATATCCTTTTCATTTTCCTTAATAAGAATATTTACTTTTCTTTGTTGAAATCTTGCAGATCAGGTATCTCCTGCAACATATTCACTACAGAGTTCCATGGTCTGGAACAGCTCAGTTTCTGATTTTTATGACAGAGGTGTATGCAAAAAAATAATCTTCTCTGGCAGGGCTGATCATTCTAGGACAGTGTAGTGTGCTGAAGAATACATTTGTGGCATGGCAGGAACTGCTGGAATTAATCGTCCAAAGGTTTTATGAAGTTGGAAGACAGGTTGTGTCAGAGAAGGAATAGGGGTAGAATCTGTTTATAAGTAGGCTTCCCTGTTCAGCTATTCTCTGACTTATTTTTTGTCTTTTTTTTTGTTTTAATTCTGTGTTTTTCTAGGTTATGTGTGGACTGCAACTGGTAGAGTCAGGAATGCAGGGACACTATTTTTTTTTAACGAAGACAGAATAATTCTGTTCATTGTACCAATGTCTATTTTTCAACCCATTATTTCAATTTTTTTCTTGACCAGAAATTGATTTTGTAACTCACAGCTATTAGCACAATACTTTTAGTAAGAGGCTTACTTTGGTCTTGCCTTGTTGCATTTTTTTCAGTTTAAAAAAGGAATAATGAGATGTTTCAACAAAAATTCTTTTAGAGTGGAGTGGGGTTTTTTTTTTGGTGTATTTAATTTTATTTTGTTTTATTTTATTTATTTAATTTTTAAAAAATAAAGTTGTTCATGGTACTGAAATTGATGCAAAGATTTTGAAGTTTGAAAAGCAGGAGTGTAACAAATGTGTTCACACCTCACCTTTGTTATTGCTGGGAGTACTCTGGCTTGGAAAATTTATTCAGAAAATTTATTATTGACAATCTGATTGGAAAAGAGTGAAAGACAACAACCTGTATTTCAAAAACTTTTCATCCAAAATTATTTTAAAGACACAAATGCAGCAGGATTCCAGCCAGAAAGAAGCAAGTCTTGACACAGAAACACTTGGGTAAGAAACTCCACAGAGACCTTTCGGAAATGAAAGAGAGCTAGCATTTGTGGCTCTGGCCTTTCCTCTGATAGCCTGTTTTTCTTCTGAAACAGCTCTGCTTGAAATGGTTTTGGATCGAGCTTCTTTGGCTACACTGCTGTGCACAGTCAGAAAAAGTAAAATTGAATGACTGTGCTGTTGTTTTGAGTCTTTATTTGGGCTTGCATCTAATTTTTTGTTCTCATCCTGGACCATTCTAGCAACTTCAGTTACATTTGCCTCTAGAGGTATTGCTACTCCTTTATTGGACAGGAATACAAATGAGTAACTGCTTCAGGCAGAGATCACTGCACACATTTGAACTTCCATTAAAAACAAACAAGCAAAAAGCCAAACAAAAACAACACCCAATGTTTGTTCAACATGATTCTCAGTTGTGTGCAATAGGCAGGAATCAAAGGAGTGCCTTGATTTCTCTGCTTTCCCCGTCTATGCTTTTTTCCTCAGGGAAATCTATAAGCATGTTTTCTGGGATTGTTTTTCCAATTTGGGCGAGATGAGCAATGCTATGGTTAGAAAGCTATTTGGAGTTGCCAGTGAAATCCTCTAGCGTGTTAGTATGAGAGCAAGCAGATAGAGGTGAGAGCTGGTGCCTGTATAAATCCAAGTCTTTGACACTCACTCCCCTTTTGGAAAGGTTTGAAACCTCTAAGAAAGGAATTTTTTCTTTTCTACAGGCTAGAAAAATGCACTTTTCTCCCTATTACTCTGCAAGACTTGGATTTGGTAAAGGTCTTGCTCCAGTTATTTAAAGTGTTATAGACAATCAGTATTCTATCATTAGTACTATATTGGTCAATACCTAAGGCTAATGGTAAATTTAAGTACATAATTTTTGATAAAATACTTCACTTACTGGCTATTTTCATTTAGGCAGTTTTTTTTTTTTTTTTTAATCAAAATGTGTATGTTCAGCGCTATTTTGTTCATAGTAATATTATTTTTCCTGATTTAAAATTAATATTGATTTTTCCATATAAAGGGAAAGGGTTTAAACTGCAAAAACCAGATTTGACCTACTTAGAAAAATAGAACATGTGCAGGAAAACCCTGATGATTCCAAATAATATATACACTTCATATATTGTAACTCTAAATACACAACAGTGATAGACAAAGCAACAGGAAGCATTTATAAATTTATAGGAAAAGTTTTACATTCCCTTCTCACCTCTCCTGAAATGCTTGATAAAAATAAAAGAGTTACCAAGCTACATTTTTACATAGTCATAACACTCATTCAAATTCATTATGGTAAAAACTGCTTGCTGACAGTAAGTGTATGCTTTACAAGATAGCAGCTATTTTTAATATGTCTTTTGTGTGTGAAGTAGCTTATTTTTGTCCCCCTGATGGAGGTCATCACACTCACTGCTTTCTAGTTGGGTTAATCCAGTCACATCTATTTTTCAAGGCCTCTTAAAAAACTCAAACAACAATTAAAAATTTTGAAAGAGTCTTAAAAAAATTCTAAAAAGACTCATTGACCCTAAAATAAGTCTGTTGTCTGTGTTTTTGGGGATTTTGTTTGTTTGGTGTTTTTTTTTAAGTGACATGAAAGAGTATTGCTGCATGTGTACAACCTTTGGTGTCTCTGGTGTGTCTTCTTTTATTGCTGAGGCAATGATTATTGTTATTGCTGCAAATATACGGTGTTTTCATAATGTGATAACTGAATTTAAAACTCCTTTTGGGAAAGATTTTGATAGTTTCAGATTAATTTCAAGCATAAAGGAGACAAAAATAATTTTGAGGGATAAAAGAAGATTTAGAAATACCTGCAAACCAGTGAGATAGCCAGAATTAAAAAACCCAACAAATTATAAATAAGACTAGAAAATAGTCTGTGATTGAATGCTTGAGTAGAAGCCAAGCATTCAAAAAATTGCTTGGCATATTCAGGGTGACTTTTTGGCAGTTAGTTTTATATCTTAATTTCTTCCTATCTTAAAGCATTCTGTATGCTTATATACATTTGAGAGCACATGTATATATTTATACATGCATCCAGAGCATTTGACATAAGTGGTGTAGAAGCCAGCAACAAAAGAGGTGCTGCTGAACCTTGAAACAGCACACAAAGAAGGACTGGTGTGGGATGTGGAGACTGGGACAGCCTCGGCTGGAGTGATTATGACATGGTGACTTCAAGATCCTGCTCAGTGGGAACAAGATAATAAGTACCATTACAATCCTGGATTTGGGAAGAACTTCATTTGGCCTCCTCAAGAACCTATTTGTAAGATCCCTAGTCCTTAGGGATATAGAGAGCAGGAGGGCCTATGATAGTGAGTATTCAAACATAATTTCCTTCAAGCTCAAGATCACTGCACCCTTGTGAGCAAGAAATCAAGTGAAGAAGATGGAGATCTGCATGGATGAGCAAGGAGGTTCTGACAAAACTCAAACTGAAGAAGGAATTTTACAAAATATGGAAAAAGAGACTTGGGAAAAGAAAAAGGCCACTTGAGAAAAATATAGGAATGTTTTCAGAGTATGCAGGGATGTGACAAAAGGTGCGAAGGTCCATTTGAAATTAAATCTGGCAAGGGATGTCAGCAATCACAAGTTGTCTTCAAGTACATCAGTAGCAAATGAAAGAATCAGGAAGATGCGGCTCAGTTCTCAATGAGGTGTGTGCCCTACTGACAGAGAGAGAGTTACTAAATGCCTTCTTTGCTTCAACCTTTTCTGCTAAGTCTGGCCTGCAGGAACCTCGGCCCCTAGATACAAGAGAGAGTCTGGAGAAAGGAAGACTTTCCCGTGATGAAGAAGGATCAACTGGGAAATCATACAGACAAACCTGACAGCCACAAATCCATGGGCCCCGATAGGATGCACCCACAAGGGCTGAGGGAGCTGGCAGAAGTTATTGACAAGCCATTTTCCATAAGTTTTTAAAGGTCTGGAGAACAGAAGAGCTGCCTGCAGATTGGAGTTATGTCATTCTAGTATTCAAAAATGGCAAGAAGGAGAACCCAGAAAACTACAGGCCAGTTTCACCTGCATCCCTGGAAATGTGATGCGACCGCTTATTCTGGATGTCATTTACTTAGGGAGAAAAAGGAGGTTATCAGGAGTTGTCAATGTGAATTCACCAAAGGGAAAACATCTTGACCAACCTGATAGACTTCTAGGCTAGAATGACTGTGTAGATGGGGAAAGAGCAGTAGGATGATGTCTTAACTTCAGCAAAGCTTTAGACACTTGTCTTCCATAACATCCCACAGGTGAGCTCAGGAAATGTGGGTTAAAGGAGTGACAGAGAGGTGGCTTGAGAACTGGCTGCATGGCAAAGCTCAGGGGGTTGTGATAAGTTGAAGGCCTACAGCTGTATTCCCAGGGGTCAGTGACCTGGATAACAGTTACCTGACTGTACCCTCAGCAAACTTGCTGATGATTCAAAACCTGAAGCAGTGTCTGCTACAGCAGATGTCTGTGTTGACAGTCAGCATGAGTTGGACAGGCTGAAGTTCAACAAAAGCAAGTCTGCAAGGTCTGTGCCTGGGGAGGAATAATGCCAGTTACAATGCACCAACACAGGCTGGGGGTTGAGCTGCTGGAAAGCAGCTCTGCAGGGAAGGACCTGGGGGTCCTGGTGGGCAAGAAGCTGCCCAAGAGCTAGTAGTGTGCCCTGGTGGCCAAAAGGGCCAATGTTGTTCTGGGCTGCATCAGGAAGAACGTTGCCAGGGCAATATACAGGAAATTATCCCGCCATTCAGCTCAGGTCTGGTGAGACTGCATCTAAGTTCTGTGTCCAGTTCTGGACATAGTTCTGGAACCACTGGAGCAGGAAAATGATCACATAGTAAGAACTCACTGGATATCAACATAAAAGGAGAATCTTTTGTTGAGTGTAATAGCAAATGAGAGCATGATATTTGGTCAGAGAGTTGTCATAACTACTGTTGACAATGGATATTCATGAAAAATCTTGGCTTCATAAAATTAAGTGGTGAATTAGCAAACTCTTTATAGGAGGCATCTCTAGACAAACTGGTAGACACAAAAGATGTGTTGAAATCAGGCTTTTGGATAGGAAGGACTGAATTTCAATTACTCAGGATTTGCACTTAGATATGGTTATATCTAGATTTAAATGCAGCTGCTGCTGCAAAGACCATTCACATTGAAACATGATGGAACACAGTATGTTGGAAGTAAGTGAAGAAGGCAGCTGTGATATAACTGGTTGTTACAAGTGGCACGGTAATGACAATTGTTATCATCGTTGTATGGAAATAGTTTTATGGCTGTATGAATTAGCAGCAATATTCTATTAAAAGGTATTTTACCACTGCTATTGACATTAGCTTGCCTTCTTTCAGAATTGACTTGAGCTATTCTATCCAGTTCTAATGCACCAACAAGATTGCAGAAATGTGGACAAATGATCCAAAACCCATCTATTTCAAGCATGGGACAAGCTGTCCTAGGTATGTCATGTAAGTATTCTTTCAGTGATGTGCTACATCTTTTAACAGCTAGACATATTTCTGAATCATGGTGGTAATTGCCTAAATCAACTAACCCAAAGCTTCTCAATCTTCAGTAACACATCTCGGTGTGTGTGTTATAGAATCCTGTGAAATACAACAGCAGTTGTATGGAGATGAAGAGATGAAAAAAAAATAAAATCAGGTACTGTGACATCTGTCCAGTGAGATCTGGATATCAAAATCTTTATCTTTGATGTTCTGCCAATAAGAAGCCCTGTAAGTCTTCAGTGTCATTCCATTAGAAAAGAAGAACAGAGAGTTACCTACCAAGAGAGATGGACTACAACCACTTCTGACTATTTTGGCATTGCTATTGGCACAGCAGCTGAGCAAAATGTTTATCAGAGGACTTCAAAACATGCAATGCACAGGGCAAACAAGCAGTTCAGTTCATGCTTTGATGAATTATTTATCCCGTTTCTTCCTCCAGTGAATACTGCATTTTCTTTGAAAGATCTCTTATGTGATGGTTTAAAAGTGCATTTACTGTAATAATGTGCTCTGAATGACTGTATTTCATATAGTTTCCATGCTATATTGTGCTCCTATCTAGGATACTGAAAACATGTTTGACTGTGATTCTTCATTAGGATTTTCTGGCATCACTTCTCTTCCTTGACATTCATTATTATCTTGGCATAATCTGGTTTGGCACAATAAATTTACTTTAATCAGATATCAATAAATGAAATTCAAAATAGCTGCATTTCCAGCTGTGGAAATTTCCCTTGTGACCCTTCTCACTAGGCAGGACATTATTCTCAGCATAAAATTGACTATATTTTTTGTGTGATTGTTAGCAATGAATTTGATTACTTATTTTTAATAGTTTTTCTGCACTTGTTGAGTGCCTAAGTGAATGGATAGCATTGCCAGTTGTTATGATATTATTATAAACTAGAAACAGTGATGCTAGGAACTTTGAAATAGCACACTTTTTCCTCAGGGGAAACAAGTGGAAAAATACTTTATGTTGAATAGTTCATGTAGGTATACATAAAACTCCTTTGATAAAAGATGATTCATTCATTTTTGTCTGTGTTACTTCACAGCTAACCCATTATGGAGCAAAAGCCATAATTTTTTGCAAATTTTAAACTGTTTGTCATGCCTTCTTGCTAATATAAGTAAGGAAAAATATTAACATCACAAACTACTGAATTTAGTTGTTTGTTGATTTGTTTCAAAATATTTTCCTGTGGTGAGCCTATAGTAGTTTTTTCTCAGCCCATGTGAATAATGAAAGAAAAACAGAAATGAGAACAGCCTCCCTTTTGTATACAGTCCTTGTGTATTTGAAACTCTTGAACCAGCTAACTTACTCAGTTGTAAGCCATGGTGGTGGTTAATTAATGATATCTATGTTCAGTGTTAGCACATTGGGATTCTTCCCTGTGTCAATGGCCAATATGCATGGTTATGTTACAAATAATGAATACATAGTTCTTTACAAATTCTACTGGAAGGAAACAGAAGCCCTTTAGAAAGTCAGTGTTAGGAACTCTTAAAAAGAATATAAGCTCTACTGAAAAATGTACTAATTGGAAATGGACACAAGTATTTAACGTAAGTTATTTGAAAATCCTGTCTTAAAGATGAGGGTTGTTTCTATGAAAAATGAGCAGGGCAGCTGAAAGGATAAATTTTCACCATCAGTGTAGTAAGTATATATTGGAAGCCATTTTCCCATGACCATTAGGTAAATTATTGGACAGTGTCACATTGCACTGGAATTGATGTCTGCTTTACTCTCTATTGTATGTTTCACTTTTTGGAATATACTCCTTTGAAATTTCAGGCAGAGCAACACTGTACATAAATATCAAATTAATCAAAAGTTTTAGGAAACCGAGTTACCATGTATGTATGTATTTAGTTAGTATATAGAGTTCACCTACTCTTAGTTCCATTTTATACCTGCTAGAATTTTGTAGACAAGTACCTCTTGCTGCTGACTGTACTTGAATGTTTTCTACTTCATGCAGGTTCTGTTCTACAACACATTTAGAATTATTAGGCAAAATTATATTTTAAAATACCAGAAATATAAGGAAAAAATGGATGGCTATTTATGTAATTTTATAAAGACTAGCAAAACATACTAAAATCAGTAGTCAGTTACATGATTTGTGAGTGACACAAATCACAGAATCACACAGAATTGCTAGGTTGGAAGAGACCTTAAAGACTATTGAGTCCAACCCATGCCCTAACACTTCAGCTAGACCATGGCACTAAGTGCCACATCCAGTCTTTTTTAAACACATCCAGGGATGGTGACTCCACCACCTCCCTGGGCAGGCCATTCCAGCACTTTATCATCCTTTCTGCAAAAAACCCTTTCCTAATATCCAATGTAGATTTTCCTTGGTGCAGCTTGAGACTGTGTCCTCTGGTTCTGTCAGCTGTTGCCTGGAGAAAGAGACCGACCCCCACCTGACCACAGCCACCTTTCAGGGAGTTGTAGAGAGTGGTAAGGTCACCCCCGTGTCTCCTTTTCTCCAGGCTAAACAGCCCCAGCTCCCTCAGCCATTCCTCACAGGCCTTGTGCTCCCAGCCCCTCACCAGCCTCGCTGCCTCCTCTGGACACGCTCAAGTGTCTCAAGGTCCTTCCCAAACGGAGGGCCCAGAGCTGGACACAGCACTCGAGGTGTGGCCTCACAAGTGCCAGTACAGGGGCAGAATGACCTCCCTGCTCCTGCTGGCCACACTGTTCCTGACACAGGCCAGGAGCCATTGCCCTTCTTGGCACCAGGGCACACTGCTGGCTCATACTCAGCTGGCTGTGGACCAGCACCCCCAGGTCCCTTTCTGCCTGGGCCCTGTCCAGCCACATTGTCCCCAACCTATAATGCTGCAAGGGGTTATTGTGGCCAAAATGCAGGACTCAGCACTTGGACTTATTAAAAATCAACTTATTGGACTCTGCCCATCCATTCAACCATTCCAGGTTTCTCTGCAGAGCCTTCCTACCCTCCACAACAGATCAACACATGCTCCCAGCTTAATGTTGTCTGCAAATTTACCATGAAAGACTCAACACCCTCATGCATGTAGTCAGTAAAAATATTGAACAGAACTGGCCCCAGCACAGACTCCTGAGGGACACCCCTGGTGACTGGCCCCAGCTAGATGCAGCACCATTCACCAGCACTCTCTGGGCCCGGCCATGCAGCCAGTTCCTAACCCAGCAAGGAGTGCTCCTGTCCAAGCCCTGGGCTGGCAGCTTTCCCAGGAGCGTGCTCTGGGACACAGTGTCAAAGGCCTTGCTGAACACAACAGGTACAACACCCTCAGCCTTTCCTGCATCCACCAGGCGGGTCACCTGGTCATAAAAGGAGACCAGGTCAGTCAAACATGACCCCTACATGGTGGCTGGGTCTGATACCCTGACCATCCTGTAAGGGCTGTGTGTTCACTCTAAAGAATACAAGAAAATTAGTGCCTTGTATCATGTATGGCTTCCGTATCAGGCCTTGCACAGTAAATAGCAATAACCAGTATGGAGAATTTGCTGATATAGGCAAAGTCTTATGTTATATGGAATAAATCAGGACCTATATGTCTATACATATATATTACTATATAGGGAAACTCCTGAATTACTCTATTCTTCATCAGTAAAAGATTTACCAGAATAAAAAAAACCAGAAATGAAGAGTGTTATTTCAGATTGGTGGCTGAAGCAAAAAATCTGTGTGGCCGTACAACATAACAGTTTCTGAACTAAAAGAGTGAAATATCTTGAGAATTTGACTTAACAGCAACTTACAGCATGGGTGGTGCTGTCTTTTAAAAATTGATTATAATGTATTTATTTAAATACACACACTACATTGTTTTGATTGTATTGACTATTACTGTAAGGAGGACTGGGCTGCTGAGCTGTTGAAAACATTCCTGAAGAAAAACAAGTGCCTCAGACATGACTATAGACCCCTGGGATGTTGGACAGACAAATCTTGAGATACAGTACTATTGATTTGCTTCAATATTTGTGATAGGAGTCTACCAGCAGTTATAAGAAGCAAAAAGACAGTGTATGTGCTCCTATGAACAGTAAAGTGTAGAAGTTAAGTTGCTGAAGAAATCAGAAATAATGGATATATTTCTACAGAGATGTTACCACTCAGGCTAGCTATAGTTGACAGTGACATAGTAAGCAGAACTAACGTAGACAAAAAATGATGGCAGGAACACTAAGGTAGGTAGGCATTTTCCAGGAAATACGAATACTAAGGTAAGTTTCAGAAAAATAGGAATCACTGGAATTTTGTGCCGTAATAGACTGTATCAAAATGAAGATAGATGGAGCAGAGGAAATAACCACTTTTGGTCATGATTGTGGAAGGGTGACAAGATTATTTATGGTGAATGGTGTTTGATATGCTCTAGATCTCAGAAGGAGATATTGATCATGATATTCCCTATCACCAGGAATAAATGCTACCAATTGTTATGTTAATGTCATTTTTTTCCCAGAAAGGTGTTTGAAAGAACATATTATTTTGATATTGATAGTGTTTCAGATTCGTGGATGAGATTGCTAGCAACTTTCTTCACCAAATATTTGCAAATAATCAGCAAAAAAGTATTATTACTCCAGGTTTGGTTTTTGGCATGAAATTAGAGCATTAGAGAAGAATGAGCTTTGGCTCACATATTTTAGATTAAGTCATCCGAAACAGATTAAATTTAAGTGAAATGGTAAGGACCAGTGAAAAACTATTATTAAAATTGATCACCCAGGTAAAGGAACTAGCTGGAGGAAGTGCTCTAGACTAGGAGTTTGGGAACTGAAAGGCATAAACAGTGGAGTTTCTGTACAAATAAGTGCTGAAGCTCTCAGGAATCTATTCCCTAAAAGATGCAAAAATCATGTAGGAAAGGATTTGCTAAAATATTAGAAAATCTCCTTCTCAAGAAGCATTTAAAATGCTGAACTAGAAAAAACCCCTCTCAGTTTTACTTAATTTTTAAAGTTTTTTTTACTCACTGTGAGTTTTACTTAATCACCAACAAAAGCATTTTTTAGAGATCTTAAACTTAGAGATAAGCCTTCACATGGGAACATATTACAGGTCAGTGGAATTAGACCTTAAAAGTTGTTATAACTAGTAGCAGAGAGTAATTTAGCTATAGAAACTAAATGATGAGGAAGAGTGCTGTAAGTAGATAGGGCACAAAATGCAACAGTGCAAAATTATGTGCTGACAATCTAATCACAGTCATTTCAGCTGTAACCTGATGAGTTGGAAATGATGTCTGTGGAGAACAACCTGACTGACTAGCCTAATTCAGACTTATCTCTGATTGTCTGTGTGATGGGACTATAAAACCTGTAATGCACCCTTTGAATGAGTCAGGAAAGGTACTTCTGGAAGAGATGAAATAAAGTCAATGTTTTTGAAAAGGGTATTGATAAGACTTAAATCTGGAGTACTACATATTTCAGGTCATATTCAGGAAAAATGGATTTCAGCCTAGAACATTACCTGAGAAGAGCTACAGAAAAGATAAAGTGAATGGAGAGCTTGTTCATGACAGCAGGTTTAGTACAGTTTGTACTGTATTATAAATTAAAGATTGGGAAGCACATGACAGATACAAATAAATATGTCCAAAGATAAGGACAAAGATAATGTTACCCTTTCACCACAAAAGAGGAAAAAGGGCTTTGGTGGTGAAAGGGTAACATTAGCAGAAACCTGAAATGTGTTCTGGAAATTTACAATTATTAGGAAAAAAAAAAAAACAAACAAACCAAGCAATGGAATGACTGGGGGAAAAAGACAAACATCTTTAAGCTGTAGATAATTTAGTCTGAGAATCTCTGATATGGTGATCTATGTTCAGTACACCAACAGGGTCTCTAAACTTACACAAGGATGACCCTGGATGACTGTGCTAGAAAAATGAAATTTTCTTAGTATTTTTCACAACACCATTTCTTCAAAAAGGAAAGGTGTGTTTCCTTAACCCCAAAAAGACTTAAATATCAGAAATGTTGACCATATTCCTAACTTTTTTTTTACTTTTAGTAGTGTTGCACACTTGGGATACATTCCCAAAACATCTCCTCATTCTGTTAAATCTGCACTGGTTTTGCGATTTCTTCTCTCAGATATACTGTCACAACTATCCAGCAGTATAGTTCACTTCAGGTTTTTCCTCTGCTTATCACTTTTCACAATGTTTGACCTGATTCCAGTATCTGAACAGTGGAGAACAGTTCTAGATCAACTTAGAGACAAAGCAGCCCACTCTTTCCTGTCACCCTGTAACAAATTACCTAACCACACACTGCAACCTATGTATACAAACAGAATGTTTCTAGCTTGTATATACCTCCTTCACTTTCATTTAGGTAGAAATGGTGCAGTGACATGCTAAAGGGATCCCTTGTGTTTCACAGGAGATATTTATTTTCCAGT
Source organism: Melozone crissalis (assembly GCF_028551555.1). Lineage (NCBI taxonomy): Eukaryota > Metazoa > Chordata > Aves > Passeriformes > Passerellidae > Melozone > Melozone crissalis. The sequence goes on along the minus strand of NW_026535783.1, from coordinate 34,684,023 downwards.
CACAATATCCTCTCATATTCATCAAATACAAAAGAAACATGGAGGGGAAAAGCAATTTGTTGTGCTGCTGTGTTGGCATATTGGCTGCTGTGTGATGTTTGAGAAATTGCATTCAGCATATTTCTTCCTATCAAAGGGTTCCAGTTCTAACTGAAAGAACCCAAGAAAAATGATAGCCTAATTATTTGTTTCTCTTTAGGAGAAACTGAGATACTCAATCTGTACAAAGGAATTTATATGAAATAGGACCAATAGGAGGAAATCCTTGAAATCCTGCAGTTCTCCCTGGATATCAGAGCAATTTTAGGCATGGATGAGACTTGAGTAAAAAGCTGGGATAATATCAGATTCAGGATGTTTATATAAGCTTATAAATGTAGAATACAATTCTTTAGCTAGCGTTTATCATAAAGACTTCATACAAAATGTGAAAAAAATCCCATCTTAGGAGCTACACCCTTTTGTTCCCTGGAGTATTGTTTTGTAAAACTCTTTATGCAGGGCTCAAGAAATGTAGATGTCCTCTCCTTTAGTGGTTCCATCGGAGCTCAAATGAAGCATTCCATGGGATCAAGCCTGTGGTTTCAATCACCTAATCCACTTTTATGAAAATTTTTGCCTTATCCTGGACCTTTCTCAGCAGCAGTGATTAATCAAAATTTAAGAATATGGTCACTTAAAATTTTGTATTTACAGTTTATCTATCACCAAAATAAAGCTGAAAATCAATGACCAAATCTTTTTAAGTGTCAGTACCACTAAACGAAAAGAAAAATTTTATCTGGCATTTAGGCAGCAAGTCACTTCTTGTTGTTTCTGGACTACAATAGCAGAAATCTTAGCAGGTTTGGCAAATCCTATGTCCTTTTTCCCAGGAAGCTCATGAAAAAAGATAAAATTACAAAAAAATTGGAAATGGTTAAGTATGAATTCTTCCCCTACTGACAAGATGGTGAAAGCCTAAATAACAGAAAGAGGTTTTATGTACAGTTTTGTGAAAGTCTTTATAGTGCAAAATCCCAATGTTCTCTAATTTTTGTGTTCAGTGACATGGCTAAGCTGATCAACTCCATGTGAAGAAAAGTAGGAGCCATTTTGCTGCAGAATTGCTGCAAATTGCTCCTGGTTGTCTTTTAAGCCTGGTGTGTCAGATGCTGAAAACCACTTGCATTCAGATTCATAGGCAAAGCAGAGAGTTTGAAATGTTAATCCATGGTACATTATGGATTGTATGGATTGCCAGCAATCCATTGCTGGCAAACAATGCCAGAGTCCTCTCTGTTTTTCAAGGGGACTAATTATTATGGCATCAACATGGAAAACCAGAGAATGCCCACCTGAATGCTAAGTTAATTTGCTGTGAATACTGGTTTTGTAAAGGAGAACCTATCAATTCAGAATACCAGAAAGCTGTCTACTGTACTACCCAGAAGAGCAGTGTCTAGGACATGATGCTGTCTTTCCAACATGGATTTTGAAGATAGGATGGGATTGCCTTTACTATGTAAATATTGTTTTTTCTCAGAATGTTCCTTTGATGTTGCTGAACTAACAAAAGGTAAGAAGCTCTTAATTAATTTGTGAGCATTCAAATAATTATATCAGGATGTTAATTAAATAATTGATATGGATCAGAAAGACATTAAGTAATTAAACACAATCCTTTTGCAGTGAATAATACCTGTTAGCAGTTGCGATTCTGTGTCAGCCTTGTGATACAGTAAACAAAGAAACAAAATAAACAAACAAACAAATGGTAAAAATATATCTTTGAAACATCTCTGGGACTGTGTGAGTGTCCTGCTTGAAAAAATATCTGCAGATTAATTTGGATGTTTTTCAAGCTAATTAAGTTGAAGCGCATCATTTCTCACCATGAGTGACTAATTACAGAACAGAAGAGTTAGATAGATAAGAAGTACTCAGTGCTGTAAGGACAATCAATGTAACTAAAACAGTTTCAGTACAATTCCTGAATCCTAAGATAAGTTTAAACAAATAATAACATTCCCTATAAGAAAACATAAATCATTGCCACTACATTCAAACTGGTATTTACTTATAGCCACACACCATTCAAAGTACTGAAGCTGACTCAATGTAAGAATCTCTATGTACGGATGAGTGGTGGGCAGCTTTTGACTTTTAATATTTTTGAGATCTGATAAATATTTCAGCAATGTCAGTTTGTGTTTTGGAAGACCACGATATTACAATTCTTAAGAAAATAAGCTCTAGGCTTCACTTAAAGGAATTGTTCTGCAGTACAAAGACACAGTTCTGAGGTGACTTTATTAAACATCTGGGACCCATGGGACATTTAGTGACATGGATATTTTAGGTGGAGTATAAGCATCATGCATCTTCAAATCTAATCAAGAATCCACAAATATTCATGTTTCTCCATGAATCTCATGGGAGTCTACTCACAAAAGAAGAGATTAAGGCCCAGCAGAAATCCATTGCTTTTTAGATGATGATTTTCCTTTCATATTCCAGTGAATAGATGATAAGCTTTCTACAACTCTCACATGAATAAAGCAGATTTCATGTCTGTGTGGGAAGATGTGTAGTTGTTCAAGAAGATGGGTATGCCATTTCAGGAAAAACTCTCCCTCCCATGAACAGCAAGGGGTTTAAAGCCCTCTCACAATGACAATATACAGTCTACTCTGCACTTTAACTAGGTGTATCCAATATTGATAGCTATGCCTAAAGGAATTTCAGCTGCAGTCTTTACTGATATTTAAAGAAAAAACTAATTTAAAATTTATGCATCAATACTGTTAATATACTGGTGATATGATATGTCATTATTAAAAAGTACTGAGCTACACAGATATTTGGGGAGTGCGGAACATATTCAAAAATCAATGTATCATACTACCATGTTGAAATAATGGTAGTATGTTGAAATAATGAATAAAAGTGCAACCTACAGTAACCCTACAGAGACACTTTGTAGATGATCATTCCACTGTGATAATGGATCCCATTTTTCCTTCCAGACCTACTGAGTTTAATGCAGTCTGGACCATCTGTTTAAGTGCAGCCTTTTAGGAACATATGAGTGTATGGTATTCCTTGATACACCTCCTTGCACATATGAAAAGCCATGCTAGCAGTTCAGGATTAATACTCAATCTTCCTAAGCATGCACAATATATTATGTATTCTTTTTGCAGAGCTCTGCTCTTATTAGCAATCTGTCAAACAGCTGCTTTAGAAAATGTGACAGATAACGTAAAAAATACAGAAACTTCTTTTCCTAAAGAAACGTGTTACAGGGAGGCATACCCACATCAACTATTTCCTTTCTGGCACAGTGTGGAAACAGTAAACATCTGTGCACTCTGCCTTCTATCAACAAAACTTATGTGTCTGAATGTTAGGTCAAGGCTTTGTCTGTGAAGAGACTTTTCTTCATCCTGTAACTCATATATTGATATTTCACCAGTTGAGAGTAAACAGAGTGTGGGAACACAGGCATCCCTTAAGCTTTCACTTAAACAGGACACTTTCAAAGTTCATTTTCCCTTAATTAAAAGCCAAGCACTCAACAATAAAGATACAGTCCAATAACAGGTTACAATTTGTTCTGAAGGAGGTAACCAAAATGGAGACAGAAACATAACACCCTTTTTACAAAATAAGACTGGACTGATAGTCCAATCTACACCTTATTTTATTTTCAGGTGCTTTAGAAATATTTATTGATATACAGATAAATAGCTGTTGGTAGTCATTTGCTGTATTTGAAGAGATATCTCTTCTCATGGTTTCATCTTTATACAGCTTGATTGTACTTTCTTGTCACAGTTCTTTTGGAGTTTTCTTCATTGGAAGAAAATGAGGGACACTGAAAGATACCTACCTACTGAGTTGTTAGCTCTTGAGAGTCTCTGTAAATGGCTTTCTCACAATTAATTGTCCTAAATTAGGTTGCAATAGCAGTGATCTCAAAAATGATAGCTCATGTGTCTCGGCTAATGACTTCAGACCTCAGAGACTCTGCGGTTTACAAGCACTGATTCAGAGCCTAGTTTATATTTTCTGGTCAGAGGAGCTAGAAACCAAAACCTATTGAGGTGAAGAAGATACTGGTCACAGACACAAATTTTAATACATGGAAAACCCCAAGGTAAACACTAAGGTACTATAGTTCATCTATTCTTTAGAGAGCTGGAGCTGACTGGAAGTGAAGATTTGTATGTGAATTGAAGTTCCAGAATTTTTATGGGCCTGTTGTGGATTTGGCTCTTATCCTCTCATTCTTAGTTCTTATAAAATAGGGATAATGTTTCTTCATATTAAAAAATGTTATTACTCTGGGGTATTCTGTGTTGTAATTATTTTGCTCACCTAAACCCCAGAATTTATCTACAAAGATAAGAATTCAGAATACATTAAATTATGAGAATTTGAAAAATATGAATCGTCAATTAAAAAATCACTTTGTGCATATATGTGACAAAACAGTTGTGGACATATTTGACACTGTCCTGCAAAATATCCTTGTCTCCAAATTGAAGAGACATGGATATGTGTTAAGATCTGATTATTAAAATTGCTAGGGAGATGTAACTGCCCAAATTAAGGTACCAATTCTAAACTCAGTAGCACAGATTTTTCTTCAACAGTACAGAGTAGAGAGAGAGAGAGAGCTAGGGAAAAGAGATATGGGTGGGGGAGGTCTTAACATCCCATGCTGCATCAAAAGAGGTGTGACCAACAGGTCAAGGCAGGGCATTCTGGCCCTCTGCTCTGGAGTGCTGCCTCCAGCTCTGGTGTTCCCAAAATAAGAAGGACATGGAACTCTTGGAGCAAGTCAAGATGAGGCCAGGAAATTGATGAGGACTGGAGCATCTTCCCTACAGAGACAGGCTGAGAAAACTGAGACCATACATCCTTTATCCTATGTGGAGAATTCATAGCAACCTCAAAGTATCTGAAGGGGCTCACAGGGAAGCTGAAGTGGGAGACTTCATAAGGAACATTACTGATAGGACAAGGAGTAATGGGTAAAAATGAAAGAGGGGAAATTTATGTTCGATATTAAGAAGAAATGTACTATGAGGGTTGCCCAGGGAGGCTGTGGATGTCTCATCTCTGGCAGTGTCCAAGACAGAGTGGATGAGGCTCTGGGATGTGATGCTGGGACTAGATGATCTTTAAGGCCCATTCCAACCCCTTAACCTTCCATGATTCTATGTTACACATTTGTTTTAAGTAAATTTGTTTCATATATGACCTTCCCACATCATCAAGACGTTTAAGGTATATAATTTCCCCTAGCAGTGTTTGTCCTTCATGCCTTATAAGCCTTCTCTTTTATGTTGTTAGGTGATTATCACATGTAGCCTCCAAAATAAAAACTATCTAAGAGTTTGTCAATGGTCATGCTCAGTTGGGAGGTACATTAAACTTTGCAATTGTGGTATGGAAAGCCATATCATATGCTTTATGAAAACTTATTTCATAGAAAAAGAAGAAAATGCTTCAATGAGGAAATATGTTATAAATTAAATCATCTAACCTATACTAACTAAATAAGCATTTTTATTCACTTGCCATTTCTTCCTTTACTTTCATATTTTTCTTTTCCTTACCTGCAAAATTCAAGTCTCTATGTCAGTTTGATTTTATTTTATGCCTTTTCTGCTAAGTAAAAAGTACAGAGATTAAAAATAAATGGTGAAAAATGTAGTACCAGAGAAATTACATAGGTCTACTATCTGCTTACCAATTGCATGGTCTGTTTTGAAGCATATTGCCTTATGAGCCATAGATGCAAGTTGCTTGCTTTTAGTAAAGAGATACCCAGAATTTTTTCTACATAAGTTTGATCTGAGTGAGTTGTGAAACAATGTCATAAAGACTTCTTGAGAAGTCACTAGAAGCACATCATATTCATGTTTGCTAACATTAGCAGCACAGCATAGGTGTTTACATTAACAAATGTCTTCTGGACAAATTTATTTTCCTTGATTGACATATAGGGAAACTAACCCATAAATGCCAATTTTTATACCAACTTTTCACCAAATACAAAAATAGGATGGTATAGGTCAAGATTTAGGTATGGGTAGTATGACACACATAATTACTTGTATTGAATATTTTTTTTCTATTGTATCTAGAGTGTATCTCCTGTATCACTTATTTGTTTAAATACCTAGCAATGGATATGCTTTACAAACCCTTTCTAATAATTTGCTTTATGGTTCTGTACACTGGTTTGCTTAGCAAATAGAATAGAACTGAGTGTTGAATAATTAATTAGCCTGTGTCTAATGTGACCTTTTCTTAAAGGCATTAACTACAAATGAGGGCTAATATATATGTTGCAGAGTTCTATTGTACAAAACAAATATAGGTATGCATATAAATGATATAGGCATGTATGTATATAATTTTATTAAGTAATTTTTATAAAAATAATTTTATTTTATAATAATAACATTTCATTTCTATACTAGGTCTTTGTTGTAAAGCTGCAAAAACTGAGCTTTTAAACTACAAAAATAGTATAATGAAACATTAAGAGGTATAAGCCACTTGATTACATTTGAATTTTAATTTCACCTGACTGCAGAAAATAATTACACATACAGCTTTCAACTGTTTTAACACATAAAAAGACATATGGTCTTTTTAAGATGCCTTGGAGTACAGAAACTTGGACAGCAGCTGTTATTCCCATTAGCAAAGTCTCTATTAAAAGGGCAAAATGCTTGTTTCCTATTGTGTCACGATGAGTAAATAAAATTAAATTAAACTTGAATCTATGAATTTCTGAATGAAATTAGATGGATTTTGAAATATGAGATTACATTCTGAGTTTATGGTACAATTCTACATTTAATCACATGCCGTATTCCTATTGTTTTTACAGAGATTTTACAGACTTGTTGTTGTTAATTTTAATATCATATTTACTTCCCTTTTTTTCCTTTTCCTTCTTCTTTTCCTAAGCCACTCTTTCTGTCTGTCTATCTATCTATCTATCTATCTATCTATCTATCTATCTATCTATCTATCTATCTTGTTTTCCTAGTGTGTTGTTAACTCATCTGAAGTGAAGATTCATCATATTTAAGCTGCTCCTTTCTTATCCTATAGAAGGTGCAATTTTGACTGACAGATTAAACAGCTGGAGGAAACAAAAAGAAGAGAAATGCAGTACAAAAACCAGCAACTATCTCTTGGATCTGACAGTCAAGTAAGAAAAAAAATATGGGTGCATCCACGTTTATAAGATTATATGAAGCCTGTAAAACTGCAATGATGGAACAGTACAGTAATTTCTAGCTAGAGAACACAAATTAAGGTCGAGCTCCACATATTATAATGCACTTGAAAAATTTTCAGGCATGTACCCTTAAATTTAATGCATTCTCACCATATTTTTCAGCAACAATTACTTACTGCAAGGAGTCTCTTTTGTATGTGGTCTCCTTAAAAAAAAGTATAGAAAATGCACAGTTCTTCTGTTACTTCAAATGTGGGATTATTTTTCTCAATGAACTAGATATTTTAATCTAGATGGTACTTTAAGAAAAGTAGGGAACCTCACAGACTATGTTTCCTGGAAGAAATGGCTCTGCAGATCCTCTGCAGAAAAGTATGGGGCACTAGGCCAAGTTTCAGGGCTGAACTTCTGGATTAATATGTTTGGGTCTTATTGGGCCCAAGGTGATTTTCTGTCGAGAAAAATGCATATCACAAGATGTTATTGTTCCTAAAAATAATTTAAGACCATGTATAGCTATCCAAGAAAACTAGATAAAGGTATGTGTGAGTTATACCTTTAGAAACTTAAAGCACCTTGCTTATTGGTTGACTTTGTGTGAGAGGGAGCCAAATAATCATCCCCTACCATAAAGTCTCCTTATAACTCAAGGCCAAACCACCATTTCAACATCTTTTTTTTTTGCATTTGTTTTTGTTACATCCTGTTATTTGCAAGGCTTTAACTTCTGATTAATTCTGTATTAGTGAAACACAGAATGGATTTAGTTACTAAATCATTATTGTATGTCTTTCACTTGTAGCTTTCATCTTTTCAGTCTAGCTAACTGGAGGCTGTAACATTAGTCTACTATTTTTGATGTTTCAGAAATGTTTTAAATTGGTAATGATTTCTGTTATACATTATTCTAAGGGTTGTAGTAGCTTTGTTTGTTTATTTTAAATAACCTCCACAAGGATTACTGCATTATTTTTCTTTGCGTATCAGTATCTTTTGGAAGACTGCTATATACATTCAGTGCACTGGTTACTGTTACTGTGAAATATAGGTAAGCAAAACCAAAGTTATTGAAGGCTGTGAATCACCAGATAGCAATAATTTGTCTTTTCCCCTGGGCAAACCCAATACTGTTTTCTGTATTCCATAATATACTTTCAAGCCCAATCTTCAAATATATATGTTGTGGCTCTTTAGGAAACACAAACTTGAATGAAAAGAAATAAGTGTATTTTATCTCACACCTATGACAGTAATTAAGAAAATCACTGATGCAAACTCTGTACTTTAAAATAAAGATGGAACAGTGATTACATGAAAACTGATCAAGTGGCATAATTATTTCATGTAGTTACTGAAAAAGAATGTAAAATGTGAAGAAGGCCAAAGGTGACAGAGCAGAGAGATGGAAAATCAGAGAAAAAAATAGAACAGCCCTTCAGTCTGAGTGAACTTTGGCATGACTTGATTTGTAAAGGGCACAAATTGTAGACTAGGTTCTCCATTTTCTTCAGTGCAAGATACTGTTTCTATGACTTGGTACAGTCTTGGCCCCTCGCGCATCCACCTTCCACTGAGGATGTTTGTCATGACAGGTTGGACCAATCAAGCCTTGGAGGGTCCCTTGTCAGTCAGGCTGGGCTTCTGAGGCAGAGGAATTTACACAGACAAATGACAGCTCATTTCAGGCTGTGTCTTTACAATTTATATTTTGTCCAGGATTTAGTACTAGTATCTCATTTTCCTATAAAATTTTTAATAGTATTTTCCCTTTTGCATCTCTGCACAGCGTACTGCATTATGACAATCCCATCCAGAAGGTTCACAATTTGTATTGCAGTAAAAACACATATGACAACACAGGGGCAGAGCTTAAGGATGCAGCTTAAAAAATAATTTTTTCTGTCCTATTTTTCTGTCCTACCTGCTTGAGTGTTTTATTTTTTTTATTAACTCTAACTTAAAACTTTGTGTGGATTTCTTAGAGATTTGCAGAGGGAAAAGGTGACTCAAGGGAGCCCACACTGATATTTGTGACATTCTCTATGTATTTATGTAGGCAAAGTTTCTGTCCAGAACTTCAGGGCTGCTTAAGAAAAAATTGCTTTCAATACCTTTACAACAGCACTTAATAAGTCTAAGCTGGTTTTCTTTTTTTTTTTCCCCTTTTTTTTTTTTGAGGCAGTTGAATTGCAAATCACTGATCCAAGGTCTTACAGCCTTGAAGTTCAAGTCAGATTATCAGCGAATATTAGAACACGCACATGTGAGACGGCCTTTACAAGCTTCAAGATCAAAGAGTCACTGTGCAACCTTCAGAATAATATCATTCTGTCACTCAAGCAAGTATTAGAAGGCTGGAAAAGTTCAAGCTTTCAGGCAAACTTTAGAACTCCTTTTTCATAAAGTGATTTTGACCATAAAATCGTGTATGGAAAAAAAATCAAGTTCCTACCTACAAAAAATTTATTATACGTCTTTTTAATGAAGAAAAAAAATTCCCCAAATTAACCATTATATTTGCTGCACATATTCTAAAATTGAAATGGCTTTTAATATGTCTGATTTAAGTGTGCCTTTCCAGGCTTAGGTTCCATAGCTTCCAGTCCTTAGCCGGCCTGCTTTGCATTATCTTTTGTCTAATGTTGAAATGTGATATACCATACTAAAAAAACTCAAACAAAAAATTCTGAGTTAAAGTGTTAGTAGGTCCTGTAGAACCCATGAGATCACTTGTTTGTTCAGTATACAGCAGGTACAGAAATGCTTTGCTAGGTCAGGGTTGTAGAGTTCAGTGTATTCTTATTGATTCTGCTGTCAACATAGTTCTGGAATTTTTTTTGTGTCCAGACTCATCATATTTTTTTCTATAGAGTTGTGAAAGAAAAGAACATTGGACCACTCATTCTTTATGGCATCATTACAAATATATTAAACTAACATATATATCACCGCAGATGGAGGAAAGTATTTTCCCTGGTAGATGAATACTAATGTATATGGACAGTGCCTTTAGGAATACAGGGTAGTATATCAGAAATTAGGCTTTTAACATCTTTGTACCTTGAATTTTCTCTGAAAGCTCATGGTACTGAATATAATTGCACATAAACTGGTGCAGGATTAGAGTTTAAATTGACTCTTGACAATGTAGATAAATTACCACAGATTGTTATCTCAAATGTCAAAGTGTAGAAATCGAATCATTTGAGAATTAATTTAATAAAATCATAACCTCATGGACTCATAGAACCATAGCATGGTTTAGGTTGGAAAGTACATTAAAAATCACCTAATTTCAAGCCCCCTGCCATAGGCTGGGAGGGCACTCACCAGATAAGGTTCATTCGGGCCACATTCTGGCCTTGAATACCTCAAAATGCTAACATTTTGGTGTTATGGGCTCAATATTTGGGGTGTTAAGTAACTCCATTTCCTTATAAATTATAACACCAAAGACTATTTCTAATGCTGTCTGTTTTGAATTTTTTTCTCACACGAAAAAAGAAGCTTAAATATTTGTCATTTCTCTTAAAGCAAATGGAAACCACAGCAAAGAATAACTAAATGTAATATAGCAAGAGCAAGCCCGTAATTTCTATTGGCAAAGCAATTATTCTATCCCCTATTTTATTAATTGCTAACCTATTATCTCTAGGTCTATCTAATGGCTACTAAGTACTCAGAATTATTCCAGTGGCTGGCTGAGACTCCAATAGCAATTACTTAATTAGAAGATATTCCTGGATGTATTTCTACCAGTAATAATATTCAAGGAGACTTACTGGAATCATTATCCTCATCCACTTATCTTTATATCTTTCCTTCAGAGTATGGAGGAATGTGTTTTCTTTCTGGAGCATAAAACTCCATTGCACTAGTCATGCAAATGCATTCATGCAATCTCTTCCTTTGTTATCTTTGAGATTAGCAGTAAAACAAATTATAGCCTTTGTAAGGTCAAAAATTGTTTTAAAAAACTTTGAATCAAACAATGAAAGATGCCTTTTTCTACTGAGTTACTTATTTTATTTATACTATACTGTTCTATCATTAATTGAATACTTGTATTTTATAAACTTCCAAAAAAAATGATGTTGGTTGTGCCAATTTCATAAGCAAAAACTTAAAAATCTCTATTTTCAACAATGCTAGACTAAATATTTCTCTGCAACTGATAACTGCCTCTTTATTAGGAGGTACACAGAGCTGTTGACAGAGAAAAGTTCTCCTTTCTACCAAGAGGAGGAGGAATGACATTCCCAACTTTTAGTTTTCCCTTTTTCCTTGCCCGTGAAAAGTTCTTTTTCTGTTACATCTCTGGAAAACTAAATAGATTGAGAGGGATTTTAAAGTTGAAAATGTAGCTTATCTCTGTTTAAGTGTTCTTATCTGATGCACTTTCATTTCATTCTTTTGGCATTATCCCAAGGAAACATAAACTCGAGGAGGCAGCAGCAGCTTGAGTTGCTACTGCTGCAGTGAGTGCTTGAAATCTTGTCAGGCAGAGGCTGCATTCAGTGTAAAGCAGAGCTACACAAGTAACCAGCCTTGAAGTTTCAGTGGTTGAATGAAAGAAAGGGCAATCTCCTTTTTCCATCTCCAAAATCCAATTTCATCCTAATCCAGCTATTACTTCTTGTTTCATTTGGAACGAAAAAGAACCATTTCATAATTTTTTTGGTACCAAACAATATTTTGTAGGTGGTTACAAGCTATAGGAAGAGGGTCACTTGGCCCTAAAATTTCCCAACAAGTGTAAATAAATTGGACAGAGCTATTTTATAATTTGCCATATACGTGAAGAGAAAATGAGTATTCAAGTGATGTTTAATGCTTTAGAATCCATTATTTTTTCCTGAACACGGAACAATAGATATTTCTCTTATGATTTGTATTGATAGTTTTGTATCAATAATTTTGGTTTTGAATGAAACCAAATCTTGCTTTTTACCAGAGCTGCTAAGGACTTTTGGTCTCAGAGTTTTGGTGTGATCTGGTGAGGTAAGGATGCACTTTTTATGGTTACATAAAAGTGCATACACATATTTCAGCAACTTTTGATCTAAGTACTGTGGAATGCAAAAAAAAAAGTGTGTCTGTCCATGCAATAATACATTGACCTTTTAATGTGTATGGAAATAAATGTAGCTTCTGCTTGTACAGCAAGGGTATTTTTCATTTAGCTGAATTTGCTATTTTAGTTTTGGCTTTCAAAGATAGCTGGACAGAAAATGCAGAATGGCTCCATAAGCAAAATTTGTATGAGTAAAAATGCTGGTAGGGGGCCTGAAAGGAATAAATTACATTCAAGTACTCAGGTACTGATACATAGACCAAACAGTAAAATGGACTTGAGATCTTTGAGGAAATGATCCACTGTTAACGTAGCTCTGAAACACCACAATTGTGCTTGGATCCAAAATCTTGGCATAATTTATATCTACTTTTAAAAAACAGTTTTAGAAGGAGGAAGGGTAAAACAACATGGTAGACTTGGAGAACTTGTTTTCCTCTTTTGGCTTTTTTAAAAATATAATTTTAGAAAGAAGATACTTTATGAACATTTGCAACTCTGCTTCTCTCCATACCTGTAAGATTAGCATCTCCAGTTTTGCCCTCATGAGCTGATTGAACAATTGTTATGAAACTGTCATTCTGTGGTTTTCCTCTGATTTCATCATATGATTTGATACGACCTATAGTTCTGAGTTGGCACATGGATCTTGGTTGCCAAAACACTGACATATATTTTGGGACTCTATACTTCTGATCCAAGAATGTTTGATAACACATGGAACTATATTTTCCAGGTATTCTTACAAAAGATACAGAACAACAATTAGAGCAACAAGAAATCCATAGGAGATATAATAAAATTAAGAAAGGCAGAAAAATGGATTAGTTTTACCTAGCAGGGGAAACTCTACTGAATTACTTCTTCTTCTATGATAGTTCTGGTTTGTTGCATTTTTTTTTTTTTTATTTCACTTGGTTTTGCATTACTTCTGTTGAAGTAATAACATGCTGAACTATTGAGATATGTTTTGAATTTTGCAATTATTTAAATATCTTGTCATTTATAATTGACCAGTCTAGTGCTGAAAAACAGACTGGTAAGTAGGAGGAAATACAGTGGAAGCTGTATGTTTTTATCTATATTCTTGCTTGAAATTAGAACAGCTGTTAAAAAAGCTTTGGCTTAGTTTTGGACATAATCAGGAAAAGGTTATAATTTCTAACAGTCATATCTATCCTTTATATTACACAGGATGAAAAAGAAGCCTAAATGTCAGTTTAGAGAAAACTGGAATAAAATTTAGACAGTTTATGGTTGCAGACTTTTTTTTTTTGTTAGATGTGGTCTGAAACACAGCCAGCTCAGAATAAATTCATCAAAGTTGAAGAAATAAAATAATGACCCATTAAGATATCAAGGGGAAGGCCAGGGAAGTATAATAACACTATATTTTTCAACACTGAAAAATAAAGCCTCTTTGTTACTACAAAAAAGTTCACTTCAGTTGCACATAACTTGTTATCTTTAAGGAGGGAAGCTCTTGTAAAATCCCACCCAGAATACTGTGTCCAGCTCCAGGGCACCTAACAAAAGAAAGACATAGATCTGCGGAAACAAGTCCAGAGGAGGGCCACAAAAGTGATCAGAGGGCTCAGAGGAACAGTCCTTCTTTGAAGACAGGATGAAAATTTGGGCTGTTCAGCCTGGAGAAGAGAAGGCTTTGGGGATATCTTACAGTACCTTCCACTACTTAGAGAGGGACGGGGATTTCTTACAGAGGTAAGAAGGTGAAGTGACAGTATAAGGGGTGATGGCCTTCAGCTGAAGGATGGTGGGTTTAGTTTTGATATTAGGAAGAAATTCATTACTGTGAAGGTGGTGGGGCATGAAAGAGGTTGTCTAGTGAGGTTGTGGACTCCCCATCCCTGGAAGTGTTCAAGATCAGGCAGGATGGGGTTTTTCTTGCTCTAGAGGATGGTATCTCCCTCCATGGCAGTGGGGTAGGAACTACATGTTTTGTAAAATCCCTCCAACCCAGACAATTTTATGATTCTATTATTTTGAGATACTCTAGTACCTTTCAGCCTTGTTCCCTATTTGAATTTTAAAGTCCTGCAGAAGTTCAACAGGTGAGATATGTACTTTTTAAAGCATGGTTTTTAAAGGCACTGTATTAACACTTCTGGGTGTCTAGGAAAGATTGACCTGAAACCTTCCTTATATATTTGTGATCTAGTGGCAATGAAAAACTTGGATGCCATATTTTAAAGGTTGTGAGTGGGTCAAATTCTGTGTGACAGAAACCATACTGTGAATGCAGACAACTGTGTTATCATCTTTTAATTCTGTAATTAAATTTTCTTTATATGGTTTAAATTTAACCTTCTTTTGCCTTTAATATTTTCTCCTAATTGTTATCCCAACTTGTATGCCTTTCAAAATTTTTTTCCACCTCCTCTACACAATTGTAGCAAAGGAGGAGTGATTGAGTGATTGTTTTTTGTTTGTTTGTTTGGTTTTTTTTGGGTGTTATTTCATTTGGGTTTGTGATGTGGAAGCAGCAAAGTCTGAAATGCAATATATCCAGCATTTCGGATAGGAACATTGAATGGCTTTTTTGACTACATTAATTTTACAAATGTGTTGATGCTGTCAAAGAAGTCAGCTGTTGACAAGCTGTGAAAGTGTTGATTCCTACATGCCTATTTATTTATGTTTTACTTTGTTAAGTACAGTGTTAAGATATAAGGTGTCTTATTGTTTTAATTCCCAATCTCACCTGCAGAGGCTGCTTGATCTTATTTTTATGCACCTTTTGATGGAACTTTTTGCAAGTGCTAAGCACAATATTTCTGCTGCTCTAAAAACTGTATGTAAATATTAACAGCTGAAAGTACCGGCATGTCTCTATGCAATAACCTAAGTTGAAGATGGACAAAAATATTCACTTCTCTGGTCTAAGCAGAAGAAGAAACCCATCGTATATCCATCTTGCAAATACACACGAAAGTTGCTAGTCCATGCACAAAAATGACTTATTGCCACTCCATCATTCTGACTGAAGACAAAACCAGTAATATTTTACTTGCTTCAGTGTCCTCCTGGATGAATTGATGAATACATTATTTCATATATTACACTCTACTTAAATTTGCCCAATAGGTTTCTGTCATCAAAGGAAGAATGAAGGGTTAATTTTTTCTTTTAGTCACAGGAGCCTCCAGAGGGTGATATATGCTTTAATTTTCACCTGGCATGACTAAAATCAAAGTGCATCCACAGCTCTGCAATTTTTGTATGTATGGCCACTGCAGAAAAACCAAAATGCAAAAATATCTAGTTCTGCAGTAATTACCCTGAATACTGTTGCTTGTAGTTCTGATATCTTCTATTCAGTATATCAAAGAGAATAAATGACAGTCATCTTCATGGCATAATGATAGCGAGGATTAGTCAATGAATTGTCCATATACATGTGTTGCAGGTATGCATATATTTAAGTTTGTGGCAAAAACATTGTAACCTTTTAAACTGGCACAAACCTCCCTCTGCCTGTCAGTCTGCTTATCTATGCATTGGTACTCTTCACTTCTGTCTTATCTGAGCATCTTTGCAGCCAAGCTATAAACCGGGGTCAAGTGACAAAAGTCATGAAATAAAACTCTGGGGTTTTATTCTCTGTTTTCTTGAGCTGCCTGTTTTTCAGGATTATCTTTCGCACTCTGCAGATATTTTAAAACCCTGACAGGCAGTTATGGCTAATACTGTATTATATATTATTCATAACTACTTTTTCCATTCCTATTTTGAATATGACAAGCAGACATCAATATGCAGGATCCAGCTGAAAAGGAGGTGCAGCAGGATGACTTTGCATCCTCTCAGTGGGGGCAAAGACTATGCTGGATCTGTCAAGAGGTTACAGCTGCTTGGTACCTACAAGCAGAGAACTGCCTAAAATATCTGATTCTTCCAGCTTTTCCAAACACCTCTCTATGTCAGAAACAGAGCTGGTATATGACCTGATTATTTAAATTAAAAAAGAGAATCAAGAACTTTGAGAAAAAGCTGCTTTGAAAAATATTTTGCTCAGAAAGCTACATTAAAATGACTTAATTTTGGTGAAGAACAATTAGGACTTAGTAAAACCCAGAGTTAAATGTAGTTTTAATAAGCTTAATCTAACTCTACAACATATAAGCTATGACAAGGTATTTCATTTCCTGCTCTTTTTTCCCACTGCAGTCTCTACCTAGTAACTGCAATGAACAGTTATTCAATATACTACCTCAACAGTTTTTGCCCTATTTATTAACCTTAAAACATCTTTAATTTCTGTGGGTTATTTCCTTTTGAGCTCATTATTATTCTAGACAAAAGGGATCAAATGTAAGGTCAGCCATGCTGTGGGTAAGTGCATGTCTTTCAATGTACGTTCACCTGCACTGGTTATCAATGTCGCTGGATCTGTTGCAACAGAGTGTACCTTTGGAGCTGATACAGCAGCAGTGGTCAGTTTGTCAATGGTCACTGGTTTTTTATGTATTTGATGATGATAGAATTATAACAAAAATTTTAAAAGTTTCCACTTTAATTCCTGTGTCTAATCTAATCCTATATCTGACAATGTGCAGCCATAAAGACACACTATTACTGTTTTCTCTTCTCCTCTTCCAATCATCTTCCTTCCCAAACCAATTTTCTTCTCTGAGTCATGTTGCTTTTGTCTTCTCTTTTCCAGTTTCTATTCTTCAGGCAAAATCTCTGCTGCAGCTATACCTGTCTTATCCGCATTTAAAGGCCCAGTCTTTTCTCTGACTCTATATATTCTTTTTCTTCCTATTTTCATCCCTGTATTTTTGTTAAGCCAACACAGTGCCCCTCAGCTATTTCTGCTCCTTTTCCTTAGTCTGCTTGTTCATTCAAATGGGCTTCTTACTGCTTTTTATTATACCTTTCTTTCCAGTGGAGATTTGAAATTCTCCCTGCCAGAATCCATTCATTCTCTAACCATCACACACACAACATCATTGCATACTCTTTGCCTAACCAATCACAGTCTTGCCAGACTTCTAGTCAAATAAGTGCTGGATGCTTGGCCTGAACCTAGGCTCTCAGTAGCCACTGCTTCTCTATGTCCAGACCAATCTCTTCACTCTGAAACTAGTTGCAACATTTTGTGCTCAGAGCTCCCAGTTCTGGAATCTCAAACAGAACTGTAGACACCTCTGCTTCCTTACATTCTCCTACCCCTCCAGTCCCAGGCTGGACCAGCTGGGCTTGGGAGCACCAGAACTGTCCCCAGTTCTTTGTGCTCATCTGTCACTCAGCTAAATGTCACAATTGGTCTATTTCTCTTTCTGCTTTCCATCTTGCCAGATATTTTTCCAAAAGAAGCTTGTATCAGCAAAGGATGGGGGACCTCCCATTCATAGTTCTTCAGGCCACTTCTACTGGATTTTGTGAAAGGATCCTAAGAAGGAAGTCTCATTTGTATTTGCACTACACTGTGTTCAGTGATCCAGTTCTGTTGCTAACAGAGCCTAAGTGACAGTAAGAAAGGAAAAGAAAGCACAAAGAGAGAAATTGAAGGATTCCACTACAGAATATAATGAAAAGGTGTGAAAAGCTGGTTTAACTTATCCACTTTTCTAAATACAGATTCCTTTTCCTAAGCATGATTAAAAGCATAATTCCTTCCACTACGATCAATGCACTGCCAAATTCCACATCCATCCTTCAAAGTCCTAGAGTGATTGAGAAAAGTCACCATGACTCTTAACACGAGCATAGTTCTTATTTACAGATTTTTTTTCTGAATTTGTCCAGAAGAAAAGAAAAGAAGCGACTTGCTACTCCTCATTTCATCTCATTTAAATTTGCCAAGGATGAGTTATTATGAACAGCTAAAATTAGATTTATATTATAAAATCTGCTTTATCCATTACTTTCTCCACACTCTGCTTCTTGCTTGCTGTCTTTATATATAGGAAGGGTATCCCCCTTATTTTGCTACCATGCTAGCTGAAAATATAGACCATTTCTGGAAGATGAAAAGGATATGACTCCCAAAATCAGACAAACCAAATATCACACAAGAGCATACTTTTCACAGTTAAAAATATTTTTAGAAAAATAGAATGAGTTTAACCATGTTGCGCAAATAACTATTTTCAATTCTAATATTGTAATTTGTCCTAAAAGTCATTGTTATCATATCTGAGAACTATGCCAGTTTTCACCACTGCACCTTCCTGAAGATCAGGGCTTAAAACAACTGTCCTGCCTTTCTAACCTGGTAATCAGTTTCTGCCTTGAGGTGGTTTCTTCTGCAATCAATGCCACAAAATGTGCAATGTAAAATGTTTGACATTGGCTAATTTTGTCTTTTGTGTTACTTCAGAGGCTGGTTATATCACAAAGCTCATTTTTATAAGAAAGGCTACAGTTTTTCAGTATATTAAGTTGAATTGAAACACATGCAGAAATTGCAGCTGCTGCCTTTTAAAGAAAGACCCAACTGTTTCACATAACAACAGCCAACAGTGCATCACATAAAAGAGATTATGATTTTTTTCCTGGCATTCTAAGACAAATATCTTTTAGTTCAGTTTTTGGACTAAACAGCTTCTCCTTAAAACACTGGGACTGCCACTGGAACTTGCATGTCACAGCAAAAAGACAGATAAGGAGCTTTGAAATATTATTTTAAGAGAATCAGTAAAATCTCTTTAGTAGATATTTATTCTACAGT